>NC_134777.1:56379790-56384790 GCF_046742065.1 Oratosquilla oratoria
GAGGAGGAGGAGGAGGAGGAGGAGGAGGAGGAGGTCGAACCAGGTCAGGCAAGGTTATTCAGATACCGACGGGGGCGGGGACGGAGGGAGTGGGAGTGCCAGGGAGGTGAATGGAATAGCCTGGCGCCAGACGGAGTCAAAGGAGAAAAATGCCACCAGATACTTTTGTCGAGATAGGCTCTGACCTCCTAGCTTCCTGATGTGTGTGTTGGGGTGAAGGGGGGGGAGGGTGTATGAATGAAATAGCCTGGCGGCAGACGGGCTAAGGGGAGTAGTACCATCCGGTACGGAAGGTGTTACTGTTGTTATCATTATTATTACTACTACTATTATTGTTATTATTATTATCATTATCATTATTATTGCTATATTATCATTATTATCAATATTATTATTATTGTCATAATTATTATCATTATTGATAATGTCATTATCATTATTGCTATTATAATATTATTACTGTTGTTATTATTATTACAATATATATTATCATTATTATTGATATATTTATTATTGTTACAATTATTTGTCATTATTATCATGTATTGTTATGAATATTATTACCAGTATTATCATAGTATAATAATTATGATTCCTCTTTTTCCTATTTCTTTTTTTTATTTTTCTTCTAACTTATTTCCTCCGTGTTATTTTTACTCTTTTTCTTCTTCGTCCTGTTCTTCTACTTTTTGTTGCCCTTCATAGTTTTTCCTCCACTTCTTGTTCTTTTCTTTTCTTTTCTTCTTGTTCTTGTTGTTCTTTTACTTCTTTTTCATGTTTCGTCTTCTACTTTTTTCATCCTCTTCTTTTTATTTCCTTACTCTTCTTCTATTTCCAGTTTTTCCTTCTTTTCTCCTTCTTCTTCGTCTTCTTCTTCTTCCTCTTCTTTTTCTTCCTCTTCTTTCCTTCTTCTTATTCTTCTTCATCTTCTTCTTCTGCTTCTTCTTCCTCTTCTTTCCTTCTTCTTCTTCTTCCTCTTCATCTTCTTCTTCTTCTGCTTCTTCTTCCTCTTCTTTATAGTGTTCTTCTTCCTCTTTCTCCTCTTCCTCGTTTTTTTCTTTTTCCTCCTCCTTTTCTTCTTCTTCTTCTTCCTCTTTCTCTTATTTTCCTTCTCCCTCCACTTCTTCCTCCATTTCTTCTTCTTCTTCTTCTTCATCTTCTTCTTCCTCCTCCTCCTCCTTCTCCTCTTCTTCTATTACTCCCCGAGTCTTGGGTTGACTGCATCCGTGACACCTGACTCTGTCCGTAGCATCGGCGTGACATGTGAGACCGCGAATCGCCCCCCCCCCCCTTCACCTCAAAGTCTTGCGTCATCATCGGGGGCCCCATTGGGAAGGAGCGGCCGGGGACCGGGACTCCGCGCGCGATTGGGTATGTGTTATGTATTCACTTTTTTTTTTTTTTTTTTTTCCTTTATTTGTGTTTGTTATTCTTTTATTTTGAAGTTATAATGAACACATCTGTTCATAACGAGATTGGTATGAAATAATAGTACTACTACTACTACTACTACTACTACTACTACTACTACTACTACTACTACTACTACTACTACTACTACTACTACTACTACTACTACTACTACTACTACTACTACTACTACTACTACTACTACTAATAATAATAATAATAATAATAATAATAATGATAATGATTATAATAGTAATAATAATAATGATAATAATAATGATAATAATGATAATAATAACAATAATAATAATAATAATAATAATAATAATAATAATAATAATAATAATAATAATAATAATAATAATAATAATAATAATAATAATAAAAATAATAATATTGACCCCCTATGCCTCAGTACGTCTACCAAATCCGTTACACGACTGAAATCATCTGCCGTTAGCCAGAATAAAGCAATTAAGTGGAGCGTGTTAGGGACCCATTGTTTAGACAGACCCGTCCCATTACTATGCAGGCTAGAACCCAGATGCCCGTAGCTCACAGTAACTTTGTTCAGAGATAATTAGACAAGAATGTTTATTTTCTGTATCACATAATTTGCATTTAACTCGGAACACATTGACGCTGCAATGAGATGCATCCTTGTGTCATTTTTTGTTTTCAGCTGCCAAAATATCGCGTTATCACTTGTGCGCTCCCTAGACATAAACCTTCACGAATTTATGTCTCATGGGGGTCCACTCCCTTTCTCCTCTTACCCTTCCCCCCTTCCCTTTCTTCCCTTCCCTTCCCTTCTCTTCCCTTCCCTTCCCTTCCCTTCTCTTCCCTTCCCTTCCCTTCCCTTCCCTTCCCTACCTCCCCCCCCCATCTGAGGAGTCTTTTTGGAGTGTCTGTCTTCTCTTTTCCTCCTCCTCCTCCTCCTCCTCTCCCTTCTCCTCCTCTGTCTCCTCCTTCTCCTCCTGTGTTTCCTCTTCTTCCTCCTCCTCTATCTCCTACTCCTCCTCCTCCTTTGTCTCCTCCTCCCTCTCTTCATCCTCCTCCTCCTTTGTCTCCTCCTCCTTCTCTTCCTCTATCTCCTCCTCCTCCTCCATTGTCTCATTCTCCTCCTCCTCCTCCTCCTCCTCCTCCTCCCTTGTCTCCTCCTCCTCTCCCTAATCTGTCTCCTTTTCCTCTTCCTCTTCTGTCTCCGCTTGTCTCTTCCCTCTCCCCTCCCTGTGTCTCTTCCTCCTCCTCCTCCTCCACTTCTTCTTCGTCCTCTTCTTCCTCCTTCTCCTTCTCCTCCCTCTCCCCTTCCTGTGTCTCTTCCTCCTCCTTCTCCTCCTCCTCCTCTTCTTCTTCGTTCTCTTCTTCCTCCTTCCCCTTCTCCTCCTCCTCCTCGTCCGCCTCCGCCTGGCGTTCAACTCTCTCTCTTGTCCATCAGTCTTGTCGCCTGTGATGCATTTATGGAGGATCGTCGAGCGGAAGATAAACAAAGCCGCCCGTCACAAAAGGATCTTTTTTCCCAAACCTGAATAAAATCGCCTGACGGGAACCGTAATAAGATGCTTGAGTTGCTTGTCGTAGTTAAAAGGGTGATTGATTATCTTATATTTTCTTATTTTGTTTATTAATGTACTTATCTATTTGCTTATTTATCCATATATTATTCAGTTATCTATTTTCTATTCATTTACATATTTATTCATCCATTTGTATACAGTTTTATTTATTCATTTATTTAATTGCTTATTTATCTATATATATATTTTTTTCACCACGGAAGATTTTTGTACAACAGTCATCCAACAGTTTACTAGAATCGCGTGGCAACAATCAAGATAGAATAAGCGCACTGAAATTGTTTTTTTTAACCCTTTGGCAGCAGCAAGTTTCCTTCAGATGAATAAAATCGCCTGGCGGCAGAAAGAGTAGGAAAAAGGTCGTTTTCGGTAATGGAATGGTCAATCCTTAGCCGTCTTTTGTATTTAGACGAATAAAATCGCTTGGCGCCAGGCAAAGCAAGACTATAATAGGCGCCAATGTCCAGCCAAATTCTGCAGAAGGATATATGAATATCAGGCATGACGTCATCAGTATTCTATATGACGTCAATATTAAGTATGACGTCATTGCTTCAAGTTGAGCTTCGCTTGAGAAAATCCCAGATCGGACACACGAACCTGCCCCCAGTGTACGTCAGAGATATACAAAATGTCTCTCTTTGTTGATTATTACAATATGTCGTTATGTATACGGCCGTTTACATAGTTCTGATGTTGCGCAGTATTACACCTAAAAAAAAAGAGAGAGAGAGAGAGAGAGAGCTTGAGCTTGAGCTTGTCTAACTCGACCCTGGAAGGTTTTTAGGGAAAGACGCCTGAGGCCACGACCGGTGCGGAGAAGAAGGAGAAGAAAAAAAAAGGCAGTAGCAGTGGGACCGAACTGCTTAGCAATAACGAGAGCAATGCGATACAGAGCTGTAGATAAGTGACCAGTGGTGCATCTTCTCTTTCTCTCTCTTTCTCTCTCTCGCTCTCTCTCTCTCTCTCTCTCTCTCTCTCTCTCTCTCTCTCTCTCTCTCTCTCTCTCTCTCTCTCTCTCTCTCTCTCTCTCTCTCTCTCTCTCTCTTTCTCCAGGAATGCTATTTTCCTACAAAAATAAATTAACAATAAGGACATGGAAATGTATATATATGAGTAAACCATCATGGAAATACCATATAAGTATACGTATAGAAATATAGAAAATACGTAACACTGAAAAATGCATTTGCATAACTATGTATCATGGGTTATTTTCGTATTCTTCCTATGATGCATACTTGTATAGTAGAGAGTATTATATTGGAATTAAAAAGTCGGATGAGACCTTTTGGTCCTTGAAGAAGCCAGTGACAAGAAAGGAAAATTTGTAGTGTTTAGATATAATTTTGTGCGCTGGTAGCGTAATCGGAAGCGTGCTGGTCTCACATTCGCTTAATTGTGGGTTCGAACCCCGCACTTCACTCCAACTCTCAGCAGTGACCTACCCCGGCAGTCCAAGAGGCGCATAAGGCAAAGGTGACGGCTTCGGCCGCAGCTACGTGAATCCTGGCATAGCCTCTTCACTTTGAATTCATGGATCGAGAAAATATAGTTTGGGCTGTTTTGAGAGCAGAGGGAGAAAAGGGAGCAGGTGGTTAAGGGTTTTGGTGGAATGGGCGAGGCGGCGTTGGGGTTCTGGAGGGCGCCGGAGGGCGCCGGAGGGGTCAGGATGACAGGTGCAGAGGGCAGCACCAACGCCTGAGGGCGCCTCTCCAACCCGGCCCAGTGTTGGACACCGGATGTGTGGAGGGGGTAGACCGGAGGGGGGGGGAGGGGGAAGGGTATGGATGAGTGGTATGGAACTTCGCTTCTTTGTCTCCCTTAGAGCTGGCTGACCTTGCCCCTCTACTTAGTTCCTGTGTTTACGTGTGTTTTGTCTCCTCTCCATCATCACCACCATCGCCAGCTCCTCCTCCAGTTTCACTGCCGCTACTACCTCCGCCATCGTCATCTTCAACGTCACAGCCACCATCTCTTCGATCACCACAAACACCACCTCCTCCATCACCA
>NC_134777.1:56389790-56394790 GCF_046742065.1 Oratosquilla oratoria
GTGAGCTTGGTTCCACTCGTGCACAATACCACTTGTACTACTGTATGAATACAAACGGATGTGCGTAATAACTCGCTGTCCAGAGGGTAGTTTAGTCTACCCGGAGGCGCTCGGATGACCCCGACGGCAGGCAGAAGTCTTCTTCGCCTTGCAAGAACTCCTGGCAGACTCTGTGGAGAAGACAGACCAAAGATAACAATTTGTTGGTCTCTCACCTATCCTTTCTCCACCTTCCCCTAGCTGTTCCCCACCCCCATTCCCCATTCTTCTGGTTAACTTCTTCTCTGATGTGACTACATCCTCATAGATACTCTTCACTACTTTTAACAGCTTCTGTTATACCCTATACATATCCAAACCACTCTACCGTATGCCTTTTCTAAGTCTATAAATGCAGCATACAGATTTACATTCTCTCTCCTTGTATGTTTCATTTATTGACTTCAGGATAAACAGCTGGCCCACATAACCGCTACTTTGCAGGAACTCCCCTCTCCTCTCCTCTACTCCTCTCCTACCTTGTTTACAACTTCTTTTAAATGATATATTGGTTATTATGATTTCTTGTACTTTTCCTTGTATACTTGGCCGATGACCCTGTAGTTCTTCAATCCCTTTCTGTCTGCCATACCATACTTACGCCTTCCTCCGGTCATATAGAGCTTTGACTTCCTCCTGCATATCAAAAACTTTCTAGTACCTCTCTCTCTCTCTCTCTCTCTCTCTCTCTCTCTCTCTCTCTCTCTCTCTCTCTCTCTCTCTCTCTCTCTCTCTCTCTCTCTCTCTCTCTCTCTCTCTCTCTCTCTCTCTCTCTCTCTCTCTCTCTCTCTCTCTCTCTCTCTCTCCTCTCTCTCTCTCTCTCTCTCTCTCTCTCTCTCTCTCTCTCTCTCTCTCTCTCTCTCTCTCTCTCTCTCTCTCTCTCTCTTGTCTGATTTTCATGTGACGTAATATTGCGACGATAATTTTTAAGGAGGTCCCTAGATGTGCAAAACAAGCGCGATCAAGCACTCATAATAAAGAATCCCTTTCGATCAAGCACAGATAAGCAACCAGCTGGTGTCCAGGCCATCTGTGGAGGGTAATTATCTCATGTACGGGTAATTTCTCATGGGGTAATTAATTACCTTGATTACTGGGTCTGGAGGCCGGTGAGCTGTTTGTGGTGGATCACAAGGGGATCGTCATGAACGTTCCCAAGGACTGGACGGCTCCTGTGGGAGGATTACACGGGATTTGGTCAAGAGTGTTCAGGGAGAGTATGTATCCCGAGACGCGCTTGGAAGTAAGGTACATGTCCCGTGTCGCGATGGGAAGTAAGAACTGAACTTGAGTTATGTCTTGCTAAACAATATATGCAGAGTGCCATGCCATGTGTGTGTATGTGTGTGAGTGAGTGTGTGTGTGTGTGTGTGTGTGTGTGTGTGTGTGTGTGTGTGTGTGTGTGTGTGTGTTTTACCTAATTGCAGAATACAGAAAAGGAGCAACGCTCGTGGGTCCTGTTTGTAGATCTCTATTTACCATGCCTTGTTACAAATTCACATATGGTTCCAACTTAGGCCTATATCTTCATTCTGGGTGTGTGTGTGTGTGTGTGTGTGTGTGTGTGTGTGTGTGTGTGTGTGTGTGTGTGTGTGTGTGTGTGCGTGTGTGTGTGTGCGTGTGTATGTGTGAGTGTGTGTGTGTGCGTGTGTGTATTTGCGCGTGTGTGTGCGTGTGTGTGGTTGTGTGTGTGTGTGTGTTTGTAAGAGTGCGAGTGTATGCGCCGATATACACATACATACACGCATGCGTACACACACACACACACACACACACACACACACACACACACACACACACACACACACACAGGGAGTAGCACACGGGAAGGGTAATGGGGATGGGAGGGTATAGGGCCCCATCGGAGTCTGATTAATTGACCTAATTGGCTCCTCTGTCGTGGAACAGACGGGTAGGAAATGGGTAGAGGTTGTAAAGAGAGAGAGAGAGAGAGAGAAAAGAGGAAGAGAGTAAGCAGATCCGAGAGGAACCCCCAAAACTGTCAGTGTTCCCAACAACATTCGCCTTTGGCCAATATTATAATTATCATAGAAAATGCGAGGCGAGTGGGAAGGAACATAGATTCAGTCAATATTTCTTGAAAATAATCGCATATTGTCAGTATTAAAGTACATATTGAGCTTAATTGGGATAAGACAGATTTCAAAAGTATGTATATGATTTCTATGATGTAAATGTATGATTTACCGCTGATGTTTATGTGTTTTACTTTAGAAGACAATATGAGTATAAGACAAATTGGGAGAGGTCTTTGCTCAGCAAGGGGATTCCTAATGGATAATTGACTGAATGAAATATATAGTTTCTCGATTATGTTTGTATGTATTGTATTATACAAGAATATGCCAGTAAATGTTTTATAGAGAATTGATAAGAACACAAAGAAATGGGACTTGTTTGTACTGAAGACCATGGAATGGTTGACCCTTTCAACATGTGGGAGTCTCCTTCCTTCGCCAGCTGAATAAAATCGTCTGGCGTCAACCAGAACAAAATGTATAGAATTCGTCATCAGAGCAAAGGAGGGTTTACCTCAGATGAATAGAATCGCCTGGCTATAGATAGAACCAACGAAGGCTGAAGGGATCAAAGTTTCGAAATAAAAATTTGATGTGCGTTTTATTTCATTGATTTATTTTAGGTGTTATGTTTATTTGTCTATTTATTTATTTGTGTATTCATTTATTTATATATTCATTGTTGTCTGAAGTTTCAAGACTCAATTGTAATGTATGTTTTATCTAGTTTTATTTGTTAATTATTTATAGATTTATTGATCTATTTACTCATTTATTTATTTGTCGTTGTTTGGGTATATATTTGTTTCTTTTCTTCCTATCCTCTTGTTCCTGCCTCCGACCTCGTTATGGACCAACTGGTCTCCTGTCGGTGAAGAGATTCAAATCCCTGAATTAGAAAGTAAACATTTTATCACGTCCGTCCGTCCCTCGCCTGATTATTTTTTTTCCCCCACATTCAGCTGTCTGGTTAGGCTACCCCCTGCCCGGGAGGAAAGTGCCGCGCGCGCTGTGCCCGTACCTTGACGGGACTCGAACTTTCATTTCCTTTCAAGCGGAACGAAAGGGAGGCGTCTTCGCGTCTCACCTAAATGGAATAGAATCGCCCTGACGGCACCCAGAATGAAATATGTGAAGGTTGTCACCGTGGGGGTATCGATTGTTGAGGAACTTGTTCAGGTAGGGGGCCGCTTAGGTTCGTTGTTCTTTTATGGTTCTTCTGTTCTGCCAATTGGAATCAATTAAGTAGTTTCTGTGTCGAAGGCTACAATTTTTTTTTTTTTTTGTCTCGATAGACGGTGATTTTTTTTCCTTTGAATCACTTTTATCTTATATATTTTGTTTTTGTTTTTGTCTCGCGCTCCCTCTCTCTCTTCCTCTCTATCTTTCGCTCTCTTTCTCCCGCTCTCTCTCTCTCTCTGTGTTTTCATTTTTACTCGATTGTTGCTTGTTTTGTACATTCTTTCCGTAGAGTATGTATACAACCTTTATCTACAACTTCCGTAGAAAAAATAACATTGATCGATAGTGTTGGTGTCTGTGAATAGTATCAGTATCATTACTATCGTTATCACTAAAGAATACATCCAGAAATTATTTAGGTTTAAGAAAGAATATTGGTGTCATTTGAAAGAAAATACCAACATTATCAGGAAAGTATCAATGTCACAGAAAAAAATCTATATAACAAAATAAATAAATAGATAAATAGATGAAATAAATAGATATGTTAATTTATTAAAATATAGATAAATAGATACATAAAATGAAATATAGAAATAAATAGATTAAAAATAAAGAAAAATAAATAATAAAATAGATACAATATTTATAAATATACATATATATATATATATATATATATATATATATATATATATATATATATATAATATATATATATATATATATATATATATCCGGTACACACACATACACACACGCACGCACGCACGCACGCACGCACGCACACACTAGAAAATGTATTAGCACCACCCAGAAGTAATGAGTCGAAATGAGTCCCAACACGTAGTAAAGGTATGGTGACTGCGTCCCCTGCCGATCCCAGAGGGCCCTCTTGCTTTGCCAGCCCTCGAGCCCGAGTCAGCCACTTGCCCGGGCTAGACGCGGGCGAGCGAGTCCAACACAAACAGAGGGGAACAGCATCAAAATAGCTTCCCTCGAATTCCTCTCCCTCTTTTCCCTTCGACGCTTTGGGTTTGTCGTCAGTTTCCTCCACTTTTTTTCCTTTGGACTCCCAATTCCCATCCCTTTTTCCCCTCAGATGTCCCAAGTTCTGTCCCCTTCTCTCCTCAAAGTCGCGAATCAATGTCTTAAGTCTTCATCCTCTTCTTCCCCTCATCCACTCACAAAATTCCTCCCTTATTCTCCCCTCAAATTCCCTCCTCAGTTTTCTCGCTATTTCTAATCTAAGTTAGCTGATTAATTCCCAAGGTATTTCCCTTTCCTCCCTTAAATCTCTCCCCCTGAGATCCTTTTGCCCCTCCACTCCTTGAATTTTGCATGAACCTGCTTCCCTTTGCCCCCCTTAGTGTGTTATGTTCCTCCCCTTTTCTCCCTTCTATTATATAAAATTCTCCCCAAAGTCCCCGCCCTTCCCACAAAAAAAATAAATAAAATCTTTCTCCCTGGATACTCCCCTCAGTAACGAGCCTGCGGCTGTACTAACATGGAACCATTTCGTGTAACCTCCTCGCAAAGTAGTTGAGATCGTTTCATAAACAATCGAAGGTATTTTTTTCATGAAGAACATAAACAAAAAACCACGCCCATCCGGAGCGGCCTGCGATCACGCGAGTCCTTGGTAGTTCAGGGGCAATCGTAGTAAAACGGGTATGTACAGGGGCGTGGCCACGGGGGGGGGGGAGCGTCTCTTCCCAGACCCTAGATTTTTCCCCATTG
>NC_134777.1:56397290-56407290 GCF_046742065.1 Oratosquilla oratoria
TAGATAATTTTTTTGCCCATAGAAGACAAATGCATCATAAAAATAAATTGTCAAATGTAAAATCTTCGGACAAGGATTCCCAAAGGAAATGTATGATTTATTACAAAACTAAGAAAACGAGTCAGTTACCGTCAATAAACAGCCCCATCAGGAGGCAGACACCCTTCAGCGGCGTCATGCTGTGTGGAGATTCAACTGCTAACAAGAGGAACTGTGAAGCCCTCCCCTCCTATATAGAAATAACAATGAAATCAGCCAATGGCCTGGACTGTCACGATTAAATGGAGCCCCAAGAAACCATATCAGACAAGAACACGGAGTCAGCATCGCAAAGAAGAAGTTTGAAGAGAATACACAAGTACTAGCTACCTGTCACGACACTCACAGGCTTCCAATACTCGGAGCTTTTCTCATCAAGGAACTCGGAAGAAGAAGGTAGGGAGTCTATGGCAGGAGGCACTGAGTAGCTGCAACTGGTGCGCTTGGACTGTTTAGGGCAAGTAACATTTACTGATAGGAATAGGAAATTAGCCTTACCATAATATCCAGGCCGAAGACTTGCAAGCTCTACCAAGTTTGAGACAGCCCACTACCAATCAGAATGAAGGATATGACAGTCTGAGTGCATCTCTGGCTTATGATTGACTCACTCGCCTACTCTGAGTGAAACTGACCTCTTGTGAGTCACCTCCTCCGATAATCTAAAATACCGTACCCTTCAATGACTTCGCCATTCCTACTTTGAGTATCTAAAGATAAACCGTGGTGAAGAAAGCTTTAGTGAACTGAATTTCCTGTATTCGGGGAAAACTCACTGATACTTCCCCGTCAACATAAAAAAAGACTACCTGCGGAAGAAGGAACAAGGAAAAAAAAGAGAATTTTTTTGTAATACAATATAAATCATCACATTCTACAACGTATATCAAAATATATGATTGACTAAATATACATGAATAAGTACATATATCAACAAGTTATTCAAAAACAGTTAGATAAATAAACAAATAAATAGCCCCTTGCTTAGAGGCTGGCACAAAGTGACCCACTCAACAATGGCGGGATGTTGCGCCATTTAATGTTGACCTTTCGACGACAATGCGGCGGGAGAACCTTTCCTTTGCAGGAAGGACGTACAGATAAATAAACAAAGACGACTCTAGATTCTCCTCCTTAGTGTCACGTACTCCAGTGGTTCTCTAGGGACTCGGGGAATGGAGAGGGGCCCGTAGAAGACCCCAGGGGAACCCCCCTACACACACACACACACACACACACACACACACACACACCATAGACTTCTGAATAGCGTTTTATCACGTTACATTGTTTTGAGAGTGCGTTGGGACAACCCCCTTTATTCATGTTTTAGCCTTACCAAGAAATAAATAGGAAATTACACATTCTTCGCGGTCCACCATCACCACCAACAACAACGACACCACCACCACCTTCTCCACTACCACCTCCACCACCACCACCTCCACCACTACCACCTTCAACGCTACCACCTCCAACGTTATTACCATCACCACTACCACCATCACAGCTACTACCACCGCCAGCATTAACAAAAGAGCGCTACGAACAACACCACCAAGAGCAAGAGCAGTCGTCGTTGTCGTCATCGAGTCGGATCATTGGGTGTTGTTGGTGATGACGTCATCGCAGGGGCAATCTTATAATCGTGGTGGGGGGAAACCCTCCTTCCTCCCCACCCTCCCTCTCTCTCTCTCATCCGCCGTTTAAGTGATATACTAATTTTTCCTAAACAAAGGTCTCGGAGTAATGCGTACGTTTGTGTGTGTGTGAAGGCTACATGAATATACATACATATATATATATATATATATATATATATATATATATATATATATATATATATACTAAGACCCACTCAGTGTTGTACATATATATATATATATATATATATATATATATATATATATATATGTTTTTGAGTGTGTATGTTCGTATATATGTATGCATATTTGTGAGTATATGTGTATGTATGTACGTCTGTATAATATGTACATACACATGTATGTAAATATGTACGCATGCTTGTGTATGTGTGTGTTTAGTTACTCCGTCACCGTGAATCGACTTGGCCCTGCCGAGAACTCCCGTACTCCCCTTGAGCGGCCGAGGAGTGCCGGGGTTGACGGCCTGGCAGCAAGGAGGGAGTCACATTATCCACTGTAGCTCGTTAACCCGCTGTCTTAACTAATTGTGGCGGAGAAAAGCTGGTTAGGAAGTGACGAAAGCAGCCAAGGAAGGAGGTTCTCTTATGTAATCTTGAGTTCAGTTTCGGAGTATTTATTTATCTTTATTTTTATTTTTCATATGAATGTTTATAAATTTTTAAGCATGAGATATATATATATATATACTACTGTAAGAAATGGTGAATGAAGAGTTCGGTTATCCGATATCATGGCGTTTCCCATACTTTTAGTGATTTATTTTATTTTTAATTGATTATTTTATTTATTTATTTATTTTTGCGTAGGGGTACAATTATTTTGTAGTATGTGTGACATCTAGATCACGTGACTACACTAGCTCTAGGGAAGTTGCGTAGGGGTACAATTATTTTGTAGTCTGTGTGACATCTAGATCACGTGACTACACTCGCTCTAGGGAAGTTATTCTTATCTAGGGGTCCCTAGAACTCCCCCAGGGGCATAGGGATCTCTAGAGGGGTGATGGGGGAGTCACCCGCAGGAAACTAGGAGTAGTTGGTGGGTGACAAACGATATTATTCAGTTTAAGTCGTTTCTCAGAGGGCGAGGAGATAGTGTCTCCAGGTAGAATTCGAAACTTCATGAGGATAGATCAATAGATAAGCAAATACATTGATATATAAATAAATAAGTACATTATTATATACCTAATTACGTTAATATATAAATAAATACATTGATATATAAATGAATATATTATATAGGTAAGTACATACATTGATATATAGATAAATAGATACAATGATATATAAGTAAATACATTAGTATATAAATAAGTAAGCACATTGATATATAGATAAATGAATACATTGATATATAAATAAATAAGTAAATGAAAATACAGATAAATAACTAGATAAATGAATCACTAATTAGATAGGAAACAGCTATTTAGTGAAATCACTAAATGAATAAATGACTCAATAAATAGGCGTATAGATAAGTTCTGAGTATATCACTAAATAAATAAATGATAAATAGATTGGTAATTAAGTAAATAGAATATAATGAAAAAGACGGGAAGGCGAAATGGGTTGAGCTAATAAATAGGTAACCTAAAAAATAAAACAGTGAATCATTAACTAGATGATAAAGAAACCAAACAAATCAATAGTAAATTAATTCATAAATAAGTAAATGACTAAAATGGATTAAACAAAGACAGGAAGGTGTGTAGCAGCACGCTACCACTGCTAGTGTCCCCGAAGCGTACACGTCATACTGTTTGTAAAATTATTATTCTGCATCAATTTATTATACATGCCTTTTAAATTATACAGTATGTTGCAAAAATTATATATAGTACGAGGATCACTGTTCTATTGTTCAATATATTTATATCTATATTTATTTGCATACTTTGTTCATAGCTTTAATTATTTACAATGTAATATGTATCTCATGGCGGACGGGTCAATAATAATGTATTCCGAAATTAGCCGCACAGTTTGACCTACTACTATCAACGATTAGAGAAGATTGCTGTATTCCAAAAGTGCCGATCCAGCCTCGTCAGGTGTAACAGAACAACTTTGTCTTCATAGCCCTCAAATAATTAGTGCGGGAAAAGAGTAAGCTAATAGGTTAAATGGAATAAAAAAAATCTAGGAAAACGTTAGAACTCCGCCGAACATAAGTAATTTTCTGTTTTAGGTTAATGCTCCCCAAACCCAACTTGCGAACAAGACCCCACGCAGTCAAGTCTCCTAGACACGCGGGTCTATCGGGGATGGGGGTACCCCCCCCCCCCCGAAAAGCTCAGTAATAACGATAATGATGTCTTAACAGTGAAACAAAAATATCTGTTTATAAAACATTATACATCGTACTTAATGTTATCATTTATAATTACGCTTAATTTCAGTGGATGTTGATACAAGACGTTCTATTAGAAATATACGTAGAAAAAAAGTGTATCCCTCAGTGATATAATCACCCCCCCCCCCCCCGAAAAATGCCGCTAGCGACCATAGGGCCTTGGCACAACGTATAACTCCAATGTACCGAAGTGGTGCCGCTGATGTTTGGCCAATCCATTTATAATTTTTTTTTTATCATTTCTACGTTTTAGTTTTAGTTGAACAAGGAAAACATATGAAAGCAAATAAGGGATACACTTATTTTTTTAGGTCATTGTCTTCCATTTTGACACGATTGCATCATGTGTACGTCACTTCCTATCCGAGAGTTGACACCTTGACGTGGTGCATAGGCTTGAGAATCTTAATGACTACAAAAGCTTACAAATAGACTAAGTCAAATTTTAGATGGAAACCAACCGAGAGAACAGGCAGGCTTTAGAAGCGGATATTCGACTCTAGACCATTTGCAAGCGATAAACCAACTAATCGAGAAAACGACAGAGTACAATATACCTCTCTGTTTAGCCTTTGTAGATTACGAGAAGGCCTTTGACTCGGTAGAACAAATAACAATACTAAACTCGTTACGCAAGCAGGATACAAACGAATAGATCGTAAGAGTTTTAGAAAAGATTTATGCGAAAGGTACCCTATATTTCGACTATATAAAGATACAGAAAAAGTTAAGATCGAGTGAGGAGTACGGCAAGGCGATACAATTTCACCCAAATTATTTACAGCTTGTTTTGGAGATATTTTGAGAAGAATGAGTTGGGAAGAGAAAGGTTTGAAGATTAATGGCGAATATTTGAACCACCTAAGATTTGCGGATGACGTTTTTCTTATTTCAGAAAGAGCAGAAGATTTGCAAGATATGCTGAGCGATCTGAACAAGGGAAGTCTCAAAGTAGGTTTAAAAATGAATAAGAGTAAAACCAAAGTAATGTTCAACACGAAAGTTCAAAGTAAAGAGATTATAATTGATGGCGAGAGTCTTGAAGAAGTTGAAGAGTATAATTATATAGGGCAGATGGTGAAAGTGACGAAAGATCATGATAATGAAATAAAAAGACGCATTACAGTTGGTTGGAAAGTGTTTGGTAAGTATAATAAAATCCTGAGAGGGTCTCTACCTTTATGTTTGAAACGTAAAGTTTACAATCAATGCATTCTGCCAGCAATAATCTATGAGCGTGTGACTTGGAAACTGACGAAGGCGATGGAAACAAAGCTAAGGACTGCACAGAGGAGAATGGAAAGATCAATGATGGGAATAACGCTGAGAGACCGAAAGAGAGCAAGTTGGGTGAGAGAGCAGACTAGAGTGAAATATATTGTGGAGGCAGTAAAAGAGAGGAAGTGGAATTGGGCAGGTAAGTTAGTGCGAGGGACTGATGAGCGATGGAGCAAATGTGTTACTGAGTGGACACCGCGAGATAGGAAGCGTGGAAGAGGGAGACCAGGCAGAAGGTGCAGAGACGAGATTGAGAAGTTTGCAGGAGTGACGTGGCAGAGGATGGCGCGGTCGTGTGAATCATGGAATGCTATGAAGGAGGCCTTTGTTCAGCAGTGGGCTCAGGATGGCTGATTTGATAAATGATTGATTGATTGATTGTACATCAGTTCTTACGTCGTCATTTTGCTCAGATTTTCCTGCAGCGGTTAACCGACATCCAGTAAGCGTCATGCTCTTGGGACAATGCGCACGATACTATTTCCAACGCAAGACAATTCTAGTCAGTTGAGGGAAGAACTTCACCGTTTTGTAATATCTTATTTGTTTATCTATTTATTATTCATTTATCTATTTATTTTATTTAATCAATTTTTATTATATGTACCAAGTCATTACATTGATCAACAAATGTTATGCAAGGTATTTCTGTATGAAACTTGCCTGCTACTAATTTTTCAGAGCCAAATGAATAGTAGCAGGGGAAATGAATTATAAAATAAAGTAATGGAAGGAGTAGGAGGAGAAACAGAAATGGGAGGGTAAAATGATGTAAATAATACGGTATAAACAGTTTACTAAAATGGCGGGGAGGAAACAGGAGGACAATAAATTATTCTAGGAGGATAGATGGAGGCATGGAGCAGTAGGTGGGTAGTGGGTAATTATATTTATATTGCAGTTGTAGATGAGTAACCCCCATATTCTGTGAACTGGCTTGATCATATTTTCCGCGGATATTAATATTCAGAGTGAAAGAGATCGAGTAGTACAGCTGTAACTTTATAACGCGAGTATTGTGATGCATCATCACAAGAATTTGACTCGTAGTGAAGAGGTGAAGGAGTTGAGTCAAGAATGGGAATGTAGAAGGATAGAAAAAAAGGAGAAATATAAATAAAAGGAAACAGGAAAAGAAAATATGGACGATGAATAAGGTTTATGAAAGCGGTAAAATGAATGTTGATTGATTGGTAGTCGACGCACAGGCTTTGGGGCGAACGGCGTCCAAAACCATAATAATTAATCATATTGGCCCTTGTGGGGAATGATGCACGATGTCTACTAAACACATTATAGATTATTTCTTTTATCATAAGTGTTCTCCAATGTTTATTAAATACTCTTTCTTTTGTAATGAAATGAGAGCCAGAAAGGATCAGAAAATTTCAAATAGGTCAGGTCTAGATTCCATACTCGCTAGTAGATGACGTCACGTTTTTGTGCTGTTATCACTTCGGGCAATGTCGGGTATTTTCGGAAGTTTCCGAAGTCCGATGTGACGGAAGACACTCAGAGGCCCAAATAAAACGCAATATTAGACTTCAAGCTTCTTTTATGGGAGAAAATTAAAATATCAAAACTTTATAACATTTTTTCACGTGGAATGATGAATTATATAATATATAAATATATTACTATTACTGGGTGGACGTTTTTTACATTAAAAAAGTTTGAACTGCTAAGAAAAGACATGAGACTTGAGTTTTTTTTTTTATATAAAAATGGTCTTATTTTTATTTACAGCAGAGCAATATTAAAATACATGTATGTGGAAAATCTCAATATTAAGATACATGTATGTGGAAAATCTCAATATTAAGATACATGTATGTGGAAAATCACTTATTCTTATTTACAACAGCACAATTAAAATACATGTAGGCCTGTACATGTAGGTGGAAAATCTCTACTGGTAAAAACACTTTATTTTTATTTGCAGCACAATTCTCAATCATTCCTACATTGAGGGCAAGTGTAAGCGTCATCTGTGCACATTTCCCTGACATCATGCACAGACAGATTTACACAGTTGTTATGATACCATTGTTTACAAGAGCTGCACTCTATCATCAGTTTTCCAGGACGATAGACATGACACTTACAATATTTGGTGATAGTTTCATACCTCTCATTTAGTGGCAATCTAGCTTTATTGAGTTTTTTATGTGGAAACATGGTGAAATCTCCTGATGACGTATACATCCTTGCATATGATCCCGTGACGTCATCTACTAGCGAGTATGGAATCTAGACCTGACCTTTCAAATATTGTCTCAGTTTTCCCTGCGTTCGTTCGTATGTATTACTAATTAACAAATATTTACAATCCTTGGGTCTTTGAGTGATTGTGTATTCTAATATAAATACCTATATTATTTGAAAATTAAGAGCAAAACAATATTCTTTATAATATTCATCTTGATGTCAATACATTAAGTATTGAGGTTTTGGTAGATGCATACAAACTGTAAACAAAGTGCATGACGTGATGTCGAAGACAAAGAAAAGTTCGTTAGAGGAAAGTCAGGTACAATGATTCCGAGTGCTTTAATTTATAACAGATATTTAAGTGATATTGATATTAGTGACACTAAAGGATTCGTATATGTGACAATGAGTTTAAGTGAAAAAATGAAGAAATTTGTGGTAAAGTGTTTAAAAAACAAGTCAAATGACGTAATGTCGAAGACTGAGGAAAGTTCGTTAGAGGAAAGTCAAGTACAATAATACTGAACGCTTTCATTTATATCAGATATTGAAGTGATATTGATATTTGTGACGCTGAAGAATTAGTATATGTGACGATGAGTTTAAGTGAAAAAATGAAGGGAAATTTGTGGTAAAGTAAGTGTTAAAAAAAAACGGTAAATTTTTACTTTCGACCTTTGTTGGAATATAGCAATACAAAATTAAATAGTAATTTTGTAAATTAAAATGTATGAACATAATATGCAATTTTGTGTGCGGAAATGAAAATAAAAATAGTTGCTAAAACAGATTTCTTGTAACGAAGTCGTGTACGACGAATGGTACGCCATGTTTGTTATGGTAGATGCCGACGTCGGAGAAATGAAAGGACGATAAATTTGTCTAAACTAACCTAACCTAACCTGTGTTTAATAAATCATTACCTGCAAATTAGATATCATCCGGCTGGTCCTCGTCGTCGTCGTCGTCGTGAGAGACGTTGGCGGGCTTTTCAACCACTCTCTCAGCTTTTGTATGGCTATATTCCTCCAATGGTCAAAAGTAAAATTTTACAGGTTAGGTTAGGTTAGTTTAGTTTAGTTTAGTTTAGTTTACTTTACTTTAGACAAATTTATCGTCCTTTCATTTCCCCGACGTCGGAATCTACCATAACAAACATGGCGTACCATTCGTAGTACACGACTTCGTTAATTATGAAATCTGTTTTAGCAACTATTTTTATTTTCATTTCCGCACACAAAATTGCATATTACGTTCATACATTTTAATTTACAAAATTACTATTTAATTTTGTATTGCTATATTCCAACAAAGGTCGAAAGTAAAATGTTACCAAAAAAACAAATCAAATGACAGCTTCACAAGTGACAAGGTAAGTGTTTATTTAAATAATCCAATATGTTCTTATTATATAGTGAATGCTTTATTGATTTGTTGTCATATTTAATACGTTGGATATTATTCTCACTTCGTCTTGGGATATATTATTTCTAACCATAGTTACCTCTAAGAAAAAGTGCGAATGATATTTCTTTTCGTAGCCTGCGTCAGAAAGGACTCTAGGGTCACAGTCATGGATTTGAAGTTCAGGATTGGGGTCGTAGGTGTAAGGGTTGCGAACTGTTAACCTATTTGTGCCCATTAGTCATTATGCAAAATGGCTAAGGCGATTACTGGTGAATTTGCCAAATGACCAGAAATGTGGTCATTTTACAAAATGCCTAAATATTCAAGATAATTTTGCAAACTGACCAAAACTGTGGTCCTTTTGCAAAATACCTAAATATCTAAGATCGTTTAGTAAGCTGACCACTGTTTTGGTCATTTCTCAAAATGACCGGGCATTTTGCAAAATTACTAATTCTTCAAAGTGACCGTAATACATTATACTGGCACGACAATTTCACTCGATTGACGGGAGGCACCCCCCCCCCGAAGCCCTGTACCAAATAAGTCAAATATTATTTGAAAATACACATAACACGCATACAAATAGCACCAGTTATTGAAGAAAATTGCACCGTCGCTGCTTTCGTGATTTTTTTCTAATAGTTTTTGTTTATTTTGAAGTGTTGGCTGATGTAAATACCGTACGTTCCACCAAATTTGAAGCGCTGTCACAGAAGACCACCCAACATATGTATTCACTTGGTCTTTTTGGATCACGTGTTGGACTCGTGATCGACAGCTATTTCCCTCCTGGAAGAGAGCTCAGAGCTCGTAGGTCCGATCTATGGGTAATGCTATGACCTTGCACACACACACACACCCAACTCCCCGCCCACGAGAGTTGGAGTAACACCCCTCAGCGCTGCGATACTGATATTATTTCAGCCCCGGGCGAGGATCGAACCCGGACCTCCGTAGTGGCAGGCCAGAGCTCTAACCACAGCGCCATGAGAGGTGTGTGTGTATATATATATATATATATATATATATGTGTGTGT
>NC_134777.1:56414790-56417290 GCF_046742065.1 Oratosquilla oratoria
TGTTTGTTTCTCCCCGCAAGCTCGGGCTATTATATAAGGAGTAAAATGTTTTTCAACTGTGTTATTTCTGAAGAAGCCCTGCTGGGCGAAACGTCAAATATATTGGATTCCATACTCTGCGTTTTGCCTCTCCCCTAAATAGAATCAGCTGACGCCTGCAAAAAACAATTGTCTAGCCGTTACATCGCAGAGAGCAAAATATTCGAGATAAACTTAACACGCGTTGATTTCCATGGGAGGTTTCTCCATCTGAATGGAATCACTTGCCGGCAGCCAAAGATATCATTTAAGACCCGCAACGCAGGGGAATGGTTAGTTGAGACAAGTTCAACACATGGATCCCGATAGGAGTTTCCTGCAGCTGAATAAAATTGTCTCACAGTCGCTAAGACTCATGGAGCAACTCCAAAATCATCAGTGGGTTAGTTATGGACTGTAGTTTACCAGCGCCTCTATCTTCTAGGACAGTCTCGCGCCGACCCAAATGGCAGGGGAAGGGGTTAATCGAGATGGGTTTAACACCGATTGAAACTGGCATTTCCTTCGGCGGAAGAGACTCGCTGTGCGGAAGGGAGAGTAATATATTACATAAGACCACAACCGCAGGAGGGAGTGCTCAAGAAGAAGAAGAAGAGGAAGAGGGCGTAGCTCTTGGGTGTGGTGGCAAGACGTCCTGCGGGACACTTAGCGCCCCGCCACAACCTCCGCAGGAAGCGCCGCACGTGGAGGAAGCTCGGGGACATAGAGAGGGCACAGGACGGGGGGCGATATGTCCCCCGACGTTAGGCTCCCCCCACCCCCCATCCGTCTTTCCTTCTCCCCACCCCCCACACACATACACACTCTAGCCGCAGGAAGAGACACGATTGACCTGCGGGCGGGTCACTGACGGAAGGGGGGGGGGCTGTTTTGGGGGTGTATGAAGAAGGTTCTCAATTTATTTTTTCGTGTATGCTATACTTATGAACTTCTGTTCTTCTTTAGCCTCATGGGGACCTCTTCGACATTGAATAAAACCAGCAGGCTTCCACTAACTACCACTTAGGGAACTCTTGCCCCTCCCTTTCTCCCCGAAGGGGGGTCATTGACTCTGAGTCGAGAACCACTCATCTGGAGTCTAAAGAAGTTTTCGAGAAGTTGATGAAATAGAAGTAGAGACAGGAGGATATACCTGAAGGAAGCAACGGCTCTCAGAAACCGGAAGGTGGTTTTGCGGGTTCGGTGATGGGTAACAACAGACCATTAGGTCAGGGGACGGGGGGGGGGGAGGGGAGTAGCAGGTACTCCTGTTTTGCAAACCCCGAGAACGGATGGGGTTGGGGGAAGTCTGCAAGAAGAAAGCACGTGCTACGGGCGGAAGAACCCCATTTAAGACAACCTGCTCCTGCAGGAGGGGGGGGGGCACCGGAGGAGGAGCGCCTAAGGGAAGGGGATAGTTGGAGAGTGTCGGCTCCGGCAGCAGGATGAGGGTTATGATGATGACGATGAGGAGGATTGGGATAGGGGGGGGGAGAGTGCGGGGCTTTCAAAAAGAACATCAAGAACACGAACAATAATCAGGAACATTTCTGGTCACGAGAAGGAGTATAGGAACAAGAAGACAGTTAGGATGACATGAAGGTCCTTAGGCTAATGTCCCAAGATGATGGGGCACTCACGCCAGGAGGTGCTTAACTGTGACCAAGGCCGTCACTTTTGCCCGATGTGCTCACACTTCGAGTGTAAATGGAAGTAAGTCACTTTTAGCTCGATTCGAACGCGGATCTGCTTGGTACTGGGCACGATTACGACCGACGTGCTAACTGGCTAACAAAAATAGTCAAATGTGTCTGTGCGAGTTAGTGTGTGTATATACGTGTGTGTATTTTTTAAATTACGTTTCTTACTCTAACTTATTTGTCGCCATTTGTCGTCATTTTGCAACTCCTTCGGTACTTCCCGCGCCGTCCTGGGCATTTGGTGTGACGTCAGAGGCACCTGATACATCTCGTTGAATGATGGTACTCCCTTAGCCATTCATTGAGTTTGAAAGGGGTCGTTATCCAAATTAATTGCTGCGAGTTTGGGTTTGATCCCCCCCCCCCTCTCTCTCTCTCTCTCTCTCTCTCTCTCTCTCTCTCTCTCTCTCTCTCTCTCTCTCTCTCTCTCTCTCTCTCTCTCTCTCTCTCTCTCTCTCTCTCTCTCTCTCTATATATATATATATATATATATTTATATATATATATATATCGCTCTCCCCTTTCGTACGTGCGTGGCGTGTACAACTTTTATACATTTGCGAATGGGAACAAGCCTTTGCGTGCGTATACATATACAAGCGGGGACTAAGTGTGGGTGGGTGTGGGTATGGGACTAGGTAACCCACAGCGCGGGCATGGCATTCGGTCAGTCCCCGATTTCATGCACGCCCTCGATTCATAATACTTTCTCTCTCTCTCTCTCTCTCTCTCTCTCTCTCTCTCTCTCTCTCTCTCTCTCTCTCTCTCTCCTTCTATCTCTT
>NC_134777.1:56419790-56424790 GCF_046742065.1 Oratosquilla oratoria
ACACACACACACACACACACACACACACACACACACACACACACACACACACACACACACACACACACACACACACACACACACACACACACACACACACACACCACGAGCATAGTTCCCCTTTCCGTAAAATACAACTACTAAGTATTTCAGCGGCTTTGACCCATCGTTTTTCGCTCATATTTCCGAAATAACCATTCACATCAGTATAATATATTAGCACAGCTTAATTCACGGGTGTCGGCTACAACACACTTGATATCAAGAGTAAACGCCGTAATTAAATACACTTGTGAATGCACTATAACGTAAAAAATTAGGGCAGGGTGTGAATTAGGCTGTGCTAATATATCATGCTGATGTGAATGGTTATTTCGGAAATATGAGCGAAAAACGATGGGTCAAAGCCGCTGAAATATTTAGTAGATAAATACACACACACACCACGAGCATAGCTCCCTTCCCGTATAATACAACACACACACGCACACGCATAAACACACACACACACACACACGCACACACACACACACACACACCACGAGCATAGCTCCCTTCCCGTATAATACAACTAGGTAAATGCACACACGCGCGCGCGTATACACACACACAAACACAAACTTACATTTTCCATATATAACCAGGTATACCTAACCACATACAACAGGGTATATGGTATAATTCCTCCGTATGCTCTCGTGTATGGTTGTTGTGCACTGTAGGACTTCCCACAAACAGTTGTACAAGAGTGAGAGCTCTCCTGCCCGGCACGAGGCATATCCACTCTCCGAGATTCGGGCTTCCAGGTAAATACAATCAAGACCCTCGACTGTGGTAATAAAGTACTCGTACCCTACCCACTGTGTCTGCACGCGCGCATGCGCACAGTAGGATGTGTGTATTCACGTAATCGTATTCATTTGAATGTTATATACAGGAGCTACGCTCATGGGATGCTGTCTTTGTGCCTCCATCTGCCAACTTGGTGTTTGTGTGTATGCTCGTGTGAACGTGTGTGAGGTGAATGTGTGTGTATGTGTGTGTTTGTGTGCGTATGTGGGCTTGTGCGCGTGCACGCTCCTCGTGTGTTATTGGCAGCCTCATCTCCGGATGCCCGAATGCTGGAGGGGAACCTTGTTGTTCATTTGACATTTGGGGGAGGAACTTTGCCGCCTTTGTAGGTGACCTCCGTCTTCTCCCTCCCCCTCCTTCCCCTTCTCCTGCCGCTACCCCCCTCCCCTCCTTTTATTTCTCCTCGTCTTCCTCCTCCTTGACTTCCTCCTCGTCTCCCTCCTTGTTCTCCTTCACTTGTCTTCCCTTTATTTTCCTCCTCTTTCTCTTTTTCCCCCTCCTACTCTTCTTCCTCTCCATTCTCTTATCCTTTTTCCACTTTCCCTTCATCCTCCTTTTCTTCTTCCTCTCCCATTTTCCTCCCCTTTTCTTCCCCTCCACCTCCTTCTCCCCACCTCTTCCTCTTCCTTTGTCTTCTTCTCCTCAGCTTCCTTCGCCTCCCCCTTTTTAATATCTTTTAATTTCTTTTAATTCCTTTCACTAAAGAGACGTAATATCTATTTTTGCTCTGGCTGAGGACAGGCCACTGTAAGCAGCCAAAGGATGTTGGGAGGGGACATCGGACCACGGGATCTCGATCGAGTAAGATCTCCTTCAGGCCGGAGTCCGCTCCCCAGAGCCGCACGAAATTGCATATCTAAAGCCAGAAGAATGCCTATGAGGTACGTCACGTGTGTGAATGTGTGTGTGTGTGGGTGTGTGTGTGTGTGTGTGTGTATGCGCGCGCGCGTGTGTGTACGTTCGTGTGCGTATGTGGCGAATACTCTTATTTTGTCTTATGCAGAAGTCTTTTGTGATCGGAGACAACGGGAACTAGTCTTCACAAAAAGAGAAATGAATAGATAAAAAAAAAAAAAAATGCACTTCTACTTCCCTCCCTCCGTTGTGCTCCCCTCGTTAGATTTATCCTTTACCACTTGTGTGAATTCACTTGGCTGCGATATTGCCCCCATTGATGGAAGCGTTTGGTTATTGCTGACAAATAGCTAAGATCCCTTTCCTCCCCTGTGCCCCTCGTCCTTTCCATTCCATCCCCCTCAGGCGGTTCCTTTCCATTGTATTACAGGGTGAATAAAAGTGCTGAATCTGTAAGCCTTCCATCCCGTCTCCTTCCCCTTCCCCTTCCCCTTCCCCTTCTACCCCTCCACTCCCCTCTGTTTCTCTCCCTTCCCCTTCTGGACATACTTTCTCCCTCCTTAGATTTACTTCCATCCCTCCCTCAATTATATTCTCCCCCTAGTTCCTACTAAGCTCTCCCTCTCACCCCCCATCCTCCTCCCCTCACCTACGTCTCTTTCTCTGTCCTCCTCCCCCTTTCCTTCTCCACCACTTCCTCCTCTCCTCTCCCCTCCTCTTCTCTCCCCTCATTTCCATCATGTCCCCTACTTTTCCTTATTGACCCTGCCTGACCACGCCCAACACCCACTTCCTGCCAGCTGGAAGTTTAACACTTCCTCACCCAGTCACCCCTTCACCCCCACATCCCTCGCCCATTCACTTCTCACTTACTCCTCACCCACTCATATCTCACCCACCCACTCACTCCTCACACCCACTCACTCAAAACCTATTCAGCACGTCATCCACTTACTCCTCAGTCACTCCGCGCTCACTTCTTTCACTCTCACTCCCTACCCATTAACTTCACCACTCATTCCTCATCTAATTATTCCCCACCCTTTCACTTTTCACCCACTCATCACTTACCCACCCACTCACCCCTCAATCCCTCCTCACTTTTTTTATTCCTCACACTCTCTTTCCTCATCCACGCACTCCCCACCCGTCCACTCCCCTCCCACTCACTCTTCACCCACTCACTTCTCACCCACCCACTCCCCTCCCATCCACTAGTCACCCACCCAATTCTCACCCACACGTTCCCCTCCCACTCACTATTCACCCACCCGCTTCTCACCCACCCACTATTCACCCCACCCACTTCTCATCCACTCCCTCCTCACCAAATGCCTTCCTTCCCCGTCCACGCAGACCTCACCTATTTACACTACCCTCCCCCCCCTCCCCCGCTCCGCGTCTCCCTTCTGGAGTCCGTTGTGGTCCGGCGGTTAGAGTGCTGGGCAGGCCTTCATGAAGTTTCACTGTTCTTGTCCCTCTCTACAGACTTGGCAGATTCGATTCGTCTTAGCAAATGTTGGGCCTCGTGGCATTCCTCGGCATGTTTCAAAGAACCTCAAAAAAAGATCCGAAAAGTACAAAGAATGTTCGCAGAGGGCCGCTCCTGGAAGAACAGAATGAAACGACAATTTCTGTAGTAGACAATGAACAGAGGCGATGGAGGCTTCCTGGTAATACACAGTAGGCATCTGGAGGCAGGTGCATCCTCCACGGGCTATACGAGAGAGAGAGAGAGAGAGAGAGAGAAACTCCAATCCATGAATGACCTCTCCTCCACATTCCTCTTCGTCGGTATTTACAGCGTCCTCTCTCTCTCTCTCTCTCTCTCTCTCTCTCTCTCTCTCTCTCTCTCTCTCTCTCTCTCTCTCTCTCTCTCTCTCTCTCTCTCTCTCTCTCCCTCTCTCTCTCTCTCTCTCTCTCTCTCTCTCTCTCTCTCTCTCTCTCTCTCTCTCTCTCTCTCTCTCTCTCTCTCTCACACTCTCTCTCCCACCCGAAGGGCATCTCTCCAGTGCATTGTGTGTAAATTCCAGCATGTATGTATGGTCTCCTTCTTTTTTCCTTCGCCCCTCTCGTGCAGCGCCGCTTTTGTCTTTTCGAGCCTTTCGGGTGCTCCCTCGGGTTCTTGGGTCTTGTTCGAGGCTGGTCCTCGTGCACATACCGTCTGTCCAGTTGACCACTCCTCGGGTCCATGGAACATGCCCCGGGGCATATACGCAGCCAGGCAGATGGACGTGTAGGCTGACAGACTAACAGAAGACATGTATGCAGGTAGATAGAAATACGTCCACACATACATACATACCGACGCTCATAGAAAGGCAAACGTACATGCTTACATGCAGGCAGTCATATATACAAACAGGAATATACAGGCAGTCATGTATACAAACAGGCAAGCAGTCAGCCAGATAAAATGGCAAAAAGACAAATATAGACAGGCAAACAGAAAGGGACAGACAGGCAGACAGGAAGAGACAGGCAGGCAGACAGTGAGGCAGTCAGGGTTTCAGGCAGACGAACAGACAGGAAGGTAGACAGGAAGACGGACGGACGGGCAGACAGACGGTACGCCTCGGCGAAGACCTCAGCCGCCAATGGGCACAATGGTATTCGATTGTCCCCTGATTACTTCTGTATGGGGTGGAAGAGGTCCGGTGTTCGGATGCGTGCGCGCGCGGCTTTCATCCCGGCGTATAAGACGCCCCCTGTCCCGCTCGCCTGTGCGTCCGAGTGCGTACATACGGGCTCTCGAACGTTGTCCCTTTTGTGTGTCGCTTTGGGGGAGCTGGTTCGGATGCATGAATGTGAAAACACGGCTGAAAATGTATGTGGGGAGAATGATTCACCACTTTGTGTGTTCCTGCAGGACTTGTATGAACCTCGTGGTGTGTTTGTGTATATGTGTGTGTATTTTTATTTAGTTGTAAATACACGGGGTATGAGCTATGCTCGTAGGTCCCGTGTTTGTGCGCGTGCACACATGTGTCTGCACATAATTGTGTGCGTGTGTACGCGTGCATGCGTGTTTCTGTACATATTTGTGTGCATGTGTGCACATGCATGTGTCTGCACATACTTGAGTGTGTGCATGTGTGCGCGTGCATGCGTGTATCTGCACATAATGGAGTGTGTGGACGTGCATACGTGTGTTTGAACATATTTGAGTGTGTGCGTGTGCATGCGTGTGCCTGTACATAATTGAGTGTATACATCGTGCGCGCGTTTGTGTGTTTATTATGTGTGTGTTTGTATAAGAGGGAGGGAGGAGAGTGGAGGGAAGTGGAATATAT
>NC_134777.1:56434790-56447290 GCF_046742065.1 Oratosquilla oratoria
TGTCGTAGCGTTTGTGCTTATCTCTGGAGCATCGACACCGTATCACTGTTTGATAAAGGTTCGAATATCCAGTCACGCAGGGGGCCAATGGAATCGTCGAAGCAGGCGGCGCGGAGGGAGTGTAGCATTAATGTATCTGGTTGACCGACTTGCTCGTGGTAAAGAACGCGTGATTTTTATAGATCAATGAAATATATGCGACTACAAAAGACTGCAAGAAACAAAAAACAAAAAAAAAAAGAAATGAAATTGAAATGAAAATATGTTAACAACCGAACGGAGAAAAAAAGACACAAATCCAGCAAAATGAACCAATTATTACCAACACAACTCCATATTCGCTCGAACAGAAATGCGTGGGAGAGCATAGTAATGTTGTGCTCAGGGGGCCCCGTCTCCTTTATCTCCATTTGTCATATCTAACAAGAAAATCAGTATCCTCCACAATTTTGTTTTATCTATGTTATTATTATTGTTTTCAATTTGCTTCTTGTGTGTGTGCCCACGGGTGACTATCTCGACTAGTCCTATGACCTTTGAATTGGCGTCTCCTCGGCTGAATGAAATCACCTAGCGGTAGCCAGAATAAATTCAGGCCTCTGACCCAGGGCAGTGGACAAGATGCAGGGATGACCCGTCATCCAGGAGGTGCCAAGATAAGAGGGAGGGTAGAAGGTGGAGGGGAGTGGAGTGGAGTGTATTTAGGGATGGAATGTGGGGAATGGTTTTTATGCCTTTTTTCATTTTGGTTACCTCCCTTGTAAGGGGGAAAAGGCCTTTGGTATATGTATGTGTTTTTTTTTTTATTAGAAACTAAGGAAAGACGCCAACCTTAAACTGAATTCATTTATTCATTTATTTATTTATTTATTTTTCTCGCGGATTCCTCTGTCGGATCGGCTCTGGTCCACGGACCAGTAGTACTGGACGCGTACTGGTCCGAGCGAGCGAGCGAGCGTGATTTGTGTTATCAGCTGTGCATATCCGGTGCACCGTTCGTGTCGTACTCTGTGTGGATGTCTATACCACTCGTTAACCCCTTTCGATGAATGAAATTGACTGGCGCCAGTTGCAATTAGAGCTCAGCGAAAGGGTTAATCAACATTAGTTACGAGTTTTAACCCCATTTGATGTGGAGGGGAGGGGGACGGGGAGGGGTGTTTCTTCCTACTTAGCCGAATGAAATCACTTGCCGGCTATTGAATACTGAATATTGGCTCTTACAACACTGCATTTATTATTATTATTATTATTATTATTATTATTATTATTATTATTATTATTATTATTATTATTATCATTATTATTGATATTATTGTTATTGTTATTCGTAGTAGTAGTATTATCATCATTATATACCTATTTACGGTTATTCATTTTATATTCGTTTATTTACTAATCTATTTTGCACGGGGCTGGTTCAAGTGGTTACCAAGGAGGATTAGGCAACTGTGGTGAAGAACAGAGACTGTACCGTCCCCCTGGGGACAGCTCGGGGGTCCTGTAGCGAACCCTCACTTCTGTGCACGTGGCAGTGACGTAAGCAATGTCAGAACACATGTTTGTGTGTACCTGTGCCCGGTTCGAATCCTTCAATGAGAGGACGTTCTTTATGTATTTCGTTCTGGTTCATCTCAGACGATTCTATTCAGCTGAGAGGCGGACTGGGCATAGCATGGGGTCTCGATCGATTGGGGTCACTTTTGTCCCGAGTCCACCCTTGGCCCCCTTATCAGGTGAATAGAATCGTCTGGCGCCAGTATGGACAGAAGCCACGAGGTAGGCTACGTCACCTCACCGTGTCGAGGGAGTCCGTGGCCTGGTTGGTGGTATGTGCAGCAGTAGTACCACGCCGCCGGCATGTGTTGGTATGTGACGGCTTAGGCCAAGAGGGAAGGGGTGGTTGAGGGGGGCGGGGTTAGGGGGGGGGTGCCGTGGCGTAGGGATTAGACACTCGACCGGCTTCCGGTGTGGGGGGGAGGGGGGTAGTAGATGGATGTCGTGGGTGTGTATCGTGTGTCGTCGCCAATAGCCAGCGCTTCTCTCCATTGCGAGCATGGAGTGGTTCGAGGAAAGCAGCAGAAAGGAGGAAGAGTGTGGGGGGGGGGGAGTTAGAAGGGGTCAGTGGAGTGGTCCTCACGGAGTGGAGGTTAGTCTTCGGTTGTGGAAAAATGCTGCGTGGCTCTGGTTCGTAGGGGATGTCACTTATTACGCCCTTAAAGCACCGATCACATACGACTTTTCCAGTCATTAAGTTTACAGTAGTCACGTTGAAAACGTGAGGGGACGTGTGTGTGTGTGTGTGTGTGTGTGTGTGTGTGTGTGTGTGTGTGTGTGTGTGTGTGTGTGTGCATGCGATTATGTACGCACACGTGTTACCACGCATACATGTGTTTGCGTACGCGCGCGCGCGTATGTATTTGGTCCACTTGTGATCCATGGGCCACATCTTATGACCACCTTTGTTATAGACGTTCGGGATCAACAGGGACGATGGAGGAGCAGGGATGCTTGGGGTGGGAGGACGGGTAGGGTTAGGGATGGGGGATGAAGTAAGAGGCAGAGATATGTACACACACATAGCCTTTTATGGAAGTAGGGTTATGTATGTATGATAGGGGAGCATGACTAAGGACTACCGTGTGTGTGTATGTGTGTGTGATCGCATGTGCATCTTAATACAGTTATTGATTTGTGGTTTGGTTAATGTTGTATCGTCCTGCAAGGGTTAGGCCGAAGGGCCTGCAATGGACCTTAAAGGCTCCACACTTTCTACTGAAAAGAACGTATACATTTCATCGTTCACGTAAAGTTGACATAGAGGTCGGTCGTCACCTTGGCCCTGTGTGCTTGGACTTGTAGAAGAAGGTGACTTTACTGGCAGCTGTTGGGTTCGAACGCGGGTTCTCCACTTACGAAGTGCAATAGAAACCAACTCGCCACTCATAAACGTCTCCATGTGTGTGTTCCTTCTCGAGATGTTGATGGCTCGTCAAAGAGAACTAACATGTTAATATTTACCTCTTAGGGGGAGGCTTCACGGTTACTGAATAAAATCACCTGGCGACACAGGTCTCAGGAGGATTGTGTTAACCCTTAGGAACCGAATATGGTTTCCCCTAACCCTCCCCCCTTCCCCTCCCCCCTTCCCCTCCCCCCTTCCCCTCCCCCCTTCCCCATTCTCCAATAAAATTGTCTGGAATTAGCCAGACCAAAATCAATTCAGTGATTTGATGGGGATGACAGGTGGTCATGAACATGGAACTGCCTAGTGTAGGCCTTATGCTCTCTTGCAGTCTCCTTCATTCTCATTTCAAGCTAATTGGTACAGAGTTTCTCAGCCCTATTCCGGCTGTCGCCAGGGGATTTTATTCAGATTGTGGGGACTCGAGCAGTTATAGGAGTCCCCTTCCGCACTCCCCTCTTCCACACTCCCCTCTTCCGCTTCTCTCTTCCACGCCCACTCCTTTCTCCCACTTCCCCTTTCCAGTCCCCTCCCGCACTCCCCCTACTGCACTTTCCTCTCGTACTCCCATCTCATACTCCCTCTCGTAATCTTCTCCTACACTCTCATCTCACACTCCCCCCCCCAACACTCCCATCTCACACTTCCCTCCCAGCACTCCCATCTCACACTCCCCTCCAGCACTCCCATATCGCACTGCCCTCTCCCACTCCTTTCTCACTCCCCCAACACTCCCATCTCACACTCCCCCTTCAGCACTCCCACCTCACACTCCCCTCCAGCACTCCCATATCGCACTGCCATTCTCCCACCCCTTTCCCACTCAATCAGGCCAGTTGCCTGCGTCATTGTCTCTTTGGTCACCGCCCACTACCCCCCCACCCCCCACCCCGTGTTTACACAGGCCTATAAATGATTCCTCCAACCCCTCTTCTGCTCCCCTCACTTCCCCTAATCTTTCGGCCCCATTGCTCTCGTTCCCCTTCCCCTCTTCCCCCTTCCCCTCTCTCTACTTCTTCCTTCCCCTATTCCATCTTCCCCTTTTTTTCTTTGACTTCCTACTAACCCTCTTCTCCGTACCCACTCCTCCCCTAGTCCCCTCTTCCCCGAGTCCCCTATTCCCCTCAGTCCCCTCTTCCTCTCAGTCCCCTTTTTCACCCTATACCCTCTTCATCCGTCCCCTCTTTCCCCTACTCCCCTCTTTCCCCTGTCCCCTCCTCCCTATTCCCTCTTATTCTTCCCCTCTTCTTTCTTACCCTTTTCCCCTCTTCCTTTCTTTTTTCATGTTCCCCTTTCTTCTCCCTTTTCCCCTTACGCCCTTAACCCCCTTAACTCACTTTTTTTTTCTTCCCCCCTAAACCCACTCTCCTTCTTCCTCCCCCCCTTCCCCTTCTTCCTTCCTCATCAGCCCAGATGCTAATCATCAACTAATCCTTCTATTCAACACATTCTGCACATGTGCCTCAACCTCCTTGGGGCCGCGTGAGCGCACGTGTTGCGTTTCGCGTGTCCCCGGCCAGTGCTCGCGCGTGCGGGCGCAAAAGGGGTGGGTGGGTGGGGAGTCATAATGTGGCAGGTCAATTGGGTTGTAAGGATGGGTGGGTAGTGAGGGAGTGGCAGAGTGCAAAGGGAGGTGGGGTGGGCGGGTAGGGGAGGAGTGGCAGAGGGGGTGAGGAGGTAGGTTGGGCGGGTAGGGAGGGAGAGGGAGAGTGAATAGGAGGTAGAGATGAGGGGGCGCAGGCCAAGAACCTCCCGGGTCACGTGGGAGGTGGGTAAGGGGTGGGGATTGGGGGCCTTGCCCGGGTTTGTCTAGGGTCTGTAATTGCTTGACCAAAATTGGACAAGGGAGGAGGTTTCTCGTATGTGTGTGTGTGATGACTCATGACGCAGCTATTTCGTTTGGTGTGATACATCTGGTCTAGGCGTAACGCCAAAAGACTGGGCGAGGGCGACTTGAGTGAGAGGAATGCCAGGAGGAGTGCCACTGAGACGAATAAAATCGCCTGGCGGCAGGTGGGAGTAAAGATAAGAGGGTAAAGAGGCGATCAAAAGAGCACGAGAGTTAACGTGCGGAATAAAGAGCCGGAGAAAGAGGACAACAGATGGAACAAGTGATGTATTTACCTAGTTGTATTTACCTAGTTGTATTTTGCGGGAAGGGGAGCTATGCTCGTGTTGTCCCGCCTTTGTATCTTGCAGTGTCTAGTTTGTTTTTAAACTCATGAATGGTTTTTGCGCATACTATTTCATTGTCCAGTTTGTTCCAAGTGTCCAAAACTCTATGAGGAAAACTGTTTTTCTTCAGTTCTCTTCTATAGCTATGTTTTTTTATTTTCGGAGCATGATCTTCCTTGTCTGAATCCGAATTGTCTTGTGTTACTGACTAGATGCCAGGAGAAGGTAAGCGTGGAAACGAAGGCTTCGTCCCATGTACGTGGGATTTAGAGGTTTTGTTGTGGTTGATGGCAGGTGACTTAAGGATTACAAAGGAGGAGCATGCTGATAGGAGACCTTTTGGTCCATAACTAGGTCGGATGCAGAAAAAATATATAATAATAATGAATAAATATTTGAGAAATAAATAAAAATTATAATACAAATAATAATAAATAAAATAAATAAATGCATATGAAGTTTCAATAATAAAGAAACAGGTAAATAGTAAATAATAGTAAATTGACACAACTAGTAGTAAATAAAAATCAAGCAAATAATAATAAACAAACAAATAATAACAAACAAATAAACAAATTTACTAATAAAATCGTCCAGCGCCACCGAGTTTATTCTGTGAGATGGGAGGGGTGTTAATGTGCATGGACTGGGTGTGTGCTCTGTGTCGGCTACCCCCTTATGAGGGGGAAAGAATCATACGTAGTCAAGATATTGTAAAAGGTTATATGGGCGAAACATGGCGACAGAACTTTCAGCCCATAATTGGGCCTTATGGCAAATTGAATAAATCAATAAATTGATAAAATGAAATATAGATAAGAAAATAACAATAAAATATTAGTTCTAGATTAATAAAAAAAGTAAAATAGAATAATAATAATAATAATGATCACCACCACCACTACTACTACTAGTACTAGATTAATGAAAATAAGTAAAATAGAATAATAGTGATAATGATTACTACTACTATCACCACCACCACTATTACTACTACTACCACCACCACTTTCTCACCCGACGCCTGGTAGGGTAATCCTTGTCAGCCAGCGGGCCTCGTCCCAACGATTTTTCTCCATTCCTTTCCATTTTGATATCTCTCCTCTTCTTCCATAAGTTGCAGATCTTCTTTTATTCTTTCCAGCGCTTCCACCGACCCATCTCCTTCTGCCTGTCACTCTTCTTGTATTAGATGTCCATGTCAGTGCTTGTCTTGGCAGTCTCTCTTAGTCCATTCTCATTACACGTCCGTACCATCAAAGTCTTGTTTGTTTCTATGATTTTGATAATGTCTGTTATTCCAGGTTCCTGCCTTAGTTGCATATTTCTGATTCTGCCTCTTATCGTCATCTTTTTTATACTTCTTGGCACCTTCATCCCCGCTGCTGTTTTCGGTTTTGTTTTACTAGTAATAGTAATTCTAATGATGATAGTAACAATAATGATGAGGCAAACAAACATCCAAACAAATAAATCAGACAAGCAACACGACCAATGGAGAGATATTACATATTATTGCTTCGATGGTTTATACAAAATTGAATGTTAAAACTGTACCGCGCTCCATCGCCTTTACAGGAGGAAGTTGCAAAGGAAGAGCGTGCCGACTGAAGACCTTTTAGTCCATAACTAGGTCGAGCTCTGATGAAAAAATAAGTAAGCAAATAAATGAAATAGATAATGATAATGATAAATAATGATAACTAATAAACAAACAAAATAATTTATAAGAAATGATAGATTAATAAATAATAAAAGATAAACATAAATTGTAATAAATAGCTAAGTTCTTAGCTACATTGCCTTCCCCAACTTCTAGATGGGATCTGTCATGAAAACCTGAGACCATTATTTCTTGTCCAATATTGTAGATGGCAGATGTACACGGTTGGTGATATTGCATCTGTCTACCTCCAGGTTTAAACGTGTGTTCTGGCAGCTTGAGACCATTATTTCTCGTCCAGTGTTGTCGGTGTGTGAGAACTCAACAGCGGCGTGGGACGTTGTTTGCGAAGCCGTGGAGGTGGATGAACAGGTTGGGCAAAGAGCCATTTCCTCCTGTGTAAAGCGAGGGGAATATGAGGGGAGGAAATGGGATAGGGAGAGAGGGGGTTGATGGAAGGGGAGACAAGAGGGTGGATAGAGGGGGAGGAAGGGAGGGGAAGGAGGAGAAAGTGGAGTGGAGGAAGAGGAAATGGAGGAGGATTAGGGGAGGAGGAAGGAAGGGAGGAGGGGTGGCGGGGTCCTAAAGGAGGACGAGGAGGAGGAGGAGGAGGAGGGAGAGATAGGGAGGTTAGGGGGGAAGGAGAGATCAAAGGAAATTAAGGGGAGGGTGAGGGTAGAGGCAGAAAAAGGGGAAGAGGGGAGAGTGGTCAAAGGGGAAAATCAAGACGAAGGAAATGTGAGGGGAAAGGAAAGGGGAAAGAGAGGAGAATCGTGTGAGGGGTGAAGAAGGAAAAGGAAGGGGAAGGGAAAGAGAGAGCAAACGAAGGAAAGAGGAAGGAGAATAAAAAGTGGAATGATAAATGAAGATAATAAGGAGGGAGAGGAAAGGAGGAGAAAGGAAGGTGGAAAGGAAGATGGAAGAAAAATAGGAAGAGGGGGAAGAACAAGAAGAAGAAGGAGGGAAAGAGGAGGAAGAAGTAGAGGAACAAGGAAAGGAGGAGGAAGAACAGAAAAGAGAAAAAGGAGGAGGAAGAACAAGAAGAGGAGGAAGAAGTGGAACAAAAAGAAGAAAATAAAAAGAGGAGGAGGAGGGGGGAGAAAGAAATGGACCAGGAAGAGGAGGACAACAATGAAGAGGAGGAGGAGGAGGAGGAGGAGCAAGAGTTGGACCAGGAAGAGGAGGACAAGGTTGAAGAGGAGGAGGAGGAGGAGGAGGAGGAGGAGGAGGAGGAGCAAGAGATGGACCAGGACCCTCTATTGAGTCTTTATCTGAGTTGGAACAGAGACTTCCCCTCTTGAATGCCCCAACAGTGCCGCATGTTGGCACAGATACAGAATCTTCTGTCCCTGCTCGGTCAGACCTTTGTGCTATTTATATCAGCGCCGTTATTCTAGACCATGGGAAGACAAAGAGGAACTGACCAGAACATTGCTAACCTTGTTTACTGAGGTGCAATGACTAAGGTGAGCTTACGCCAGTAAGCGCGTTGATGCGGCCGAATCCGTCAATGTATTTGTTCGGGTTGTTTGGAAAGTTGTCAGGGAATGATTTTAATGTAGTGAGAGGTCCGGTAGTTATGATTGGGGTCGAATGCAAGGTAGAGAGAGAGAGAGAGAGAGAGAGAGAGAGAGAGAGAGAGAGGATAGGGAGAGGGATTCAAGGTGAGGAAAGACGTTATAGAATAGGATATGACAGAAAATATAGAGACAAGAGGCATAAGGGCAGCCCACGAGAATGCCTTCTTTGATGAAGCCATAGCATCCAAACTTCTGCCGGAACCAGAGAATTGTCTGCGTTCCCTTGAGCGCGACGACGTGCCACCCTTCCGCCTCGGCAGTGCCTACGTGTGCCACAGCAGGCTTAGCCACGAACAATCATGTGTTGAATGTGTGCCTCCTTGTCTCCTGTGCTGACGGCCACTGACCTAAGCCACTCCCAGGGGTGACAACTTGGCCTTGTGCTATTCATGACCAAAACGTCTGCTTTGCCTAACTTAAGATATCCTATCCTAAATTAGCCTAACGAAAGCCTAAGTTAATGTCGCCAAGGCTATCATAACCTAGACTAACTTTGCCCCGTTTAACTTGTCCTTGCCAAACTTAGCCTAACCTAACCTAGTCTTTCCTATCTTAGCTTAATCTTCCCTCGCTTAACCTGTCCTTCCCTAAATTAGCTTAGCCTAAACTAACGTAACGTAACCTAACCTGACACAGTCCACTAGATTTCTATAGTAGACGTTCAGGAGACATTTTGTGAATTTCTCCACCCCCGCCCTCAACCCCAACCTCGTTCTACACAGTTGCCACGTCACGTGGTCCTAGTAACCAGCGCTTTGTTGCGTCATGGCTGCCACTACGTATTGCTGGTGACGTCTCTGTCATTTGGGTACAATGTGTTACAGTGATAAAGCATGATGTGTATGTATACACACACACACACACACATATATATATATATATATATATATATATGTATATATGTATATATATATGTATACATATATATATACATATATATATATATATATATATATATATATTATATATATATATATATATATAATATATATATGTGTGTGTGTGTGTAAAGACATATATATATATATATATATATATATATATTTATGTATATATACATGTATATACATACATATATCTATATATATATATATATATATATATTATATATATATATATATATATTATATATATATTATATATATATATATGTGTGTGTATATGTATATATGTGTGTGTGTGTGCGTAAAGACAGATATATATATATATATGGAGGTGAGGTGGCAAAATGAAACGTTAATAGAATGAAAGGTGACCGAACATTTTCGTCTATTTAAGACATTTTGACGTTTTCTTCTATTTAAGACATTTTGAAAATGTCTTGAATAGACGAAAACGTTCGGTCACCTTTATTTTATTTTCCAGTTGGTTTTATTACATATATATATATATATATATATATATATATATATATATATATATATGTATATATATATGTATATATATGTGTGTGTGTGTGTGTGTGTGTGTGTGTGTGTGTGTGTGTGTGTGTGTGTGTGTGTGTGTGTGTGTGTGTGTGTGTGTGTGTGTGTGTGTGTACGAAAAAAGATGGAGTCCGGGAACCATAATAGTGGAAACGTAGAAACACCAGACTCAGAAGTAGGTAATTTATTCCTGACGTTTCGGGTCCTGTCCGGAACCCGTTCTCAGGGTTTACAATGGAATACAGAATATATATTCTTCACATAGGAGAAGGACGTGGCAACCTTTGCTCGGTGGTCCTGTGCTGCAGAGAGAGAGAGAGAGAGAGAGAGAGAGAGAGAGAGAGAGAGAGAGAGAGAGTGAGTGAGTGAGTGAGTGAGTGAGTGAGTGAGAGTGTGTGTGTGTGTGTGTGTGTGTATGTGTGTGTGGGGGGGCTTTTATCTGCACCCGGAACTTCTACCTCCCATGTGTGAATAAAATCATCTGGCGGCAGTTAGAAGAACATTCCTTAAAGGTGACATGAGTGTAGACGTGCAAGAAGTAGCACAAACCCATTCGAGTTAGTCTACGATGCTATCTACCGATATATTGCGTCATACTAATCGTTATGTACGGATCTTCCTCTAACATGAATAAAATCGCCTGGTGCCAGCCAGGTTGTGACAAGGTGAGGCACGTGGACGTAATGAAGCATGGTGACGATGAACTTGTTGTCCAGAAAGGGTGGATCTTTAGAACGTACATGAAGGCTTCGCTTCCACTAACATTTAGTTGTAATTGTATGTACATCAGCTACTTGGTAGCATATCTCCCCTTCCCGTATAATACAACAAGGTAAACACATACACACACACACACACACACACACACACACACACACACACACACACACACACACACACACACACACACACACACACACACACACACACACACACACACACACACACACACACATGAATTTGAGGGGAGTTATGATAAAATTGGAGAGTAGGAGACGGGACTCGACGAGTGTTGCTCTTTCCTGTACAATACAATTTGGTAAATACACACACACACACACAAGAGCTTGGGCCTATCAAGTCCTTGCCACGCCTAGATGCCTCTTGATGTGAATAAGATCGTCTGGCGGTGTGAGAGGAAAAGTGGCATGATGTCCGCTCGGGGATGGAATACGAGACTCCTCCGGACATGACAGAGATGTGATGTCACGGACGTGTGGCAACCGACGAATCTCTATCCCCACGCATGGCTCGCTGTCACCACAAGCTGACAACATCGCCCGATTCGTGTCGGTGACGAATCGATGTTGGCGCCATATACCACAATAATACAGTGACGTCCTGTCGTGACATGTCAGTGATATTGTGACGACACGTCTGTGATAAGGTGACGTCATGTCGTTTTCGTCAGATGATATGCCTGATGTCACGTCTGAGATGAAGTGGTGGTGTCATGTCGTTTATGATCAAGTGACATCATGTCGACTATGATAAAGTGACGTCACGTCTGATAGTGACGTCACCTATTTTGTCAATAATCCCTTTAGACCCGCGGGGTTCCTCTTGAGCTGAATGGAACTGTTTGGCATTAGCCAGAATAAGATCTTTGGTGTACGTCACGATGTGGTGAGAGATGGACATCATTTGAACACCCTCGGTACTCTTCAAAGCGAATAGAATCGTGTGTAGTGAGCCATAACAAAATCTCCAAATCGCGCCATGATAGTGAAAGGGTCATTACAGATGCGGCCCACTGCCGTCAGATGATTTAATTCATTTTAGGGACCCTTCACTCCCTCCCTTCCCCCCTCCCTGACTCACCCTCCCTAGCATTAGTCGATGTTCAAACTCGTAGATTGTAAAAGTAGGCGATGATAATGTGTAGCGGACGGACGAAGTATCCTGTCCGAATCTTGAAGATTTCCGGTTCGCATAGTTTGTAATGTTGCTGGGGACATTCGAAAGTGACCCAAGATGCAGTAAAACTATATAGAGTTATTTTTGTTGTTGTTGCGTTAATGGCAATATCATACGCGAAATAATTTTAGATGCAGGAGAACAGGTGCACATAGGAATCATGAATTGACTAACGGCGGAATCAATACTTGCGTAGCTCCGATGCACCAATGGTCACAGTTTTGGATGCTCGTAAGGATGCAAGTATGAGAGAGGAAGAGAGAGATAGAGGGAGAGCTAAAATTCGCCACTGCGTAGGAGGATAGATAAGAGATGGAGAGGAAGGGAGGGAGGGATGGAAGGAGATAAAGAGAGAGATAAATATAGAGATGACTTACTAATGGTGAGGTAAAAGTTCGCTATTATATATATATATATATATATATATATATATATATATATATATATATGTATATATATATATTATATGTGTGTGTGTGTAAATATATATATATGTTGAGACATTCTGACAGGTTGACGTAAGCGGAATAGGAAACACAGGAGTCTTAGTCTTAAGTTTATTCAACCACAAAAACACAAACAAGAGAACTGGTGACTTGAAATGGACAAAATCTACCGCGACACTTGCCTTCGGCCTACCCTCTCCAGCTTTCTTCCTTTCACTCTGACGCTCCTCCATGCTACCTTGCCCCAACTTTTAATCATGATTTATTCTTTTAATACTATTTGTTACTATTTATTTTCAACACTATTATCATTGTTATTATATTTATTTA
>NC_134777.1:56454790-56457290 GCF_046742065.1 Oratosquilla oratoria
GACACGACACACTTGGGCATCACGCATGGGATACGTCACTTTAGACATGACACGCCTGGATGCTTAGCGTCACGTACGCTGAGGAGGACGCGTGATCACGTGACGAGGGAATGTGACACCCGGTCGATCTTCCGCTCAAGGACAGCTGCACGTGCACGTCATTTGTATCCACGTCATTAACACTTGTACGTGATTAGTGTTTCGACGTGTCTGTGCGTGCGTGCGTGCGTGCAACCCCTCTAATAGTGTAGAAAAGTCCGCGTAGACGAAACGGGGTCTCGACCGATGGGGACCCCCGTTTTGCATTCAGTATATCCCTAAGCCAGAAGATACTAGTTAGACCAAGTAACTAGATTCATTAACTAGTATAAACCCCCCGCCCTCCCGCCCACTTTGATGTCCTTGTTTATTACTGCGATTGTTTAAAATACAGTACATTCATTATATATTAGATTGTTCATTAACTGTTCAGATGTTACGTATCAGCCGTACAACCTCTTGGTATTAGTACGCTGAAAATCACTTTTGAAAAATGTAGATAAATAGATAAATAAACAAATAAATAGATAAGTTGATAAATTGATAAATAGGTAAATAGAGCTCAAAACTCATGCACGTGCAGGGCACACACGACACGACACGTCGCCTTATCCATCTACCTTGCGCGGTCTATCTCTCTATCCTTCTATCTTGAGCGGTCTGTCTCCCTATTCATCTATTTTTCACGGTTTGTCTCTCTATCCTTCTATCTTGCGCGGTCTGTCTCCCTATCTATCTTGCCCGGTCTGTCTATACAATCTTGCGCGGTCTGTCTTACTATCTACTGTATATATCTTGCGGGGTCTGCCTCCCTATCCATCTATTTTGCGTAGTCTGTCTCCCTATCCATCTATCTTGTGCGAGCTTTCTCCTTATCCACCAAACTTGCGCGATCTGTCTCCGTATCCATCTATTTTGCACGGTCTGTCTTTCTATCCACCTAACTTGCTCAGTCTGTCTCCCTATTTTGCGCAGTCTTTCTCCCTATCCATCCATTTTGCGCGGTCTGTTTCCCTATCCACCTATCTTAGGTGATCTATCTTGCCAGTTCAGTCTTCTTATACATATATCTTACGTGGTCTGTGTCCCTATCCATCTATCTTGCGCGATCTTTCTCCCTATCCATCTATCCTGCGCCGGATTCTCCCTATACATCTATCTTGCGAGGTCTGTCTCGGAAGGTAGATAGATGAATAGGTAATTAAATAAAAACAAAAATATCAAACTAATGTAGGAATTCTTTGCGTGCTGGAGGTGTCCCAATGTAGTACATTGTCCCTTTGGTCCAAGTGCGAGACGAATATGCATCGAGGTCATCAGATGACATTATATCGCAAACCAACACCGTCACACTCCGTTTAATTGAAATGGTTAACCTTTCAAAATTCGGGGGGTTCCTCTTCCCCATCTTTCAGCTGAATAACATCGTCTGGCGGTAGATAGAATAAATATAAAAAGCCGAAGAAGTCACTCGAAGGGGATCGAGACATTGGTATAAAGTGTTCTACACTCTAAAGCTCAGAAGGTTGACTTGATGGATTAAAATACCCTAGCGGCAGACGTAAGCTAAAGGTAAACACGCACTAGAGTGATATCATCACAATGGACTGACAGTATTTTACGAGCATAATTGCACAATGCTTGTAAGTGACACTCGGTGGCACGCGAACAAGTCTGTAATGAAGAGAACGAGAGGTGATTAATTGGCAGGGGAGTCATTGGCTCCTCCGCACGCGGACGCACTTGAGGGCCCGCCCGGCTGGACGTGTATGCGGGTGTGTGTGTGTGCACGTGTGTGTTTGCACGTGTGTGTTTGCATACATGTGTGCGTGTTTGTGCGCGCGCGCGCGCGTGTGTGTGTGTGTGTGTGCACGTGTGTGTTTGTATGCATGTGTGCGTGTTTGTGCGCGTATGTGTTTCTATGCATGTGTGTGTGTTTGTATGTAAGCGTGTGTGTGTGCATGTGCGTTTGTGTGTGTGTTATGTTTATGCATATGTATGTGGTGTATGTGCGTTTGTGTGTGTTATGTTTATGCATGTGTGTGTGTGTGTGTGTGTGTGTGTGTGTGTATGTGTTTGTGCGTGTGTATGTATGTGCGTCTGTGTTTTTGTATGTATGTGTTGTGTTTATCTAGCTGTAGTAAGCGGTGTTGGAATTATGGTAATAGGATACAGTCTCTATATTTATTTATCAAACTTTGCTTGTGTATGTGTAAAGGAGGATTGTTAGGATTGTTCTCTAAGATGAATAAGAATGCTTGACGTTAGCCAGAACGAAATATTCTAGACTTGATAGAATTACAGGAATCGTGTCCTCACGAGAGGAGGCTCTGTCCAAGGGTCACCCATATCGAATAGGTCTTGTACGTAAAATGAGACGAAGTTCAGCTCTCACACTTGAAGGTGGAGGGTCGGACTGTTCCCTGGCACGTTCTCTGATATGGGGGGTGGGGGATAGAAT
>NC_134777.1:56462290-56469790 GCF_046742065.1 Oratosquilla oratoria
ATGAGGATTGTGTCCTTATTATATGATGATATGATGATTGTTATTCCCCATGGTCATCCTTCGGGTGAATGAAATCACCTGGCGCCAGCCAGAATTAAATCAGTTTGATGGTAATCCTCATCAGTTTTGTTTCCAGCCTACATGATATATCTCCTACGGACCAGCGTCACACAGTATGCTTCTATGTCTGGAGAATTATCTCCACTTATTTTGGATTCTTACTAAACTACGTTTCTACAGCTCTCCTTAAATCTCTCTTTCGTCATTTTCTCCCTACGGATCAGAGTCACGCAAGATTCCTTTATTTCTACTGCTCCCCTCAAACCCCTCATTTATGTCTCCTGTTTATTTATTATTATTACTTATCTGCTTGTTTATTACTTATCATTATCTTTATATTTATGTTATCTTTTCGCATCCGACCTAGTTATGGACCAAGTCCAGAAGGCCTCCTTTGGCATGTTCTCTTTTTGTAATCCTTTTTTACTGTAATTTAATTTGCGCGATGTGACTCTTCACCCCTCCCAAGAGAGAGAGAGAGAGAGAGAGAGAGAGAGAGAGAGAGAGAGAGAGGACAGAAGCTCTGTTTTTCTCTTCGATGGTCTTAAAAGAGAGGAGCGTGGGGCCCCGCACTCCCCCCCACCTCCCGGCTCACTCGACACGTGCAGCACGTTTCGAGCGGCATCCAGTTTATCGCCAGGGCCTTATCGGTCTTAGTATTTGTGTGTCAAGCGATACTCCTCATCCGATCTAGTTTTGACGAACTCGCCGTTAGGTTCTTTCTCGCGTATTCCTCTGTTATTAAACGATGCAGCCCTCTTTCTACATATATGAAGCCATCTGTTTACAATGTCTTTGTATATATATTAATAAAAATCAATGGGAAATGTAAATGCGAAAGGTTTGAACGTTTTGGACTATTTAGACATTTTCAGGATACAAACTCGAGATAACAAAATTATATAAAGACGGGCAGCAGGAGAAAGAAACTGAAAATCACTGAGGAATAAAAAGACGAATTGTTCATATTTTTTCGCCAAATCAAACATTTTCAGGATTCATACAGACAGTTGAAATAACCAGACGTTATAATGACGGACAAGACAGGAAAGAAACGAACGGAGAAATGTCACACAGTAACTTCACTCAACCCATGTTATGACTTAAGACTATCTTGGGATTTCCTCGGATTAGACATGTGATTAAGCATGTCGTTGAGATTTGTGTGTTTGTATGTATTTATGTGTATGTGTGTTTGTGTGTTTGTGCGTGGGTTCACCATTCACTATGGTCTTGGATCACGTGTTGGACTCGTGATCGACAGCTATTTCCTCCCGAAAGAGAGCTCAAAGCTCATATATGACTGATCTATGGGAAATCTTGTGACCATACACGCACACACAACCTCAACTACCCGCCCACGAGAGTTGGAGTAACAATCCGCAGTGCAGCGATACTGAAATTATTTGAACCCTGGGCGGGATTCGAACCCGGACCTCCGTAGTGGCAGCCATGAACTCTACCAAATGCGCCACGAGTGTGTATATTTGCGTGTGTGTGTTGTGTGTGTGTGTGTGTGTGTGTGTGTGTGTGTGTGTGTGTGTATGTATGATTCTCAGGACTCGCACCTACCCGGGCATTAACCTGGAGTTGATCTAGAGATTGTCTCGGTCAACTTGAATATAATCTATTCTGATTGTCTACTGGTGATTTTATTCAGCTTGGGAGTTTTTCGAATGTTGACGAGAGTAATCTCACCTTCCTTATCGGTTGGCACTCCGATTCTTCCTGTCGCCAGAATATTTTATTCATCTCCGTGGCTCTGTCGTCTTGGTAGGCGTCAGAGTGTGACATTCATGTCCTTGGCATCCCCTCGGTAGCGAAGGGGTTGATGTTGCCTCAAGGATAACGAGAAGGGGCCTTATCGTGGAGTAGCGCAAGGAAAGTTGCGAAAGACTCGCCACTCGGCACCGGCTGCTTCTTCGAAGTGGCGGGTGGCGCTTCTTTTCCTTGTGGAAGCCTTGTCCCTCCCAACCCCCTCTTTCTCCATCCATAGGTGCAGAGAAGGTAGGGACGATTTATTTATTCATTTGTTCGCTTATCTATTTCTTTATCTATTTTTCTTTCCTCCAACCTGGGCAGCGTGGCCGAGCCAGGGATGACCCTTCATCATCCACGTGGTGCAAAGATGGATTTTTTTTTTTTTTTTTTTCTCTCGTAAGTTTACTTCGGCAAATCCCGGGATCCAGGTGATGTTGCCAGATGGTTGGTTTGCAGTTCTCGTATTTCATCGAAGTTCAGTTTTTCGTTATTTGCCGTTTTTCAGTCGAAATGTGTATCAAATTCCTTCTTCCCATTTAGAAGTGTAGGGGATTGAATAAAATATCCTTAGTGAGGGGATGCTAAGGAGATGAGCGAATGCTGTGGATAATCTCCGAAGTGGCAAAATACTCAAATAAAATCGTTTGGCGCCATGCAGATCAAATACACAGAATGTCCCTTGGGACGGAAAGAGTTGACCAAGAAAGGTCTAATGTCTCCGCTCCAGACATTCTATGGTTTCGGAGCCGGACAAGGTGATGTGACGTCAGTCTTAAGCCCCGCCCCCCTCCATGTATATATATATTTATATATATATATATATATATATATATATATATATATATATATATATGTATATATATATATGTATATATATATATGGGCTAACTCCCATCGTAAGACTGGTATGGTGAATGAATCAGCTTAGGTGAGGATTAGTCATGTGCTTGAGGGTTGGGTCCTGGCGAAGCTGGACGTATGCCAGTACTCCCCATCCAGTCGTGAATAGATTCGCCAGTCGTCAGCTACGGTGATAGGAAAAGTACCACCCGGTACGGAAGAGGTTGAGTGAGGTTGTAGTCCCCTTGTATACAGAATGGGTGACATGAAATTAATAAAATCACCAGGCGACAGCTAGAATGAAAGGCGGAGTGTGGCACAGATGAATAAAATTGCCTGGCTGCAGTAAAAAAAAATGTAAACGCGTTAGGGATGGATCATAGATTTAGGGTCTGCAGGTTCGAATTAGCCTTTTCGTCGTGACTTAATCACGACCTTCAGGTCGTCATCTTCCGAAACAAATTTCTGGAAGGCGGACACCTCATACTTTCGCTCAGCCCGTGTTACGGCATAGAAGTTTATTGTTGCAGACAATGTACCTGATTCATGATGTGTCATGATATGGATATACATCTCCCATATTTGGGTATTGAATATATATATATATATATATATATATATATATATATATATATAAAAATATATATACATATATGCATACATAAACACACACACACACACACACACACACACCACACACACACACACACACACACACACACACACACACACACACACACACATATATATATATATATATATATATATATATAATATATACATACATATATATATATACTTATATATATATGTGTATATACTGTATATATATATCTACTTATATATATATATATACATATATATATGCATGCATACACACACACACATGTATATATATATATATAATATATATATATATATATACATATATATATATACTTATATATATATATGTGTATATACTGTATATATATAATATCTTATATAATATCTAATATATATATATATATATATATATATATATAATATATATATATATATATATATATATATATATATATATACCCGTCTGGGGTATTGGCTGCTTACCGTCTGGGGTATTGGCTGCTTACCGTCTGGGGTATTGGCTGCTTGTTATTGTGGCAAAGTAGCATGCAGTTGATACTTTAGGGTCTATATGGGGCGCCCCTACGGACCAGAGCCACACATCATTTTGTCTATGATAGAAGAAATTCTGTTCATAGAGAAATTATGACACTTTTATACTACGACTGTCCCTCCGTTATGCTGTCCCCCAACCCCTTGTTGCTGTCCTGTACCATTTCTCTGAGTATTCTCTTTCTGATTGGGGGAATTTCCCTGTGGTGGGGGAAAAGAATACTGCCACCAAGTATCCCACTTGGATCGTAAGAGGCGAGAAGAAAGGGACGGGGAGAGGGACTAGGCATCCTTCTCCCTGTAGCCCCCTAAGGTTTGGGTCTTTTAATGTGCGTGGATGTGGTACAGATGAGAGTAAAAGGGAAGAGATAGGTAGTATGTTTGTGAGAAGAAAGTTGGATGTGTTGGCTTTGAGTGAAACTAAGTTGAAAGGGAAGGGTGAGTGTATGTTTGGGAGTGTAAGTGGGAGGTTATCAGGAGTGAAGAGAGGGCGAGGGAGGGAAGGGGTGGCTATTCTAGTAAGTGAGGAGATAGGTAAACAGGTAGTGGAGTGGAAGGAGGTTTCCTCAAGGATAATGTGGATGAAGGTGAAACTGGGAAAGGAGATGTGGGTCTTTGTAAGTGCATATGGGCCGGGCAGTGAGAAGAGCATGGAAGAAAGGGAGGCCTTTTGGATAGATTTAAATGAGTGCATAGAGGGTTTAGGAAGAAATGTCAATGTAATAGTACTGGGAGACCTTAATGCTAGAGTGGGAAATGGTCCAATCGATGGAGTGGTTGGAAAGTGTGGAGTTCCAGGAAAGAATCGTAGTGGAGAGTTGATGGTGGAAATGTGTCTAGAAAGAGAGTTGATGATAGCAAATACAGTGTTTCGGAAGAAAGTCAAGCATAAGTACACATGGGAGAGGGTGGTGGAGGGAAGGGTGGTAGATAGAGCGCTAATGGATTATGTAGTGGTAAATAGGATTATGATAGGAAGAGTTAAGGATGTACATGTGCTAAGGGGAGAGGGTGGGGGAATATCAGATCATTATTATGATGAAGGTAAGCTGAGAGTGTATGATAGATGGAGAAGGAGGAAAGGGACAAAAGGTAGGAGGTTCTTAGAGTGAACTCCTTGAATGAAAAGGAAAAGGAGAAGGAGTACGAAAAGAAGCTGAAGGAGGAGTGGGAGGGAGTAAAGGATAGAGCAGAGATGGGTGTGGAGGAGGAATGGGGATGGTTCAAGGAGGGAGTCTTAAAGTGTGCAAGGATGGTGTGTGGAACAAGAAGGACAGGGGGAAATAGAAGAAAGGGTAGTGAATGGTGGGATGAGGAAACAAAGAAGGTTGTAGAAGAGAAAAAGCGAGCATTCACAGATTGGTTACAAAAGAGGACAGGGGAGTCATATGAGACGTACAAAGAAAAGAAAAGAGAAGTAAAGCAAAAGGTAAAGGAGGCAAAGAGGAGAGCAGATGTGAAATGGGTAGGAGTATGACAGAAAATTTTGAAAGTAATAAAAAGATGTTTTGGAAAGAAATTAAGAGAGGAAGAGGAGGCGAATCAAGTAGGGAAGAAAAGGTAAAAGGTACAGATGGAGAGTTGATAATGGAAGAGATGGCAGTGAGGGGAAGATGGGCAGAATATTTTAGGGAGTTGCTGAATGTGAAGGAGGATAGGGAAGGAAAGATAGCTGCAGTGGGAAATACGAAGAAAATGAGAGTGATGAGTGAGGAGAATGGAGGAGAAATAAGGAAGGATGAGGTGAAGGCAGTTGTAAAGATGATGAAAGCAGGTAAGGCACCTGGTCTGGATGGATGTCATGCAGAATGTCTGAAAAAGGGAGGTTCAGTGATGGTGGACTGGTTGGTGAGGTTATTTAATGTTTGCTGGAGAGAGGGTAGAGTACCGGAGGACTGGAGTAGTGCCTGTATAGTTCCTCTTTACAAGGGAAAAGGGGACAAGTGTGAATGTAGTAATTTCAGAGGGATTAGCCTGTTGAGTGTAGTAGGGAAGGCTTATGGGAGGATCTTAATTGAGAGGATTAGGAGAGGAACAGAAGGAGTAATTGGTGAGGAACAGTGTGGATTTAGGACGGGTAGAGGTTGTGTAGATCAGATCTTTGTGGTAAGACAGATATGTGAGAAAGCTATAGGAAAGGGGAAGGATGTTTGGGCTTTTATGGATCTGGAAAAGGCTTATGATAGGGTAGACAGAAAGGCACTGTGGGAGGTTATGCAGATTTATGGGATAGGAGGAAAGCTTTTGGGAGCTGTCAAGAGTTTTTATGTGAGTAGTAGAGCATGTGTTAGGATTAGAAATGGAGAGAGTGAGTGGTTTGAAGTAAAGGTGGGACTTCGTCAAGGATGCGTTATGTCGCCCTGGCTGTTCAACTTATACATGGATGGGGTGGTGCGAGAGGTGAATGCTAGGGTAGTGAGTCAGGGATTGGAGATGGTTAAAGAAAATGGAGAAAAGTGAAAGGTGGTGAGCCAGCTGTTGTTTGCGGACGACATTGCGCTTGTGGCAGGGTCAGAGGAGGGATTGAGGAAGCTGGTGGCAGAGTTTGGGAGAGTATGTGATAGAAGAAAGCTAAAGATAAATGTGGGTAAAAGTAAGGTGATGAGATGTACAAGGGGTGAAAGTGGCAGTAGACTGGAAGTGAGCATTAAGGGAGAGCGACTGGAGGAAGTGGATAGTTTTAGATACTTGGGTGCAAGTGTAGCAGGAAAAGGTGGAGTGAAGGTGGAGGTAGAATGTAGATTGAGAGAAGCGAGTAAATGCTTTGGTGGTTTAAAGAGTGTAATGAGGAATAGACATTTGGGAATGGACGCGAAGAGGAGACTGTATGAAGGAGTGATTGTGCCAACAGCACTGTATGGGGCAGAAACGTGGAACATAAGAGAAGAAGAGAGAAGGAGTTTGAATGTGTTTGAGATGAGGTGTCTGAGAAGTATGGTGGGGGTTACTAGGCTAGATAGAGTGAGAAATGAGGAGGTGAGGAGGAGAACAGGGGTGAAAAAGGATTTGGGAGATAGGGTTGATGAAAGAATATTAGGATGGTTTGGACACATGGAAAGAATGAGTGAAGAAAGACTAGTAAAAGAGGTATGGAAGGCAGATGTAGAGGGACGTCCTAGGATGAGGTGGATGGATGGGGTGAAGGGGGCTTTTGGGAAGAGGGGAATGTCTGTTGAGGAAGGAAGGGAGAGGACGGAAGACAGAGGTGAGTGGAGAATGGTTGTATATGGATGATGTTGTGACTGCATGAGGAGGAATGGGCGGGGGGTGGGGGGTGGGGTAGTATGTGTGAGTAAATTTTGACGCAGCCCGAAGGGATTTCTCCCCGTCCACGCCTTATATGCAAAGGGGGACGGAGAGGGGGGTCGCCGATTAAATGAAGCGGCCTTGCTGTGGATGTACTGTGTCTTGCGACACTGCTTCTGACCCAGGGCGGTGGGCAGGGTGCAGGGATGACCCGTCATCCAGGAGGTGCTCAGATGAGAGGAAGGGTGGGAGGGGTGTGGAGTGTATTTAGGGATGAAATGGGTGGGAGTGTTTTTATGCCTTTCCCTTTTTGGCTACCTCCCTTGGAAGGGGGAAAAAGCCTTGGTATATGTATGTATGTATGTATGTATATATATATGTATATATAAATATGTATATATATATATGTATATATATAATATATTACATATATAT
>NC_134777.1:56474790-56484790 GCF_046742065.1 Oratosquilla oratoria
TATAATATATATACATATGTATATATACATATATATATATATATATATATATATATATATATATATATATATATATATATATATATATATATATTGGCAATATTAGAATAATCCCGTCCATACCGAGTATCAGCGCGATACTCATTACCTAAGAAAGACATCAAAGGAAGTCTTAGTTGATATTGAAACTATGGGAGCAGCTATAGATAATAGAAGCATTGTCAATATCATTGTTATTATTGTTAGTAAATACTGATAATATCATCGTTGTTATAAGTATGGAGAACATTAGTGACAATGTTATTGTTGTTATTCTTAGCAAATATTAACAAGACTATATTTTGGAGGAAAGGATGGTGGATGGGAGTGGAATGGGTGGAAATGGGTACCTGCCTTTTTGATTTGGCTACCCTTCTTATTAAGGGAGAAAAAAAAAGCTTTGTATACAGGTAGACAGACCCTTTTCATTGGTAAATATGAAGAATAGTGTTTTTTTGTCATTAGATAAGTGGGCAGTGTTGTCGTCAGTACATGTTGACCGAGTGAAGGACCCTTAAAGGCATTGAAAAGAACATGAAGAGAATGACTCGGGAATGGCACTGTGCAAAGTATATTACGTAACATATCAAGGGGGAGGGACGTACCTCAAGTACGTGTGTTTGTTACAACGTTACAACGAGGAAGAGGTGGAGGAGGAAGAGGAGAGGCTACACACTGAGCGAGGGGAGAGAAACGCTCGAGGAGGAGGATGTTGTCCTTAAGTCAGACAAACAAGGGAAATGGGTGTTGGGCTGTTTGGCTGGGGGTTAGTCGAATGAAGAAGAATAGGACAGGGAGGGCGAGAGTGGAGGGGAAGGGAGGGGAGAGGGGAAGGGAAGTGAAGAGAGAGTACGTGGAAGGGTAGGGAGAATGAAAGGAAGGGGAAATAAAGTGAATGGGAAGGGAAAGGAAGGGAGGGAGAGTGGAGGGGAGAGGAAGAGAAAGGAGTGGGAAAGGAGGAGAGGGGAAGGAAAATGAGAAAAAAGGGGAGGGGAGAGCAGAGGGGCTGGGAAGGGAAAGAAGGGAGAATAAAAGGGATGGAGAGTGGAAGGGAGGGGAAGAGAAGGGAGAGGGGATGGAGGAGAGGGGAAGGAAAGTGAGAGAAAAGGGGAGGGGAGGGGAGAGCAGAGGGAGGGGTGGGAGGTTGGGAGTGGGGTGTCACGTGAATGAATAGAGTACCCTGACGGCAGCCAAAGTACCAAATGCCACTTGATACGAAAAAAGAAAATGGCAAAGAACGGGAGTGCCAGGCGGCAGGGTGCCAGGGGTGATTGGCACTGGAGCCAACCGAAAGGATTCGAACCCACTCCTTATGGCTCCCGGGCAGAGGTCGCTCCTCCCCATGAATGTGGACAAGTGGCTTGTTAGTGACCCTTTTGAGGATCAGAGGGTTCTCGTTTCTGAATGAAATCGTCTGGCGCCAGCTGGCGACATCTCTTCGTGTGTTTCTCAGTGAGGTCTTTGGCCTTTTTGAGATGGATGATGATGATAAGATGATTAGCACAGGATTTTTACGATGCTACTATCTCAGAAAAGTGTTCTTATAATTATTATGAATATTACGATTATCATTATTATCATTATTATGATCATTATTATTAATTGATAGTGATAATCATAATAAATTTTAAATAATCATAGTGAGAATATGATAATGATATAATGGTAATCTTACCCCAACAGGAGCAAGAAAAGCCATAATAATGATATTAATGATAATAATGATAATGTATTAACAACTGTATAAAGATGGGCTTGTGGTTCATGTAGAGACATGTAGGAAGCTGGGACGAATGGCGAAGTGAAGCGAGAGAGAGACAGAAAGGAGGGATGAAGGGATAATAAACACTTCATAGAAAACGGAGGTTGGGGCGGGAAGTGATTGAGAGGAAGGGTGCAAGGACAGTATATCAAGAATTATTCTATTCATTCAGTTATTCTTTCATCATCATTGTCTTATTTTATTTTAATTTTTTTGTGTGTAATCATTTATTTATTCAGTTATTTATTTATTTATCTATTTATTTTTGTTAGGGGGACTGTTCTCCAATCACAAGAGAATGTTGCGTGACTGTGGTCCGTAGGGATGTCACTAAAACTACTAAAATATTTGACCGCATGAAATTTGGGCAGTCAGTACCTCATTGACAGGCTTGGAGAAGGACGTAGGGGAGACAGGGAGGATAACGAATGAAGTGGAAACAACTAGTGGGGAGAAATGGAATGGTGGAGAAGGCGGAGGAGGGGGGAAGAGGGGGGACAGAACACTGTGACACATGTCACAATCTCCTTTGCGGTTCTCCACGGGCTTGCTTCCAGATCACGTGACACTTCCGCCCGAGTGCCATAGGACAAGGCACCGGGAGGAGCCTCTGGGGGGGAGGGGGGAGGGAGGGGAGTGGCACGGCCCCCCGGGGGGATCGTCCATCCCTGAGTGCCAAAGGAATGAGGGCCTCTTCCGGTGGCACTCTCGTCGTCTTTATCATCGAAGGGTCCCGGGGCGTCTTTCCCTTTGCTATTGACACCTCTCGGACTTCATTAGGGACCGCCGCGGGGTTTTCAGGACCAACCCCCCAACCCCCCTCCTCCCCAACCTCCCGACGGAGGCCTGATTCTCTCTCTCTCTCTCTCTCTCTCTCTCTCTCTCTCTCTCTCTCTCTCTCTCTCTCTCTCTCTCTCTCTCTCTCTCTCTCTCTCTCTCTCTCTCTCTCTCTCTCTCTCTCTCTCTCTCTCTCTCTCTCTCTCTCTCTCACTCTCTCTCACTCTCTCTCACTCTCTCTCGGCTGAAGAAAATAGACTGACGGTAAATAGAATAAGGATAAGAATGAAGGTGCTAAAAGGCTTATGCAGCACCTCAATCCGTCAATCCCCACTGCGCCAGACCACCTCACCCCTCCCCACTCCTCCGCACTCGACCCCACTTCCCCCGGTTTGAGGTTGACACCTTCTGTCAGGCGCCACAGAACACCACTTCCGTCCAAGGTGGTGGCGCTGGGTCACCCCGACGATGCCGGACGCACGTGGCACTGCGGTGCCGGTAGAAAAAGAAAAAAAAAAAAAAAAGAGAGAGAAAAAAAAGTCCTGATGGCACCCAGTTGGCCGCAGTGCCTGGAAAAAAAGTGTGTATATGTATGTATGTATGTATGTGTCACCACCCAGCCTAACTCTCCTCATCACACTTCACCGGAGCACTGTTGTCGTCCATCACCGACGGACCGCCATAAGACATTGACAGATTGGAAAAAGTACAACGGCGAGCCACAAAACTGATTCCAAATATCAAAAATAAATCATACGAAAATCGACTAAAACATATGAATCCGTTCTCCCTAAAAAAAACTAGACTCAGAGGTGACTTGATACAGGTCTTTAAGATTCTAAAGAGGATTGACATCAAAAGGAACAAAATTTTTACACTGAATGGAACCCGACAAGAAATAATGGTCTCAAACTGTCAGGAAATAGATTTAATTTGGAAGTGGGTAGAAACAACTTCGCCAACCGTGTAGTTAATGAATGGAATAAACTTCCTGCAGAGGCAGTGCAATGTAGTTCAGTTCGAAGCTTTAAGATTCGTTTAGATAAACATCTAAGCAAGATGCTGTAATGACTGCCATTTATTCTATATTATTTGTTTATTTGTTTGTTATTATTTGTCTGTTTATTATTTGCTTGATTTTCATTTATTATTATTTATGTCAATTTATTATTATTTACTATTTACCTGTTTGTTTATTATTTAACTATACCTATGCATTTATTTATTTTATTCAGTATTATTTATCCATATACTTATAAAATTCTGATAATCTTGTTTGTTATCTTGCTTGCTTGAAACCGTCACCCAGCCAATCAGAAGAGATATGATGTCACGACTGAGGACCAGCCAATCAGAAGAAGAGATATGACGTCACGACTGAGGGCCAGCCAATCACAAGAAGAGATATGACGTCACGACTGAGGACCAGCCAATCAGAAGAAGAGATATGACGTCACGACTGAGGACCAGCCAAGCAGAAGAAGAGATATGACGTCACGACTGAGGACCAGCCAATCAGAAGAAGAGACATGGCGTCACATCATATGATGCGTAGTGTTCCAAGCAACGACGACATGACGTCACAATCTTCTGCATTTCACTTCTTATAACAACGTATCATTTAAAATTTTATTTGACCCAACATACATATACATATCTATCTATATATACTAATAAAATGTTCATATTCAGTATTTAAAAGTATAGCCAACTCCTGAGTTAGCATCTATGAGGCATAATGAGTTTATTGAAATATTACGAACCGTATAAATCATATGATGCGTAGTGTTCCAAGCAACGACGACATGATGTCACAATCTTCTGTATTTCACTTATAACTAATCAAGCCACTGCCTTCGTCTACTGAATAGAGCATTGTCTTAATAAAGATTTTATTGATCATTTTATTAACAACGTACCATTTAAAATTTTATTTGACCCAACGGGTCACGGGTGGTCTAGTACTATTATGATTTTTATTTTTTAATAATTATTATATATTTTTTCGCACCCAACCTAGTTATGGACCAAAAGGTCTCCTGTCGGCATGCTCCGCCTTTATAAGTAAACACACACACACGCACACATGTATATATGTATCTTGGGTCTGGCCCGGATATCGAGTGTCAGCCCCTTGGGGAAGTACCTTATGATGTAGTCAGTTGTGTTGAAGATGGGAGGGGAGGGGGGGGTGATTCCATCCGACTTCCATCTCTTAGGAGGACCACGGGCAGGTGACTATCGTTGCTCCCCGTTGCCGTGTTGAAGGGGAGAAAGAACGCGAAAGTTGCTACCGGTGAGATCTTATCTGAATGACAACTTGATTAGAAAATTCCTTGTGTTATAAAACACATAACTTCTTCAAAGGGACACAGGAACATAAAAAAATGAAAAATAACAATGAAGAACCTGTTATTGCGGCACACAACATAACTTCTTCATAGGGCTCACAAAAAAATAGGGGGGTGGTCTTTGATGATGGTTATCTTGATCGTTACCGATGTGGTTTACGATATGTTAAACCTTCTCTTTTTACATCTTCATCACAGTGACGAACTTTGACAAGAGAGCAGCGGTTGTGATGTCACACTTTAGATTTTTTTTTTTGGGGTAAAATCATACTCAGATCCCAAGTGATACTAGTAATTGCCATTTGCCTTGGCTAACCGAAAATACTGAGTACAAAGGTGTGCCATTTGAACTAATCACATTTAATAGCAAGAAGACTCGTGGTGGTAGGGTTGGATCTCACCTAATCGTTATGTGTGTGTATATATATATATATAATATATATATATATATATATATATAATTATGTGTGTATACATGTAAATATGTATCGATGTATGTATATATGTACACATGTATATATTTATGCATATGTGTAGTGTATGTTCATTTAGTTGCATTTCAAGTTGCGATTTGACTCGTAATAGTCCACTGCCTTACTGTGCTTAACCTTTGTTGTATTATTTCTTAAACTTTAGCGTGCTCAGAACACAGATTAGTCTATTGGCACTGTACTCTTTGGATCTGTTTGAGGTGATTTTGTTTTATTATTATCTTTATTATTATTATTATCATTATTATTATTATTATTATTATTATTATTATTATTATTATTATTATTATCATTATTATTATAATTTTCATTATTATTATTATTATTATTATTATTATTATTATTATTATTATTATTACACACACACACACACACACACACACACACACACACACACACACACACACACACACACACACACACACACACACACACATACACACACACACACACACACACACACACACACACACACACACACACACACACACACACACACACACATATATATATATATATATATATATATATATATATATATATATATATATATATATATATATATAAATAATGGTTTATTCATTTAGTTATTAATTTATTTATTTATTTTTGCACAGATATCTTAGTTTTTTTCTCTTTCGCCCGCTCGCTTTCTATTTTCTACTAAGATCCGCTGACAAAAAGAATATAATTTTCCTTCGGATCTCGGAGTGACTTGCCGTAGAAAGAGTCGGAACGTGCGTGGGCATCCTCTTCCACCTCCTTCTCCTCCTCTTTCTCTTCCTCCTCTTCCCTCCTCCTCCTCCACCATTTCCTCCACCTCCTTTCTCCTTCTCCTCCTTCTCCTACTCCTCCTCCTCCTCCTCCTCCTCCTCCTCGTCCACCTCTTCGTCCTCCTCCTTTTCCTCTTCCTTATCCTCCTCCTCCATCTCTTACCTCTTCTCCACCACTTCTTTCTGCTCCAATTCCTCCACTTACTCCGTCTCTTCCCCTTCCTCTCCTCCTCGTCCTCCTCTTCGTCCCCCTTCTCTTACCCCTTTCTACACCTTTTCTTTCTACTCCTCTTCCTCCACCTACTCCGTCTCCTCTCCGTCCTCTCCTTCTCCTCCTCCTCCTTCTCGCCCTCCTCCCTCCAACCACTTCCGCTCCTCCCTTGTGGAAGCCCTGCCCCGCCCGCCCGCCCGCCCGGTACTCGCCCCCGCCGCCGCCGCCTTTCCCTTTCCCAGGCTTTTCCTCCTCCTCCTCCGCGACGTCAATCCCTTTCCATCCCGGTTGGCACTCTCCCTCGGGCTGGCTGGCGCCAGGCGATACTATTCGTCTCCATGGCAACCCCTCCCCAGTATCCTCGTCCGCAAAGGTGTTGTAGTCTTTCCTGAATAATGCCTTTCATACCTGGTGACATTATTTTATTCTGGCTGCCGTCAGAATATTTTATTTTCGTGGGGTCACATTTCTCTGATTAGCGAAGGGGGCAAGTGATTAATTAATTATACAAGCAGTTGATCCTCTCTTGAATGTTCCCCTTGTATCTTCCTCCTTGTTTGCCTGCATCCCCTTCGTCGTTTGATGTCATTTGTCTGAAGATTCTGCTTAACTGGCCTGGAGGGGACGCGTTACTAGCAGCTGAGAATTATTGTGTATAAGGTGTATCCATAGAAGGGATGGTTGGGATATTGTGACAATGCACGCACGCGTGAACACACACACACACACACACACACACACACACACACACACACACACACACACACACACACACACACACACACACACACACACACACACACACACATACACACACAAAGACAAAAGCAAACAAACAACAAAATTTCGGAAATTCCCATTTTACATTTCGGGCTGCTTTCTCGCCGATGCGTTATTTATAAATGTCCCCCCCCCTCTCTCTCTCTCTCTCTCTCTCTCTCTCTCTCTCTCTCTCTCTCTCTCTCTCTCTCTCTCTCTCTCTCTCTCTCTCTCTCTCTCTCTCTCTCTCTCTCTCTCTCTCTCTCTCTCTCTCTCTCTCTCTCTCTCTCTCTCTCTCTCTCTCTCTCTCTCTCTCTCTCTCTCTCTCTCTCTCTCTCTCTCTCTCTCTGTCTCTGTCTCTGTTTCTGTCTTTGTCGGTGGCACTTCTTGGTGTCTTCCGCTGCCCTTCTTTGTTTGTTCTCACTCCACCAAGTCTCGACCTTCTCCTTTTTTTATTTCAAAGGGATAACCTCGGAAAGATTGTTTGCCTGTTTTGTCAAAGTGTGTTTTCGTTTCGTTTCTCGTCGTCTTTAATAAAAAAGATCTGGATATCTTTTTGTCTTAATATTTTTTTCTATTTTATTGTATTATGTCCCAGTTCTATTGCTATTGTTTTTACTATTATTATTGTTATCATTGTTATTGTAATTAATATTATTGTTGTTATAGTATAATTGTTATTATAGTTATTACTATTATTATTATCATTATTATCATTGTTATATATGATTTTTTTTTCATATAAATGGTTACAATATTTCTTGTATGTAGTTAATATTATATACAAGTTTTATTTGTGTTTTGTTTGTTAATTGATTGATTTATTTGTCTATACCATTTGGTTTAATTTTTTTTTTATTTTTTTTATTATTTTATTATTTGCATCTCTATTTATTCAGTTATGTTCCGTTATATACTTTTGCTATGGTGTAGGTGGTTTTGGACGCGAAAAATCCCCACGAATAAGTCCAAAATATTTTTTTTTTATTTATTATAAATTATTGTTATTTCCATGTTTGTTTACTATTTATTTAGCATTATCTGTTTCTATATTTTATTTATTTATTTATTCATTTATTTATTTATCATTTTCCAGCATCCGACATAGTTATGGACCAAAAGGTCTCCTGTTGGCATGCTCATCCTTTATGAGCTCTCATCATTATAGCCGACCTTTAATGAGTCTCCAACATAAGCCCCCACTCAGAGCTCTCTGGGCGGAGGGGGAAGGGGGAGGGGGTTGGGGAGCGTGTCCCTGCACCTGGGACTGGCACCCTCCTGAAAATGAGCTAGTTATCTTCAAGGGCACTTCTTAGAGATACTTCCACTGGTTCTGGGGAAACTGTTAACAGGAGACCGCCACTACCATCAGCACCACCGCCACCACCATCATTATCACCACCACCACTGTCATCACCACCAACCACCATCACTATCATCACCACCAACCACCACCACTATCATCACCACCAACCACCATCACTATCACCACCAGTGCTATCATCACCACCAACCACCATCACTATCATCACCACCAACCACCATCGCTATCACCACCACCACCAACCACCATCACTATGTCCACCACTATATCTATCATCATCACCACAACCACCACCAACAACCACCATCACTATATCTACCATCATCATCACAACCACCACCAACAACCACCATTACTATATCCACCACCACCAACCGCTACTATATCTACCACCATCACCACAACCACCACCAACAACCACCATCACTATATCCACCACCAACAACCACTACCAGCCACCACCAGTCACCACCAACCACTACCACTATATCTACCACCGCCATTACCACCAACCACCACTGCCACTGTCACCACCACCACCACTACCACTACCACTACTACCACCACCTTTCTCGTATATTCCTTGATGAAGACTTTCTCTTTCTGCGCCACTTGGGGATGACTCCAACACTGAATAAAATCGTCAATCATCCACTAACCCCCGCTTGTTATCGTGCCATCGACTCACGTGAGGAATTCGATAACCCCCAAGGGGGTGCGTGGTCCCCAGGGGGAACCCCAATGTCCCCGGGGGTGGAGATGGGGGGAGCGTGGGGCTAGAATTCAAGGGGTGGGGTGGGGGGAGGTATATTACACAAGATAGCTGCGACCAAACCACTGGTTACGTCACAAATCCTGAGGCTTTAGTCTTTCAACATTTTATGAATAGTAGTGAAAGAGGATGAAATAGTACGATTATTTTCAAGTTATTATCTATAGGAAATTTGACACAACATAACAGCAACTTAACCTGACCTGACTTGGCCTAACTTAACCTAACCTAATATTGCTTAATCTAACCTTGACAAAGCAAGTCTAATTCAGTCAGTAAACATCAAAATTGTTTTTCTGAGTAGAGAAATTCTTACCAATTTGTCCACCACCTCAACCTCCCCCCCCCCCCCGTGGAGCGTGGGGGTGATGGGGGGAGAACAGGATTTGCGTCTTGGGGTGCGACACCCACTTGGAGCGTTTCCGTTTAGTTCTCTCTCTCTCTTTCTCTCTTTCTCTCTTTTTCTCTCCCTCTCTCTGCCTCTCCCTCTCTCTGCCTCTTCCACTCTCTGTCTCTCTCTCTCTCTGCCTCTTCCACTCTCTGTCTCTCTCTCTGCCTCTTCCACTCTCTGTCTCTCTCACTCTGCCTCTCCCTCTCTCTGTCTCTCCCTCTCCCCCTCTCTCTCTCTCTCTTTCTCTTTTTCTCCCTCTCTCTTTCTTTCCCTCTCTCTGTCTCTCTCTCTGTCTTCCCCCTTCCCCCCTCTCTGTCTCACCCCCTCTCTCTCTCTCTCTCTCTCTCTCT
>NC_134777.1:56487290-56494790 GCF_046742065.1 Oratosquilla oratoria
CACACAATTGAATGAAATCATCTGCCGGCAGCCATAGTAAAAGGATAAGGACCACCCGGTACCAAAGGTGCCAATCGAGATGGCTTGAACCTCTTTTCCCTAAGGGATACCACGGAGATGAATAAAATCGCCTGGCGCCAGACCGAACAAGAAGCAAAAGTGCCACAAGGTAGGGAAGAAGTTATTTAATGGAAATGTGTTAAACCCATTCGGTTCTTTATAGATTTTGTTCTATTTAGCCTATGGTGACTTTATTCATGTTATGGGATATATATTTATACAGCTAACATCAAATTCTCTTATTCAGACGAAGGGATAGAGCTTAGATGGCTCTCAATTGACTGAAATCTAGTTTTGATTCCCTAGCCTGCTCCCCGTAATTCCTCCTCCCTCCCTCGGGGTGCAGAGGGGGAGGGGTGGCGAGGGGGTGCAGAGGGGGGGGGCGAAGGGGCGGTAACCCCGAGCATCTAAACGGGATGCATCCAGTCAAACCATTTGGAGAAAAGAACTTGATAAATATCGTTGATTTATGTTTGAGTCGAATAAAATGTTTATTTTATATTTCATCTGTGTTTACATATTCGAAATATCTTCCATAAAATTTCTCAAAATTATGAGGTTTTGTACTTGAACCTTTGCGGCATACAATCAAGGAATTTGGCACCAGAACTCTGCATGATGATCAAGCTTCAGGCTGCTCGGATTTTGATCATAAAATCGACCAATAACAGGCAGATCAAACTTAGTGAGTTCTCATTTGTAGTCAAAAGGTGAGGAGAAGAGACGAGCCTTTTAAACTGAATAAAATCACTTGCCGATAGCCAGATGACAGTCGAGGTAGTATTAACTTCTTTAGCAAGAAATCTTAACTTAGACTGTTGTTTTTCCTGCCAAAAACAGTATGTAATGGAATTAATTTGCTCAATGTAACACCCCTCCCACAATTTTTATACATATGCACGAAGAACAGAATATACAAAGGCTTTCCCGGATCGAAGGGGTAAATTTGTACCTCACTGTAAACCCCCCCCCCTTTTTTTTTTTTTTTTTCCTTCCTCCAAGAACAGACTATACAATGGCTTTCCCCGGAACGAAGTGGTTAATTTGCACCTCACTGTAAATCCTTTTAACTCTTCTTTGGCCACTTACCCTCATTTCATTCCATAGTCACTCCCCTCCCTCCAGCCCTCCACACCCTTCCTCCCACCTCCACTCACATTCTCGCCCACTTTCAGTTTCCTCTTCAACCCCGCATTCCGTTTTCTTTGAGAGAAACCCGTTTTCTTTTGATTTGTGGTTCCTACATTGATCATTTTCTTCAGCGTAAACGTAAATACGAACTGAATGGCTAAGCTATTCATATTTACCTATTTGTCTGTCTAATATTTTTTTCAATCGTTACTTTTTGACATGGCGTTCTTCGTCAAATTTGTATACTCTGAAAAATTATTCAGTTATTCGTTGGAAATATTTTCTACATATTGCCACTGAAGGAATGCATCACGAAATGTTGTGGCGAGGAGCACACACCACGAGACGCTTTGCTATGACCAAAGACGTTACCTTTGCCCTACGCGTGCGGACAGCAAGTATCTGTCATCGTTTGTTTTATACGATGGAATTAGAAATATGGAATTCCTATTGCTTTGAACTCTACAAAGGTTATGGAAATAAAATCTGATTATATATATATATATATATATATATGTATATATATATATATATAATATGTATATATATATATATATGTATATATATATAATATATATATATGTATGTATGTATATATAAATATGTAAATAGATGTAAAATAAAATAAAATAAAATCTTAAAATCTGAATAAAATCGCCTGGCGACAGCCACAGGGTGGATCTGGTAAGAGTGAATGACGTGTAAGGGCTGAATGGAATCATCTGGGGTTAGCCAGAAGGAAATATTTAAAGAGAGGCGGGCGAGGGAGGGTACCAGGTTGGAGGGCTAATTCATTCATGCCCGGAATTCTCTCCGACTCTCTCCTGCTCTCTTTCCCCGCTCTCTCTCTTCTGATTTCTCTTCCTCTCTTCCTCACTCTTGCTTTCTCCTTGTATTTCTCTCTCTCCTCACTTCACTGTCTCCCCCCTCCCTCTGTCTCCTCTCCTTCCTCCCTCCTCCCTCCGCTCCTTTCTCCCTCCCTCCTTCTCTTCTCCTTCCTCCTCTCCCCACCCTTCCTTCCTGCTTCCTCCCTCCTTCCCTCCCTCCCTCCTTCCTTCCTTCCTTCCTTCCATTCCACCTTCCCTCCCGCCCACCTTCTCTTCCTCCTTCCCCAACCTCCATCTTACCTTCCCCTTTCTCCCTCCCCCCCTTTTCCTCCCTTCTTCCTGTACCCGCACAACCCACCCTGGGGCACGCCCACGCTTGTTACTCTCCCCCTTCCCCTCCCCGGGAAACGGGGGGGGGGAGGCTAGGGGGGGGGAGACGTGACCAAAAGCTTTTATATGTAAATCCGAGGACTCCGCCCTGCTCGCGTGCTCGCTTATCTTACATATATATATTCACGCGCGGGTGGCCACGCACGCGTACACACACACACACACACACACACACACACACACACACACACACACACACACACACACACACACACACACACACACACACACACACACACTGTTTCAGGCCTTTGTACTGTATATATATATATATATATATATTATATATATATATATATATATATATATATATATATATATATATATATATATTATATCATCATCTCCCCATACCTGCTCTCACAATCAGAGCCCCACATCCACGCTTCCCCCATTCCGCTTACTTCCCATACTTTGACTAACCTCGACCTCCCCATTAGGGATTGCATGAGTAAGCCCATAACACCTATTTCCTGTGGCACGCATACCTACCCTTATCGTGAACACCTCACACACTACCCCTTCCCCCCTCCCCCCCCAACCTCTATCCGTCACCTTATCCTTCGCTCCTTCATTCATTTCGTCTTTCAATCTGTCCTTCACTCTGTCCTTCACCTCATCCTAAACCCCATCCTTCACGCCATCTTTAACCTTGTTCTTCACCCTCATCCTTCCCCTCATCCTTCACCCCATCCTTCACCTTGTTCTTTAACCTCATCCTTCACACTCACCCTTCACCATCATCCTTCACTCACACCTTCACCTCACCCTTAACCCCATCCTTGACATCATCCTTCACCCCATCCTTCACCTTGTTCTTCACACTTATCCTTCACCCATACCCTTCAACATCATCCTTCTCCCCCATCCTTCACACCATCCTTCACCTTCTCCCCCACCCACATCCTTCACCCTCGCCCTTCATCCTTTACTCCCTATCTTTCACCCCCATCCTTTACCCCATTTTCATCCTACCCACCACTCCATCCCCCACCTCCCCTCCCCTCCCATCTCCCCCATAATCCCTCTATGCACCATCATCCCATATTCCATGACACCCTATATCCACACGAACCTACCCACCCATTACCCACAATTACCATTACCCACTCACCCATTACCCCCATCAACACCACAGCTCCACGTATCCCTCTTAGCCACAACCCCCCCCCCTCCCCGATCCCCATCCCCCATGGCCCCGCCCACCCAACCCCCCCACGCCCGCAGGACTCAGCCTAATCCGATTTCCTACAAAGTGGGCGTTTCCTCATTGTGGTCCGTGTCTTCACAAACGCAGAATTTCTGTCATTGTCAATCTATTCAACACGGTAACGGCCTGTTCTGGCTGCCGCCAGGCGATTTTATTCAGTGTTGGGGGCTCAGGTTCGTCACGGAATGGGGTCTCGGTCGGTCGGGACCCCATCTTGCATCAATCTTCAGCTGAATGAAGTCGTCTGGTTTTAGACAGAATAGAAACTGTAAGGGAGGTCACCGTGTTGAAGGGGTTAAACTCTTGTGACGACCTTTATGTACTTTGTTCTGGGACCGGATGATATATTTGTTTTTATCTCTTTATTTGTTTATTCATTTATGCATTTATTCATTCATTTATTTATTTGTTCATATATTTATTTTGTATCTATTTTATTTGTTTATTAATTTATATTTATTTGCATATTATCGTGCGTAGTTATTGTATTAATGTTCTGTACATCTGTAATTGGTTCCGATTTTGTAGTATTTTTTTTTTTTTTTTTTAGATTTTGACGTAAGTTTGAGTTTATGATGAAAGGTATTTTGGTTTCTGCACCTAAGGCATTTTAAAGATGGATTTCTATTCATTAATGTCGAATCTTACAAACGTGCATTTGGGGACGGGTCGCTTGGCGCCAGGCGATTTTATTCGTCGGTGGGGACGGAATGTGGATAGATAGGGGTCTCGGCTGACACAGCCCCCACCCCACCCCTACCACCACCACCACCACGTTCGAACCGATGACAACGTCCGCAGGTTTTATTCTGGCGACGATTTTTGTCAGCTGAGGAGTCAACTTGGGACTGACACTGCTCCTGTTACCACCACTACCACCATCACCACCACTACAACCATCACCACCACCATCATCACCACCACCATCATCACCTCCACCATTACCATCATCACCACCACCGTTACCACCATCATCACCACCACCGTTACCATCATCACCACCATCATCGCCTCCACCATTACCATCATCACCACCACCATCATCGCCTCTACCACTACCATCATCACCACCATCACCTCCACCTCCACCTCTACCATTACTATCATCACCACCACCATCATCGCCTCCACCATTGCCATCATCACCACCATCACCTCCACCTCCACCATTACTATTATCACCACCACCATCACCTCCATTACCATCATCATCACCATCATCTCCACCACCACCAATCAACACCATCACCACCAATCACCACCACTAGTCATCACCACTTCCACCACCATCACCTCTACTATCATCGCCTCCACCACCATCACCAGTCACCACCACCACTTACCACTACCAATCATCACCACCACCACCACATCATCACCACCTCCACCACCACATCCACCAATCACTTCCATCGTCTCCATTATCACCACCATCATTACTAATCACCATTATCGCCACCATGGTCATTACCAACCACCACCAATAATACCAATTAATACTACCACCAATGCCACCACCACCACCAACAACAACAATATAAACCAGAACGTAATCTTTGGAGTTCGTCGCTGGAATCCTTCAATTACTGTAAACTCGGAATACGTTTCATCGTTAACCGAGCGTACCTTAATCCATTCATCTCGGGTTATTGGTCTTAAGCTGAATGAAATCGTCAGACGTTAGCCAGAATTATACGCACACACACACACACACACACACACACACACACACACACACACACACACATAATATATATATATATATATATATATATATATATATATATATATATATATATATATATATATATATATATCTTATATTTGATGAACGAGGTGGGGGGAGATTCAAGACACTTGCTCCGTCTCGAAGTTCTTTTTCAGCCGATTAAATGTTTTTTATATTAACCAGAAAAAATGGTTAAGTTCGGTAGGCAGTCAAAGGGGCTATCTCCATTGTGGTTTGGATTTGTATGATGTGGTTTAGTTGGGAGAGGGGAAGAAGGTCGAGTGCGGTTATGCGTTCCCGTGTAGTTTACCCTCCAAATGATTCGCTGATTTTTTAATCTATGAACATTTGTTATAGCTTTATGTGAGATGAGTTTAATTGAAAGGGTTATATAACCGAGCCCCAGGCGACCTTCCGTGGTGAATAAAATCATCTGGCGTCAGGCAAAAGAAGATAATCAAATTCCTCCATAGTCTGTGCAAGAATTCTGAATGGAATATTCTTTTGCAGAGTCCAAAATAACCTTAGGAAAGACCCAATGGTGCCCTGGCAATACACGATGGATTGCATCTTTTGGACCAAACCTTAGTTGAGATTGATATACTAGACTTAAATGTCACTTTGCCATAGAGGGTCATCATTTCGTGTAGAGTGCCACATTGTTGTATAGAACTCTAACATGTATTGAGTACCACCTTGCACTGAGTGTCGAACACGGCTCCACGAAGTTACGAAACGAGCTCGAAGCTCAATGTGTCATGACGACACACTACAGTAATTGGATGGGAAGATGAACAAACAAATATTTAAAAGAAACTAGAGTAAACACAAATGAACACTGTTACATCAACCTACATATTATGCATGGCATTACGATACAGTGGCTTCTTATGGCACGGGACATCGCGAAATACTGGCACCCAGAGGCACCGCCCCCCCCCTCTCCACAAACCCAATTACCACCACCAACCACCACCAGAACGACTACCTCCAACAACCACCCAAATCACTACCACCAATTTGACTCCCACTTTGCCTCCCTTCACAAATTCTCCTCCCCCCCTTTTACCCTTCGCCCCGACGGTGCCAGCCTGTGCCACCACCTGATCACTCCTCCCTCCCTCCCTCCCTCCCTACCTACCTCCCCCCTCTGCCTCCCATACAATACTTCCTTTCCCCCCACCACTCCCCACCCCCGCGGCCGCCCTTCGGTACTTCATGAACCGTTTCCGTCTCTCCTTAACGACCACTTCCTCCTCCTCCTCCTCCTCTTCCTCCTCCTCTTCCCTCTCTTCTATTCCTCACCTCTCATCCACCCCTCCTGCTCCTCCTCCCCCTTCCGACCTCTCCCCAACTTTTCCCCTACCTGGAGAATTGATTATATGAATATTATTCAGTTAATATTTCAAAGGCTCAGTGACATCCCTTATGGACCAGAATTACGCACCTTTATTTTGTGATTGGAGACTAAGCTCACCCCCCAAAAAATATAATAAAAATAAAGATAAACATATAAATAAATAAAGAGATAGACGCTATTCTCCCTCATTTCTTCTGCTCTCCTTAACTTTCCTGTATAGAAGAGCTGGTTATCTCCGAAATATCTCCTCCTCCTCCTCTTCCTCCTCCTCCACTCCCCCACCCACCCACCCATCCACGTGGCCCTGATCCTCTCCCACTCCTCTCCATACATCGCCTTCCTTTGCGTCTCTTTCCCTCTTCACGTCGCTTTTCCACCCCTTTCCCTTTTACCTTCCCCTTCCCTTCCTTCTCCTTCTTTCCCCTTCCTTCTCCTCCCCTCCTGTCTCTTCCCGTCACCTCAGCTTTCATACCCCTCTCTTCCCCTCTCTGCATATCAATTTCCCTCTCCCTTCCTCTGGCTCTCTCTTCCTCTGACTCCCTCTCTCTCTCTCTCTCTCTCTCTCTCTCTCTCTCTCTCTCTCTCTCTCTCTCTCTCTCTCTCTCTCTCTCTCTCTCTCTCTCTCTCTCTCTCTCTCTCTCTCTCTATTTCTCTCTCTGTCTCACGCTCTCTCGCTCAGTCTCTCTCTCTCTCTCTCTCTCTCTCTCTCTCTCTCTCTCTCTCTCTCTCTCTCTCTCTCTCTCTCTCTCTCTCTCTCTCTCTCTCTCTCACTCTCTCTTTTAACATACATCCA
>NC_134777.1:56507290-56509790 GCF_046742065.1 Oratosquilla oratoria
TATTATTGATAAGCTTGTGGCTTTTGCTAAACATATAAATTCTTCTCTATGGTTAATGTTGTTATTAGTGTTGATATATGCTGCCTCAATTGTCTTACTTAGTTTCTTGGAAGATCCTTTATTTAATACGGTTGTGTTTGTTCCAGTCTGGAAGGTGACCATGTTTATCCACATGTATTTACTATGGAGTTAGATGTCCTATGGGCTTTTACGTCATTTTTATGTTCATTTATCCTTTTATTAAGCCCGCGACCAGATTCACCAAAATATGAAGAGGGACAGCTTTTACACGGGATTTTATAAACAACGCTGTTTTCGTTAGTGGGATTATTGTCGCTACGTGTTACCAAATGTCCTACTTTGCTACCTGACGTCCTGGCTATTTTGATACCCGTTTTTAGAAGAAAAGTGTCTAGGTATGAATTAACATTAGAGTTTGGTACTGTGATATATCTGGTTTCATTATTACAATTATTATCATTCTTATTTTTATTTTCATCTTTGCTTTTGTTGATTATTTCTTTGGCTTTCTTTTTCAACCTACATAAGAGACCTTTTGGATATTTGAGTTTGATGAAAGTCTCAGTAATATGTTGTAATTCAGGATCTAGAAATTCTTTACTGCATATACGAAATGCTCTGAGGAAGAAACCTATTATAATACCTGTTTTAGTTCTGTCATCATGTCCTGAGTAGAAGTGGTATATAGTCTTCTTTATTGGTGGGTTTCCGGTATACTGAAAATTTCACATTTTTATCTATTCTATGGATAATTGTGTCTAAGAAAGGTAATTTTCCGTTATTTTCATTTTCTGCAGTAAATTGTATATTTTCATTTACATTGTTTAATCTCCTGAGTTTGTTATTAATGTCTGTATCTTTAGGTACAATTACGAGTATGTCATCAACATACCTAAACCATTTACTATTACTACCCATCATCGTCATGTATTCTTCTGTTTCGAGTATTTCCATGTATAAATTTGCTAAGACTGCAGAAAGGGAGATACCCATGGCGAGGCCAGAATGCTGTCTGTATTCAATATTATCAAAAGGGAAAGCGCCAAATCCTACACGAAGAGAAATTAATTCGAGGTAATCTTTTTTGGGTACGGGTAAATCTTCATTTTTCAAATTATTTACCACTCGTTCAACAGCATTTATAGCGCCTTTTAATTGATACTCGAGTATACAAAGAGGTGACATCGTAGCTGGCTAGTTTCTTGTTATTGAAATCTAAAACTTTTAATCTGTTAATTAGATCCGACGAATTTCGCAGATGTGCATCACTGATAGTTCCTAAAGTATTGGATAAAGGTTTAGCTAAACATTTGGCTATTTTATGAGGTGCACTATTGATTCCTGACGTAATGGGGCGCATAGGAATTCCTGTTTTGTGGATCTTAGGCAGGCCGTGCATTCTAGGTGGTATGGGTGCTTCTTCAAGTAAGTTTATAGTTTTTTCCCTTGCTCTGAGTTCTTTAATATTTTTCTCGCTTTTGTTGTGAATTTTTCGCCTTCATTTTTTGCGTAACCATTACTCAGGACATGATGACAGAACTAAAACAGGTATTATAATAGGTTTCTTCCTCAGAGCATTTCGTATATGCAGTAAAGAATTTCTAGATCCTGAATTACAAACATATTACTGAGACTTTCATCAAACTCAAATATCCAAAAGGTCTCTTATGTAGGTTGAAAAAGAAAGCCAAAGAAATAATAAACAAAAGTAAAAGATGAAAATAAAAATAAGAATGATAATAATTGTAAATAATGAAACCAGATATATCACAGTACCAAACTCTAATGTTAATTCATACCTAGACACTTTTCTTCTAAAAAACGGGTATCAAAAATAGCCAGGACGTCAGGTAGCAAAGTAGGACATTTGGTAACACGTAGCGACAATAATCCCACTAACGAAAACAGCGTTGTTTATAAAATCCCGTGTAAAAGCTGTCCCTCTTCATATTTTGGTGAATCTGGTCGCGGGCTTAATAAAAGGATAAATGAACATAAAAATGACGTAAAAGCCCATAGGACATCTAACTCCATAGTAATACATGTGGATAAACATGGTCACCTTCCAGACTGGAACAAACACAACCGTATTAAATAAAGGATCTTCCAAGAAACTAAGGAAGACAATTGAGGCAGCATATATCAACACTAATAACAACATTAACCATAGAGAAGGATTTATATGTTTAGCAAAAGCCACAAGATTATTAATAATAAAAGAATACGCAGATAAAATAAACAAGCTCTCCGAAGCGTCCCATAAGATGACCCGTCCGTGTATAAAATATCCGGTTACGTTTGAGTTGTTAGCTTTGTGACCAAGACCCTGCGGGTCGAAACGTTTAAGGCGTAAAATTCTCCCATTTCTCCTCATCAACTTCTTTCACCTTCAATTTTATTTGTCATCAATATAGTCCATATATATATAATATATATATAATATATATATATATATATATATATATATATATATATATAT
>NC_134777.1:56517087-56522087 GCF_046742065.1 Oratosquilla oratoria
TATCATTTGTTTCTATTCTATTAATTAAAATTATATATTTCTTTTTCTATAAAAATCTTATATCATGTAATATTGTTTGTGTGTATTATGTGTGTATATTTGTGTATATGTGTTGTGTAATGTCTTTTTCATATATATATGTGTCATATTAATGCTATCTCTGTGTCTTTTTGTTCTATTTCTATTAGATTAAATAAATATCTAAATATTTGTGTATATTTCATTAATATAATATATATGATTTTTACATATATAAAAAACATTTACACAAATTGTTTATATATATTATATGTATATATACATATATATAGTTTATATATATTTTGTATGTATATATGCTATATATTATATATTAAATAGTTTATATATAGTGTGAATATATGATGTATATGGATATATTATATATATGGATATAATGTATATATATAAAAAATATGTTTGTTTATAATATTTTGGTTTGTCTTTACGTATTATGTATATGTTGTAATATATTTGTGTTGTATTTTTGTTTTTATTTTTTTATAAATATGTAAATATTCTGAAATATATTATTTTATATATATAATATATGTTAAAATTTTATATACATATGATTGATGTCTGATTTATAATCAAATGTATATAAATAGTTTGTAACATTTTGTTTGTTTAAAGAAGATAAATATAATTTTTGTTTGATGAATGTTTTCTTTGAAGTTTAGTTTGTAAAAAAATTGATCTTATAAAAATGATTTTTTTTATGTGTATTTATAATCTATATGATGTTTTTAAATAAATAATTTATTTTTAATATAAATTGTATACTCGCATTGTAATATGTTGTTTATATATTGTTTTTATTTATATATATTTATTTTATGTATATTTATATGTATAAATATTAATAATAAATATTTAATATATATATATATATATATTATTGTATTTTTATAGAATTGTTTATGTATTTGTTTATTTCTATAAAAACATTTTATTGTGTTTTATTGTAATTTGGATAATGTTTTCTTTTTTTGGTTTATAATATGTTTTTAAAGAAACGTTTATACATATTTAGGATTTAATAATAAGAAAAAAAATATAATTCATATTGTAGATTAACAAAGAAAAAAGATTATGTAATATATACTGAATTAAATAAGGAAATATAATTTAGTTTTATAATATAAGTTATTTAATATTTGAATTATATAGAGGGTATAATAATATTAGTATATTAATTTTTAGAATTTTATATATGATAATTTTATATATTTTATGTTATTATTTTATATGAAAATATTTTGGTTTTATTTAAAAATTGTATAATATGTTAAAAAAAAATTTGTATAAAACATTATGATATTTAGAAATATTTGATTCATTGAACATATAGATTATAATATATATATAAATATGAATATTATAAATTATTGGAGATATAATAATTCTATATAAAATATATATATATGAAAGAATATAAATACAATATATATTTATATAATATAGATATAATATAATATTGTTAAAGGAAATTCATAAAGATGTCTATTATTTTAAAATAAGAAGATGAAAAGATAATAATGAAGATAATAAATATAGAAAAAAAGATATAATATCTTAAAAAAATCTACAGAAGACATTACATAAGAAAATACAAATTATAAAAATGATATAAATATATAATAATATGTATAATCTTTAAAAAATTTTAAATAAAAGAAATAAAATAATATATAAATAAAAATATCTGGATTAGAGATAAAAAAGAATAGAAAAACATTTTTTATATACTTTAAATATATTTAAAACATATATATTTTTTATATATAAATTAAAAATAAATATAGTATATATATATATATGCAAATAATTTAAAGAAAAAAACATTTATTTAAAAACTAATAAAAATGCATAAAATAATATAAATAAAAAATAAAGTAAATTTATATACAAAAAAAATATAAATCATAGAAATAAAACAAAAAAAAGAAAATATTTTATATATAAAAATAAATATTTATATATAATATATTAATAAAGAAGATATAAGATGAAATATTAGAATATGAAAGATATATAGTTGTATAGAATTAAAGATGGAAAATATTTATAGAAAAGAAATATTGTAAAAATAGATATAATGTAGAATATAGAAAAAAGCATATATATGGATAAATATGTCATCTCGAATTATGACAAAGGAAATATAGATTTATATAATCTGCAAAGAGAATTTGCAAACGAGCTAAAGTCATAAAACACTCTATAGACAAAAGAGGAAGAACAGAATATCTAGTGCTGAAAACAGAGTTTTTATCATTTGGATGGAAAACTACATATTTCCCCTCAGCAGGGCTTTTGCAGAACATAAGGTGGGAGATTGCATACACTAAATTGTCACGAGCACGTGGAAACGAAATACTAATAGATCTATATAGCTTCAAGTAAACCCACATTATACATAAATTTACAGACAAGAAATTGAATAATGGTGGTTATGCAATTCAATAATATAAAATATAAAAATATATATATATTATGATAGGGATAATTATATATATCAAATGTTGTGTATAATATAATATATACTTAATTTGTAGAATATTATGTATATCAATTATATATATTGTGTGTATTTAAATTTATATATATGTTATATGATATAAATATATATATTATTGTATACATATAATTATATATAATATAATATGTGTATTCTATATAATATATGTTGTTTATATATAAGTATATAATATAGATAATATAAATAATAATATATAGTATATTAAATTGTATAGATATATAATATAATTTTATAGACATATATATATGTATACTATATATATACATATGTATATATATGGTATATATAAATGTGTGTGAAATATATCTTATATAAGGAATAATATATGTTTATATATATATGTATGTATATATAATGGAATGTGTATATATATATGTATGTATATAGGTATATATGTATATATGTATATATATATTTGTATATATATAAATATGTTATATTATATTGGATATATGTATATATATGGCATCTAAGTATGGATTTATATATAATGTAAATATATATATATAGATATGGGAATATAGATATATTATGTATATATATATATATTTTGGATATATAATATGGAATTTATATATTTATTAATATATATATAGATTTATAATATATATATATAATATATATATTTACATATATATATAGATGGATTTAGATATGGAGATGATATATGATATGTATTTGTATATATATAGTATATATTACTAATTAGTATTAGATATAATATAAAATATATATATTATATTAATTGTATATACTATATATAATATATTTATATAATATATAATATTTATAATATATATATATATAAATATATGTAAGGTTGTGATCTCCAGAATCCCACTTAAAAAGAATAGGGTATTCTGATTGGTTCTTAAATAGAGCCCTAAGCAAAGCCAAAAACTTGTTCACTTTGGTATCCACTTCCCATTCCAGTAAGGAATTTCGGGTTTGGAAAAAAAACTGCTAATCAAATTGCCTTATAATAGGTCCTTAATTGATGACATTTCCGCAATTTTTAATCCACAGAAAGACATTAAAAATTGTTTTTAGTTTTCCCAATAAATTTGTCTAGGGAAAGTTGGTTAATGTACACCAAAGACCTAGAGAAGAAATACATCAGGAGGTGTGTATAAACTTCCATGCTCGGATTGGTAATGATTTTTGGTTATTTTATTGGGAGACAAAAAGGGTAGAGATTTTGAGCATAACCAGGAATGCAAGAATCACAGAAATTCAGCTCAAATATGCACAACCAAAAATCCGCAATGTCCTTCCATACACGTAGACAAGGAAGGCCCATCGTAATAGATTGGGAATGAAGCAAAAATTATCATTCAATTCAAATGTGCAAGTTTGTTTAAAAGGAATAATAGTAGCATCATCCTTGATTAACTAAATTTCCTAATTTCAATATATCTCATGGACCAATGGTCACCTGACTGCCATTACCACCTGGGGGCAGTCAACAAATTACTACCATCTTCTGGTGAAAGCGGGTGACCTGCCCCGCAAAGCATTAGACGCTACACTGAGTCCGACCCATGTTCCCTTCTTTTACTGTTTTATAAGACATGCCTATTGATCTCCTCGTATCTCTGTATTCCACTGAAGAGGATCACAGTCCGTGCATCGAAATAAATGGAATCTATTTATTTCATTTCTTCTTATCCAAACCACAGTGGGTTTTTGTTGAAATTTACTAATGTGTTTACGACATTACTTTGTTAGTTATAATATATTTTTCATATACTACTACTATATATATTATAAACTATTATATATATATATATATAAATATATATATATAACTAAAGATTTAATATATATGTTTGCATCAGTCAATCAGTCAAATCAGCCATTCTGAGCTCCACTGCTGAACACAAGGCCTCCTTCATAGCATTCCATGATTTCACAACGAACCGCGCCATCCTCTGCCACGGACACTTCCTGCAAACTTTTCAATCTCATCTTCTCCAGCTTCTGTCTGGTCTCCCCTCTCCGACGCTTTCCCATCGTCGCGGGCCGTCCACCTAGTGACACACTTGCTCCATCGCGCATGGCAGTCGTTCGCACTAACTTACCTGCCCACATTCCCACTTCCTCTCTTATACTGCTTCCACAGTAATCTTTCACTCTAGTCTGCTCCTCCATCACCCTACGTGCTCCTCTTTCCGTCTCTCAGCGTTATTACCTCATTGATCTCTCCCACTTCTCCTCTTTCTGTGCTGTCCTTAGTTTTTTTTTCTTCCATTTGCTCTTACGTTAGTTTCCACAGTCTCACAAACCCGTAGATTATTGCTGGTAGAATGCATTGATTGTAAAACTTGTCCTTTTCAAACATAAAGGTAGAAAGCCTCTCAGGATCTTGTTATAACTGTCCAAACATTTTCCAACCGAATTTGTTATGTGGATTATTTTTATTTTCATTATCATGAAT
>NC_134777.1:56527087-56549587 GCF_046742065.1 Oratosquilla oratoria
TTCCCACCTCCCCCCCCTTCCCACCTCCTCCCCCTTCCCACCTCCTCTCCCTTCCCAACTCCTCCACTACCTCTTCTCTTACCGCATTTGCTTTTCCCTCCATTCTCCCCTTCCTTCCTCCTCTCCCCCTACCTTTTCTCCCACTTCCTTTTCTCCCCCTCTACCCCCTCCAATACCTCTTCTCCTTCTACATCTACTTTTTCCTCTATTCTCCCCTTGCCCCCTCCTCTTCTCCTCCTTTTACTTCCCCTCCTCCTCTTCCTCTTCGTTTTTAGTTTAAAGATCTCTTAATAACTTTGAGGGTGTTTATGGGCTTTGGAGACAAACGAATGGGGGGGGAGGATGATAGTCATCGATATCCCTCCCGTAGGGCACCTCATGGAGAAGACAATCTTGTAAGTTACTTGTATTTGTTCTTGCTGGTGACGCCAGACGATTTTATTCAACTGAAGAGGGTCTCTCTCTCTCTCTCTCTCTCTCTCTCTCTCTCTCTCTCTCTCTCTCTCTCTCTCTCTCTCTCTCTCTCTCTCTCTCTCTCTCTCTCGTCTCAGGGCTCTCTGCTGAAGTTCCACACGAATTTGATCGGCTTGTCGGGAATGAAAGGATCACTTGGTCATTGAATGTAATTTCCCATGTATTTATTTGTTTTATTTATTTATTTGCTTATTTATTTGTTTGTTTATTTATTTATATTTCTCGCGTGTTCATTTCTTGTGTACTTCCTAGGACCTTTCCTTCATCCTTCCTTTTCATTCCCTCCCCTCCTTTCCTTCCCCCTTCATTCCCTTCCCTCCTTCCCCCTTCCTCCTTCCCCCTTCATTCCCTTTCCTCCTTCCCCCTTCCCCCCTTCCTCCTTCCCCCTTCATTCCCTTTCCTCCTTCCTTTTCATTCCCTCCCCTCCTTTCCTTCCCCCTTCATTCCCTTCCCTCCTTCCCCCTTCCTCCTTCCCCCTTCATTCCCTTTCCTCCTTCCCCTCTGCATTACTCCTTTTCCTTTTCCTTTCCATTCCTCATTCTCTGCCCTTCCTCTCTGTCATTGCTCTCTTCATTCCTCTCTCTCTCTCCTCTCTCTCTCTCCTCTCTCTCTCTCTCTCTCTCTCTCTCTCTCTCTTCTCTCTCATCTCTCTCTCTCTCTCTTCATTCCTCTCTCTCTCTCTCTCTCTCTCTGCTCTTTTTATTCCTCTCTATATCTTTCTCTTTGCTCTCTTCATTCCTCTTCGTCGTTTCCAGTTTCCTCTTCCTTTCCCCGTGGTTATCCTCTTCCCTTTATTGCTCCCTATTCTGTCTCTCTTTTCTCTTCAGTCTTCTTTTTCTAAAATTTTTCGTTCTTAATCCCCCTCTTCTCCTTCCTCCCCCTCCGTATCCTCCTATTCTTCCTCGTGCATTCAATCCCTTTTCCTTCCTTCTATTGCTCCCTATTTTCTTTTTTTCTTCTTCCCTTGTGTCTTCTTTTTCTAGCCTTTTTCTTCTTAATCTCCCTCTTCTCTCCCTTTCCCCCCTCCCCATTCTCCCCATTCTCCTTTATTTAATCATTCCCTTCTCCCTTTATTAGTCCCTATTTTATATTTTTTCATTCTTTTTTTCCTTCTTAATCTTCCTCTTCTCTCCCCTTTTCCCCTCCACATTCTCCCAAATCTCCCTCTTCTCTACCCTTTTCCCTTCATTGCTCCCTATTTTCTCTTTTTTCAGTCTTCTCTTTTCTTACCTTTTTCTTCTTAATCTTCCTATTCTCCCTCTTTTATTCTCTCCCTTCTCTTTCCCTTGATTACTCTCTCCTCCCTTTATTGCTCCCACCTATCCTTTCAACCTCTTCGTTTCTTTCTCTGTTCTCCCTTCGCCGTTTGTTCTCCCATTCTTTGTTCTTTGTTTTTATTGTTTCTCTTCTCCCCCCTTTCCTCAGTGCGCCGACCCCACTTTCCTTTTCCTTTTCTCCCTTTGACCTCAATTTTGTCCTCTCTCTGTCTTCCTTTGGCCCCATTTGTTTTCAATTATGTTCATTTTGTCTTACCTTTGTCCTACTTTATCCTCTCTATGTCTTCCTTTTCCCTCCTGTCTTCACTTTTTCTACTTTTGTCTTCCCTTTGTTTCCCTTTTTCCTCCGTTTCTTCTTTTTCCTTCCCTTTGTCTTCCTTTTCCTCCCTTTGCCTTCCTTTGTCCCAGTTATTCCTCCTTTACTCCCCGCTTTCACCCTTTATCCTCCCTTTTGTCTTCATTTGCCCAACCTTTTTCTTCGTCTTCCCTTTGTCTCCCTGCTTTAATTCCAGTCTCGCTTTTGTCTCTGTGCATTTTTTCATTGTCTTTCTTGTCACCCTGTTTCTCCCTTTGTCCTCCTTTTGTCTCCCTTGTCCTCCCTTTGTCTTCCTTTGTCTTCCTTTACTTCAGTTTTCATTTCTATTACTTTATTCTCTCCTCGTCTTCGTTCAGTGATTTTTTGAAAGAAAAATCGTTTTAGTTGCAATTACATACTCGCTGCTCCATCCTATCACCAACACCCACTCTTCCTCCTCCACCTCCTCCACCTCCTCCAAGCAGGTGGTGGGTGGTGAGGAAGGGGAGGGGAGAAGGGGGTGGACAGATAGGCAGTTCAAGCAAATGCCACGAGAAGTTCATGGGTCGTCAGCCACCTCCACAGCCATCACCACTTTCTCCTCCTCCTCCTCCTCCTCCGTCTCCTCCTCCTCCTCCTCCCCCTCCTCCTCCTCCTCCTCCCCCTCCTCCTCCATATGAAGTTTAGCGGCAGTTACTAGTATAATATAGTGTCATGTTCCTTGGTTTTGATGCCACACTGTTGAGCCCTTGTGCCACACCAAAGTGCAGTGGTGTCACATCGAAGGGCCATGGTGCCACACTGTAGGACGCTTGTGCCACTCTAAATGGCCACGATGCCACACTGTAGGGCCCTTGTGCCACTCGAAATGGCCATGATGCCACACTACAGGTCCACATTGCCATGCTATAGTATATCATATAGCCAACTTGAAACGTACCAATGCTGCTTATATAGTTCTGATATGCTCTCGAGGAGTGATATGAGTAGTTGCTGTGCTATGCTGTTGCTATGTTGTACTGTAGTCGCCAACGGCCGGCGTCACTGGCGCCAGCAACGACCGACTGGCCTTCAGTGACGTCATTGATCGTCTCTGGAGTCGCGGTAGTGACGTTTTTATTGACGTCACTTAACGTCTGGGGAGTCGTCGGTGGAGTCCTGATGGCTACGTCACCGCCGCTGCCGCAGCCGCAGTTTCCTCCTCCTCCTCCTCTTTGCTGTCCCCCATTCTTTTTCCTCCGCCTCTTCCTCCTCCTGTTCCTACTTCTATTTTTCCTACCTGTTTCACCTCCTACTTCTCCTCGTTTTCTTCATTCTTCTCCCCCTCCACTCTGCACCACCCCCTCCCCTTCCTACCCCCTCCTCCACTCCCTCCTCCACTCCCTCCTCCACTCCCTCCTCCACTCCCTCCTCCACTCCCTCCTCTTGCTTCCCTCCTCTCTCCTTCCCTCCTCTCTCCTTACCTCTACCTCTACCTATTCCAGTTCCTACTTTTCCCTTTCCCTTTCCCTCCCTCACTCCATCCGCTTTTTTTCCTCCTTCCTCTCCCTTCACCTTTCCTCCTCCCACACTTCCGACTCCCATTACTTCTGTTACTACTATTGCTGCTGCTGCTACTCTTTTCTACTGTATCTACTCGTCCTACCTCTTCCAATCATTCATCTTACTCCTACTCTTTCTTACTCCTTAGCCTTCTTCCATTTTTGTTCCTCGTCCTTGTTCTTCCTCTAATCTTCCATCTCCACCTCTTCCTCCACCTTACTCCTCTTCCTCTTCGTCTTCCCCTTCTTCCTGCTTCACGTCTTCCTTCATTTGCTACTCTTCGTCCTCGTCCTCTTCTTTCTCTCGCTCTTGCTCTTCCTCGTCCTCCTCCTCCCGCAATTCTCCGTCGTCCTCCTCTTGCTCCTCCACCTCTTCCTCTTTCTCCTCCTCCTCCACCGGCACCGGCTTGTTTTCGCGGCCGGTGTCTGGTGCTTCACGGTTATTTTCGTCTGTTGTGAGGTCAGAGGCCGGTTGTCATATTGTTCCGCCGATGTACTGATGTGGTGGTTGGCGCCACGGGAAGGGGGCCTTGGCGCCAACGGGTGGTGAGTGGGGGAGGTTTGTTTGTGTCCCCCTGTCGCCAGATGTCATAATTTATTCTTCTATGCCTGGGAGAGCGCCCGTCTTCCACCCCCGAGATATTTCATTCTGGTGTCTATGCTGTGTCTTGCTGCATGCAGGGATGACCTTCTTTTGCTACTCCTCCACGAGGAGATGAGGTGAAATGGGAGCTGGGTGGAAAGGAAGGTGGAGGGGAGTGGAATGAGGGGGAATAGGTACTTGCCTTTGACTTAGCTACCTCCCTTATAAGAGGGGGGGGGAACTCGTGGTATATATATATTCTATGCTGTATATAGAATGTATATAGAAATACACTAGATGGTCATCGAGGAAGGATGTTCGCTTAGTTCTATTGTAGAGTGGGTCAGTCAAGTGGGGATGTCGGCTGTAAAATTTTAGATATTTTAGCTAGCGCCAAACAGTTTCATTCACGTGAGGTGGAGCTCCAGGTATTTATGTTGGTGTAAATGTCGTCGAGCGATTTTATTACATAGCGAATAGGAGACATTCCCTCCTCTCTCTCTCTCTCTCTCTCTCTCTCTCTCTCTCTCTCTCTCTCTCTCTCTCTCTCTCTCTCTCTCTCTCTCTCTCTCTCTCTATATATATATATATATATATATATATATATATAATATAATATGAGTGGTAGGGTGATGAGTTTAAACGCCAAGAATCCGTTGAAGTTTTATTACTGACGTTTCGTCCAATTAGGACTTCTTCAGAGTGTACACAAATAAGACAACGGCAATTTGTACACTCTGAATAACTCCTAGTTGGACGGAACGTCAGTAATGAAACTTCAACGGATTCTTGGCGTTTAAACTCACGACTCTACCACTCATTCTGTCTTCACACCTCAATATATATATATATATATATATATATATATATATATATATATATATATATATATACGCACACGCACACACACGCACACACACACACGCACACACACACGCACACACACGCACACACACACACACACACACACACACACACACACACACACACACACACACACACACACACTTTTTTTTTCTGGCGACAGTCGTCACCGTATTGTTCCCGTGACGTTGATGTCACAAGAAGGTCCACGCCTGAATGAAATCACAGCTTCAGCTAGTTGTCAGGAGAAAATAAGGAATTAGGTCAAGTTTAGTGTTCGTGGGGGATCCGTCCCGATTTGGATGCATCCATACCCGGATGTGGTTGTAATGGTGAAGTTTGTTGTGAAGGGTGCGGTTGGTGGTGGTGGAGGAGGTGGTCATCGTGATGGTGGTGGTTGTGGTGGTGATGGTGTTAGTGATGGTAATAGTGGTTGTGATGGTGGTGGTTGTGGTGGTGATGATGGTGGTGGTTGTGGTGGTGGTGATGATGATGGTGGTGGTGATGATGGTGGTGGTGATAATGATAATGTTACCGATGGTGATGATTGTAAACAGTGGTGGTAGTGATGGTAGGGGTGGTGATGATGAGAGCAGTGTTGGTGGTGGTGGTGGTGGTGGTGATGATGGTAGTGATGGCGAGCGTTCCCTCTCACCCCGCTTCAGGATACAGGTGATATTTGCGTTGTTGATGTTTTGATAAACATCCACTGACCCATTGCAGAGGACAACTGACGATGGAAACTGTTTTGTACAGCTCTAGATAAAAGCCCCCCGAGCTCACAAGGGGCCCAATTAGCCCCTGCTTTGCCAAAGGGGTGCCGCGGAGGCGAATAAAATCGCCTGGCGGCAGCCTGATAAGAGGGAAATGTACCACCCGGGACGGAAGGGATTAATGTCGTTTATTAGACCGAGGCAAATTATTACTGTCGGTCAATTGTATCTAACCCATGAAGGTATCGATGATGGGTCCTTTCTGAGCTAGATCAAATCGCCTGTCCAGAACAAAATATTTGAGGGTCAGGCTGACCTCGGTCTGACCTCTCAAGAACCTCGGGTGCCTCGGGACAAGTCGAAGACGCCAAAGAGTGACTTGATGCTTGGTGTGAGTGTGTGTGTGTGTGTGTGTGTGTGTGTGTGTGTGTGTGTGTGTGTGTGTGTGTGTGTGTGTGTGTGTGTGTGTGTTCACCTTGATCACTTTGGCCGTTGGATCACGTGCTGTACTCGTGATCGACAGCTATTTCCCTCCTGAAAGAGAGCTCAGAGCTCGTATGACCGATTTATGGGTAATGCTGTGACCTTACTCACACACACACACACACCCAACTCCCCGCCCACGAGAGTTGGAGTAACGACTCGAAGCGCAGCGATACTGAAGTTATTTCAACCCTGGGCAGGATTCGAACCCGGACCGCCGTAGTGACAGTCGGGGTGTGTGAGTGAGAGAGGAGAGAGAGAGAGAGAATGTGTGGGAGTCGAAGTATTGATTTTTTTTATCCTACTATTTTCGTAATAGCATGTAGGTTTGGCACACTATTTTTTTTTCTTTGCTCTCTTTAGAAACTGAAAAAAAGTTTTAAACGATTGTAAGTTAATCTGTGTGCTGGTGAGGGTGAGGAAGGTCGAGTAGCTGGCGCCATTGTAGTTGGCGCCGGAGGCACATAGCGCTCACGAGAGGAGTTTGAATTTGCAGAAACTGACGAATACCTGTTGCATGCAACTGTGCAACACTGAGACTAACACAAGCGTGTATCACAGGGTCATGTATCATCATAATGAAAACTTGACGCGTTTCCGTTTTCTTTAGAACGTGCAGTTGCTGTGGGCAACCGCCTTTCGAGTGACTGCCATGGTGACCTTTCAGTCTTGTGTATGTAATACCATATGTGTACGTAGTAACAAAGCGTGTACACAGGTATTCAAAGTACACATGCAGGCATTTGGATTGCTAGTGTAGTAGCTACACTCTGCCCGCCACCATCTTGCTGCAGAAGCCGTTACTGTACCCCTTGGGTATGTAGGGTGTTTGTAAGGCTACATCACCCATTGATTGCTGTTTGAAGCTCTTATCCTGTAGGGAAATAGCACGAGTCCATCACGTAATTCAGGACCATAATGAGCTGTGCGGCTGTACATGACACATACACATACACACGCATACACATACACACACACACGTACGCATACACATACACACACACACGTACACACACACACACGTACACACACACACACACACACATATATATATATATTATATATATATATATATATATATATATATATATATATATATAATCGACAACGACGGACGAGAACTCCGTTGTGGGAGTTTGGGAGTTGGGACGCCGTGGAAGGGGAGAGGAGTCTGATCCATAATGTTATTGTAACACTACAGTAGTCTGCACCCGAGTGACAGTAAGAGGAGGATTAAAGGAGGCTTGATGATAAGTGGGAATTAAAGAGAGAGAAAGAGGGGGTGGTAGGGAGGGAGTGGGAGAGGTATTTTCTCAACAGTAACCAGCGCCTCTATCCTCGGGAGTAATATCGTACTGAAGTCAAGTTATGGAAGGATGGTAGGACGAAGGGTTAGTCGGAGTAACAAAGTGATCAGCATTTTTTTTTCCTGAGTGGAGGTTAGTCTCCAATCACGAGAGAATTTGTGCGTGACTCTGCTCCGTAAGGATGTCACTAAGGTCCCTAAGATATTGATTGTATAAAGCAAGATTGTATCCCGGGAGAGGAGAGACGCGTGTCTCTAGCCTAGGGATAGTTTATTTAGTCCTTATTATTCTATCTTGTTTATTGTTTTATTTATTTTATTTTATTTTTATTTATCTTGTTTATTTATATATTTTTCTGTGGAGGGACATCACTCGTCTGAAAAAAACAAATTGTGGCAGTTAAACAAAGTGAAGCCATTTTTATTTTTTTGGGGGGGAGGGGAGGGGGGCAAATTGTCTAGTGGCATCCAGAAAAAATATTGTCGAGTGTGCCGCCATAGTCACGAAGAAAGTGGGAAGGGAGAAAGGTGTAGGAAGAGGGAAATAGGAAGGATGGAAGGGAATAGAGAAGAATGGCTGGAGCAAACGGAGAGGAGAGAGAGGAGGTGGTGAACGGAGAGAGGATACAGGAGACGGAGGAGAGGGAGGAGGAAAATGGATGGGGCAAGTGTAGTAGAGGGGAAGGGAAGTAAGTACATGGAAGGTAAGTAATAGAGGGGAGAATGGGGTGAGAATGGGATGGGAGGGTAATTGGGTGGGTAAGAATTGGGGTGTGAGAGTACGTGGGTAGGCGGGTGGGTGAGTTTGAGGGAAGGGGAAATGGGTATATGAAGGGAGGGAACGGAGGGCGAGGGGAAATTAGATGTAAGAGGGAAAGACAGTGGGGGGAAGAAGAGGGTAGGAGAGGAGGGAAAAGAAGGGATGGTAAAAGAAGATGAAGGGGTGGGGGAGGGTAGAGGAGAAAAAAGTGGGGTGCATAGGGAAAGGTGGTGAAGGAAGGAGAGGGGAGAGAAATGAAAAGAACTACACAAGGAGAGAGAGAGAGGGGGGGTGAGGGACATGGGGAAGGGGAGGGTCGCGTGAGGGTCATTGGAGGATTAGGGAGGGAGGTGGAGGCTATAGCAGTAAGCAAAGCAGAGTAGGGGGGGGCATAAAAGGGGGAAGGTATTGGATCGAAAGTAGGGGGGTAGAGTGGTTGAGGGGGAAAGGGAGGTTGTCAAATCACTAATTAACCCCTTCTCAGTTTAGGGGTCGTTCAGGCTGAAGAGGAAGAGGATAAATGAAGAAGAGGAAAAAGAGAAACGAGGAAGAGGAAAAAGCGGGAATGAAAAAAGATCATTAAGAAGAATGTTTCAGCATCAGTGGCTGCTTCAGCGTCGCCCATTGTCATTTCAGCTTCGTTTCGGCTTCAGGAACACTGACGTCGATAGGTCATTGGGGTCGTTGTCGTCGTCGATGTTGTAGTTATTTCTCGTTTTCATTGCTATGTCATTGTCGTAATTATAAATGTCGTAAACATCATCGTTACGTTTATCGTCGAATTGCACAGAGGCACTGAAGAAAATCCACACTCAAAAGGTACACAATAAAATAAATAGTTGACACTTTAAGCTGTGCGCACACATTCAATATTCTCGTCCAATGTTGTGAATTTGAAGGCTGGGAGACGATTTCGCACAGTGTTCTAGACTTCCCTAAGTCTACAGTTCAACAATGTGTATATTTAACTTCTTAGTTCGTCATTCAGCGTCTCAGTATGTGACGCAAAGGTGATTTAACGTTTGGAGATTAGGGGGAAAATGTAACCTAAGTCGTTTCTACTTAAACGAACACCATTAGAAAAAATAGAATTGTTTGGGGGAATTGTATCTACCAAAGCTGCTATGGCAAGTACATTTTCTGTCTTGGTAGTGTGGATTATATTCGAAGTCTTGTTGTTACTGTAGTATTTGCGGTTGTTGTCAACTATACGCAGAAACCGCGGATATGACGTCATGGAGACGGGAGACCCCTGATATGACGTCATACAGAAGGCGCGGCTATGACGTCATAATAACAGAAGGCTCGGCTATGACGTCATAATAGCAGAGACCGCGGATATAACGTCATGACGGCAAAGGCCGCGGATGTGACGTCATGACGGCAAAGGCCGCAGATGTGACGTCTTGACGACAGAGGCCGGAGATATGACGTCATGACGACAGAGACCGCGGATATGGCGTCACGCCGGTAAGAGTGATATCCGTGGACCACAAAAATTCATTGTGATGCCTCACGTGCTTCTCACGACAGATGTCAAATATACTGGACATGATTCTCGAGCCCATGCCACGCGTCACCTTTCACGTCATCATGACCTGCCGTTGTGACCTGACTTTTTATGCCCCCCGGTTTTCTATTGCACATTCCCAAGGCTTCCTGTGTCATGTCATATATCGTGATTTAGTTTTTTCTTTCTTTTTCTTACCCGTAGCACATTTGCAATGATAGGATATTTTTAGGCCGCGTTCTTCTGTAGTGCATCCCCAATGATTTTTTTTTTTTTTTTTTTTTTTTTTTTGTCGCGTTCTTCCGTTGCATGTTCCCGATAACTTTCTCATCCTATTATTTCTTATTGTGTTCCCTCCTCCTCCTCCTCCTCCACGTGCCATTACACGTGCCAATTGGACTCTCGTGCTACACCTTATGCCATATTCCTGTAATGATAGGCACACTTTAGTCACAGTGCCAGTGTTCGATACCTCTAGGCCAACACCAAAACTGGCACCTTTGGCCTTTTGTACAGCACCTACGGCCCAAGCACACGGCACCTACGGCTCAAGCCCACGGCACTTGCGGCCCAAGCCCACGGCACTTGCGGCCCAAGCCCACGGCACTTGCGGCCCAAGCCCACGGCACTTGCGGCCCAAGCCCACGGCACTTGCGGCCCAAGCCCACGGCACTTGCGGCCCAAGCCCACGGCACCTGCGGCTCAAGCCCGGCACATGCGGCCCAAGCCCATAGCACATGGCACCTGCGGCCCAGGCCCATAGCACCTGCGGCCCAAGCCACCGGCACCTACGGCCCAAGCCCATAGCACCTGCGGGCCAAGCCTATAGCACCTGCAGCCCAAGCACACGGCACCTGCAGCCCAAGCACACGGCACCTGCAGCCCAAGCACACGGCACCTGCGGTCCAAGCCCACGGCACCTGCGGTCCAAGCCCACGGCACCTGCGGTCCAAGCCCACGGCACCTGCGGTCCAAGCCCACGGCACCTGCGGTTCAAACCCACGGCACCTGCAGCCCAAATCTACGGCACCTGCGACCCAAGCCCATAGCACCTGCGGCCCAAACACACGGTACCTGCGGCCCAAGCCCACAGCACCTGTGGCCCAAGCACATGGCACCTGCGGCCCAAGCCCATAGCACCTGCGGCCCAAGCCCATAGCACCTGCGGCCCAAGCCCATAGCACCTGCAGTCCAAGCGCACGGCACCTGTGGCCCAAGCCTATAGCACCTGTGGCCCAAGCCTATAGCACCTGTGGCCCAAGCCCATAGCACCTGCGGCCCAAACACACGGCACCTGCGACCCAAGCACACGACACCAGTGGCCCAAGCACCCGGCACCTGGAGCCCAAGCACCCGGCACCTGGAGCCCAAGCACCCGGCACCTGCAGCCCAAGCACCCGGCACCTGCAGCCCAAGCCCACGGCACCTGCGGCCCAAGCCCACGGCACCTGCGGCCCAAGCCCACGGCACCTGCGGCCCAAGCCCACGGCACCTGCGGCCCAAGCCCACGGCACCTGCGGCCCAAGCCCACGGCACCTGCGGCCCAAGCCCACGGCACCTGCGGCCCAAGCCCACGGCACCTGCGGCCCAAGCACACGGCACCTGCTGCCGAAGCACACGGCACCTGCTGCCGAAGCACACGGCATCTTCGGCCCAAGCCTATAGCCCCTGCGGCCCAAACTCACGGAACCTGGTGGCCAAGCACACGGCACCTGCAGACGTAGCAAATGGCACCTGCGGCCCAAGCACACGACCCCCGCGGCCCAAGCACACGACCCCCGCGGCCCAAGCACACGACCCCCGCGGCCCAAGCACACGACCCCCGCGGCCCAAGCACACGACCCCCGCGGCCCAAGCACACGACCCCCGCGGCCCAAGCACACGACCCCCGCGGCCCAAGCACACGACCCCCGCGGCCCAAGCACATGACCCCCGCGGCCCAAGCACACGGCACCCGCGGCCCAAGCACACGACCCCCGCGGCCCAAGCACACGACCCCCGCGGCCCAAGCACATGACCCCCGCGGCCCAAGCACACGGCACCCGCGGCCCAAGCACACGGCACCCGCGGCCCAAGCACACGACCCCCGCTGCCCAAGCACACGACCCCCGCTGCCCAAGCACACGACCCCCGCTGCCCAAGCACACGACCCCCGCGGCCCAAGCACACGACCCCCGCGGCCCAAGCACACGACCCCCGCGGCCCAAGCACACGACCCCCGCGGCCCAAGCACACGGCACCCGCGGCCCAAGCACACGGCACCCGCGGCCCAAGCACACGGCACCCGCGGCCCAAGCACACGACCCCCGCTGCCCAAGCACACGACCCCCGCGGCCCAAGCACACGACCCCCGCGGCCCAAGCACACGACCCCCGCGGCCCAAGCACACAGCATCTGCGGCCCAAATACATGGCACCTGCAGACCAAGCACACGGCACCTGTGGTCCATGTGCACAGCACCCATACGTTTAGCACAATACTGCTCCGTGGAAGGGCGCGCGGCGTCTGCGGTCGAAGGCACAAAGCCAGGACCGGAGAGAACGTCGGCTACTACGAGAGAGCGAGCGCGCACGGCACCTCTGACCTTAAGACCTTCAACACGGAGATTCACTTGATTGATTCTGCTCTGGCGAAGAACAGATGCTTTTATATAGCTGAGGAAGGACGGACTCAGGTCTGAAGCGGGTCTGGATCAACCAAGACCCCTTCGATGCCGGATTCGGGCCCCCCTCGGGTGACTGAAATCCTCTGTGGGTAGCCAGAAGGAGGACTGAGGTGCGTCACCGTGTTGAAGAGGTCGAGCCCCGGAGAAGAGAGACGGGTCAACATCGTGAATCCTTGGCACAGTGCCACGGCATCACACCGACGCTGCCTCTCCTTCCACGGCAGCTACGCGGGGCAGGGCCTGTGTACAGTTGTCGGGATGTGTATCTGCTACAGCTACGCAGGGCGGATAGTGTGACTTGTTGCCAGTTGGTTCCCTGCTGAAATTGATATAATAGTGGACTATTTTGTAAACAGTTTACCTGAGGGGGGACTCCTGAGAAATTTAATTGAATAGCATGATGTAGCAAGTGGAAAGTGTCAACCGGTACGAAAATGTTTATGCGAGATGTCAAGGTGTGTGTGTGTGTGTGGTGTGTGTGTGTGGTGTGTGTGTGGTGTGTGGTGTGTGTGTGTGTGTGTGTGTGTGTGTGTGTGTGTGTGTGTGTGTGTACACCTAATTGTACCAACGCTCGTTGGGTCCCGTCTTCTATTCTTTAATTCTCTAACATTCCTAAAATCAAATTAATGTACAGTTCCAACTTAATATATATCCTTGATTTCCAATTATCAGATTTAGATTTGAACTCGTGTATTGTGTGTATGTGTGTGTGTGCGTGCGTGAGTGAATTTTAGATATGATTTATTTTCCTGCATACACAGATTTAGAGCTCGGTAGTAGTAAACATTGTTTTGCACATTTGTATTCAGTTGTAAGTTTCAATTAGGTGATTCATTTTGCAAAACATTTACATTTTTTCTTCAATTAGGTATCTCAAATACTCTGCAAAATATTTCATTTGCTGCCTTGATCATAATATTTAATGGCTTAATCGATTATTATACTTTTTCCATACAATATACTCTCTAAGGTATTTTCTTGCTCGGGAAAAATATATAATATACTTATGAACAGATATTGCATATGCATAGTAAAGCCTGTAAGGTGTTTTTTTCACATGTTCGAATCGTGTCTTTATGCTTGGCAGCGAATGTGTCTGTGGTTTCTGTCTGCCAGTCTATAATTTCTGTCGGCAATGTCTGTCAACTGTATCTACGTGGCTATCTGACACATGGACAGAATGAGTACACAACACTTGACATGGTAGGCCTAATTACGTAATTGCTTTAGAATTTTTTTGTATACACATAGATACGCATATATGCATACATACATAACTCCATGCATACATACGTACGTACATACATGCGTACATATAATGTACATATATACATATACATGTACATGCGTGCTTACGCATACATGTACATACATGTACACATGTACATACGTTTACATGTGCATACATACACATTCATGTACACACATATACTGGATATTGTATATTCGTTATTTGATTTCCACAGAACTGAGCTTTTGATTGACCGCAGGGCCTCGTCTGTATTCTAAACTTCCACTTGGGGCCAATTCCCATCTCGGGCTTGGCCTTGTAAACCCTGTGTTCTCCTGAGTTTCACAGTCGCAACATAAAGGTTTGAGACACCTTAAGGTTTTCACAACATTGGTGTCTCTGTTAGGGATCTTTTGAAAAAGGAAATGTTCAAAAATCTATCAATATCAAGAAATTAGATGTACTATGTTATGTTCTAGTATAGTTTTAAAAGTAAATTTATTTTTGAATGGTGGAGGTTTCCGTATTATGGATATTCTCAATAGTGATTAATATCTATACATATATAGTAAGTTTGCTGAGAATCTCTTAAGTTTTCCTGTACAACATAATTTACTGTAAGATGTATGCATATATACATATATATATATATGCGTAAATAACCACTAGAAAAAAGTAAACTAACGAAGCAGAGCGCTTTCGTGTAATTACATCTTCAGTGCAGATACAAAGATACAAATAATTCCTTCTTTGTATCTGCACTGAAGATGTAATTACACGAAAGCGCTCTGCTTCGTTAGTTTACTTTTTCCTAGTGGTTATTTACGCATTTGTGAACACACGCTCCTGGTGTTTTTATTGCATATATATATATATATATATATATATATATATATATATATATATATAATATATACATGATTGTGTGTGCATTATAAATCACCTGTGTTATGGCTCTTAGGACTTTGGGGCCGGGTTTTGAACTCAAAACTCGTCCATTACCAAATTACAAGAAATCAAATTGGTGAAAAGATTAGTTTGGTAAACCAGGAGGCTACCAGCCAGGCTTAGTTTGGACACCGAAAAAAAAAGCAAAGGTAGTTTCAGGTAGTTGGTCTCGAGTTTACCGCCTTTGAAGGTGTGACGAAGGTTATAGTTCGTCTTTGTCTAATCAGGAAGCTCTGTGGCCGAACGGGTTAGGTAATCTTCACTGGCGGCGAAAGTCGAGTGGATGGCGGTTCGAATCCTACCACCGGCGAGGTTGAACCAGTGACAAGGTTCATTAAATTCCAAGCTACAAATTCATCGGGTTTTTGACGTTAAACCATATTATCATTTTATTTAACCAAATGCTTTGTTACGTTTGACCTCAATGTTAGTTGTGGTCGTATAGTTGAGGTGGATACTACTCTTTGGAAGTCTAAGTGCGTTGACTTTGGGTCATAGGTCATTGTGCACGTCAGGTCATCCATGCAAGCATCCAAGGTGATGCTTACATTGGGATTTTTTTTTCGGAACAGAGCGTGCTGATTACATGCCTGTGTGTGTGTGTGTGTGTGCGTGCGTGCGTGCGTGCGTGTGCGCGCGCGCATCTGAGCGCTTCTTAATAGCCAGCTTTAGCAGTACGAAAAGGTTTAAAAAGTTGTCATCTTTATTTGGGGCGGTTGGAGTTTGGGCATCGTCACGGCATTAAGAAAGAGTGAAAAAGCAAATACGAAAGTGCAAGCACGTAATCGTGGTGGTGGTGGTTGGAGGAGTGAGGGAGAAGACGCAGTTCTTGAGAATAGCAGGTGTTGTGGGGGGGTGGGGTAGGTTGACTCCGAATTGCCCTCCCTTGTGTATTCTTTGGATGTTGGAAGGACGAGGATATTGCTTTCTCATCTACCTACTCCCATTTCTGTTTTGTTTTTTCTTTTGTTTTCTTTCTTGGCTTGTATCTCATTCCTCTTCCGTCCTCCTGTCCTCTCCTCTCCTCTCTCTCTCTCTTCTCTTTCCTCACTCCTCTCTCCCAATCTTCCTCTATCCTCTCCTATACCTTTCCCTTCTCTTTCTTCTCTCTCCACATTCCTCCTTTCTCTCCTCTCCTCTCTCCTTTCCTCTCAATTTTCTCTCTCAATCTTCCTCTATCCTCTTACATAGGCTTCTCTCCTCTTTTCATTCCTTCTCTCTATCCTCTCCTATCTCTTCCCTGTCTCTTCTTTCCTCTCTCCACACTCCTACTTTCTCTCTTCTCCTCTCTTCTTTCCTCTCAATTCTGTCTTCTATCCTCTCTTACATAAGCTTCTCTCCTCTCATTCCTTCTTTCTATCCTCTCCTCTCTCTTCGCCTCTCCCCTCTCTATTCTGTCAATCTTCCTCTATCCTCTCCTATATAGTCACCTTTCTCCTCTCCTCTCCTCTCTCTTCTCTCCTCTCTCCACATTCCTCCTGTCTCTTCTCTCCTCTCTCCTCTCTCCACATTCCTCTTTTCTCTCCTCTCCTCTCTCCTCTCAATTCTCTCAATATTCTTCTATCCTCTTATATAGGCTTATCTCCTCTTCTCATTCCTTATTTCTCTCCTCTCCTCTCTCCTGTCTCTCCTCTCCTCTCCTCTCTCCTCATCTCTGTCCTCACCTCTCTCCTCTCAATTCTCTCTCAATATGCTTCTATCCTCTTTTAAATAGGCTTATCTCCTCTTCTCGTTCCTTCTTTCTCTCCTCTCCTCTCTCCTGTCTCTTCTTTCCTCTCTCCTCTCCACATTCCTCTTTTCTCTCCTCTCCTCTCTCTTCACCTCTCTCCTCTCCTCTGATTTCTCTCTCTCAATCTTCTTCTATCCTATTTTACATAGACTTCTCTTCTCTCCTCATTCTTTCTTTCTCTCCCCTCCTCTCTCCTCACCTCTCTCCCTTCCACTCAATTCTCACTCTCAATCTTTTTCTATCCTCTCTTACATAGGCTGCTCCCCTCTCTTCATTCCTTCTTTCTATCCCCTCCTCTCTCCTCACCTCTCTTCCAGTCTTCCTCTATCCTCTCCTATATAGGTTTCTCCCTTCTTCTCTTTCCTCCTTTCTCTCCTCTCCTCTCTCCTCGTTCCTCCTTTATCTCCTTTTCTCTCTCCTCTCCTTTCTCTTCTTCATTCCTCCTTTCCTCTCCTCTCCTTTCTCCTTTCTCCTCTCCTTTCTCCTCCTCATTCCTCCTTTCTCTCCTCTCTCTCCTCTCCTTTCTCTCCTCTCTCTCCCCTCCTCTCTCTCCTCTCTCTCCCCTCCTCTCATTTCTCCTGTCCTTCTGTCTCCTCATTCCTCCATTCTCTCCTCTCCTCTTTTTTCGTTCCTCCTTTATCTTCTCGTTCCTACTTTCTCACTTTCTCTCCTTTCCTCTCTCCTCATGCCTCTTTCTCTCCTCTCTCCGTTCATCTCATCTCTCATCTCTCCTCTCTCCGTTCATCTCTCCTCTCATCTCTCATCTCTCTCCTTTGTCTTCTCTTTCCTGCCTCCTTATTCCTCCTTTCTCTTCTCTTCTCTTCTCTCCTTCCTCCTCGTCGCCCCTTTCTCTCCTGTCCTCTCGTTCCTCATTTCTCTTCTTTCCTATCTCCTCTCTTCTCTCTCGTCTCTCATATCTCCTCTCATCTCTCCTCTCCTTTCTCATGTCTCCTCTCCGTCTCACCCCCTTCCACTCTCTATATTCTCTCTCTCTACTCTCTCTGCTTCTCTCTTGTATTATCTTTGTGCTTAAAATAACCTTGTTTGTCTAGGTGACCCTTCACTGCTGTGTAGAATTGTAGATTTGGGAAGAACCTAAATTTGTGTATGCGCGCGCGCGCGCACACTAACGCACACACACACACACACACACACACACACACACACACACACACACACACACACACACACACACACACACACACACACACACACACACACACACAAACGCGCATACATTGTGTTAAATCGCCCGATATCAGCCAAGTTAGGCCTCTCGCTCGGAGATGGAACAGACTGTACACTTGACCATAGTGACGCGTGTGACCGAGAATTGGAGGTTAGTGTGGGGAAGTGACTATTCCCCCCATTCACCGTGGTCGGCCGAGTGAAATAACGCGCACGTACCCCGTAGACTTTTCCGTCCGGTCTTCGTGCAATACAGCATGTGTGACACTGAAAGAACTCGTGATTTCCCTCGCAAGGTTCCTCTCACGTGATTCCACAAGGGATCTCGTGAGTCGCCTCTGGAGGAAGAGTAGGGGTGGTCACGTGATACGTGAGGGACTTGTTTCCCCTCCTCTACCCTCTTCCCCTCCCCCTCTCCATCCCGTGAAGAAGCATGTGGTGTTGGTGTCTTTTGGTCCTCGAGCTAAGTGTTTTGGTGGAGGGTGAGGCGGAGTGGAAGGGGAGGACATCTAGGGATTGGTGATTTGGGAAAAGTAATCCCTCCTTCAGGGGATTGGATGTCTTACGATTCGGAAACTGGTTTTTCTTTTCTTTTTCTTTTCTTTTTGAGTCTCTGCTCCGTGGTGTGATAAGTCCAATTTCGTAGAGCACACTTGTTCTCTTTCAAATTTATTTCTTTTACCCACCTCCACATCTTCCCCTTCCACCTCTTGCCCCTCCATCTCTTCCCCCTCCACCTCTTACCCCCTCCACCTCTTACCCCCTCTACCTCTTCCCTCTTCACCTCTTCCCCCTCCACCTCTTCCCCCCTCCACCTCTTCCCCCTTCCACCTCTTCCCCCCTCCACCTCTTCCCCCTTCCACCTCTTACCCCCTCCACCTCTTCCCCCTCCACCTCTTCCCCCCTCCACCTCTTCCCCCTTCCACCTCTTCCCCCCTCCACCTCTTCCCCCCTCCACCTCTTCCCCCTTCCACCTCTTCCCCCTTCCACCTCTCCCCCTCCACCTCTTCCCCCCTCCGCTTCTTCCCCCCTCCGCCTCTTCCCCCCTCCACCTCTTCCCCCCTCCACCTCTTCCCCTCCACCTCTTCCCCCCTCCGCTTCTTCCCCCTTCCGCTTCTTCCCCCCTCCGCTTCTTCCCCCCTCCGGTTCTTCCCCCCTCCGCCTCTTCCCCCCTCCGCTTCTTCCCCCCTCCGCTTCTTCCCCCCTCCGCTTCTTCCCCCCTCCACCTCTTCCCCTCCACCTCTTCCCCCTCCCTCCTCTTCCCTCTCCTTTCCTTTTCCCTGTCGTACCTTATTGAAGTGGTTGAATCTGTCTTCCAGGCCAATTCCCCCTTCTGGCCCATTTTAAAAACAAGAACATTTAGGAGTTTGCTCTTCCGTCTTGCACTCCGCGGGGTTTCGTTTTCCTTTTACAGAGTATAGGTTTGTGTATATCGGTATGTGTATACATGTATGCATTGGTATAAATATTCTACCTCTATCTCTGGCCTCGTCACTCCAAGCTACTTCTCCCCCTCTGTCGCGCTGTGTGTGCGTGTGTTTGTCTTCGAGTGCGAATATGTGTTTCTCTTTGCCTCCCGTTTTTCTCTCTTCCTACTCTTTCTACCTTTGCTTTATTTCTTTTACTTTTATTTTCATGCCCCCCCCCCACACACACACACACTCTCCGCTGGGCCATCTCTCCATCCTTGGCCCAATCGGGAGTTTTTCTATTTTCCCTATTTCATCTCCTCGGGTATCTTGCCCTTCCTTTTCTACGTTTATCTCTCGCTCTCCGTCTCTCCCGCTCTCATCGTCTCCCCCTCCCTCTCTCTCCGTCTCCCCCGTCCCTCTCCGTCCCTCCTCTCTCTGTCTCCTCCCTTTCTCTCCGTCTCTTCCTCCCTTTCTGTCTCCCCCTCCCTTTCTGTCTCTCTGTCTTCCCCTCCCTTTCTTTCTGTCTCCCTCTCTCTGTCTCCCTCTCTCTGTCTCTCTCTCTCTCTCTCTCTCTTTCTGTCTCTATTTTCTCGTGTTTTGCAACATCTTTCTCTATTTCCAACCCATTTCTTTTCCTTTCCTTTTAATTTTTTCTTGATTTCTTTTCCATATTATTCTTTTCCATTCTTTCTTTACGTTAGATTTTTATAATTTCTTTATTTCTACTTTCTGCATTCCCATTTTGTTTTGCCTAAATTTTGTCTTCCGCTCAATTTTCTATTTTCTTCCAGTTTTCACTTTTTTTTCGTTATATTTTCTCTTAATTTAATCATTCTGGTTTTGGTTTAATTTTGTCTTAAATTATCTCTCTTCCATTTTAGTTTTCTTTTCATTTCCTTTTCCTCTCCCTTTCCATTTTCTCTTTCTCCTCCACCTAGATCGTCTCCCGTTTCCTCTCTTCTCGCTTGACCTTTTCTCTTCACTTGATCCCCATGTTTTCTCTCGTCCCCTTCCCAGTCTCCCATACGTTTTTCTCTCGCCTGTTCTCTCCTGTCCTCTCTTTCGTCACACTTAGTCATCATCGTTACTCGACCCCGCTATCAAGTTTAATTTGATTATTTATTTGTTAATTTATTTATTTGTGTATTTTTCTTAATCTCGTCACTGTTCACTTGTTGCCATTTTTATTTCTCAAGTTTCATTTTAACTTTTTTTCTAATTTTCTTCTTTTCACTTGTAGTATATTTTCTTCGTTTTATTTTTTCTTAACCTCGTCAGTTTCCTTATGCTGCCATTTTTATCTCATAATTTTCATTTTAACTTTTTATTTTTATTTCTAATTTTCATCTCGTCATTTATCTCTTATCCTTCCTTCATTTCATCTTGTCCTCTTGTAATCTTCCTCCTTCCGTTTTCTATTTCCCTCTCCATTTGCTCCCCTGCCTCCCTTCCTCCTCCCTCCATCTTCACCACCTTTTTCCTGTCTTTTCTTCCCTTCCTTGCTGTCTCCTCTTCTTTATCTCTCATATTTCTTTCTCTTTCTCTCTTCTTCCTTCTTTCGTTTTGTATAGTTCACTTTGTCTTTCCTTCTGTACTCTTTTAGCGTTCTTTATTTTTTCTTCTGTTTTCTTACTAACCTCTCAAATACTAAAGAGAAAGAATACTCTCTCTCTCCTTCTCTCTCCTTCTCTCTCCTGTCTCCTTCTCTCTCCTTCTCTCTCCTTCTCTCTCCCTCCCCCTCCCCCCCTCTCTCTCTCTCTCTCTCTCTCTCTCTCTCTCTCCTCTCTCTCTCCTCTCTCTCTCCTCTCTCCTCTCTCCCCTTCTCTCTCTCCCTCTCCCTCCTCTCTCTCCCTCTCCCTCTCTCTCTCTCTCTCTCTCTCTCTCTCTCTCTCTCTCTCTCTCTCTCTCTCTCTCTCTCTCTCCTCTCTCTCTCCTCTCTCCTCTCTTCCCTTCTCTCTCTCCCTCTCCCTCCTCTCTCTCCCTCTCTCTCTCCCTCTCTCCCTCTCCCTTTCTCTCTCTCCCTCTCCCTCTCCCTCTCCCTCTCCCTCTGCCAAATACTAAACATGAGCTCAGCGGTGGAGTCGAGCTGAATGAAAAAGCCTGGCGGGAGATATATTAACATCAGTAAAGTCGAGGTCCGTTCACTTCTAAGTACTACAGCGTCCGATGCTCCCAGGTGCGCTGGAAGTCGTATGTCTTCCGGGGAGGTCGTATATTTGCGACTTGGACGAGTCGTTTACGGCTTCTCCGCGTCGATCACCATGGTGCTGCAGCTTCGAAGAAGACGCCGGCCATTGTGGTACTCGGAATTGGAGGCAACTGTACGCCGCCGCATTTCAAGTGTAAACAAGTTTCGTTTGTGTCTCGATTTTCTTCCTCTTCCTCTTTTAATCCTTCGTCGTCGTCTTAGTCCTTGTCTTCTTCTTGTCTTCGCCTTTTTCTTCGTCTTTTGCTAACTTTTCTTCTTCCTCGTCTTCTCACTTTTCTTTGTCTTCGTAGTTTTTGTCACCTTTGCTGTCTTCGCCTTGTTTGTAGTCTCCGCCTTTTTTTCCACCTGTTTCTTTGTTTCGTTCCATTTAACTCTGTCTCAGTACTTTTATAGTTCTATCTTCTCCTTTCTTGTTCCTCTTGTTATTTTTCTTCCGACTTAATGTGGGAAGTAAACTTTCATCAAGCCCCCCCCGCTCTCTCTCTCTCTCTCTCTCTCTCTCTCTCTCTCTCTCTCTCTCTCTCTCTCCTCTCTCTCTCTCTCTCTCCTCTCTCTCTCTCTCTCTCTCTCTCTGTGTGTGTGTGTGTGTGTGTGTGTGTGTGTGTGTGTGTGTGTGTGTGTGTGTGTGTGTGTGTGTGTGTGTGTGTGTGTGTGTGTGTGTGTGTGTGTGTGTGTGTGTGTGTGTGTGTGTGTGTGTGTGTGTGTGTGTGTGCGCGCGCGCGCGTGTTCCTTACCATCTTCCTGTTTCTTCTCTCTTCGTCTTCGTGTGTGCATTTTCTCTCCTTCATGTTTTCTCTTCCTTTCCCAATCCTCTCCCATCTTTATTTCTTCCCCTTTCGACTCCCCTCTTCTTTCCTTTTTTCCGTTTTCCTTCCTTTCCCCTTACTTATTCTTTGTTTTTCTTCACACTTCCTCCTTTGCTTTACCGCTTCATTTCCCTTGTTTATTGTATCTATATATATATATATAGTATATATAATATTAATAATAACACGGGTACGTGTGTTCACTTATGCAAAGTAGACCACTTAAAAAAAACTAACGAAGCAGAGCGCTTTCGTATATTACATCTTCAGTGCAAAAAGTATATAGTTAAACAGAAATACATAGTCTATATATACATGAAGAAGGAACAAGCACAGTTTACATAAGAGAAGACATTTACCCCCTGGAAAGCTGTAGGTCAGGTCGCATGGGTTAATGCATTTTGATCCACACCACCAGTGATCAGAATACAAACTTACACAAAGGCAGTTTTATCAGCCGAGAAATAAGTAAAAGAATTATAAGGTAAAATGTAACCCTGCGACTG
>NC_134777.1:56554587-56584587 GCF_046742065.1 Oratosquilla oratoria
AGGCATTACGCTTTGTAGCTAGTCGGTACGTTCTCTAACTAGCCATTACACGTTCTGGATTTTTACTTTTTCTTACCGGCCATTACACATTATTTTGCACTTTTAATGAAATAGTTTTCTGACTAGATATGTTTCGAAATAAGAGATGCATAATTTTTTCCATAAATTGACGGGTATATATATATATTGTTTACAACATTTGTGTACAAGTTTATTAGATGTAATTTGGTACATATGTCAGTGTACAAGTTAATATGATATATGTACTTTGTATACGTTTCTGTGTATACATTCTTTACATGTGCACAAATGGCATTTTTGAACACGTGTGAATGTATACTTTGTGAATATATGTACGTAAGTACTCTTATACATCTGTATACATGTGTGTCTGCATATGTACTTTGTTCGTGTATGTGAATGTAAACGTTTATGCACGGTATGTGTGTACATTTGTGAACGAGTATGTACGTGCACACGTGTGTATTTGTGTAGTTTTCTGTGCGTAAATGTGTGATTATCGTGAAATGCAACTCTCGGGTGAAGTGGGTCGGCTTCATTAAGTAACATTACACGGTTAGAGCACATTGCCTCGTCAGGTCACGTTAGAGTAAGGTCACACTGGTTGATATTGGGGAAGGTCAGGTTCGTTGATGCTGAAGGTAACGTGGTGACGTGTAGCCACGTTGGTTAGTGTTAGAAAAGGTCATATCAGTGTTAGATAAGGTCAATATCGTGTTAGTTGAGGTCACATCCGAGATAGATAAGGTCACACCCGTGATAGGTAAGGTCACACTAGTGATAGGTAAGGTCACATCCGTGATAGACAAAGTCACATTCGTGTTAGATGTCACATCAGGTGTTGTTAAAAAGGTCACGTTGATATTGGACAAGGTCAATTGGGTTCATGTTAATTCATATTGATTTTAGATTAGGTCAAGTTAATAGATGTTAGATTGGGTAAAATTGGTAGATGTTAGATTGGTCAAGTTGGTAGGTGTTAGATTGGTCAAGTTGGTAGATGTTAGATTGGTCAAGTTGGTAGATGTTAGGTGAGGTTAAACTGGTAGATGTCAGATGAGGTCAGGTTGGTAGATGTTAGATGAGGTCAGGTTGGTAGATGTTAGATGAGGTCAGGTTGGTAGATGTTAGATGAGGTCAGGTTGGTAGATGTTAGATGAGGTCAAGTTGGTAGATGTTAGATGAGGTCAGGTTGGTAGATGTTAGATGAGGTCATGTTGACTCGTGTCAGGTAGGGTCGCGTTGATTCATGTCAGGTAAGGTCACGTTGACTCGTGTCTGGTAAGGTCACGTAATAATACTAAAATTAATTTTCTATTTTCTATTTTCTTCCTCTTTCATTTTTGTTTTTCTCCTCATTCGTCCTAGTGGTTCCCCTCCATTCTACCTCCACTCTACCTCCACTGTACCCCTACTCTCCCTCCATTTTCCCTCCACTCTACCTCAATTCTCCTCCTCTCTCCCTCCACTCTACCTCCACTCGCCTCCACAATACCATGTGCCCAAGTGGCTTGAATCTTGTGCAATTGCTCCACCCATCTCTTGTGCACGGCTCCTCCCTGGACGGACACTCCTCCAGGGGAGAGGTAGGGAATCCTTCGTTTGCGTAGGCTCCTCCAGGGGTAAATGTGTGTGTGTGTGTGTGTGTGTGTGTGTGTGTGTGTGTGTGTGTGTGTGTGTGTGTGTGTGTGTGTGTGTGGTTGTGTGTGTGTGTGTAGTTGTGACGGGGGGTGCCTTTTGCGTAGCCTCCCTTCCCTCCCCTTCCTTTCCTTCCCTTCCTTTCCCTCCCTTGCCTCTCATCCCTTCCTTCCCTCCCTGGCCTCCCTCCCTCCCTCCCTCCCTCCCTCCCTCCCTCCCTCCCTCCCTCCCTCCCTCCCTCCCTGCCCTCCCTTTCCTCCTTTGATCCTACGTCTTCCCTATCCTCACTCAGTCCGAATGACCCTCCTCCTCTTCTCCTCCTCCTCTTCTCCTCCTCCTCCTACTCCTCCTCCTACTCCTCCTCCTCCTACTCCTCCTCCTCCTCCTCCTCCTACTCCTCTTCTCCTCCTCCGACTCGACTAGGCCTCCATCGACAACTCTTCGAATCCTCAACCGCCTCCTCCTCTCACTCCCTCTTCTCCTTCCACTCCCTCTTCTCCTCCGCCTTCTCCACCTTTTCCCCACCCTTCGCATTTATCTTCATCCTCCTTCTCCGCCTTGTTTTCTTCATCTTCCTCCTCCACCTACTCCTAGTCCTCTCCACCATCCTCCTCCTACGCCTAGATCATCCTCTTCCTCCTACGCCAAGTCCTATTCATCAGTATCTTCCTCTTCCTCCTCGTCCTCTTCCTCCGTCCCCAACTCCTCCGCCTCCTTAGCCACCTCCTGCTACTTCAACGCCTCCACCTCCTCCTCCTCCTCCTCCTCCTCCTCCTCCTCCTCCTCATCGTCCTCCTCTGTCCTCCACCTCTTCCTCCCCCGTCCTCCTTTGTCGTCCTCTTTCATACTCCAACATTGTCCTCCGTCCTCGTCACACTTCCTTATCATCTTGCTTCCTCTACCTCCAGATTCCTCCTCTTCTTCTTCCTCCTCCTCCTCCTCCTCGTCCCTTCACTCCCTCAAAATGGCCACACAATTCCTATGTATTAGGACTCCTTGCCTCCTCAGCCACCATTCTTACCACTCCACCTACACACCCACCACCACCACCACAACCACCGCCGCTGCCGCCCATTTCTCCGCCCGCGTTCTCCCCCCGTACCCCCACATCACGACCCCCACTCCCCCCCAAATCTTCCCGCCTCACCTTCACCTTCCCCTCCGCTGCCCTTCTCTTGACCTTGCCAGGGACCCTACCGCGGGCGGGTGGGCGGTCGAGCGAGCAAGCGTGCTCCCCTCTGCCACTGCCGCCCGTGCTGATGCGCGCCCGTCGTGGTGCCAATATCTGTCACCGCCTCTGCTTTCCTACCCTGAACACCTCCCCCTGCCACCCTTGACCCCTCCTCTCTCTCTCTCTCTCTCTCTCTCTCTCTCTCTCTCTCTCTCTCTCTCTCTCTCTCTCTCTCTCTCTCTCTCTCTCTCTCTCTCTCTCTCCTCTCTCTCTCTCTCCTCTCTCTCTCTCTCTCTCTCTCTCTCTCTCTCTCTCTCTCTCTCTCTCTCTCTCTCTCTCTCTCTCTCTCCTCTCTCTCTCTCTCTCCTCTCTCTCCTCTCTCTCTTTCTGTCTTTCTTTCTCTTTCCCTCTCTTCTCTGTCTCCTGGCTCCGCTCTCTGCTGTCTTATTTCTTACCATTGTGTTGTTCTTTATTTGATTCCCTACCCTTTCTTTACCTTTTCTCTTCTCTCCCTGTCTTCCTTACTCCTCCTCCTCTTTCTCTGTCCGGAGTATATTTACCTTCTATCTCCCATGGTCTCTTGTTTCCTTTCTTTTCCACCACTCCTTCCTTGCCTTCCTCTCGCCTTCACCTCCTTCCCTTCGCCTTCCCTCCTTCCCTTCGCCTTCCCTCCTTCCTTTCGCCTTCCCTCCTTCCCTTCGCCTTCCCTCCTCCCGCTTGTCTTCCCTGTTCCACCTCGCCTTCCCTGCCTTATTCTCGCCATCCCTCACCCCCTCCCTCCTCTCTCTCTTTCCCCTCCTTCGCCTTCCCTCCACCCCCTCGCCATCCCTCGTAGCTCTCGTCATCCCTCCTCTCCTCCATTCCCCCATTTCTCCCTTCCCCTCTCTACTTCTCCCTTTCTTTCTTTCTCCTTCACCCTTCCTCCTTCTATCCCTCCCCCTCCCTTCCTGTTTCCTTCCTTTTCTCCTTCCCTCCTTCCGACCCTGACGTCATCCTCCCTACCCCCACCCCCACCCCGACCGTCACCGCCCGTGGTGGCACTCCCACGACTGGCACCTTGATGCCCGGAGGCACCTCAAGACTGGCACTGTCGTCATCCACATCGCGGGAGATAGGGCGACAGGCGATGGGGGCGGGGGGGTGGTGTGGGGGTGGACGTGAAGAGAGGAGAGAGAGAGAGAGAGAGAGAGAGGGAGAGGGTGGGTGGGTGAGGGAGGAAGAGAAGGTAAAGGAGGGATTTAAGAAAGGGAGAGTTGGAGTGGAGACGAGTCTTCACTTATAAAGGAGCGATATGCGACTCTGGTCCGTAGGGATGTCGTTTAAGTCCCGAAGATATTGGCTGCGTAAAACTTGTGCAGTCAGTACCTCAGGCGGCGGGAGAGGGGAGGAGAGGACGTGAGGAGGGAAGAAAGGACTTTAGGAGGGGAGGGTGTGAGATGGGGTGATAGGACGTCAGGATGGGGGGGAAATGGTGAGAGAGAGAGAGAAAGAGGGAGAGAAATAAGCGTCCGGTCTACAGAGGCGGTGACAGCAGTATTAGTACCTACCAGTAGGGCGTGTGCAGTCGAGAATGAGAACGTAGGACCGGGAGGGGAAGGTGCGGGGGAGTGAGGGGGAGGTGTGAGAACCTGGCCCACGCTGGGGAAATCTCCCACCCCCCCCACCCCCAAGCTTCAGGAGAACCGGCGCGAGAAGGGTCCTGTGATCTTGAGGAAGGGCGACGTCAGGTGTGTTGTATGGAGTCTCCTCTCTCTCTCTCTCTCTCTCTCTCCTCTCTCTCTCTCTCTCTCTCTCTCTCTCTCTCTCTCTCTCTCTCTCTCTCTCTCTCTCTCTCTCTCTCTCTCTCTCTCTCTCTCTCTCTCTCTCTCTCTCTCCTCTCTCTCTCTCTCTCTCTCTCTCTCTCTCCTCTCTCTATACTCTCTCTCTCTCTCTCTCTCTCTCTCTCTCTCTCTCTCTCTCTCTCTCTCTCTCTCTCTCTCTCTCTCTCTCTCTCTCTCTCTCTCTCTTTTTTTATCGCAATACACAGAACAAGACCTGTGATCTTTGAACCCCTTCTCTGCGTCTATCCATCAAACTTGTCTTGATATATTCTTCCGTTAATCTTGTCTGTACTATTTCTCCTGCGTTCAAGGAATCAGTGCATCCCCATGGAAAACTACAAGTAGTTTTGAAAACGGGGGTTGGTGGAAGGGGAGGGAAGAAGAAAAATTATTTGTAGAGCTTATGTAACTCTTGTCCTAATGTAGACTCCACCATAGTTTCCTCCCCCTCGTCTTCATACACCGGTCAAGGTCTCTCTCTCTCTCTCTCTCTCCCTCCTTCTCTCTCCCTCCTTCTCTCTCTCTCTCTTTCTCTCTCTCTCTCTCTCTCTCTCTCTCTCTCTCTCTCTCTCTCTCTCTCTCTCTCTCTCTCTCTCCCTCCCCTTCTCTCTCTCTCCCTCCCCTTCTCTCTCTCCCTCCCCCTTCTCTCTCTCCCTCCCCCTTCTCTCTCTCTCCCTCCCCCTTCTCTCTCTCTCCCTCCCCTTCTCTCTCCCCTCCCTTTCTCTCTATCCCTCCCTTTCTCTCTCCCCTCCCTTTCTCTCCTCCCTTTCTCTCTCCCCTCCCTTTCTCTCTCTCCCTCCCTCTCTCTTTCTCTCTCTCCTCTCTCTCCCTCCCTTTCTCTCTCTCCCTCCCCCTTTTCTCTCTCCCTCTCCCTCCTACTTTTCTCTCTCTCACTATCTCCCTTCTCTCTCTCTCCCTTCTCTCTCTAACTCTTCCTTCTCTCTCTAACTCTTCCTTCTCTCTCTAACTCTTCCTTCTCTCTCTAACTCTCTTCCTTCTCTCTCTAACTCTTCCTTCTCTCTCTCACTCTCTTCCTTCTCTCTCTAACACTCTTCCTTCTCTCTCTCACTCTCTTCCTTCTCTCTCTCACTCTCTTCCTTCTCTCTCTCACTCTCTTCCTTCTCTCTCTCACTCTCTTCCTTCTCTCTCTCACTCTCTTCCTTCTCTCTCTCACTCTCTTCCTTCTCTCTCTCACTCTCTTCCTTCTCTCTCTCACTCTGTCCCTTCTCTCTCTCATTCTCTCCCTCCTCTCACCCTCTCCCTTCTCTCTCTCACTCTCTCCCTTCTCTCTCCCTTCTCTCTCCCTCTTTCCTTCTTTCTTTCTCTCTCTCTCTCTCTCTCTCTCTCTCTCTCTCTCTCTCTCTCTCTCTCTCTCTCTCTCTCTCTCTCTCACTCTTTCTCCCTCTCTCTCTCTCTCTCTCTCTCTCTCTCTCTCTCTCTCTCTCTCTCTCTCTCTCATGGGGAGGATACGCGGCACACCGCTGAGGCAAGCAAGGTTTTCGATATTTTTTTTTCCATCCATATCGTGGAATGCCACTTACGTTAATAAAAAAAAAATAGTTCATCTCTTCTGTGATATTCATGTTTTCCCGTTGACAACTTATCCATTACCAATACTCTAAGATTAGCTTCCTACGTTAGGTCAATACTGAACTATTATTATTATTGTTGTTATTATTATTGTTATTGTTATTACTGTTATTGTTTTTATCGTTGTTATTATTATTATTATTATTTCGTATCTGTAAAACCTAAGTTCTCGAGATTGGCAGTTGGTGAGGTAGGTCACTAGTTCTGGGTTGTGCAAGTCTGTTGATGACCATGGTGATCTTGTCACGTTACATTCGTTCAGAACGTGTTCATAGAAGACCGAACGGACAAAGGTCTGAGTCAGGGAGCTTTAAGAATTCCAGTTTTATTGTTCAATAATAGTCTGCTCATACTTTTGCAAATTTTCAATGGTTGGCATTGTTTTTCACTGAAATTAATTTTCGCACTTCTTGCTCCGTTCATAGACCCTATCTAGATCTTCCTGAAACGAATTGTTATAATCAATTTTTATTTTTCCTTGTCCTTTTTTTTTTTTTTTTTTTTTTTGTCGGTATCGGAGGTCAAGAACGTTATTTGTGCCAACACCTATCCCTGTAGGATTCCGCCAATTACTTCATTCCCATCTAACGTCCTCTCCATCACAATCTTTCTCATAGATCTGTTCTTTTAGAAGTCCTTCATTCCAGCAGATTCCCTAAATTCTTTTAAAAAACCTTCATTCCAGCAGATTCTCTCTAAATCATCCAGTGTATTTCAGTGTCCATATCAATCTTCTATGAAATACCATATCAAACGCTTTTTCCAGATCCAGGTACACCCAGTCCACCCAGTCATCTCTCGTTTGCTCTCGCATGAAATATAATATATATATATATATATATAATATATATATATATATATATATATATATATATATATATATATATATAATATAACATTTCTTTTCTGAATCCAATTCTCTAGCACATTTCAGATATCTTGCTAGTCAAGGACACAAGTCTATAATGTAGAGGTGCCTGTGTGTGTGCGTGTGCGTGTGTGTGTGCGTGCGTGCGCGCCAGATAAAGGAGTCACAAGAAGAGTTTGTGTTGTATTTGGAGATGGACTTAGTCCATTTGTGCTTGAGGCGTCTTCGGAAAGGGAGTTCTTTGCAAGAGTGGGGGGCGGGGGTGGTCTTCAAGAGCGACTTTTCGTGAAGGGGAGATTTTTGTAAGGGGGAATCTTTGTAAAGGAAGAAAATCCTCGTTAGGTGGAGTCTTCGGAAGGGGTTGGAGGTTCCTCTTAAGGGGAGTCCTACCGAAAGGGGCGTCTTCGTAAGTGTGTGGAGGTTCCTCTGAAGGGATACCTAACAAAAGGGGCATTTTCATAAGGGAGTGGAGGTTCCTCTGAAGGGAGTCGTAGGAAAAGTGTCTTCCTAAGCGTTGAAGTTCCTCTGAAGGGGAGTCCTAGCAAAAGGAGCTCCTTTGGTCGAGGCCTTGAACGAGGGTCTTCGCAAGCGTCCTGGTCGAAGTCAAAGTCTTACCTAGGAGTTGTCACCTTAGGCATGGTAACACAATTTATGTCTATACTTCATTCTGGCGGGGGACTTAATTCAACTGAGAAATCGAACTCTTGAAAGGGGGTTTAGATCGTTTGAGAGCCCCTACGGACCGGAGTCGCTTGTTTGCATCAAATCGCACGTCTTCAGCCAGAATGAAATGAATAATGTGCGTCAGTGGTGAAGGAGGCTCGAAGGTGTCGGACGGTGGAAGTGGGCGGCCCGCGTCACGAAAACAAGGTTTCATGAATACGATGATGAAGTCGCACGTGGTATTGGTCTGAAGTCACATTTCAGGTCATTATCAAAAAGTCTGAAGTAGAATTGGACCTACAAAGGGTTACAAAAGGAATAGCATGTCTACAGGAGAAAAAAAGAATAAATGAATGAATAAACGAATGAATAAATTAAAAATATATAATAATTACCTTTTGTAATTTTGACGCATTTTATTTTATTTATTACCTTAGTAATTATTATGAATATTATTATTATTATAATTACTATTGTTATTATCAATATTGATAATTTTTTACTATGGCTAATATAATTTACCACTTGATTTTTTGTGACCTAAATTTAAAAATTCTTCTTTTGGAATCAAAAGGGAAGAAATGTTTACGCCGGAATTCGACCATAAGCCTAATAAAAGCGTAAGTCGTCAAGGCACCACACCGAGCCCCCACCTTGTGCGCCAAGGCACTGAGTGTTAAGAGATCGAGAGCAAAACTCGGCCGCGAAGATCGTTTTAGCATTACAAGTCGAAGGAGGGAACCGGAGTGGAAGGTGGACTTGGGTTGGTACTCCAGGCTTGGTAGGATGGAATTATGAATGTGAGGGGGGAAGTAAGGGAGGGTTCTGGGCGTGCGAGGGTGGGACTGGGCGTGCGAGGGTGGGAGTGTGTGGACGAGGAGTGAGCGAGAAGCCAATTACTGCGGGAGCGAGACTTAAAGCTGTTGTGCGCTTGTCCTCGGCCTGGTTCTGCTGTGCCTGTGTGTGTGTGTGTGTGTGTGTGTGTGTGTGCGTGTGTGCGTGTGTGCGCGCGCGCGTGTGTGTGCGCGTGTGTGCGTGCGTTTCTGCCTGTTGGTGGTGTTGGGCCTGTACCTGCTGAGGTTCTACGGAGGTTCCGAACTTGCTATGTCCTGTTTAGGGATCAAGGTTGGGCCTGCTTTGATGATGAAGGCAGCACCTTCTTGGCCTGCTGAGCCTGTCAGAGGTCCTACACCTGCTGGATTCATTACGGGGGAGGGGAGCGGTCAACCACTGCTGAACCAGCTTCTGAAACCCCCGCTGCCCACCGGCCGGCCATTGCTCGACCAGCCTGCTGGTTCTGCTGAGCTAGCTCCACCTGCTTCCGCTGAGTCAGTAGGCCTGGCCTGTGATGCGCCGCCCATTTCACCTCCTCCTCGTCGCCTTCGTCGTCTTTTTGATTAGCCAAATTCGATTGGTGATGGTTTATGTGGCGATAACTTGTGTGGTTTTGCTAGGCAAATGAAGCATATATATATAGATATATATATATATATATATATATATATATATATATAATATATATATATAGAGAGAGAGAGAGCTGAATGGCCTACCGGCTCCGACGCTTGGCCTCCATGCCAAATTTTTCATAAGTCAATCCATTTCATATATATATATATATTATATATATATATATATATATATATATATATATAATATATATAAATATATATATATATTATTCTGTTGTACTTCAAGTGAAAATTATTATGAAAGCGTTCGGACTCCGTGTTTTTTTTTTACTTTCACTGGTATTCTGTATGTACATATAAATATATGTATATATATATATGTATATGTGTATATATATATATATGTGTATGTATATATATGTATACATATGTATATGTATATATATATATATGTATATATAATATATATATTTATTTATTTCCTGTGCCTAACAGTAATTGCTTCGAGTTGCTGTCCGTGTGATGGTCACTTCTGGGGCTATGGTGGCACCACGGGAGTGGTGGTGGTAATAACACCTTTGGGGAAAGTGGTGGCAGGAGCGTTGAGGTAATAGAGGCGGTGGTGAAAGCTGTGAAGGAGAAGGAGATGGTGTTGGTGGTGGGTAAAAGGAGGTCTTAGCACCTTGGGAGTTGGTCTGGCACCTCAAGGATGTTGGCACATTGGCCGGGCGTTAAGGCTCGGGTGTTGGCTGCGGGAGCCGTCGCTGGTCTTGGCCGGGATGCCTATTAACGTCAGGTAACTTAATTCACTGCAACACTTTTGCGGTCTCAGTAGGGGTCCGCCACATTAGATTAAGACCTTAATATTAAATTTATATATATATTCACTTATTTTATTTATTTATTTGTTATTCTTTTTATTGAGTAAAATCGAGTCAGGCATTCTCTGTGAACCAGTAGCTTACTCGGAAACCAAAGAATATGTTCAGCGTAATGTGCTGAAAAAAAAGGAAAAATGCGAAAACTAGTTCACCAGAAGTGCTTCTGGAGAACCTGAAATGACTAATTCCCAGTACACGTTTCACTGGAACCCCTGTACACAAACAAAATATATCATAGAACTTCGTATATATTTAATGAGTAATCACACAAAAGCGATTTAAAGATGCTCAAATATTCTGTGATTGGCCGCTCTTCGTTGAAAATAAAAATAAAATCTGGTGATCGATGGCAACTGGAGAATAGCTAACTGCTCCCATTGGGCCAATAGTGAGGGGGCGTGGTTTCGATGCCTACCGTCTCTTCTGGCGTTGCACACTGGGAGCGATTCGTTCCTCAGTGAAGCAGAGTTGTGTGTTGTACCCGTGGTTGTTGCATTTGCTATACGCGTTTCAACATCCAAGACCAGCGAAAAGGGAACAAATAAACAAGTGAATAAGATAAATGGGTAAATATGTTGATGCCTACAGAGGAATGCTCCTGTAAGAATTGGTCGTTGACTGTTCATAGTCAAGTGTCGGTACATGGAAAGTGTCTTGAAAATTCGCTCTTCCAAAGACTCTAAAGGACAGGAGGGAAATAATCAGAGAGAAGCGAGTTCCAGAACCTCGCATAGGAGGGTAAGAGAGAGAGAGAGAGGCGGAGAGAGAGAGCGCTTCATCTCGTATGCAGTGTGTTGAGTGTTAGGTTGGTTTCGATCAAACTTCGGACGACGCTGGCCCGTGTTCGGATCCAACAGCCACGGGTTACTTTTGGCCTCCCTGGAATTCCAAGTACAATGGACTGAGCGGTTTCTTGCGTTATATTTTCATGGTATGAACAAAAGAATGAAGGAGACGGCAATAAACCAAAAGACCTACTCAAGGCAGTTCCTCTTGTTTTTGGTTGTTTTTTCTTACTCTTCTTCCACTTCTGTTTTCCTCTTATTCGTCCTAATGGCTCCCCTCCACTCTACCTCCAATTTCCGTCCACTCTTCCTCCACTCTCGATTCGAACTTGGTTCATTCAAAGAGCTGCAGAAAGCCCACTCCCCCCCCCTCCAAAAAAAAAAAAAAAAAAAAAGTCCTAGGAGGCTAGGCTGGTGTCCATTACAGAGGATTTTGTAGGCTGGAATTTAATGGACCATGCCCTTGGTCCAACTCTGGCGTCAGGGTTCGAACTGCCGTCACCTCAACCTCCACCGAAAGTAGCGACGCTCTAATCCCCCCTCCCAAAAAAAAAAATAGACTAAATTAGATTAGATTATAAAGTCGCTGCAGATAGCCGCTCCTGAAAGAACAACACAAAGGATCCTCTTGAGAGCTAACGTTCTGGATAGTTCACTTGTACGAGTATATGGAACGTTTTTTCCTTCTTTGACAGCACAGTTTTATCTAACAAGATGCCTCTATTCCTAACGCTATCCGATCGAGTGCCAAGCAGATTCGGACTGTCAAAGGATTACAAAGGCAGAGCATGCCGACAGGAGACCTTTTGGTCCATATCTAGGTCGGATGGAAAAAAAATCATAAAATGATAAATAACTATAATAATGTAAATAACAAATAAAATACATAAATGCATAGGTATAGTTAAATTATAAACAAACAGGTAAATAGTAAATAATAAATTGACAACTAATAATAAATGAAAATCAAACAGACAAATGATAACAAAACAAAAACAAATGATATAAAATAAATTATAATCATTACAGCATCTTGCATCTTGCTTAGGTGTTTATCTAAATGATTCTTAAAGCTTCGAACCGAACTACATTGCACTACCTGTGCAGGAATTTTATTCCATTCATTAACTACACGGTTGGCAAAGTTGTTTCTACCTACTTCCAAATTGAATTTCCGAACAGTTTGAGACCATTGTTTCTTGTCTGATTCTCATTCAATGTGAAAATTTGGTCACTTTTGATGATGTCAATTCCCTTTAGAATTTTAAAGACCTGGAATCAGTTTTGTGGCTCGCCGTTGTACTTTTTTCAGTCTGTCAATGTCTTTAATGAGATTCGGTGACCATACGGAAACAGCATATTCCAAATGTGGACGAACTAACTATTTATATAGCTTGTTAATGAGTGATGGACTTTTGAAATCAAAAGATCGCGCAATCAGTCCTAGAAACTTATTTGCTTTCTCAGAGGCTGAAATACACTGCTTGGATGATTTGAGGTCGTTACTGATAATTACGCCGAGATCTTTTTCATTATCCACTTTTGTTAACGACTTTCCAAATAACTTGTAATCGTACTTACTGTTATTTTTACCTATGTGCCTTACCTTGCATTTACTTGTGTTAAATTTCATTAGCTGTCGGCAGCCATAATAAAATAAACATGTCACCAGACTATTTCTTGGAAGATCAAGTTCATCGAACTGAAAACTCGGAGGGTCACATTCGAGTTCGATCTGCAGTGGTCTGCTATGGGAAACCCGATAGACGGGGGAGACCTTTTGGTTCATGGCGAGCCAGAAAGGGTAAATGAACCAAGTTCCAAAACCTATCTTGGGGAGGTTTCGTACGAGACGCCTGCCCTGGGAAGGGGAAATTGGATTTGGAGTTGGGGGGGGGGCGCTGGTTTAAGAGGTAGGGGAGGGGGCTTAGTCTGTGGAGATGTGTGTGTGTGTGTGTGTGGTGGGGGGGGGCGGTATAGCGAGTGAGGGGTGGGGATGACCCAGTCTGGGGAAGGGAGTCCACGATTTGGGGAGGGAGACTTCGGCGTTGGAGTTCGCCTTCCCCCTCGTCCTGCCTTTACACCCTTCACTTCATTATTCGTCTTCTTTTTCCGAACTTCTCATGTCATTTTTGAAAAAGAACGGCGCATCCACTCCGCTGGTGAATGAATACTGCTGACTCGTTGCACTGGCCTGGTTCGTGGCACTGGGCTTGCTCGTGGCCCAGGGCTCGTTCGTAGCACTGGGATGGCTCGTGGAACTGGGATGGCTCGTGGCACTGGACTGACTCGTGGCACTGGGCTTGCTCGTGGTCTAGGGCTTGTTCGTAGCACTGGGATGGCTTGTGGCACTGGACTGACTCATGTTCTAGGGCTTTTTCGTAGCACTGGGATGGCTCGTGGCCCTGGGATGGCTCGTGGCACTGGGCTGACTCGTGGCGTTGAGCTTGCTCGTGGCGCTGAGCTTGCTCGTGGCGCTGAGCTTGCTCGTGGCGCTGAGCTTGCTCGTGGCGCTGAGCTTGCTCGTGGCGCTGAGCTTGCTCGTGGCGCTGAGCTTGCTCGTGGCGCTGAGCTTGCTCGTGGCGCTGAGCTTGCTCGTGGCGCTGAGCTTGCTCGTGGCGCTGAGCTTGCTCGTGGCGCTGAGCTTGCTCGTGGCACTGGGCGTGCTCGTGACGCTGGGCCGACTCGTGGCACTGGGCTAGCTCGTGGCGCTGTGCTTTCTCGTGGCGCTGTGCTTTCTCGTGGCCCTGAGCTTTCTCGTGGCGCTGAGCTTGCTCATACTCTGTTGTCTTGGGCCCCTAGAGGCTATTTTGATTTAGTTGAAGAAAAGACACGAGGCCGATGGGCCCAACCCTCGGCTGAATAAAATCGTTTGTTTTGAGCCTATGACTACGTCACTGAACTGAAGAGTTTAAAACTGTTGTCTGCGGTTGCTTTTGCTGCTTGCAGATCCCCTCTTCCTTCCCCCTTCCCACCTTCCCCCTTTCTCTGGTTTCCTCACCACATCTCCGACGCCGCCACCCATCCCCTACCTAAGGGGGGAGGGGAGCTAGTCTCCCCTCAAAGGGGGCCCTTGTTGTTTATTTCTTAATTGTCTTCCTCATATGCTACTCTCTCTATCCACTACACTACCCCCTTCGTCTCCCCAATTATTCATAACTCGTTTTCTCTACGTTTCTCTATACTGATTTCTTCCTTTCCCACTGAACATTTCACCTGTGCACATCACTCATCTTCGTCCTGCTATCTTATGTCTGGGTTGCCCTCTTCCTGCATCCCTCTTATCTCCCAGCCACTTGCATCCCCCCATCCTCTATCTCCCAGCCACTTGCATCCCCCACCCTCTATCTCCCAGCCACTTGCATCCCCCCACCCTCAATCTCCCAGCCACTTGCATCCCCCATCCTCTGTCTCCCAGCCACTTGCATCCCCCATCCTCTGTCTCCCAGCCACTTGCATCCCCCATCCTCTGTCTCCCAGCCACTTGCATCCCCCATCCTCTGTCTCCCAGCCACTTGCATCCCCCATCCTCTGTCTCCCAGCCACTTGCATCTCCCCACCCTCTGTCTCCCAGCCACTTGCATCCCCCATCCTCTGTCTCCCAGCCACTTGCATCCCCCATCCTCTGTCTCCCAGCCACTTGCATCCCCCCACCCTTTATCTCCCAGCTACTTGCATTCCCCTTCCCTCTCTACCATTACCTATTACATAAACATTTTGATCTGTCCACCTCTTTGGAGGCAGGCCTCTTGACGTCAGTCCAGCTGCTCTTCCCCCTCCTACTCCCTCCTCCTCACCCTCCTCCTCTCCTTCCTCCTCTCCTTCCTCCTCTCCTACCTCTTCCTCCTCCTCTGATCTTCAATTGACTCTGACGCCGTTTGACTCCATGGAAGGACGAGTCTCTGCATTTCCAAATCGACAATATCTGTTTATTGACTTGCCCTCGCATTACCCTCCAAGGACTCCCCTGGCCTATGGAGTCCTGGGAGGAGCGGGTGGGAAGGGAGTCTGTAGGACTTCCCCGGCGGATCTGTGGAAGTTACTCCCCCACCCCCCACTCCCGAGGCGATCTGTAGGATTACCTCTCCCTCTTCCATAACGGTCCGTGGGACTCCACCCCACCCCCCACACAGCATCCTGTGCCCCCCTTCCCCCAGTGGGCTATGTGACTTCTCTCCCCCGGCCGCCTGGGGGACTGTGGAACTCCCCTTCGTTCCCCCCGGCGACCTGTGAGACGTTCCCCTGTGGACTTGTGGGACTTGCCCAGTAGGCCTATGGGACTGACCCCCGAAGGGCCTACGGGAGTATTTACCCCCCCCCCCTGGGGGAGTGTGGGACACCTCCCCGGAAGGGTTCTATAGGGCTCCGATAATTTCGACTTCTTGGACTCGTTCGCTTAGTTGTGGGTTCGAATCCCGCACTCCTCTCGACTACCCACTCATCCTGTGGCCAGCTTTCCGTATTACTCCTTTTATCTTTTATTTCTACTTATCTATTTATTTGTTTATTTTATTTTTATTTATTTGATGTTTTTTTTTTTCCATTCCTTTTCCACCTCCCTAAGGACTGGCCACCTCCGTTTGATGTTCCCTGGGACCCGTCTTCTTCTTCTTCTTTTCCTTGACAGTCACATCCCTGTCTGTCTCCTTCATCCCACGACGTCCCGTCACCCGTCATCCCTCCGCCCACCAAGTGGCACCTGTCCGCCGGCGCCTTTCCCGCTCGATGCCTCCGTCAGGTTGAAGTCACCCGCTGACCCCTTCATCACCGTTACGGACGTCATATGTACGTCTAAAGTCAAGCCCTCCTTCCCCCCCCCCCACCTCTGCTTCACCCCCACCTCTGCCTCCTCCACCTCACCTCCCCACCTCTGATTCCTCCACCACTCTTCTTCACCCCCCGCCACCCCCACTCTTACACCCTCTCGGTCCCCCTTACTCTCGCTTCCTTCACCCTACTCCGTCTTTTTCCCCTCTTTTTTTTCCTCCTTACCCCTTCCTACCTTTTTCTTCCCCTCCTTACCCCTTCCCACCTTCCTCTTCCCCTCCTTACCTCTTCCCACCTCCTCCTTCCCCTCCTTCACTCTCCTTCCTCCATCCTTCCTCTCTCCTCTCAAATTTCGTCTCCCACATTTCCATTCCTCCAACCCCGCACTGTATCCTTCCCATCCTCCTTCCTTCCCCCTCCTTCACCCCTCCTTTCGTCCTCCTTTCAGCTCTCACCCTTCCAGTCCCCACCCGCCTTACCCCCTCCCACCCTCTCCTCCCCATCCTCCTTCCTTCCCCCTCCTTCCCCTCCTCTCCTCCTCCTTTCAGCTCTCACCCCTCCAGTCCCCACCCGCCTTACCCCCTCCCACCCTCTCCTCACCATCATCCTTACTTCCCCTTCCTTCCCCCCTCCTTCCTCAACATTTCAGCTCTCACCCTTCCAGTCCCCACCCGCCTCACCTCGTCTCACCCTCCCCTCCCCATCCACCTTCCTTCCCCCTTCTCCCCCCCACCTTTCAGCTCTCACCCTTCCAACCCCTCCTCTCCCCACCCCCCCACTCTCGGTCCTCTCTCCGATTTCCTCCAGCCGAGTTCTCTCCGGCCCTCCAGCCCTGGGAGATCCCCTGGGTCTAGTTACCTCATCCTTCTTGGATTTTTATACCTCCTCTCCTCCTCCTCCCTCCTCTTCCTTTCCTCCTCCTCCTCCTCCTCCTCCTCCTCCTCCTCCTGCTCCTCCTCTTCCTCCTCCTCCTCCTCTTCCTCCTCCCTGGTGCCGTTCCTCTTCTGCTCCTTGCTCTGCTCTTCCAACTGCTCTTCTTCCTGCTGATTTCACTGGATCGATTTTTCTCCTGTTTCTTCGCTTCTCTATCTGATTCTCGTCTTCTTCCTCATTGTCGTCGTTGTCGTCGTCTTCCCTTTCGTCCTCTTCCCGGTCCTTGTCCTTGCCCTCGTTTTCCTCCTCCGCCTCGTCGTCGTCGTCGTCGTCTATTCTTCCTCCTCCTCCTAGTCTTCATCGCCGTCGTTGTCGTCGTCGTCGTCTCCTTTTCCTCTTCCTCATCTTCCTCATCTTCCTTCTTCTCTTTCTTCTCCTCCTCGTCTTCCTCTTCCTCGTCCTCCTCCTTTTCCTCCTCTCGTGCTGACTAGCTGGACATGGGTGAGTACCCCCTCACCTTTCCTTCCAGCGTGCTGCCCGCCTTCTCTCTTCCTCTGGCTCCTGTGCTGACTTCAGCAGCTGGCCACGCCGCAGACAGACCCCCTGCTGACGATTCTGCTGAGTACTCCCCTTTCATCCCTACGTTTAGTTGCCCCTTCTAGCTGACGGGACCCCTCCACCTTTGAGCTGTTACCCCTGCAAGTGACCCCTGCGGCTTATGACAACTCCTTTCCTCCCTCTCTTCTTTCCTCCCTCTCTTCTTTCCTCCCTCTTTCCTACCCTCTCTCCCTCCCTCCCTCCCTCCCTCCCTCCCTCCCTCCCTCCTTCCCTCCCTCCTTCTCTCCCTCCCTCCGTCCTTCCCTCCTTCTCTCCCTCCCTCCGTCCTTCCCTCCTTCTCTCCCTCCCTCCGTCCTTCCCTCCTTCTCTCCCTCCCTCCGTCCTTCACTCCTTCTCTCCCTCCCTCCTTCCTTCTCTTCTTCCTTCCTTCCCTCCCTCCTTCCTTCCCTCCCTCCTTCCTTCCCTCCCTCCCTCCTTCTTTCTTTCCCTCCCTCCTTCCCTATTTCCTTCCCTCTTTCCCCCCCCCTCGCTCCCTCCCCATAGCCGTAGTGGTGACTCCTCCATTTTCTATTTGCATCCTCGACTCCCACCTTCCTCGCACCCTCCTCCTCCTCCTCCTACCCCCGCCCCCCGCACACCTCTCGCGTTTGACCTCCTGATCTTCCATTCTCCCAGCGATCGAGACCTAGTTTTTTTTTTCCTTGTTGCTTCGTTAGGTCAGGTAAGGTAAAGTTAGGCTAACTTGGGTTAGGTCAAGGCAGGTCATCAGCCTTGTGAGCCGTCCACTGGACTATAGCGTCACCCAACCTCTACCGCGTCACTCCTGCAAGCTTCTCTGTCATCGTCACCTTCTATCTGGTCTCTGTCTTCTACCCTTGGCATCTCGCGTCGTTTCAATCTATCCACGAAGGGATATTAAACTTCATAATAAATAAATTTAAAAAATACAAAATCCAAATTTGACCTTGTTTATTAAGACTTAACAAAAAAAAAAATACACACACGTGTATAATTTGCAGCAGAAATACACATGTGCCCTTAACGCCATCAACACGACAAAGGTTAAAAAAGGTTTGCGCGACAAAGGGCCGAATTCCTTTTGTATTATCATCGATAACAAGGCCCGAGCTGGAAAAAACTGTATACAAAACAGAGAATTCCTGGTCTGTTGACAAAGCCGCAGTGGCCTGTGTTTGCTCACGGGGTGCAGGAACTTGGCAAGTAAATAGATCCTATAGTTATGTAGTCAAGCCTCGTCAGATTTATTGTGTAAAAAAAATGAAATAAAGAGAGACTTTTTATTATGTTTTGTCAAGCGGCAAGTGATATATTTTGTTTTCTTTTCATTTGTAGATTTGTTATATTTATCGTCTATTGAAGTGGGTGGGAAGAAGAAGAGACTGGAATCTTAATCCGAGTTTTATTCTTGACTTATTCAGAACTCTTGTAGCGAAACTAGTCGTGAATCAAACTCAGATTAAGACTCGAGACCTTTGCGAGGCCGGACTCGACTCCCTCGGGTGCATAAAATCGTCTATTTTTAGCCAGAATATAATACATAAAATACGTCACCGTAGTGAAAGCGTTAAAGTTACATTTTCAGTATTTTTACACGAGCAACTCCGCCTTTGTGACGTTCCAGGCTTTTTCCAGAGTATTATAATTGTTAATGGAACCCTCCTGATGAAGAACGATAAGGGACGGACGCCAGGAGCCGCTTAGCTACGGCCGTAATCGTAGAAACTTCATTATTCAAATAAAGTAGCCTGGATGTGTGACCATCACTGGTGGCTGTGTGGAATAGTTCTCCGGACCTCTGTTCGGGTGTCTTACTCCCACCTCTCCCCCCCTCCTCCATGGAATCAGCTGATTCGAGGAAAATATGTAAACAAGTTGGTCGGAGTGAAATACGATTTCTTGATTACATACGTAATGTGTCGCTTGTGCACTTATTAGCTCCCCCTCCCTCCCTCCCCCCCTCCCCCTCCCTCCCTCCCCCTCATCGCTACTGGGATGAAGGGAGGGCGGGAGGGTTGCCACAGAGATTATAATGAATAAATAAACGAATAAATTATAAAAAGTTCGTTCGGCTCCCGGCACTCTTTCCTTTTATTCCTCGTTCGTTCTACTGGCGCTCTCTCCGTCACTCGCTCGCTTTACTGGCTTGGTCCTCTTTGGTGCTACTGGTACTTGTGCCCATCCCATCAGAGTTTCTTGCTGACGGAATGATAACGGAAAGTTCTCTCTCCCTCTCTCCCCCCCTCTCTCCCTCTCTCCCCCCCTCTCTCCCTCTCCCTCCCTCCCTCCCTCCCTCTCTCTCTCGTTTTCTTTGTCTTTACTTTTTACCATCCTCACCATCCTCTTCTTTTTAGTCGTCCTCTTCCTCCTAGTCTTCCTCTACTTCCTTGTCTCCCTCTTCTTCCTAGTCATCTTCATTTTCCTCGTCTCACCTCCTTAACTCTTCCAACGTCCCCTGAAGAACCTTCCCTCCTGGGCCCCCCCCTCCCCCGCCATCTTTTCATGGGGTCTACCTTACGACCCCTTTCCTTTTACAGGAACCCCCCATCCCCTACCCTTATCCCCCCTACCCCCCTCTTGTCCTTCCTCGTTACTTACGTAACTTTCTCCCCCCCCCCCGTTCCCCTCACGACCGATTCCTATCAGTGCTGACGATGTCCTAAGGTCTTCCGAGACCCTCAACCCGCGTCTTCGAGTTCTTGTCCAAGGCTTCCCTCCCCCCCTCCTTCTCCCCCCTCCTCCCCCCTGGTGATGATAAGTCCCATTTCTGCTATCAGGGTGGAGGGGGGTGGGTGATTAGATCTGAATGAAATGGTCCGGCACTGGGCGAAATGGAAAAGTGAGAACGTGCTAGAACTAACGCATATAATTTTGTATATAAGCATATGCCTTCCACTATGTATTCATTCTGCTGAAGAGGGTCACAGTTAGTGATCGAAATATACAGAACGTTCGACATTAGTGTCTTCTTTTTCCGACTGTGGGATAAAAAGTTTATATATATATATATATATATATATACATATAATATATATATATATCTATATATATATAAAATGTGTGTGGTTAATGACGACGCTGGCTCATACAAGATGGGATCCTGCCCTTGATAAAATCACCTGACGTTAACCAGAATAAAATCGTCGAAAATAGTCTCCAGGATGGAGGGTCTAATTGAAGGGGGCTTAGTCTCCTCAGTGATGTCCTAAGTGAACTCTCCCAACTGAAAACACACACACACACACACACACACACACACACACACACACACACACACACACACACACACACACACACACACACACACACACACACACACACAAAAAGCTGCTACTCCTCATACTCCCGCTCACCCTCCCTTCCACTTAGTTTCATTGTACTCCTCTCTAACTTCCTCTAACTATTGACGTGGTACCCCTACTTTTATAGACTTCTTTTCTTACAGACTTCCTCTCCCCCCATTTCCCGCTCTCTCTCCCCCCATTTCCCACTCTCCCCCCATTTCACGCTCTCTCTCCCCCATTTCCCGCTCTCTCTCGCCCATTTCCCACTCTCCCCCATTTCCCACTCTCCCCCCATGTTCCGCTCTCCCCCCATTTCCCGCTCTCCCCATTTCCCTCTCTCCCCATTTCCCTCTCTCTCCCCCATTTCCCTCTCTCTCCCCCATTTCCCGCTCTCTCCCCCATTTCCCGCTCTCTCCCCCATTTCCCGCTCTCTCCCCCCATTCCTTTCTCCCCCATTCCCTTCTACCGTCATTCCCATCTACCCCCATTCCCATCTACTCCCATTCCCATCTACCCCCATTCCCTTCTACCCCCATTCCCTTCTACCCCCATTCCCTTCTAACCCCAGTCCCCTCTCTTCCTCTATTCCCCGCTCTCTTCCCCATTCTAGAGTTTCCCTGAAATCGCTCAATTCAATTGAAAAGGCGAGGTAAGTCTGCCCTTTGTCGTGATTAGTATGTCCTTAGATCAGCCTGACCATGACCGTGGTTTAGTGTGTCCTTTGTCATAGCCAGTATCACGTATGGTCAGTGTCCTTCATAGCTAGTATGACCTAAGGTCAGTGTGTCCTTTGTTATAGGCAACGTGACCTTAGCCATGTTCAGAATGGTTTTCGCCGTGTTCCCTCTGGTGTCACCAGAACCGCGCCTCCTGTCTGATGACCAGTGACCTTTCCTCCTCTCTCTCAGGTGACCTTTGACCTTGCCTTCCCTGTGTCTGCATTTTTATTATTATTATTATTACTACTGTTATTATGACACTTTCAAAGTATTACCGCCTTCAGCTTACTGACCTTCTTTGACCTCGCCGCCGTCACCGGTACATCAAGATTCGACCTCCTCTGCCCTAGACACCACTTCTCTCGTCTTCGTCTCGTTGCCTCCAGTTCTTCTGCCTCTTCTTCGGGCCTCTTAACCCCCTCCTGCCTCAGCGCCTCTTCTTCCGGCCCCAGTGCCTCTTTCGAGAGTGCCTCGTGTTCGAGGCCTCCTGTGGCACCCAGCGTAGCATCTTAATCACACCTGCTACGCTCTTGTCCGCTGCTTCACCCTTTACTCTAGCCTCGTGTCTTTCTTAACTTGGGGTAATGATGGACCAGTGTTTAGCGCTCCGACCTCCACGACGGGTGTTAGTGGTGGACCAGTGCTTAGCGAGCTTTGTTAGAGCATCATTGGTCTCTTGTTTGATCCTCGGCGTTGGACTTGATCCCCAGGATATTTGGTCCTCATCTTCCTTCCCCTAGGAATGCCTCTCGGCAAAATTAGTCGGGAAAGTGTCCATCATGGCCTCAATGTTGGCAGTTGGACCATGTCGTAATACAAATGAAAATTAAAAGTCATCGAGTTCATTTCTGAACAGAGGCCTCGCCCAAACTTTCCCAGAATTCGCACCGTGATGTCAACATATGCCCTGTTACTCCTGCAAACTTCGCTGTCTCGTCTTATCTGTCTGGTCTTTCTTGTCCGCGCTGGCAGTCTTGCTGTGTTCTGTCGGTAATACGCTTCTTCCATCGGCCAACTTCCTTTCCATTTCCGCTAATTAAGAAAGAAGGGCAAGAATTAATGCGTTTTCATATTACCTGGAAATCTCTTCCTCTTCCTCTCTCCCTCTCCTTTGGATACCCGCAGCCTCAAGACATCCGGCAGCAGTCACAGGTTTGTCAAGGGAAGACCTTGTATCGAAGGGGGGAATAGAATATTTCGATTAGTTCCCTTTTAGTGGCGATTTTGTAAAGTTTAGTCAAAGACGTTTAGAGTTTTTGAAAGGCTATTTCCAGCCCTTTCGGACGATGACTTGTTACAGATTTTGTTCTGCCAATAAAGGGCTGAGACTTTGAGACCTCGCCCTGAAGGGACCTAGGGCCACCGTCGCCTTCGGAAAGTCGGGTTCACCTTTTTCGCCAACTTCGCCCATCCCTCCGTCAGGCACTGGTCACTTCGTCAGGCGCTCCAGCAAGGGCAGACAGGCTCTCTTCAGCTGCTGTTGCTTCCGAGTCCAATTCGAGCTCCTCTGGTTTCTTGTCCAGCAGCTGTAGCTCCTCCGCCATCTGCAGTTGTGAGGTACTAAGGCCAATAACTGTTCGCCATCAGTAACAAGCAGACAGTATTAGGTGTATATGCCCTTTATCCAGCTCGCTTGTTCTCCACCAGCTGTTGCATCTCCATTAGCATGTGCGCTCCCGCCAGCACCAGCTGCCTTGCTCAACAGCCAGCACTTCATAAGCATTTGGCTTAAGCAGGTCTTCCAGCATGAGCTTAGACCCTCTCCCCTTGCCATCTGCTGGTTCTCTACAGTGAAGTTCCATCTGTCTCACCACCAGCAGCTGGTGATCACTAAAGCTGCTCCGCTAGTGACGGATGCCCTTGCACCAGCTGCTGCAGGTGGCCCTCCGTTGGGACGTGCGTGCTTCTACCAAATGCTGCCGCATTTCAATAATCTCCGTTAACCTGTTAGCAAATGCGTCCATTTCGACACAGATCAAGATGGTATCCCGCAAACTGTTTGTTTATCCATTAAATACTACTTCAACGCCATCAGCGCGTCCCACGGTTACTGGTACCTTACTGTCTACTGTAGGTACACGCACGCACGCACGCACGCACATACGCGCCATATTTGAGCTCTGAGCTCTCGTCCGGCAGGGTGATAGTTGTCGATCACGAGTCCAACATGTGATCCAAGACCGATTGGAATCTCTCCTCACGCGCGGGCGCGCGCGCACACGCACACACACGCACGCACGCACACACACACACACACACACACACACACACACACACACACACACACACACACACACACACACACACACACACACACACACACACACACACACACACACACACACACACACGCGCGCGCGCGCATAAGAAACCGGACCACAAGGAGAGAACTTGCATTGTCTTACCGAAAACCGAGGAGGATAAATTGAGAGAAGGGGGAGGCACCTTCCAGGGGGAGGCACCTTCCAGGGGGAGGCACTTTCCAGGGGGAGGCACCTTCCAGGGGAGGCACCTTACAGGGGGAGGCACCTTCCAGGGGGAGGCACTTTCCAGGGGGAGACACCTTCCAGGGGAAGCGCTGGGTGATGTGTGGAAGTGGTCTATACAGAACTGGTGGAGGAGGGGGAGTGAGATCCAGGAGGACGGGGCTGGGAGACGGGTCGAGTATGAAGCAGGAGGTTGAAGGAAGACAGACCCTCGACAGGACTGAGGAGGAGGAAGAAATGTCCGTGTGTTGATACAAGGAGTGTGGAGGAGGGGTACAAGAGGAGGGGGGCAAGAATGAGGGCACGGGGAAATGGTGGAGGAGGATTGGGGCAGAGGAGGAACGTGGGGGAAAGGAAGATAGGGAAGGCCTGGAAAAGGAACAGGAGGGGAAGGTTGAGGAGGAAGAGGAAGAGGAGGAAGAGGAACGGAAGGTGAAGGAGGATAGAGATATGAGGGACTAGAGAGGAATGGTGATAGTGGTGATGGTGATGGTGAAGGTGGTTGTGGTTGTGGTATCAATAAAGTGAAAATGTAGCGGAAGAGGAGGATGAGGAAGTAATTGAGGAGGAGGAGGGGGAGGAAGTAATATTGGCAGGAGGATGTAGGCGAGGAAGAGGAGGAGAGTCGAGGGCGAGGAGAAGAATAAAAAATGAATAAAAGGAGGGAGGGGAAGAAGAGTAGAAAAGTAAAGAAGAAGAAGAAGAATAGGAGGAAGAGGAGGAAGATTGGGCGAAGTGACGTGTGTGCTCTTTGCCTCGAGTGTCTGAGAACAACGACGACTTCGACAACGACTTCGACACTGGAGGAGGACCTCGGGGGTCTGGCAAAACTCGATACGAATAAAGACAAGACGGGTAAGATCATTTGTTTTGAGGACGACGAGGAGGAGGACGAGGGCGACCCACAGGAAGTGCAGCAGGAAGACAATGGCCGGAGAAACGGAGTAAGGAGGAGGGTGGCGGAGCCGAGGAAGAGGAGGAGGAGTAGGAGTAGGTGTTTAAGGAGGAGAGGATGAGATAGAGGAGGAGGAGGAGGAAATGAAGGAGTAGGTGTTTAAGGAGGAGAGTAAGAGATGGAGGAGGAGGAGGAGGAGGAAATGAAGGGGTATCTGTTTGAGGAGGAGAGCGAGAGATGGAGGAGGAGGAAGAAGAAATGGGGAGAACAAGAAGAGGTGATGGAGGAGTGGAAGGATAGATTGAGTTGGGGTAGGAATTGGAGGAGGAGGAGGAGAAGAATAAGGAGAGTAGAGATGGAGGAGAGAGAGAAGGTGAAGATGGAAATGGAGGAAGAAGAGGAGGGGGAGATGAAGAAAAGGTAGGGGAGGTGGAGGTGAGGGGGAGAAGAGGAGGGGGGAGATGAAGAGGAGGTGAGAGAAGTGAAGGGGAGGGTGGAGAAGAAGAGGAGGGGGAATGGAAGTGAGGGGGAGAAGAAGAGGAGCGGGAGATGGAGGTGAGGGGGAGAAGAGGAGGAGGGGTGATGGAGGATGAACCGAGGGGTGGGGACGGTAGCTGTGGCAGGTCGCTTCTGGAAGGTTGCGCGCAGCGAGTTTGCATGTTCGGCTAAGGAGGTATGCGCCCCTCTCCGCATCCCCCTACCTCCCTTCCTCCCTCCCTCCCTCTCTCCCTCCCTCTCTCCCTCCCTCCCCTCTCTCCCTCCCCTCTCTCCCTCCCTCCCCTCTCCCTCCCCTCTCCCTCCCTCCCCTCTCTCCCTCCCTCCCCTCTCTCCCTCCCTCCCTCCCTCCCTCCACCTCTCTCTCCCTCCCTCCCTCCCTCCCTCCCTCCTTCCCTCCTTCCCTCCTTCCCTCCCTCTCTCTCCCTCCCTCCCCTCTCTCCCTCCCTCCCCTCTCTCCCTCCCTCCCTCCCCCCTCTCCCCTCCCTCCCCTCTCCCTCCCCTCCTCCCCTCTCCTCCCTCCCCCTCCCCTCTCTCCCTCCCTCCCTCCCCTCTTTCCTTCCCTCCCATCTCTCCCTCCCTCCCTCCCCTCTCTCCCTCCTTCCCTCCCCCCTCCCTCCCCTCCCTCACCTCACCTCTCTCCCTCCCTCCCCTCTCTCCCTCCCTCCCTCCCCTCTCTCCCTCCCTCCCTCATTCCCTCCACCCTATGACTAATCCTCACCCAGAAAAGAATGTTGATCACATAAATTCGGTAACCGTACCTTTCTGTTACCCTCCGTAAATCTCTCTCGGCAATATTGTCTCCAGATATAGAAGCGCTGGTTATCGGCGTCAAAATGGGTATTCTTCTACCCCCCCTTCTTCCAACCCTCCTCTTACCCTCACCTTCCCATCCCTTCTTCTCCCTCTCACTCCCCCTCTCACTCCCCCTCTCCTCCCTCTCACTCCCCCTCCCCTCTCCTCCCCCGCTCCTCCCCCTCCCCCTCTCCTCCCTCTCACTCCCCCTCTCCTCCCTCTCACTCCCCCTCTCCTCCCTCTCACTCTCACTCTCCTCCCTCTCACTCCCCCTCTCCTCCCTCTCACTCCCCCTCTCCTCCCTCTCACTCCCCCTCTCCTCCCTCCCACTCCCCCTCTCCTCCCAATCCCCCTCTCCTCCCAATCACTCCCTATCACTGCCTCTCACTGCCTCTCACTCCCTCTCTCTGCCTCTCCCTCCCTCTCCCCACCCACTTACTCCCCCTCCCCTCCTTCCCCTCTGCCCTCACCCTTCTCCTGCCTTCCTTTCATCCCCTCTCCCCTCCTCTCCACTCCTCTTCACTCTTTCCTCACACCTCTACCTTCACTCTCCCGTCCTCATGGGCTCCATCTGCCCTCTACTCTCCCACCCACCATTCTCCACCTATCCTCACTCCCCCCAAACCCTCGCTTTTCCCTCTTCTCGCCCTGCTCTCCCCTTAACCCCCTCGTCGTCGTCCCCCCCCCCCGTGAGTGCTTTAGCAAGGGAAGAGAACGGGGAAGTTGACAAGTTTTACAGCGTCGATCCTTTCAAACTGAATAAAACTCAGACGAGAAACTGCGGCCTGGAGCTGTCAGGAGTAATCTGCACGTAGGCTCGCTGCGCAGTCAGCGAGTGGAGCAAAGTTCTTACTGAGGGAGTTGCATGTATTACAGTTCGAGGCTCGGAGGGGTCATTTGAACGCAAAAGTAGTGTGCTGTAATGCCTCTGTGTTTGTTTATTCATTTATCTATTTGTATCTAATGAGGTCCCTATATCTGTACCTGAAGCTCGTCTACGATCGGCTTCTTTGATACTTTCACATTTCAGAATAGTTTCCTCAATATGCACAATTTTCTCTTTCTATTTTCTGATCTCTATATGCACAATTTTCTCTCTCTATTTTCTGACCTCTGCCTCCTATTGATAAGCTTGTTCAATTCTGTAATTTTGTCCCTGTTTTTAATCTACTTACTGTCTTTTCATTAGATAATTTGTTCATTTTGTTGTGTACTTTTTTTTTATTCATATCCTGTAGTTGACATTTCCGATGACCGTGGTGGTGGTTGAGGTGTAGGTGGTGGTTGAGGTGTAGGTGGTGGTGATGGATAAAGGTGTTGGTGGAGGAGGTTGTGTTAGTGGAGGAGGTGGTGGTCATGATTGAACTGCAGTATCTTAGCCCTGGTGCCAACTCGGAGATCCGACATTGGTGAATAAAATGGCCTGGCTACAGCTTTAATAACAGGGGGAAATGCCACCCTGTATGTAAGGGGTTGATAGACATTCCACTCCTTCACTACCGATGCGGGAGTCACCGAGACGAATAGAATAGCCAGGCGCCATCCAGAGATAGAAGAGCGCCATCTGGAACGGGTCTGGAACAGTGGGAAGATGTCCTCTTTTTATGTCCACTTGGCGAAAAGATTCTGTGACAGTCTCCGTTCCAGAAGCAGCAGCGGCACTTCGGGGGAAACTTTGCGAACTCTTCACCCCACCCCACCCTCAGAATAGAAATTTCTTAAAGAAGATTTGATTAACTCCGGCCTTCAATCAAGAAGTCGTAAATCTGATCTTAAGCGTCGTTATTTAAAAACTTTGCCTCTCTCTCTCTCTCTCTCTCTCTCTCTCTCTCTCTCTCTCTCTCTCTCTCTCTCTCTCTCTCTCTCTCTCTCTCTCTCTCTCTCTCTCTCTCTCTCTCTCTCTCTCTCTCTCTCTCTCTCTCTCTCTCTCTCTCTCTCTCTCTCTCTCTCTCTCTCTCTCTCTCTCTCTCACACACTATCATTCTATCATCTCTATAGCATGTCTCTCTTTTCTCTCCTCTCTTCTTTCTTTTCACTCTCTGCTCTCTTTCATGGATGTAGGTCGTTTTTGATGTACCAAAATCTCTTCTGGTTGGGTTTTTCCATAATTTTTTTGTTAGGAATTGGAAAAATATTTGATACATAATAAAAATAATAATGATAATTCTGATAAATGTAGAAACGAACGAGCAATGAAATAGTAGGATGGCTACTACAAAAGAAAGAAAGAAAAAATTATTACTGAACTAGAAATACTCGTGTTCTTCGTCTTTGGATGAATCGCGATTGAGTTTACCTTTTCTGAATAAAGTCGCCTGGCGACATGGAAACGATTACTGACGTTTCGGGGTTGTATTGTGGTTTTGGTATCAGTTGCTTGTTTGCTGACTGTTGACCTTGAGCGTCCCACTGCTGACACTAGGCTAGGTGACACTTTTGATGACTTGTTTGCTGATGGTCTGGAGTAGCTGACTGCCTATGCTGTCAAACGGCTAACTGCTGACGGTCGACTAGATAACAATGGTGATATTCTGATTGCTGACCTTCCATATTAGCTTACTGCTGACGCTCTTCAGTAGCTGAATGTTGACGCTGTGTACTAGCGGCCTTGTGGCTTTATAGTAGCTGAATCCTCACTCTAGTAGCTGACTATTGATCAGTTGTAACGAACTGCTGACTATATTAGCCGACAGCCGACGCTCTAGTGATTGCTGATCTACAGCAGCTGTTTGTAATGTATAATATGACTGCTGGCTCTCTCTATAGTAACTGACTACCATCCCTCTTTAGTAGCTGGCTGGTGACGCTGACAGAGTAGCTGACTGCTGACGCCGGGCCCTTGCCCCGATGCGCGAGAGAAAATTGAGTTTGCTACGGCGGTGGTCGAGGCTCGCCTCTCCATTAGCCCCGCTTCATTCAACGCCGTGGCGCCGTACTTTGAGTTGTTGATTCTGGCTGGCGCCAAGCGATACGGAGGCGGACGTGGGCCGGAACGGGGTCGCAGACGGTCGAGACCCCGCTGCGGACAGAGTCCAGTCAGTTAGTCAGCCATGTAAATTCCATTGCTGAACAAAGGCCTCTCCTAAGCTCTCCCATGAATTGTACGACTGCCATGTCACTCTTGCCAACTTCTCTTAGTTGAGTGACATCACAGGGACACTCTCCCCATCGACATCCAGAATTAAATATAAACGTTTAAAGCCGTGAGAGTAATATAGTATGTGATATCTTTCATTTTATTTCGTTTGGTTTTATAAATTTATTTCATTCGTTTATTACATTTCTTTATTTTGATAAAATCTGACGGCAGCTAGCATAAAGGTGCAAATAGTAAATTATTTTTTTGTTGAAACTTGTTTTCCGTAAACGTATTTTCCTAACAATATCCTTGTGAAGAACTTACGCCAGGAAACGCTGCAATGTTACCGAAATCGGTCACCTTTGCCCTATGTGTTTGGACACCAGGGCAGGTATCTGTCACCGGTGTCCATTGTACGCGAACCTTAGCTCGCATCGTGCTGAACGAGGTCGGAACCAGTGCTCCACAGTAGCTTAAGTTTGGTATTAAGAATAGACATCTCGGACGAGGAAGAAGATTGGGAGGGGGTAGGGGGCGCGGATGGAGTGGAAAGTGTCAAGGAAGACGGGAGAAGAGATCAGGTGACAGGCATTGACAGACACAGAGACCTGGGCTACCTAAGACGTCAATCAAGGAGGCCAAGAGGGAGAGGTGGGCGGAATTAGGCGAAGGTGGGCGGGGGAAGGTCGAAGAAGTTGAAATTGGGCGGAGTTGGGAAGTGGAAAGAGGAAGAGACGAGCAAGAGGGAGATGGAAGAAAATAAGAGGAAGGGCGAGGTCTGGAAGAAGGAGGATAGAGATGGAGGGAAGAGGAAAGGCTGGAGGAGGGGAGGGAAGGTTTACTTTAACATTATGATTACTAGAATAATAGATATATAAGTAAATAAACTCCTGTAGTGATTTTGTTTAGGCCAAAATGTGAAAATTTTATACCACTAAGTTGGCGTCACAAGATCGAAGGAGCTCAGCAGTGTGTTAAAAAAAAAAAAAATGTAAGTCGAGACGAGAAACGAGGTCAGGACGGGTCATCTTCTGACCTCCCGGGGGAAGAACATTTTATTCTGGCAGAGGAAGCGGCCTTGGGATTCGTTCAGCTAAGGTGACGCTATCGTTTCGTAAGGGGAGCTCAAGGATATCTACGGGAAAAGAATGTTGAAAGGCGATGCCAGGAACGAGGTCGTGA
>NC_134777.1:56592087-56602087 GCF_046742065.1 Oratosquilla oratoria
AGAAATAGAGAGAATGGGGCGGGAGGCGGTTACCCCCCCAATAATAAAAAATGGGGATGAATGTGGGGGGGAGGCTGTGAGTGGAAAAGTTACGGATAGGGGAGTGGGGGGACATATGATTTTTTTTTCTTTTTCTTTTTTTGCAAATGTATCGCTCCCCAGATGTTGGGAGAGGGGGTGGGGGGCACCCATCGTGAAGGCGCTATGGGGAGTAGAGCTAGTTGCTCTTTTTTCCACGGAGCTGAATGAAATCGCCTGGCGGTAGCCAGAAGTAAAAGGAAAGTGGCACCCGGTGCGGAAGGGTCGGGGCACCGCGAACATTAATGAAATTGCCCAACGCTAATCACAGTAAAAGGAAAATGGTTGTCTGGTATGATTTATTTATTTCTATTTATCTTTTTATTTGTTTTTATTTATATATTTTTACGGGTCCTGTTTTCTGCATGTAACCAGGGCCCCTTACAGCTCTCCTGCACGGGGTCCCACGAGTATTAAAACTCCAGGTAGTTCCCTGCCCACGCTGCCTCGCTTCCACTCCATGCCCACTCCCAGCCCTCTCCCTCCACTCCCAGCCTTTCACTCCACTCCCTGCCCGCTCACTCAGTCTCCACTCCTTGCCCATTCTCTCTCCACTCCCTACCCATTCCCTGCCCAACCCCTGCCACTCACACTCCACTCCCTACCCACTCATTCTCCACTCGCTCTCCACTCCCTGCCCGTTCAGTTTCCACTCGCTCTCCACTCCCTGCCCCCTTACTTAGCCCTCCTTCTCCCCCCATCCCAGTCCGTGTCCCCAATCAGACGTCCCTCACACGATATAATTGGCCTCCTTAGATGGCTCTTCAATATTAATCCCATATTGTCATTAAGATTGTGTAATGCCGGTCTTTGCGAAATATTCCTAATCGCGGTGCAGCCAGTCGTCCATCGCTGCTCAGGAGACGCGCTTTTCGTGAAGGTCCTCTTGGAGGAGGAGGAGGAGTAGGAAGAGGAAGAGGAAGAGGGGGAGGGGGAGGAGGTCGACTGACGAAGGGACGATAAGGTGAGAAGTTGTGGGCGACGCCGCCGCCGCCGCCGCCGCCGCTTCTTCAGCTCGAGGAACCCGGGCAAGACTTCCGCTTTGGAGGAGGAGGAGGAGGTGGAGGGGTAGAGACTAGGATGCGGCTCAAGATGTGGAGGAGGAAAGGGGGTGGAAGAGGTATTAGGAGATGGAGTGATAGAAAGTGGAAGTGGAAGAGGGGGAAAAGGTGGAGGAAGAAGCAGGAGAGGCAAAGGAAGAGGAGGAAGAGACGAACGAAGGTGCGGCGGAAGAGGAGGAGGAGGAGGAGGTGGTGGTGGAGACGGCGCGCTGCTGGACCCTCCTCCCTCCCTCCCAACTCCATTTCCAAACTCTCAGCAGCCCTCCACCTCTTCCCCGTCACTCCATCCACTCCCGTCACTCCCTTTCCATCCATCATGATCCTTGTCTGCTTGGAGATGCACAGAGTGGCGAAGTATAGGAGGAGCTCACGGCGCTGGAGAGAGAGAGAGAGAGAGAGAGAGAGAGAGAGAGAGAGAGAGAGAGAGAGACTGAGACTGAGACTGAGACTGGACTGACGGTGGGGAAGGACTGGCGCTGAAGAGAGGCTGGGGGTAACTGGCCCTGGAGAGAGAGAGTGCAATTGACAATGGATATAGTGAGGGTAACTGACACTGAAAAGAGAGGGTAGTTGGCATTGAAGAGAGAGGGCAGTTGGCACTGGAGAGAGAGAGAGAGGGGATAACTGATATTGGAGAAGAAAGGTGATAATTGGCACAGGAAAGAGAGAGAGGGGAGGATAACTGACACTGTAGAGGGAGGGGGCAATTGGCAGGATAGAGAGGAGTGCACCTGGTACTGGGAAGAGAGTCGACTGGTACTGAAGAGAGAGCACCTAGCGCTGGTGAGAGAGTCCGTATAGGAGTGCAGCATGAAGAGGGGGCGAAGGTGGGGGGAGCGATGGTAGAAAAAGGGGGGTTCAGGGGAGATCGAGGGGCCCCCCAGGGGGCGGGGAGGGGTGCAAGAAGGGGCCGTATATTCTTTTACAGCTTTGGGAATCTGGTGTTTGTCGTAGTTGTGTGGAAGTTAAAAAAAAAAGTGGGGGGGGAAGGCGCGAATGGCGCTCTGTACCGCGCATGCGCATCTGTCTGTATGTGGAGGACACGGTTGTGATTGCAAAAAGGAAAAATGTAAATAATATTTTTCATTTTGTTTTATTTTATATTTTTATTTGTTTATTTTAATAATAAAGGATGGTGTGTGTACACGCGAGTATGTCTGTCTCTACAAGGATTGCTGCACTGACTGAACGGGATTGATTTATATAGATCTAGGTTCTAGTCAAACATTGTCATCAGGATTATTGAATTATCTTTTTTTTTTTTGGGGGGGGGCATTGTTGCTTAACATTCCGAAAATATTTCATTACACAACAGTTTCTCGTATTTTTTAATTGTCTCCAAATATAACATGTGAACATCACGAATATTGTTCTTGAGTATACTTGTTGACGAGCCTACACCAGGAAACGCTTACCTACGAAAGAAGTCGCCACCTTTGCCCCTCGTGTTCGGACATTCATATAAACTTATTGTTGACAGCGGTTGGGAATCGACCCCGGATCCTCGTGCTACATTTCAAATCAGATAACCAGGGCTTCTATCCTAGGGGTAAGATAAAGGTCAAAAGAGGTCTAGGAAACATAGGAATGTATTGGATAAAAGGGACAGTAGAAGCTTTGTGATCACTATTCTTCTCTGAATTCAGATTAAGTCTCCGGTCATACAGTATGTGCCTCTGGTCCGTAGGGGTGAACCCGAGTCCTACAAAATCCATACGGGGACGAGGGTTTGTGTAGTTGCTGTGCGACTGAGAAGCTCGGCGTGCCACGACGGAAAATGTGTAAAGAAAATGAAGAAAAAGGAAAAGGAAATGGAGACACGAAAAAGAAAGGCGGAGGAGGAGGAGGAGGACGACAGAAGAACGTCGGGAGATGAAAGAAGTGGCGCCAACGCGGCCTGCGTCTCCGTCGCCACCGTCGTCTCTTTCTGTCGCCAACACAGTCTCTCTCTCTCTCTCTCTCTCTCTCTCTCTCTCTCTGTCTCTCTCCGTAGTCATCGTCTCTGTGTCTCCGTCGCCACAGTTTCTTCTCTCTTCGTTGTCATCGTCTGTCTCTCCATTCTTGCTCTCTCTCCCCTTTCACTCGCTCTCTCCCATCTCACTTATTCTCTCCTCTCTCTCTCTCTCTCTCTCTCTCTCTCTCTCTCTCTCTCTCTCTCTCTCTCTCTCTCTCTCTCTCTCTCTCTCTCTCTCTCTCTATCTCTCCTCTCTATCTCTCTCCTCTATCTATCTCTCTATCTCTCTCTCATCCCTCTCACTCTCACTCTCTCTCCCTCCTTCCCTCTCTCTATGGCCACCGTCTTTCATTTTCCGTCGCCACCATCGCCTCTCTCTGTCGCCAGTCCTTCTCACTCTCCGTCGCCACCTCTCCGTCTCGCTTTCCGTCGCCGTCTACATCCCCATTGGCGCCTGGGCAGGACGCCGGGCCTGGGCCGTCGCCCACCAAACTTCACTTTCTCGCCAGATCCTACAATGGTGGTGATGTTGACGAAGGTGCCAAGCTATTTCATTCAGCTCAGAGCCAGACTCCAGTCTTGGGCGTTGGGAGGGGAGGAGGAGGAGGAGGTTCTCGAGACCATAGGGCCATGGGAGACCATAGGGACGTCGGGGTGTTGATTGATACATTACAGATTCAGTCCTATGCCGCCAGGGAATGAATCATAACTGAATAGAATTGTTTGGCGTCACTCGTGATGAAAGAGAACGTACCACCCTGCACGGAAGGGGTGGAAGAAGAATCCTATTGGGACCATTCTTCGTGCAGCTGCGCCTCTTGTGCAGCAGCTCGAGCAGCTGCCGTGAATAAAGCTGTACCTTGCATAACAGCTTCGCTTCGCGTGTTCCCTACATGGCGCTTAAAGGATAGCTACCCTTTATACAGCTGCTGTCATCGGCAGATGTTTTTGAACGCAGCTGTTAAAAATGACAGTTTCGCAGTAGGCAGATATGCACAGCTACTATATTAGTTACGCTGAGCGCACATGTAGACAGCTGCTGTTGGAAGCTGTTCTGTTATGATGTACGCAGCTGTTACAAATTGCAGCTCATCTGCAAGCGCTCACAGATGTTCTTACAGCTGTTTTTCTTGTACATATTTTCCAGGTGGAGCAAAATTATTGCATCCAGGGAGTGTCTGTGTGTGCGTTTATGTCTGTGTGTGTGCGCTTGTTTGTGTGTGTGTGTGTGTGTGCGCGCGTGTGTGTGGTGTTCATATTTGTGTGTACATACACGTACATTATATATATATATATATAATATATATATATATATATATATATATATAAATATAATATATATATATATAATATATATATATATTAATATAATATATATATATATAATATATATATATATATAATATATATACATACATACATATACATCATGGCGAGATTACTCGGAGAGCCTGGGCTACTAAACCAGGCAGCCCACGCGGATGAATGAAATCTCCTGGCGGTAGCCAGAATGATAACACAAATGGGATCCGGAGCAGAGAGAGAGATTTACTCGTATAGAGAAATTGTATATGTTGGTTTGAATAATTGTTCATTGTTGTGCAAAAACCCGTATCCAGTGCCAACACAAGTACCTGTTGGTTGAAATCATTTCGCTCTGTTCATTTCGCTCCTCGATAATTTTTGTGTTTGCCCAGTTAATTACGGTTAACTGTAGATTAACTGTCGCTAACACCAGTTTATTGGTTTGTGGTGTTAGCTTAACCCTATCGCCATTACAATACTGTTATGCATGTGTGGTCGAGCGCTCACACACGCACACACTCACACTCACTAAGAATATTTGTGTGTATCTTTGCGTGTGTGTGTGTATGTATGTATGTATGTATGTATTTATTGTAAAGACACTTTCTTCTGTTGTAGTTAATGGTGAGACTTATGACGTCATATAGTGTTGATGAAAATTGGAATCCAATTGTATAGTTATGTTGTGGTCTGATGAGTTAACCTTGTTTCCTTTTTTGTTTACGAAAAACGGTCAAGATAATAGGCAAGTTTTAGCAGATGCTGCACTGTATACTGTCTGTAGACAGTAAACCAACTAATCAAGAAAACGACAGAATACAACAAACCTTTTGTTTCTTTTTCATAGATTACGAAAAACCTCGATAGAATAGAAGTAAGGACTTGCTGTATGCAAACAGGATGCAAATGAATAATTAATCCATCGTAAATATTTTACGGAATATTTACACGAAATGTGTTGCTGTAACTTGACTACGTAAAGATAAATGAGAGTGAATTATAATCGAAAAGAGCGTTGTAGAAATTTCTGGAGGTATTTGCAGCTTACCTCGGGGATTTTCACAGTTGGGTTGGGAAGGGGAAAGGCTTGAAGATTAATGGGAATATTTTAATCACCTTGGATTTGCGGATAACGTTATTCTTGTTTCAGAAATATCAGAAGGGCTGTAAGATGGAACTGCCTAGTATAGGACTTATGGTCTTGCAGTTTCCTTCATTCTTATGTTCTTAAGATATACCAAGTGATCAGAACGATGTGGTGTAATCCAAAGCGTGCTGGTCTCATATTCACTCACTTGTGGGTTCGAATCCCGCACTCCTCTCCAATTCTTTCCAATTACCAGCTGTATCTGTTACCTGCTCCAATAGTCCCTAAAGCTCATAGGGCAAGGGTGATGGCTTTGGATGAAGGTATGCGCCTACTTCTTAAGATGAGTAAGAATCAGATCAAAATAACGTTCAATTCGAAAGATCAAAATAAAGCAATTATGATCGATGGTGAGAACCTTGAAGAAGAAATTTGAAGTTAGATATTAAGACTGAACAATGATCTCGAAAATTAAATAAAAATTCGAAAAAAAATGTAGAAATAGGAATCCCATGAGAACTTATGTGTCTGAAACACAAAGTTTACAATCGGTGGATAATCCCAGTTATGATATACGAGTGCGAGACTTGGAAATTGAACAAGCTGGGGAGTATACAGAGATCGATGGAGAGATTAGTGATGGGAATAATACCGAACGACTGGAAGAGAGCAGACAGGAGTGGAAGATAGTGGAAGAGCAGTAAATGGAAGGAAACGGCAAAAGCCAGAACGGTGGTTGGATGGAGTAAGGTTGTTACTGACTGGATGCCTTAAAATGGGAAATCACACAGGAGGGACGTGACAGAGGTTGGTACAGTCGTGCCTATCATGGCAGGCGTTGGGTGAGGCTTTTGTCCAGAAGAGGACTCGAAATGGGCGTGGGAGCGCGGGCGGCGAAGGTGTGACCGACGCAAGATGAAGTAAACAAGATTAGGGCCAGGGAGGAGGTGGTTGGGGTGGAGGGAGATGGCACGTGGCGGGAGGGGGGGGGGCGAGTGAAGGCCTGGCGCGGATGGGTAGGTTCAGTCATCCACATTTATCCTCGTCCGCCCAAATTTAACCCGCAAACTCCACGTATTTCGCCCAGTCTCATTTAGCTCCCAATTTCGCTTCGCCTCTGTTTTTTCGCTTGTAGTTTCTTTTTTCACCCATCCCGTTTCACCAAGGTTCATTTCGCTCCTTTAGGTAAATTTCGCTCATGCCTTGCTTCCCTCCCTCCCTCCTTCCCATCCTCATTTCATCCCATTTCGCCTCTCATTTCACCTCATTTCGCCTCGTTTGATTACATTTCGCCACGCTTCGTTTCACCCCATTAGTCTACTCCTGTGGTCCCATTTCACCCCTCGTTATTTCACACCCACCGGAAATCACCCCCGTCCTCTACACAATTTCACCTCTCCTTCCATGTCACCCTTCTCCCCCCCCACGTGCCCCCCCTATTTCGCCTACTTTATTCCACTACATATGTTTTGCCCTTATTTTCCTAATCCAGGTCAGTCCCTGCCCTACACATTAACTCAAACTTTAATCTAAATATTTCCCTATTTTTAAATCTATTTGACCCCCAGTTTCACCCTAATTTCACCTCTACTTGACTTCAACGTAGCCCTAATTTGACCTCTCTTTAACCCATTCAACTCCGATGACAAGATGTCTTGTCATTTGGTCAAATAAAACAAAAAATCATAAAACACCAAAATGTTTGATCAAACACCAGAAAAAATATGACGTCAGTCCTCGCTTCGCTGCGAGCGAAGCGAGGACTGACGTCATATTTTTCTGGTGTTTGATCAACATTTTGGTGTTTTATGATTTTTTGTTTTATTTGACCAAATGACAAGACATCTTGTCATCGGAGTTGAATGGGTTAACCTGAATATCCACTCGTTCATCCTGACGTCACCCATGTTGCCTCAGTGTGCCCTACTTTGCCCCACTTTCCCTTGTGTTGCCCTGTTATACCCTATTTTGTTCCACTTTGTACTACTTTGGTTAATTTGCTCGCCCTTGTCCTCATTTTCTGTTTTGCCCTACTTTGCTCCACTTCGTAATAATTTGCCCTAATTTCCATGAATCTTCCATCATTGCCTCATCCCCCACCCCGCCCTACTTAATCCCGACCTTGCCCTACTTTAACAGGCTTTGCCCCAACTTGCCCTACTTTGCCCTACTTCCTTGCACCCATTTGACGCGACTTTACCTTGATTACACCAATCTTGCCCCACTCTCCTACAACCTACGCATCGCCTTCTTAACTCATTCGACCCATCTTGGCCTACTTCGCCCCCCCCATCACCTCACCTCCCCCTCCTTTCCCTCCCCACCCTTCCACTCATCACGCCCCTCCCCCTCCATTCTGTGGCGTACTCATCACTTTCTGAATGCCCCCATCTCCCTTCCTTTCCCCTCTCCCCCACTCCACGTCTTCCCCCCACCCTCCATTTTGTCTTCATTGTCCTCCTTGTCTTCCACAACACTACAAGTCTCGCTTCCTGAAACCCCTCTCCTTATCTCATCTCTTCCTTCTCTTCTTCTTCCTCGTCCTACTTCGTCCTTCTTCATCCTACTTCGTCCTTCCTCATCCTCGTCTTTGCCCTCGTCCTCCTGTTCCTTTTACTCCTCCTCTTCCTCCTGCTCCTCCTTCCGCCTCGCGGTCCTCCAGGCCGCACTGCCTGATTCCTCTCTATGCCCTTGTCTCGCCATCGCTCGCCTCCGAGAGGAGGCGGCCCCGTTCTATCTCGCCCATCGGCCAGCCCCGCCGCAGCCTCGAGGCTCTGTGAGGGCACTCGCCGCTCGAGGGGGACCCAGAGGGGGAGGTGGGCGGTGGTGGGGAGGTCGAGCGCCGCTCGTCCAGGAGCACACCCAGCCCGACTTAACCCTACCTCGGGTTTGTAGTCTTGTCGCACTTTACCCTTCTGAAGGCTACCTGGACCTTCCCTGCTCTTCCCAGACCTTCATTGCACTTTCCAGACCTTCATTGCACTTTCCAGGACTCCCCTGGTCTTCCCTGGTCTGCCCTGGTCGTCACTCTCGGTCTGCCCTGGTATTCCCAAGACACTGTTTACTGTATCACAGCCCATCTTACCCCAGTCCTATTTCCCAAAGCCTACCGTACCCTGCCCATCTTAGCAGAATTCCATTGCCTATCACAGCCCAACTTTGCCAGCCCCTTCCTCAATCATGCTGAATCCTCCCCAGCCTTTAAAGGCCCATTTACACTGTCAAACTGTTTGTCAAACAAGTGTCTGAAGTGACGTTTGACCGTGTGAATAGGGTATTTGGTTGTCAAACGTGTTTGACAACCAAGTACCCCATTCACACGGTCCAACATCACTTCAAACACTTGTTTGACAAACAGTTTGATCGTGTAAATGGCCAACCCTTGCGAATCCTTCAACCCAAACTAAGTATGTTACCCATGTCCATCGTAGTTTACCCTTTCTTGTCATTTTTCTCCCATTTTGTGTATCTATATACTCGTATACCCCTTGTGAGCCCCCCTTGTGAGCCCCCTTTGTCAGCCCCCCTTGTCAGGCCCCTTGCCTTCCCCTTTGCCAGCCGCCTTGCCAGACCTCTAGCGAGCCCCCTAGCTAAACTTAACACTAATTTCTTTGTCAACACTTTGCTACCCAGCCCATCCCAGCCCAACTCAGCCCAACCCAGCCCTATTTTACCCTACTCTACCCTAACCCTACCGTAATGTGCCCTACTCTACCCTACCCCTACTCTACCCCTACTCTACCGTACTCTACCCTACCCACCCCTACTTTACTGTACTCTACCCTACCCTACCCTTGTTCCATCTTCCTCCTTACCAAGCCTATCACCCAAGTGTCCCCAATCTCCAGCGAGCCCGACATAACCTAAACCAGCTTTGCCTCGTCCCGGCCTAACTCGATTCGAGTCGGGCTCCTCGGCGGCGGCGGCGTCCGCGTCCTCGTCATCCTCTTCGTCGCACTCGTCATCATCCCTATTGTCATCGTCCTTTTCTTCCTCTTCCCCCTCCTCTTTTCCTCTTCCTTTCTTCTACTCTTCCATCTCCTTGTCTTCTTTTCCTAGTCCTTTCTTCCTTCGTCCTCCTCCTTTATTTCTCTTCCGTCCCCTTCTCGTCCTCTCTCTTGTCTTGCACCTCACCTCCTCTTCCTTTCTTCCTCCTCCTTTCCTCTCCTCTTCCTCCATCTTCTCGTCTTCTTCCTCGCCCTGCACCTAGTCCTCTTCATCTCTTCTTCCTCCCCTTTCTCCTCCTCCTCCTCCTCCCTTCAAACCTTTTCTCCTTCCAGCCTCTTGGTTTAGCGCAAATGTGGAGAATTCGGATCAGCAACGCTGTATACACTGCATAGGGCTACCCCCTTCCCAATCCCTCTCTCTCTCTCTCTCTCTCTCTCTTCTCTCTCTCTCTCTCTCTCTCCTCTCTCTCTCTCTCTCTCTCTCTCTCTCTCTCTCCTCTCTCTCTCTCTCTCTCTCTCTCTCTCTCTCTCTCTCTCTCTCTCTCTCTCTCTCTCTCTCTCTCTCTCT
>NC_134777.1:56607087-56612087 GCF_046742065.1 Oratosquilla oratoria
CAATAAGAATTTAATACTTTCATGATCTAAAATTAGGGTAAGTACATATATGTACATCAAACGCCACTGATGCAGTTTATATTGAATATCCCTGCAACAGCTGGAATACAGGCACCCCGCATCTGTTATTCAGCATTCAGATATTGATGCGACTGGATTCATATATTTCATTCTGTTTAAGGCGAGGCCATGTTGTGTACTAGAGAGGGAGGGATGAGGTATAGGTCTTTGTGGGCCCCGTTTTGGCCCGCAGGGGCCCCGTTGTATGAACAAAATCGTCTGGCGGCAGTTCAGTTTTAAATGGTATATAAGCTGCGGGATAGTACAAGCTAATCAATGTTGACATTGTTCCAGCGGGGCCCAGAACTCTCCCTCTCCTCCTCCCTCTCCTCCTCCCTCTCTCTCCCTCCCTCCCTCCTCCGTCTCCCCCTCTCCACCTCCCCCTCTCCACCTCCCCCTCTCCACCTCCTCTCCACCTCCCTCCCCCTCTTCACCTCCCTCCCCCTCTTCACCCTCCCTCCCCTCTTCCCCCTTCCTCCCTCTCCCTCTCTCCCTCCCCCCCAGCCTCGCCCTCTCTCCCTCCCTGCCTCCCCCACTTCATCTCTCCTTCCTTCATCTTCTCCCTCTCTCCCCTCTCCCCCCTCTCTCCCCTCTTCCTCCTCTCCCCCTACCCCTGGGTGTAACATCCGAGTCGCCTGCAACATTGAAACTGTAATCAACACAGAGTATGCAGAGTATTCGAACACTGTATAACAATCGAACCCGGTGTTGGAAGCGGGGGGCGGGGGGGGGGTTGAGGGTGCAGGTCTCCCCCACCCCCCAATCCTCTCTCCGCGTCATATGGGACACCCAGACCTCGATATTTGGGTTTACGTTTGTTTATTATCTTTTAAATTCAGAGTTTTGTGATACTGTTATTTGTACTGTTAGGTTAGATTAAAGACCAGGTTGAGTAAAGGTCAGTAGATCATGTTAGATCAATTCTGGTTAGTTTAGGTTAAGTCAGTCTAGGTTAGGTTAGTTTAAGTCAACTCAAAGTTAGTTTGGGTAAGGTTGGCTCCGGTCTGGTTAGGTTAAGAAGGTCAGGTTAGGTCAAGACGACTTGTGTCAGGTTACGTTAGTTTCAAGTCAATTTGGATAAGGTTAGCTGCTTTCCGGTTAGGTCAAGGTAGGTCAGGTTAGTTTAGTTTAGGTTCCGTAGTTTGAGAATTGTTTCATTGAGGCATATTTGAATGTTGCATACGTAATGCGTGTTGCCCGCATTTCAGGCTATGCATGGGAGCTGCATATTGCATGTGTTGCATGGAGTATATAAACATTGTTTTTTATATATATTCGTAATATTGAATTTCGTAATTTGGTACAGATGTTGGTCTTTTGTGTTGACTTCTTGGATGCTAGGAAAGTTGTGCCGCGGAAGTCTGTGAAATATCTCGGCGGAACGAAAGGGTTTAGGGAACTTTTTTTTATCCAATTTGGCCTCTTGTCCGATGACTTCTTAAGAGCCCCATTTACACGGTCAAACTGTCAAACAGGTGTTTGAAGTGATGTTTGACCGTGTGAGTGGGTATTTGGTTGTCAAACACGTTAAATAAACGGTTGACAATTCAAAACTTCATTCACATGGTCAAACATTACGTCAAACAGGGTTTGACAAACTGTTTGACCATATAAATGGTCCTTTATACATCTTCGGGCTAACGTCATATCTTTCTAGAGATTGATTGATTGATTGATTGACGGTGATACCGGGGAAGGGGAACAGACGGTCTATGATAACTCTCTCCTCCCTCCCCCTCTCTTCCTCCCTCCCTCCACCCTCCCCCTCCTCCCTCCACCCTCCTCCCTCCACCCTCCCCCTCCTCCCTCCCCCTCTACCTCCTCTCTCACTCTCCCTCACTCCCCTTTCCCTGTCCCTCCCCCTCACCCCCGTTTCTCCCTTCCTCCCTTTCTGCTCCCCTCCTCCTTTTTCCTCCCCTCGTCCTTTCTCCTCTCCTCCCTTTCTGCTCCCCTCCTCCTTTTTCCTCCCCTCGTCCTTTCTCCTCTCCTCCACTCCCTCCTTCCTCCCCCTCTCCCCCTCCCTCATTCGCTTCAGTCACATCTCCCATTTCCTGAAGCCCTCAACAGCTGAATGGAATCATCTAACATTAGCCAGAATGAGAAGTACTGTATATATATATATATATATATATATATATATATATATATATATATAAATAATGTGTATGTAAAAATATACTGTCTTTGGGAACTGAAATGGAGCGCTTCTTCCTGATAGCTCGCCATGTTTCTTCTTTAACTCTCTCTTTCCTCCTCTTCCTCCTCCTCCACCTTCTCCTGGTCCTCCTTCTCATTTTACCTTTTATCGCACCCCTCATTTTAGGCCTGTTTTAACTCGTCTCCTCCTCCTCCTCCTCCTCCTCCTCCTCCTCCTCCTCACCACTCCTACTCCCCCTCCTCCTCCTCGCCCCTCATCTTGTTCCTCGTCTGGTTCTTCGTCCTGATCCCATTTTTTATTTTTGGTTTTTCTCTCTCTCATCCTCTTGTTCACATTTTTTCCTTTCTTTGCCCATCTAATTCCCCCTTTCATCCTTCCTTTTCTCCCTTTCTCTCTCTCTCTCTCTCTCTCTCTCTCTCTCTCTCTCTCTCTCTCTCTCTCTCTCTCTCTCTCTCTCTCTCTCTCTCTCTCTCTCTCTCTCTCTCTCTCTCTCTCTCTCTCTCTCTCTCTCTCTCTCTCCTCTCTCTCTCTCCTCTCTCTCTCTCTCCCTCCTCCTCTCCTCTCTCTCCCTCCTCCTCTCTTTCTCTCCCTCCTCCTCTCTTTCTCTTTCCCTCTTTCTCCTGTCCCTTTCTTTTTACCTGTCTCTCCTTCGCTCTCTCCTTCTTTCCCTCACTCCGTCCATCTATCCTTTTCTCCCTTTTTCCCTTCTTCCCTCCCTCCCTCCCTCCCTCTCTTCCTTTCTTCATACCTCCTTTTCTTCCCACCGCCCTTTCTTCCCTCCCCTTTCTTCCCTCTCTCCCTCCCCTTTCTTTCCTCCCTCCCCTTTCCTCCCTCCCCTTTCTTTCCTCCCTCCCCTTTCCTCCCTCCCCTTTCCTCCCTCCCTCCGTCCCACCCGCATTTCTTCCCACCCTCCCTCTCTCCTTTCTTCCCTTTCCCTTCTTGCCCGCCGTAATGCAGGTTTATCTTTCCACTCGGCTGAGGTCCTCTTCCTCTTCCCTCTTCCCTCTTCCACTCGCCCGTTTCCCGTCTCTTCCCCCCCCCATTCTCTCTCTCTCTCTTTTTTTTTGTACCCTCCTCCTCCTCCTCCTCCTCCTTCGCGTTTGGACAGCTGCAGTCTGACCATCATTTCCTCTCCTCATCCTTCTAGTTCTTCCACTTTCCACATTTTTCTTCGTCTCTCTCCCTCCCTCCCTCCCTCCCATATTCTGCTTGTTCTTCGTCTGATTTTTGTTCTTTTGTTGCATCTATTGCTTCAGCTTATGCTTCTTCATCTGTGTCTGCTGGTTCTGTTGCTGCTTCTTCTGCTACTTCAGCTGTTGCTTCATCTTCTGCCTCTACTTCTTGTGCTTCTGCATTTTCTTCTTCTGCTTCTTATGATTCTGAATATCTTTCTACTTTCACCTTTGCTTCTGCTTCTTCTTTTACTTCTGCATCATCATCTTCTGTTTCTTCTCCTTCGTTTTTTCTGCTTCAACTACATCTGCTTCTTTTTCTACTCTTCTGCTTCTCCTTTTTCTTCCTTTTTCGTGCTTCAACTTCTTCTTCTGCTTCTTCTTTTTCTTGTGCTTCATCTTCCTCTTCCTCTGTTTCTTCTTCTGCTTCTTCCTTTTTAACTTTCCTTTATTCAGTTATTCTTTTTTTTCCCTCCCTTCCTTCCCTCTTTTCTTTAGTTATTTTTAAAATCCTCGTTTTCTTCATACCTTTCATCTTCCTTTCTATTCTCTGTTCTGCCCCTCTTCACCGTTCCCCTTTCCCATTCTCGGTCCTCCTTCCCGGTCACTTTTCCCGGTCCCTCTCCCCGGCCCCTCTCCCCGGCCCCTCTCCCCGTCCCCTCTCCCCGTCCCCTCTCCCCGGTCCCTCTCCCCGGTCCCTCTCCCCGGCCCCTCTTCCCGGTCCTCCTTCCCGGTCCTCCTTCACGCTCCCCTCACCGTCTTCCCCCTCCCCGTCTTACCCCTACCCGTCTTACTCCTACCCCATTCCCCCTTCCCCGTCTTACCCCTACCCCATTCCCCCTTCCCCATCTTCCCCCTTACCCCTCCCCATCTTCCATCCCCCTCTTCCCCATGTCCTCTCTCTTCCCCCTTCCCACTTTCCCACCATCCCCACCTTCCCCCTTCCCCACCTTCCCCCTTCCCCACCTTCCCCCTTCCCCACCTTCCCCCTTCCCCTCCTTCCCCCTTCCCCACCTTCCCCCTTCCCTCCCCTTCTTCCCTCCTTCCCTCCCCATCTTCCCCCCTTCCCCCGATTCCAAGCTTCTCGGCGTCCCGCATTGCGTCCCACTTTCGGGTCCTCTGCTTTTGTTCCCGAAGCCCAGATTCGGATCCTCCCTCCCTCTCTCCCTCCCTACCCACCACCATTAATCCCCTTCTCCTCACCCTATCCTCTCCTCCCCTCCCTTCCCCTTACCCCATCTTGTCATCCCTCTTTCTCCCCCGCCCCTTCCCTCCTCTTCACTGTCTCTTCCCCTGCTCCTCTCTGCCTCATACCCCTTCTCCTCCTCCTTCCCTTCCTCATCTCCGCCCTTGCCTTCTTTTCTCCGCCTATTATACTCATCATCGTCTTCCTCTTCCTTCTATTCTTCCTCTTTGTCCACTCTTCCTCATCCTCCTCTTCTACTCCTCCCCCTCCTCCCTCATCATCTTCTTCCTCTTCTCTTCCCTGATCATCCCCTCTCCCTCCCCTCCCTCCTCTTTCACATCTCTCTCTTTTTGCCTCTTTCTCATCTTGGGTATATTCTGAAATGTCATCTACTAGGCTCGCGTTGATGTGACCTTCAGGGGGA
>NC_134777.1:56622087-56629587 GCF_046742065.1 Oratosquilla oratoria
CCCTCTTCCCTTTCCCCCACCCTCTTCCCTTTCCCCCACCCTCTTCCCTTTCCCCCACCCTCTTCATTTCCCCCCTCTCCCTCTTCCCTTTACCCCTCCCTCTTCCCTTTCCCCCTCCCTCTTCCCCCTCCCCTTCCCTCTTTCCCCCTTCCCTCTTCCCCTTCCCTCTTCCCCTTCCCTCTTCCCCCTTCTCTCTCCCCTCCCCTCTACCCTTCCCCCTCCCCTCTACCCTTCCCCCTTTCCCCCTTTCCTCTCGCCTTTCCCCCCACTCTTCATCCGCCCCGTCCTCCACCTCCCCCCTCCCCCTCCCCCTCCCCCTCCCCTCGACTTTCTCACCGGTTTGACCCGTCGTTAATCCCTTTAACACTCCCGACTCTGGACTCCCAGCCTCGCCTCACGATTCACTACCGATACATTCTGCTCCTGCACTGCCTGATACTCCCGAGGGCCTCTAGAACACACCCCATCGTCGCCAGAGTTTTGACATCCAATCGACCCCCCCCCATCTCCCTGGCACCCGACTGACCCCCCACACCACCTTGCCACCCAGTCGACCCCCATCTGGCACCCAATCGACCCCCATCTGGCACCTAATCGACCCCCCACACCTGGCACCCGGTCGACCCCCCCCCATCTGGCACCCGATCTGGCACCCAATCGACCCCCTATCTGGACGCACAGTCGACCTCCCCCCTCCATTACCCGATCGACCCCCATCTGGCACCCGATCAACCACCATTTTGCACCACCCAATCGACCCCCTTTCCCTGGCACCCGATAGATCCCTCCCCCTTCCCTGGCACCCGATCGATCCCCTCCTTCCCTTGCACCCGATCGATCCCCTCCCCCTTCCCTGTCACCCGATCGACCCTATCCCCTTCCCTGGCATCCGATCGCCCCCCCCCCCAGCTGGCACCCGATCGATTCCCCCAGATGGCACCCAATCGACCCTCCCCCCCTGGCACCCGATCCCCACCCACTTTTGCGCTCGGTCACCCTTGACCCTAGCTACTCCTGACCTCGGTCAAACCTGCCCTTCCTCTATCAATCACTGCGTTCACTCCAATCGCCCTCCATCAGGCTTCCCCCACCCCCCTCTTCTCCTCCGTGTGATCCATTTCCTCCCCGACGCCACGTCAGTCTTCTAGGCTCCATTTTTCAGCTCTGTAGGAGGTTAACAGGCCCCCCCCCTCAGATGAATAAAATCACCTGGCGACAACCAGAATAAAACCTCTGAGGATGCCACTGGGCGCTCATGGATTCATCGAGTATATTTCTAGCTTCTAAGCTTAATAAAATCTGACGACAGCGTAGGCTTCAACAGTTAATCATATTGTCGGGCTTGTGTGACGCCGCCAGCGAGGTCGATTGTGGGATTAGATGATGACCTAATGTCATTGTGATAACCCTGTGCCATTGTTCCGGAAATTTGGCCCGGGTAGGCACCTTTAAGGTGGCGTGGCTTCCGGCGGCTGCGGCATTCTCCCGGTGAGCCAGGCCCTGCCCGGCCCGGCCCGGCCCGGCCCGGCCCTCCCCAGACTTCGCCCGCGACACAACCGCACCGTCGGAGTTTGTGTTCTGGATTTGTGGGCCTCCCCGGATCCGGGTTCCTCAGGTTCCGGATCCCGGAGTTGAGATATCTCCATCCTTCGTTTCTCTCCCCAGTCTCTTCCACCTCCACTATCTCCATTGTTCTCGTTTTCTCCATCTTCTCTCCTCGCAGTATTTTAATGTGGCCTACGGCCCAGTCCCGTGTGTTTACAGAGGTACATACCTCTATGACTTCGCCTCTGACTGTAACTTCCTCCTACTCGACTCTGTGCCTCTCAGCCCTCTTGAATGCCTACTTACCTTACTTACCTACGTACCATCCTTTCTCTCTTCTCTCTCTCTCTCTTTCTCTCTCTCTTTCTCTTTTTTGTCAGAAACTGGCTAAAGGCTTTCTAAGAAGTGTATGAAATCGGAGGTGAAAACGTTCGTACACATATACACACACGCGCACACGCATGTACAACTGACTACCTTTTAAACATAATTTCGGGGGGAAAACGAAGCATGTCTAAATGCATCACCCATTTGTAGTCATTGGAAGTGAGTTCCAGAACCTCCCAGCAGAGGACAAGAAAAGTGAGCTCAATGGTGATGGGCTCCCTACGAAGAAAAAATTTTCCTCAACGGGAGGAAATTTCGTTCGACAAAGAGTTTAGTTTTTGAGTGGGGAGGAAGGGGAGGAAGGAGAGGGAGAGGCTCGCAGCTACCAAGACCTGAAGAACAGCGACCTCCCTTGACCTTGAAGAAGAGGAAAGGCGAGTGCTGCAGGAAATGGACAAAAACTGGTTTACCAATAGAGTTATCAACGAGTGAGAGTCTTAGTAACCACGGAGTGAATGCTGAAACTATGGGTTGTTTAAAGAAAAGGTTAGACAACTTTATGGATGGGGATGACAGGTGGTCATGGACATGGAACTGCCAAGTGTAGGCCCTATGGTCTCATGCAGTCTCCTTAATTCTTGTATTGTTATGAAAAGGAGACCCCTTATCTAGTGGGGAGGAGGGTGGCACCGGAGAAGAATAGAATCGGCTGACAGCAGCAGGAACAAGGAAAAGTGGCACCCGGTACGGAAGGTGGGCTAGGTGAAGATTGCCGTGTTTGTGTGTTTGAGTTTGTCCTCCCTCCTCCTCCTCCCTCCTTCCCTCCTTCCTTCCCTCTTTCCCTCCTTCCTTCCCTCTTTCCCTCCCTCTTTGCCTCCCTCCCTCTTTCCCTCCTTCCCTCCTTCCTTCCTTCTATCCCTCCCTCCTTCCCTTCCTTTATCCCCCCTTGCCTCCCTCCTTCCCTCCCTCCCTCCCTCCCTCCCTCCCTCCCTCCCTCCTTCCCTCCATCCCTCCCTCCTTCCCTCCATCCCTCCATCCCTCCATCCCTCCCTCCCTCCCTCCTTCCATCCCTCCCTATTTCCCTCCATCCCTCCCTCCATCCCTCCCTCCTTCCCTCCCTCCCTCCATCCCTCCATCCCTCCTTCCCTCCCTCCCTCCCTCCATCCTTCCCTCCTTCTTCCCTCCCTCCTTCCCTCTCTCCCTCCTTCACTCCCTCCTTTCCTTTCTGCATCCCTCCCATCCATCCCTTCTTGCCTCCCTCCTTGCCTCCCTCCATCCCTCCCTCCATCCCTCCCTTCTTCCCTCCATCCATCCCTCCATCCATCCCTCCATCCATCCCTCCATCCATCCCTCCACCCTTCCCTCCATCCCTGCCTCCCTGCTTCTTTCCCTCCCTCTCCATCCTACTACTTTTCTTTTTTCTCTTCTCTTGTTTTCTCTCATTTCGTTTCACTTTCCTCCTCACCCCCCTTGCAGTTCCTTTTTCTCGTTATCTCTTGTTTTTTTCTCTTGTTTTCCTGTTTTGTTCTCTTTTGTTCTCTTCTTACTTTTACCTTCTCTTGTTCTCTTCTTTCTCTCTGTGTTTTTCTCCTCTCTCCTGTACACTTACTCTTTTCTTTCTCTCTCGCCTCTTTCTGATATACTTTATCTTGTTCCCCTCCTCCCCCCCCCTAATCCCATTCTCATCCTCTCACCCCCCATCCAGACTCCCTCGTCCTCTTCCCTCATCCTCCTCTTCTTCGCCTCTTCTTTCCACCCCCTCCTCTCCGCCCCTCCTCTTCCTCCTCGCCTCCTTTCATCCTATCCTTCCCCCCACCCACCCCTCCACCAGCTGGGCACTTGCCAGTTTCGTATTTGTCTGTCGTATTTTTCCGCTGCACGGCTTTCGCATAGTTATGATTTGCTGTCCGGAGGTAGACCGTGACGTCATTAATATTCCCGCCGTCGCGACGAAATGCCACCGTCTGTGACCGTTAACTGTTACTCGACCGTTAACCGTCATTCGGCCGTTTAACCGTCACGCGTCCGTTTAACAGTCACTCAACCGTTTAACCGTCACGCGTCCGTTTAATCGTCAATCACCCTTTTAACCGTCACGCATCCTTGTAACCGTTGCCACCGTTTAACCGTCACGCATCCGTTAACAATCGCTCCGTTTAGTCACTCGACCGTTTAACTGTCACGCGTCCGTTTAACAGTCACTCAGCCGTTTAACCGTCACGCGTCCGTTTAATCGTCAATCACCCTTTTAACCGTCACGCATCCTTGTAACCGTTGCCACCGTTTAACCGTCACGCATCCGTTAACAATCGCTCCGTTTAGTCACTCGACCGTTTAACTGTCACGCGTCCGTTTAACCGTCTCTCGACCTTCTTAACCGTCACTCGACCGATTTAACATAGAACAGTGACTGTCCCATCCTGCCTCCATGACGCACCTCTTTAAGGCCTCGTTACTACGAACACAGGGCACGAGTGATGCCGTTAACGTTCTTGTTATCGAGGCTTGTGCGTCTAATTCGCGAGACACCATCGGGCCTTGACGATGACAAAGGTTTCTGTTTGCCTTACGACGGGTCTCCCCCTCGTCTCCCGCTCCTACTGCTGCATCCACGGCTCGTGTCTTGCATTATGCCTCGCGTCGCTTTCTAGAACGTGGCACTACAGTGCCAGAGATTTTTCCATGCAGTGCCAAGTCTGGTTGTGATGTCTCGATCCTATGGCACTGCCAATTGGCACTGTAGTGCCAAGAATTGGCTCGAGCAGTGCCAGGTACCTTTGGGCAGTGCCAAGTCTTGAACCTCAGGCAGTGCCAAGACTCTGGAATTGCCAGGTCTTGATCCTCTAGCAGTGCTATGCTTGACCCTCTGGCAGTGCCATGACTTTACCCGTTAAAAGTACAAAGTCTTGACCCAGTAACAGCGCCATGCTTTGACCCTCTGGCAGTGCCAACCCTACATTTTCTTAGCTGCTCACTATTGTTCTCAGGGATAGAAGCGCTGATGAATCAGACCGTAAGAGTCTCTCCTTTTTACCCACGTCCATTTCGCGTGACACCGTCGTCACTCACTATCTAGTTCACTACTTGGCCCTCGAACGCTTTGCCCTCTGTTGCCTACTCGTGCCCTTCCTTGCCCTTCCTTGTCCACTCTTGCCCTAAGCATCTTGTCCCCCTTTGCCCATCGACCCGACTCTCCTTGTCCCCACGTATTTGACATTGCCAGAACCGGCTGTTCTTTATCCCGTGCAGCGCACGCAACTTTTCACCTTATGTGGTTCTGTTTTAAAGATCTCTTATCCCCCTTTCTTGCCCCACCTTTCCAGTCCAGCAACCCACTTTATGCGGCTCTGTTTTAAATTCGCCCCATTCCTTCATCCCACCTCCCTCCCACCCTCCCTCCCTTCATTTCCCTTTTTTTTCCTTCCCTACCTCCAACCTGGCCTCTGTCCTCCCTTCCCCCCCCGGGGCTTGTCTTGTCTCCCCTCTCCCTTCGCCTCTCTCCCATCTCCTTTCCTTTTGCTTCTCGTCCTCCTCTTCTTCCTGTTCCTTTCCATCCCTCCTCTCCCTTCCCACCCCCTTTCCCTTGCCTTCCTCCTATCCTCTTCTCTCCACCTATTCTCTTCCTCCTGGCCCCTTCCATCCCCTCCTCTCCTTTCCCATCCCCCCTTCGCCTTCCTCCCCTCCCGTCCCCCCTCCTTTCGCCTCCCTCCCCATCTTCCTCTCTTCCCCCCACCCCTTTTTCTCTTTCATTTACGTCTTCGCATTGTCTTGAACCTCCCAGTCTCGTTTCGTTTCTCCCCTACCTCCATCCACCTCCCAGTCAGTTTCCCTCCTTGCCTTCCTCTTGTCTCTCCCTCAGGAACCCCTCCCCTTCCTGTCTCTTCCCTTCCTTACCAGTCCCCCTTCCTTCCTTACCAGTTCCATTTCTCTCCTTAATCTCTTTCCATCACTTGCCTCCTTTCCTCCCCTCCTTATCCCCTCTCTCTCTCCTTTCCCCCCCTCTATTCCCCCGTAGAGCCATAGTCTCCCTCGTCTTCCCCCTTTCCAGATTCATCTCGCAGTGCCCCTCCCCGGCCCACTCCGGGTCCCGCCCCCACCCCGTGCAGCTCTGCTCTGTCTTCGGCCCCGCCCTCCTCCTCCACCTCCATCTTCTCCATCTCCTCCATCTCCTCCTCCTCCTCCTTCTCCGCCTTGGGTTGTTCCACTTGGCTCCATAGCTTTCTCTAATTGCGCTGACTCGTTTTCGCTGTTACCTCCTGATAGGGCGCGCTCTCGTGAAAGCTTTGTGTGCACAGAAAACGTGGTGTGTGTGTGTGTGTGTGTGTGTGTGTGTGTTCGTGTCTATGTGTGCAAAGAAAATGGTACGTGTGCACAGAAAACGTGGTGTGTGTGAAAAGAAAATGGTACATGGGCACAGAAAATGGTGTATGTGGGCGCGCACGCGCACCCTTCTCACCATGGACTTGGATACAGCACAATGGGGGGGGGGCGTTCCTATGCCGAATAAAATCCTCCCGTGGTAGCCAGAATAAAATTACGGATTGATGATGTTGGAGAGAAATTATATTTATTCATCTTGAGGTTTGTACTGTTGTGATCTTGTTGCGAGAAAGTCGGTGGCTATTGCAAAGCCTGTCTAACCACACGACCATAAACTGCAAGTCGTGGCTGAATTTATGTTCACTGGCCTGGGCAGGAGTGACGTCACGATATCAATGTCATATCAAAGATGTCTCAGTGACGTCATGAGGTTAATGACGTCACGAGAGAGTGCAAGTGAAGGCTGAAAAATTTCATACCAAAGGTTTTTTTTTCACCCAATAAGGGGGTAGCCGAGTCGAACCTCCTGCTTGAAGAACTCCTTGATCGACCGGGACTCCAATCGAGATCTGAGGTTGTCTCTTCGAATTCATAAGATTGTCCTTCTTCTTTAGTCTGAATAAAATATATAAAGCACGTCACCTGTTTAAAGAGGTGATTGGGTGTCATGGAGGCACACAGATTGAGCACCACCAGGTACAGAAGGGGTTGAGGGCACTGATGTCACGGTCCAAGTGTCTGAAGATGTAAATCCCCCCGTCCCCCCTTTCATCTGTCCCCCCTTCCATCCCCCTTCCACCCCCTATCCCTCCTCGCCCCTTCCATCCCACCCCCGTCCCCCGCCAAGCAAGAGACCGTGATAGATGGAGCGGCAGTGCTCCCAAGGTCGGTGCTAGATCGGGAACGTCGGTCAAGCACTGAGTGGTTATGGACTAAAAGAGCCCGATCATGCACGTTGTTGAAGTCAGGACGTGGTCGTTCATGCACGTGGTCATGATCAGAAAGTTGCGTCGGTCATGCACATTGATAAAGGTCAGAGCGTAGACGTTCATGCACGTGGTCATGGTCTGAAAGGGATAATTCATCCATTTGGGCTTGGTCGGTCATGCACGTAGATTTGGGCTGAAAGTGGTCGGTCATGCACGTGGTCATGAAGTAAAAAGGAGTCGACCTCCTCTTGTCCTCGACACCTTCTCCTTCCTCCTCTTTCCCCTCCTCCTCCTCCCTTCCTCCTCCTCCCCTTCCTCCTCCTCCCCCCCCCTCCTCCCCCTCCCCTCCTCCCCTTCCTCCTCCCCCTCTCCCTTCCTC
>NC_134777.1:56634587-56652087 GCF_046742065.1 Oratosquilla oratoria
GCCAAATGCTTATTAGCCAATCAGAAGTAGGCTCGTAAGTGACGAAATCGCAGTTGCCAAAAGTGGCTAGAAATAGTGAATTTCTTGGGAAAAAAAGAAAGAATAGAAGCTTTTGTTGCATGGAAGGATATGATCAATTATAACGTAATGGGGGAAGGGTTTCCTCTTTGTTAGTTGAGTAAAATCGCTTGGTGGCAGATAAAGTGCAAATAACAGTTAGGAACATAGTGAAGGGGATTGGAAGAGACCATAAGGCCTACACTAGGCACTTCCATGTTCATTGCCACCTGTCATCCTCATACATAAGATTTTTAAATCTTTCCTTAAAACAACCAATAGTTTCAGCTTTCACTACATGGTTACCAAGTCTATTTCAATCGTTGATCACTCTATTGTAAACCAATTCTTGCCTATTTCCTTCTTAAATATAAATTTGTCCAGTATGAATCCATTACAACGAGTCTTCCCCGGCTGTCTTAATATGATGACCTTGTTTGCATCATTCTTGTTAAAGCCCTTGGCCCATTTGAACACCTATTAATTCACCCCGCACTTTGCGCCTTTCCAGAGTGTGTAACTTAAGGTGGCTAAGCCTGTCCTCGTTATTTAATTTTCTATATCTTGAATGAAGAGCAAAAGTCGAGACCTTTTTCTGGGCTTTATTCATCTAACAAAGCATCAGCCTATTGCTAAACAAAGGGCTGAAAACTCCAATTACAACTAAGGAAGCAAATGTATCTTTACAAAAATTAGATGAAGAGAGATTACAAAGAACATGTTAAAGAAATACAGATTCATCTACAAGTTAGATTTATAGGACCACCATTGTACAAAGTTCCACAGCCTATACGTATAAAAATATATAACTACATATGTGTATAAATCTGTATATATACATTGTCTTTTAAATCGATAAAATCTAGTAGCAGACTGAAAAATATGTTAATGATCTTCATCGGGGTCCCACCCTCACGTGAATAAAATCGTCTGGCGACAGAGAATAAAATCTAACGAAGTACTTCACTCCATGTGGTCGTTTTGCGTTCAGACGAGTAAAAAAAAATCTGTATTCAATCAACTAGTCCACTGAAGCAAAGCCTTCCTCAGCAAATCCCTAGACAGCTTTCGTCATGTTAGCACGAGTTAAATATTTGCAGTAAAGGGCTTATTGTTAAGTTAATAATATTCAGCTTGGAATAGCTGAAGCTGGAGGAGGGAGGGGTGTGGGAGAGAGGCATCTCCCCTCCCCCCCTCCCTGCTGGCTTTCTATTGTGGAACCACTCCACCATCTACACATCTCTATTGTGGGCCCTCGTCAACGGGTGGAGGCCTTCCAGGGCCTCTCCAGGGTGGCCTTCGTTAGAAGGCGGTCCTTTCAGGGGGCCCTTTCCAGAGAGGGCCCTCGTCAGCAGGCGGTCCGGGCACTGGTAGTTGGCATGCGAGGGAAAGGTCCACCCGGTATGGAAGCGTCTAAGGTGTTTTTTTTTTTTTTTTGGTCTTGTTTTTTTTTTTACTTGTTTACTTGTATATTTGTTTATTTTGTTTTTTATTTATTCATTCATTTATTTATTTATTTATTTGTGCCTATTTTATAGAGATATAGGGAAAAATGAAGATAGGACACAAAGAGCCCTTAAATAACCACTCCTGAAAGAACAAGGGAAGAGCGATATATTATGTTGATTATAGTTTGCAGAATACAAGAACATAAGAATGAGGAGACTACGAGAGACCATAAGGCCTACACTAGGCAGTTCCATACCCATTACCACCTGTCATTCCTATCCAAAGAATAGATTTTCTTTGGATTCGATGCCGGTGATTACCACTTGCCTTGGCAGGCCAAACACTATTTGCTTCGGCGGAGCATCTGCCTTGCGCGTAACACCTGCAAGCCCCCTGAAAGACACCCGATCCATCTCAAGGAGGAGGAATGGCGTGTACCATCTGGAAAGATGACAGGAAACTCGACTCGCAAGTTTATAGAAATTTCAAAGTTGAGGGCACTGTTAAGGGGATTTTTTTTTTTTTTCGAATTTTGAAGACTTGAAACAAGTGACATGCAATTTTTTTTCCCAAAACAGAGTAGATGAACTGCATTCCGAGCGCGCGCGCGCGCGCACACACACACACACACACACACACACACACACACATACACATACACATACACATACACATACACATACACACGCACACGCACAGGGAGAGAGAGAGGGAGGAAGGGCGGGCGGGCGGTGAAGACAAAGAGAAAGGCGGACGTGCTTGTGCATACGCCCTCGTGTTTGTGCGCGCGCGTGTATGTACGTATATATTGCATGTGTGTGTATGTAAGTATGTACATGTGTGTATACATATCCGTGTGGTCTCCGTATGAAGTACCTACCTAATGTTTATGAAGTAAATAATTTGGGGCATTAATGGCATCCCTACGGACCAGCGTCGCGCAGCTTTCTATTTGTGAATAGTCTCTGCCCTCCATAAAAGTCCTTGACTAATCTTTGACTCCACATCATAAAAACATAAGAATGAAGGAGACTGCAAGAGACCATAAGGTCTACACTAGGCAGTTCCATGTCCATGACCACTTATTATCCTCGTCCATAAAGTTGTGTAACCTTCTCTTAAAACAACCGATGTTTTCAGCGCTCACTTCGTGGTTACCAAGTCTTTTCCATTCTTTGACCACTCTAATGATAAACTAGTTTTTGCCTATTTCCTCCTTTAATTTAAAATTGTCCAGTTTAAATCCATTACTGCGAGTCCTGTGCTGTTGTCTTAATATGATGACCTTGGTTGCGTCACCCTTGTTTATAACTCCAAGAATAGAAGCGCAGGTTACGTACGATGAAATACACTGTGTACGCATGATACTTCATACGTACGCTGTATGTACGCATACACGGGTATGTAAACGCACACGTCAGTATACGTACATGTGTGTACGTGTTTGTGTGTGTACGTATTCGTAAACCCGTTTATACGTACACTCGTTTATACGGTACACTCGTTTATACGGTACACTCGTTAACCCCCTTCATTACGGTACCGTCCTTAAAAAAAAAAAAAAAAAAAAATCTGGCTGAGACCAGTCTATTTCATTCAGCTGAGGGGACAGACAGCCTGAAGGGAGGCTTGAACAATCGAAACCCATGAAGCTAAGTCTCCTCTCACCAGGCAGAATAAATTCGGTCTAGTACGTCACTGTATTGAAGGAGTTAATCGCATCAGGATCGAGTCCGAAAGGAAGGAAGAACGTTTGAAAGCACGTTCCTGCCTCATTACATCGATTGCGTTACTGTTGTGACGCCATTAGGACTTTGCGTCATAATGATGTCGGTTGTCCACTGTTTATGGACGTCTTAGTAATGAATGAAATTGTCTGGTGCCAGATGGAGTACGAGAGGAAGCATCGCATGGCACAGAAGGGAGTAGTACACTTGGTTAGGAACGTTACTCTTCAAACGTTGCCGTTTCTTTGTTACTCATTGTGGTGTTCCAGTATCGGTCTTGGAAACAACTATCTGGAACCATTGTCACTGGAACAATTGTGTGTGAGCGTGTGCGTATATGTTCGTCTGTGTGTGTTTGTGTACGTGTGTGTGTACGTTGTGTGTCTACGTATGTGTGTGTGTGTGTCTACGTGTATGTGTACGTATGTGTCTACGTGTGTGTGTGTACGTGTATGTCCGCGTCCAAAATTACATCACCGTGGCGAATAAGACCAGACTCGGGCGTTTGGTTAAAATGCGAAACGATGACGTCACACCCCCACCCCACCCCACCCCCGTTACGTGATTCCGGTTTGCGAAAATCCGGCCGGCCGGCCGGCGCCCCCGGATGCTCCCCTTCCCTTTAGGTCCGGACTTGCGTGGCCCGCAGGACTCTGATTCTCTTCACTGAGAGAGGACTCCCATGTTCCGGGGACCGGAACCTTACCGTGTTGGTAGACCCGCTTTAGTCTTAGAAATTCTGCCGTGTTTGTAGGCCTGCTTTAGATATGGAAGTCATGCTACGTTGATAGACTGCTTTAGTCACAACCAGACATGTTGGTAGGCCTGCTTTAGTCTTAGAAATTCTGCCGTGTTGGTAGACCCGCTTTAGTCTTAGAAATTCTGCCGTGTTTGTAGGCCTGCTTTAGATATGGAAGTCATGCTACGTTGATAGACTGCTTTAGTCACAACCAGACATGTTGGTAGGCCTGCTTTAAATTTCACCAGACATATTGGTAGGCCTGTTTTAGTGCTTAAAATCCTTCCATGTTGGTAGGCCTGCTTTAAGGATAACCAGACATATTGGTAGGCCTGCTTTAGACTTAGACATCCGATCGTATCGGCTGCTTCTGGTCTTAACCAGACGTATTGGTAGGTTTGTATTAGTCTGAAAAAGCCGGTTATATTGGTAGGACTGCTCTTGGAATTCTGGTGATGTTGGTAAGCCTGAGAGTACCATAATGACGTCGAGAGCCATGTCGATCAAGAGTCTAAAATCTCTAGGGTTCACTGACCACATCAAGGAAGTCTTCAACGAAAGATGAGACCAAGAACATTTCAGTCACAGGAGCCGCGTTAAATGTGATGTTGTTGAAGTTCCTCGTTAATACTGGTGGCAAGGCCGTAGGGATTCAGTGGAATCTTTGAAATCGACAAAGGCTGTGGAGACGCGCCTCTCGGGCACAGACGAATGGAAAGATCGTAGCTGGGAGTAACAAGGAAGGATATGAAGAGGAGAAGTTGGATAACAATAGAGACTGGAGTGAAATATATCATGGTAACAGTAAAGGAAAGTGAATGGAATTGAACAGGAAAGTGAGACAGGAAGGGGAATGGGCAATGGAGTAAGTATTACTGACTGGATGCCGCGAGCTGGAAAGCACAGAGGAGGTTGAACAGGCAGAATGTGGAGAAACGAGAAGTTTGCAGAAGTGACGTGGAAGAGGTTGACGCAGTCGTTAGACTCGTGGAAGAAGTTGGGAGAGAGCTTTGTTCAGCAGGGGACTCGGAATGGTTGATTGATTGGCATTTGAGACCTTTAGACATCCAGTTAACCCTTTCGACGTAGTTGAATTTGACTCAAAGATAGGCCGACGGAAGCTTGAAAAAGAATTCCCAATTTCTATATAAATTTTATTTAATATATTTTTTATTTCATTTTTTATTTTATTTTTGATTATCGGTCTCACGATAGTCACAACCAAAGCTGCTAAGTGTACTATCACGGTGAGAAGGCAACCCCCCCCCCCCCCGGCCGCCCTTCCCCCGTTCCTCCTCTTTTTTTTTTTTTTTTTTTTTGACGCCTAAAAACTTGTCTTTAAAAAGTACTTGAAATTTCCTTCATTTTGATGCAGAAGACGGCGAAGTTTGTGGAAGCTGTAATTAATTATTCAATTTTCAGTCGTTGGAATATGACATGTTCCACCCCCTTCGCTCTCTCCGCAGAAACCATCGGTTGTTTTAAGAAAAGGTTAGATAACTTTATGGGTGGGGATGACAGGTGGTAATGGACATGGAACTGTTTAATGTAGTCCTTATGGTCTCTTGCAGTCATCTTCATACTTATGCTCTCTCTCTCTCTCTCTCTCTCTCTCTCTCTCTCTCTCTCTCTCTCTCTCTCTCTCTCTCTCTCTCTCTCTCTCTCTCTCTCTCTTATTTATTGACCGCACTTTAGTCGATGTGTTTGGACAAACGCAAAGTATAAAAATTACTTCATTTGTAATGCATTAATCACAAAACTTTCGGAAATCGTAATTTGTTTTTATCGGACTGAAATTATTCTTCGATTTTCTTTTAAAGATTTTTCATTAGTTGTTCGACAATATCGTCACCACCATCATCACCATCGTCACCATCGTCATCATCGTCATCATCATCGTCACCATCATCGTCACCATCATCATCACCATAATCACCATCGTCATCATCATCACTATCATCGTCATCACCATCATCGTCATCTCGTCCGGTCGTCTTACCGTCCGACGCCCGTCCGGTACCGTCATTTACCCGTCGATCCGTAACTGTTTTGTCCCATGACTGTTACTAAAGGTACTTGATAGGTAACGTTCTTTATAAGTAGTCATTCTCCGTATTAGTGCTATTGGCAACTGTACAAGCAGTGTTGACTTCGTTTGGTCAACTTTTTCCTACTTCCCAAAAGAAATTGTATATCTTCATTAGAAATTCTGTATGGTGTGGCTTGTTCATATGAACTTGAAAGAACAACCATGAAAACAGACATCCCCCTTCTCACCCCCTCCCCCGACTCCCCCTTCAACCCCCCTCCCCCGCCCACCCCCTTTTCACCCATCTTTTAAGGGAAATTTTTTATATAGTTAGGTAAGTGTAATCAATAATTACTTAACGTGTGACTCTCTCCCCCTCTCCCTCTCCCACCTCTCTCCTCTCTTCCTCTCTCCTCTCTTCCTCTCTCCTCTCTTCCTCGAAAGGCTTTGGTCTACACTTCAATAGTGTAGATAATGTCGATTGTTTGAGTGGAAGCCCCTCCCATAATCTCTGGTTTATACTCTAATTTTCTCAATAGATATTGATTTGAGAGGAAGGGTGGAGTTAGGGAGGAGGTAGAGGATAGGGGGGGGGGATTGTCTTTGTCTACTGGGTTCATTCCCTCAGTCCTAGTATCTTTGAAATCTTGTTATACGAAGAGAGCTAGGGGTGGGGGAACATCGAAGTAGTTTTGGTCCATACTTGAGTACAGACAATAAATATTGATTTCGGGGGAAGGAGAGAGTCTGAAGTCTTCTCCAAGCCCCTCTCCCCCCCCCTTCTCCCTCCTGCAAGAGGGGGGCCGTAGGTGCTGACGTTTGCATCCTCTTTGACGTCGGGCGTGTGCTTGTATAAGTAGGACTTGACCTTCGTCGTCGCCGGCTTCGCCTTCTTCAGGAGCGCCGGGTTCCTCCTCCTCGTCGTCCTGACTCGAGTGCGTAGTCTCGTTATCCCATTCAGTACAAGGTCCTGCTCCTGAGCTGAATGGAATCGTCTGGCGTGGAAGGGGGGAGGGGAAAAAAGGAGTGGGAGCTGTAGAAGGGGAAGAGGTGGGAGGGGGAGAGGAGGTGGGGTGAGAGCGAGAGAAGGGGAAGAGTGGGAGGGGTGAAGAGCTGGGGTGGGAGCGGGTGAAGGGGAAGAGGTGGGAGGGGGAAGAGGGGGGAGGGGGAAGAGGGGGGAGGGGAGAAGAGGGGTGGGAGCGGGAGGAGGGGGAGAAGAGGAGGGTTGGGAGCGGGAGAAGGGAAGAGGTGGGAGTGGGGAGAAGAGAAGGAGTGGGAGAGGAGGAGAGGTGGAATGGAAATGGGAAGGGAAAGGAATGTCTACGAATAAAGAAAATGTAGGGAAAGGAAGGAAGATAGAATGGATGTGGAGGAAGGAGGGGGGATTGAGGAGGGAAAGAAAAGGGGCCTCGATTTTGCAACGACTACGAGGAGGAGGAGGAGGAGGAGGAGAAGGCGTTTGGCGAGAAACGAATGTGTGAGAGTAGTGAGCAAGAGGACAATGTTCATTGGTGAGATTGGATGGAGGATGTGCAAGGTGGTGAGAGTAGAGGGAAGTGGACAGAAGAGGAGGAGAGGGAGGAGGATGTATGGTAGGACGTTTGGCACCGCCGCTTGCGGCAGATTGCGGTCGCCAGCGAACTGATTGACGAATGCCACGGGGCTGCGGACTTGGTGGAAGAAAACGAGGGTAGTATAATTATTATTTTTTCCCGTATCATCTATAATCCCGAGATTATTCTATTCATTGTACAATCGTAATTCAATGATGGCTACTCCACCAGATTGTTGTATTCTTAAAAAAACAAAAACAAAAAAAAGTTTAAACCCAAGTAATCGGATCTGATAACTATTTATTGAATTATTACGTGTAGGCTAAACCCAAGGTCTAAACAAGAAAAGGGATCTTCACTTTTGAAGGTGTTTTTGTTGAAGTTGATGTTCATGTTTTTGCAGCTGTTAGTGCATGACTTCAGCATAGACCCAAACCATCGGAGCAGTGTGAACCGTGGAACCGATGATTCGTGAACCGCCGGACGGATGGTTCGAACCGTGGAACCGAAGGTCCGTGAACCGTGGAACCGATGGTTCGTGAACCGTGGAACCGATGGTTCGTGAACCGTGGAACCGATGGTTCGTGAACCGTGGAACCGATGGTTCGTGAACCGCGGGTCGATAGCTCGTGAACCGCGTGACCGAACCTTAGTTGGGGAAACCGGTCCCGAGTGAGAACCGGTCGGTCACAGAGTAGAGTAGAAGACCATTTGGAAATCTGCGTCTCCGATGGAGTGGATTTGCAGCGGATTTGCTCCGTAATTTCTGTTGAATATTGCTCCGATTTTGTTCGTTGTTATTTATTTATTTTGGGGGGGATCCTTGTCTCCCTTAATATTATGACGTACTTTATTTATATCATTCTAGCTGAGGTCAGGCAATTTTGTCCCTACTTCCCCTCCTCCCTTCCCCTTTTCTCCTGTACTTCCCCCTCCCTTCCCCTTCCCCCGCCCCTATCCTCCATTACTCCCGCCTCCCTTCTCCTTCCCTCTTCTTTACTCCCTATCCTCCCACTTCCTTCCCCTTCCTTTTTCTCTGCTTCTCCCTCCGTCCCGCTTCCCCCTTCCCTATTTCTCCCTCTTTCCCTTCTCCCTCACTCCCATCCCTCCTCTCCTTCCTCTCCTCACCCTAGCCCTCTTTCCCTTCCCCCTTCCCTTCATCCCCTCTAGAACTGAATATAATCTTGTGGCGGCAGCGAGAGAGAAAATCCTTAAGGGCAATACAGCCACGATGGGTTTCCACTTTCGTGAAACAATGAAACTTCTCGTATGTACTGTACGTGTGTGTGTGTATGGTAGTCCGTGACACGAGGGTGAGGCGTGACAGAAACTCAGGGGGGCTCTTTGTTTGTTTTATTTATGATTATTGGTTGTGGTGGAGTACAATGAACGTCTATTAACTATAGGGGAAAAACAGATTAAAGCAGATTATCTTACTTTGGGATGGACGCGCTGCAGGGTACGTCCTGGGTGTACCAGTGTCATCGCCTGACTGAACGGCACCTCAAACCCACACGACCTCGCTTGCTTTTTGGCTGCTTGGACCGCCTGGGCGCCTAGCCAATTATCTCCCAGAGCAACAATCACGTGACCCAGCCCGGGTAGCGTAGGGCGAGTTTAACCTGGCTTGGGCACGTGGCTGCCTAACGGAAGCGGCGCCAAGTGCGGGAAACTGAGAGACAAGGCTCATATGGCTGGCAGGCTGGCACCACGTGGCGTACACAAAGGCACGAGGTGTACGAGGTGTACAGAGAAGGTCCACGTGGTGTCAGAAGGACAAAAGCCCGTGATAGGCCCACGTGGTGTCAGACACAAAAGCCCGCGCAAGGCACCAACTCACCACATATGTATATATATGTCTGTCTGTCTGTTCTGAAACCCATCTTAGGATGAGTACCAACCCCTTTCCCCCATAGAGAGAGGGAAAGGAGGGGAACCCCCCCCCCCGCCATAGTATGGAACTGATGTGTACATATAATTACCCGGTGGATGAAATTGGGGGACATTTTGCTACATTACGACGCGAGAGAGCTCGGGTGGATTTATGTCCTGTTGTCCTCTGGTCTCGTTGATCAGTTTTTTATTAACATTGTATCAGTCTTGGTTTTATCGTCTTTATTGTATCAATATGTTATGGTTATTTTATTGTTCTTATAATTTTGTATATATTTTTATTGATTTTATTAATTTGTTTTTATTGTATTTATATATTTTTGTTATTTTTATTATTTCTATTAGTTTATGGTTTGCTAGTTACGATAGCCAGAATAAACAAGTGAGTCAGTGGATAGGTGAACCATTTCCAGTGAATTGCACTCTATTGAACATATTTAGGGTTTTGTCCTGATTGACGCCAGACGATTTTATTCAGTTTAGGGGAGGAAAAGATTAATATTTTCCCTGTCGAGGGACTGGCACTGATGTGGATGAAATATCTTGGCGTCAACCATACTGGAAGGAAAATCACCACACCGTACGCAGGGCCGTTTACACGATCAATCCCGGTTTCTCAAACAAGTGTTTGAAGTGATGTTTGACCGTGTGAACGAGGTAATTGGTTGTCAAACGCGTCTGACAAACGTGTTTGGCAACCAAATACCCCATTCACACAGTCAAACATTACTTCAAACACTTGTTTGACAAACCGGGTTTGACCGTGTAAATGACCCTTAAAGGGTGATGAATGAAATCGCCTGGCACCAGGCAGAAGGAAAGGGAAAAGTACCATCGGGTAAAGAAGGGATTAAGAGAGCGTATTTTTAGTCTAGTTGGCACTGCCAGTAACCACGAGCAATGACACTCACCCGGAAGGGTAATAGATGTCGGCCACTAGTCCAGCACGTGATCAAAGACTGGAGGTGGGGGAGGGGAGGTTGTAGCTGTTGGGCCTCGAGGAGAGAGGCAGAGGGAGAGGAGGAGGAGGTACAGAGGAAGGGAGCTTGGTAGAAAGACCGACAGAAGTTATTTGTGTAAATGCTTGGATGAAGAGTTCTTGCTAGTTCGACATTTTTTTCTACTACAGTAGATGTAGTAACACATGTTCACTTCATCATGAACATCGTCATCGTCAACTCCATCATATTCATCAGGAACTTCCACTACATCGTCATGAACGCCGTCAGTAGGCGGAGGAAGGACAACGCCGACTCGGCGAAATTGATGGGGAGGGGGGTTAGGGGTCGGGATTTAGGGTAGGGGGCTTGCGTCCTCCTCCTCCCATAGAGGGTAAAGGGAGGGTGGAAGGGAGTTATCCTCCCTTCACAATAATTCGACTTCGACAGGCGGAAACGCCGACGCAGCAACAGCAGCAGGAGGAGGAGGAGGAGGTTCTTCAGTGACATGAAATCGAAAACCCGTCGGGGACCCCGAATGAAGGGGTCACTCCGTCACTAGACCCGGGGTGTGGGCAACCCTTAAGCAGATGGAATCGTTGGGTCCGTAATGTTTTAGATCGGGAATCTTGCAACCTATTTTTTTTTTCTCCTTCATCTTCTTTTCCTCCATCATATTCCTCTTCACCTTCTTTTTTTTCTTCTTTGCCCTCTTCTTCTCCTCCCTCTTCTCCCTCTTTTCCCTCTTTTTCTTTCTTCTCTCTCTTCTCCCTCTTGTCTTTCTTTTCCTTCTGCAGACCACCAAGAACAGGTTTTCTGCGTGTTCTATTAGGTCCTTTAGATGATCTGTTTTGTCTAAGAATTTTACGTTTTTGATCACAAAGGCTATTGGAAATTTGTGAGATTCTGCAAAGGCTGTGTACAGAGCATTATCGACCCGTCAACAAAGCTCCCGTTTTGACCACGAGTAGGAATTCGAAATTTTGGCCGTGATTTCATGGGGTTTCTTAGATTTACGAGAGTACAAGGCGCATTCAGTCTTCAAGAAATTTCCGTTTTTTTTTTTACCCCCAAAGGGCAGTTAAGAAATCTGCAAGACTCTACGAGGTGCATGTAGTCTTTGACAAGGTCTGTTTTCCTCTTCAATTTGTTTTTTCGAAAGGCAGTTAAGAAATGTACAAGACTTTACGAAGAGCATTTGGTCTTTGGCAGGGTCTATTTCTTCTTTAAGAAATTTCAGTTTTTGACCCGAGAGGGCATCGAAATTCTGCAAAGGCTCGAGGCAGGCGGTCCCTCTCGTGGTCTGTTGTGGTCCCGACATCTTTGTCGTTTGCAGTGCCAGCCAACTTGATGTCGCTTGGCGGAAAAGATGGCGTGAGCATTGTGGCACCGTGGCACTGAACGCACAATTTGTCTCGACAGCAAATGGCAGTTTAGCTCTTTTTATTTCAGTGTGATTTTGTGTGTGAGTGTGTTGTGTGTGTGTGTGCGCGCGTATTTTGCGTGTTGTATGTCTTATTTGTGTTTCTTTGTGATTTTGAGTGCGCGCGCGCGCGTGCGTATGCGTGTACAGTTCAGTTTTCCAAATGTGTATGGTTGTTGGAGTTTGTTTTTTTCCTGATTGTGTGGGTGGGTGTGAGTTTAAGATTGGAAGTTCAGTGTATTATAATCAGCAGAGGAGTCGCGATCAGCGAAGACCCCTTTCAGAGGTTGGTCCATCGCCAGAAGAAAATATCTCAAGTGTGTCTTTAGTTAAAGGACCCAGAACCCTGTCGCACAGAGGGAGAGGGGGTGCCACGGAGATTAATAAAATCTCCTGGCGACATTCAGAAAAAAGGTTAATCTTTGTGACGTTACTCAGTGACTATTGTATTCCTCTTTCCTCTCCCCCTACCCTCTATCTCTCTCTCCTCTCATCTTTTCCTTTTCTTTCGTCTTTCTTCTCCCTGCAACCATCCTCCCGTTCGCTTCTGTTGTAATTTTGCACAAGAGCATAGGTACTCATACATAGCAAGTTTGTATTCTGGAAACGTGTCCATCCACCCTGACGCCAGATGATTTTATTCCAATGATGGGAGGACCCTGAGGAGGAGGAGGAGGAGGAGGAGAAAGAGGAACATTGTATTTGTGGGAGTATCTGTTGTAGGTCTTCGTCAGTAGCTGTGATGTCACTTGGAGTGACTGCGGACGCCATCTTCAAAGCCTTTGGCGGATGTTCCGCAGAGGACATGGCACGGAGCGCCACAAAGACCCGGCAACAGCTCTCTGGAAGGCTCGGCGACCTGCAGTACCACATCTCTTATGGAGTAACGCCGAAACGTTGTGAAAAGACGCCTCGGCCTCCTTTCTCTTCGTTCACTGGCCTGCCAGGACGCCTTTTGCTGACCGAAGGAATAAGGGAAACATGGGGCACGTCACAATGGATCGCTCGCCCGCACAATGTCGCCCGCAGCTTAAAGTTGCGTTGGTTGGCGAATGGAAACCTGACGGGAGAAGGGTGTGATGGTACTCTATGGATGGCAGAGCATGGCATGACTGAGCATGACGTGGTGTGTGATCTGTAGTGTGACGTCATATGGTCTAAGTTGACATAGTGGCCTGTGCTGTGGAGTGACTTCGTATATGACCTGTGGAGGCTTCATATGACCTATTGTGACGTCATACGATCTGTGGCATGGCTTGATATCCAAGCGAAGAGTACCATGGAACTTCGAAATAACACATTACCAAGGACACTTCAACAGGGGAAGGAAAGGGTAAGCCCATACAGCTTAGCCAGGATGTGATGTCACATGGAACATGACGTCATAGATGTGATGTCAGAGGGATGATGTGACGCCGGAGTATTTGAAGAGAACGGGCGATGAGGGAATCAGTCAACGATTCTGGTTGAAAAGGGATCGAGCTCTCTTTTCTCTTTTTCTCTTTACTTTGTGGGAGGGGTCCTTCGCCCGGCCGAATGGAATCGGTTGTGGTGAACCAGAATTAAGGATTCAAGTTTCCACCGCGTTCATGGCAGAAATTGGAAAATGAATTATGAGGATGGAGATGGATGGGAGAGGGGTAAATGGAGGTGGGGGAATGGAGGATGTGGAGTAGGAGGAAAGAAGAATGGGAGGGAAGGAAGGGAAATTGTGTTCCCTTGTGGGTGAGCGTGGAGGAGAGGTGGCGAAGGGATCTGTAGTGATGAATGAAAAATAATGTTGCAAGTGAAGGTAAAGAGTGACAGAAAGGGGGAGCGGGAGGCGGTTAAGAGGGGAGGGGAGAGAGAAAGGTAGATGGACAGGGAGGGAGATAAAGATTAGGTGAGGAAGAGAGGGTAAATGGGAGAGAGGGAAAACGTGAGGTAAAGGAGGAGTAGGAAGGGAAGGAGAGAAATAAGATGAATGAGAAGAACTGAAAGAGAGAATGAGGTAAAAGATAAGTTGCTGTAAACGAGGGAAAGTGGAGGAGGACGACATTAGGAGGTGGAGGAGGCGGAGACAGCAGGGGAAAGGTCGTGAGAGGAGAAGCGTTGCTGTGAGATGAAGGGCCGTCGTGAGATGAACGGACCTGGAAGGGAATCTCCACCAGACGTGGTCAAATTTGGGCTCTCTGCGAAGAGACGCACGTCCCTCGAGATTCCCCCCCCCCCAAGGGAAATTCCACACTCTCCCGCCCCCACTGTGGAGACTTTGCGCCCCCAAGTGAGAGATTCTGCCCCCTAAGAGGGAGACTTCATACCTGACCCCCAAAGAGTTAGCTTTCGCCTCACCCCGCATCACCACGCCTCACCCCCATTAGAGGAACTCCCCCCCCCGCCCTCCCCCCCAAAGAGGGAGACTCCTCGCCCCCTTTCCCCCATTTCCCCAAGACAAAGGCGTAAGTACGCATTTGTATGCAATTTGGTGCCGTACAGGCGGGCAATTGCATGGAAGCACCGTTGCCCTCTCTATTCGGATCCGGGAGTCCGGTCGTCCTTCACGGTAGGCAGATCGTTCTTTGACTTGGTTGGTAGGTCGTCCTTTTTCTGGCAGTCAAGTCATCCTTCAACTTTGTGGGTAGTTCGTCCTTTTCGGGCAGTCAGATCGTTCTTCGACTTGGTATGCAGGTCGTTCGTTGACTTGATTGGCAGGTCGTCTTTTTCGGGCAGTCAGGTCGTCCTTCGACTTGTTGGATAGGTCTTCCTTCGATTTGGTAGGCAGATCGTCTTCAGCTGGCAGATCGTCCCGCTCGGTAGGCAGGTCTCGCTTCTCGATAGGTTGTCCTTTGCAGACGGGTCAGGCTTTGCCGGCGTTGGGTCTTCTCGACACTGAATAAAGTCTTGTAACTGCAGGAAAAGCAGAATCCTCCTGGATGCCAAATTCACTCCGTTGGGTAGAGCAAAACCCTCTATGAATCTATTGATGTGGTTAAGATCAGATAAGGTAAAATTTATATATTTTTTCTATCCAGAGGTTTCGTATTATGCGATTAGAATCACGTACCGGAAGCCAGAAGTTACAAAGAACCTCGGTACCTCAAAAGCTTTTACAACCTATACCTAGGAGGTCGAAAGGTTACCGGTGATTCACACTGGTACTTGCACTAATGTGTGTAGCACCTGCCTAACCGACTTTTGAACTGCTCAACTGAGGAACTGTTTACCACATCCTTTGGCAGAGTGTTGCAGATTTTATCGGTAAAAATGTCGTTAACCTTGTCACAAGAGTAACGGGGGGGGACTGAGCTTCCGCCCATGATTGTGAGTGGCATTCACGTTCGAGCTAAAGAAGGTGCCGATAGTTAATGTTATCAAATCCTCGAAGTATTTAAGAGAAATAATCCCAAGGTCCAGGCAAAATTTTCTGTCTCTTGGTCACACGGACTCCATGGTAATATGAACAATGATCAACATAATCACGATCACCATGATCAACATGGTTATCATGATCAGCAGCAGGAGCATTCGTCTCCATCATCATTATCACTACTAACACCACAACCCCTATCATCACCACCGTCATAATCATCATCATCATCACCATTATCATTATCATCATCGCCACAACTACTACTACTACTATAATAATAATTACTATTATTATAATTATTATTATTATAATCATCCTCGCCATCGTCATCATCGTCATCATCATCATCATCATCATCGTCGTCGTCGTCGTCGTCGTCGTCATTACTATTATCATCATTATTATCATAATTATCAGCATTATGAGCATAATCATCACCACCATCACTAACCATGCGGCGTACCCTGCTAGACAAAGACCTCTCCCAATCTTCTCCATTATCCACACCACGACTGCACCAACCTGTGCCACGCAGCTTCACTCCTGACATGGGGAAAAAGAAACGAGAAATTAACAACTCTAAATTTAACGGCGTTTGAGAATTATAAGCTCCTCTTCCTCGGCAAAAAAAAAGTCAGTTTAGTTTCTTTCGTCCTTGCGCTAATTCGTGCCGTATTTCTCTCTCTCTCTCTCTCTCTCTGTGTGTGTGTGTGTGTGTGTGTGTGTGTGTGTGTGTGTGTGTGTGTGTGTGTGTGTGTGTGTGTGTGTGTGTGTGTGTGTATGTGTCAATCGAGATAATTCATAACCCTACACTTTAAACATGGGAATCGAATTAAACAAGAGGTTATTAATTTTTTTTCAAAGATTCTTCTTTCTGTTACCGTCAACGTTTCGCTTGTTCAGGTTTGAAGTTCTTAAAGTCATCGATAGATTTGATTCTATTTGTCGCTTGACTTATTGATAGATTAGATTCTAACCAACGAAACGTTGCACTGTACTATAAAATCTTTATACGCCCGTGATTATTTAGATTTGCCCATATTGGTCGGAATTGGTCCATTTTCGAACCACCACCCGTAATGACCTCCTCTGACCTCGCCGGCCCCGCCCACTTGTCGAGTCGCCTCGTGGGCGTCCCGTTGACCCAGCTGTTTATTTTATTATTTTATTTATTTATTTATTTTATTTATTTATTGCACCTTACGAGTCCCGAGTTCCCTCGGCGTCCTCCTCCTCCTGGAGGGAGCGCCGGCGAGACACCGTGGTGCCCCCCCCCCTCCAAGTGAAGTGGCATTCTACACACACTCGTCTGGATCCAACGTAAGATGGAACACAATTGCATGTAAATTTTTGATGGAGAAAATGAAGCGATACAGATGAAAATGAAAGTGGATGAAAATGAAGAAAAAAAAAATACGAAAAAAAAGAACGGACTTCGTTGTCGACTCCGTCGGGAACATCTCTCGAGAGGGAGGGGACTCCTCCGAGACCCAGGCGCCCCTTCGACGGATCACTCATCCCTCGGTGGGAGTGATGGCTCCCCGGGGCTGAGCTGGCACGGGGAGTCCCCTTCTCCTTCTGCCGAACTCGTCTCGAAGGTTTTCGACCGAAGAACCTCAAATTCTGTTTTGCTCCACAAGAAAACGTCGACTCAGACCAAAAAAAGAAATCGGTATCTTTTGGATTTTTGGTTGAAGGAGGGTGGGTTTTCCTTCATCAGAATAAAATCTCCTTTTTCAGTAAAAATAAATTACATAAAAAGTCGAAATTTGCTCTATCGAGTGGATGAATGATGAAGAACATGACTCGGGGAAGGGGAGTCAATAGAGTATATTCAACTCCATGACCGAGGGAGTTCACTTAGGCTGAAGAAAATCAGTCACAGTGAACTGAGGGAGGCCTAGGCAAGGAGGGGAGGAGAGGTGGCTGAATTCATCACCTTTGCCTCGTGTACTTGGATAGCCTGGGCAAGTGGCTGTTACTGGTTTGCATTGTGATCGAACCCAGGTCCACGCGCGCGCGCGCTCACACACACACACGCACACACACACACACACACACACAACACACACACACACACACACACACACACACACACACACACACACACACACACACATACACACGTGGAAAGCTATATCCTTATAGACTTCACTCGTTCCCGTGTTTTTCAGATTTTTTTCAAAAAGTGACGTAATTTGACCTTTCCTGACCTTTCCCAGGTGTTTGATGCTTAAGAAGAGCGGCCTCCACCAACGCCGCTCGCTCAGTGGCATCACCCGGTGCCAACACCGTTCGTTGGCGCCCCAACGTTCTTTAATGCTGGCGCTCTGGTCCAAGCTC
>NC_134777.1:56654587-56657087 GCF_046742065.1 Oratosquilla oratoria
ATTTGGTTCTGGCTAAGGACAGGCGATGTTATTGAGGTCATTGTGGCTGTGGTCTTCAGTCTCGGGGGTGGGTGAGCTGGTTGTGGGTGCCGTCTCGAGTGAGACTTCAGGCCTGAAGAAGCTGAACACTCCTTCTCCACTCTCCCATGGATAAAATCGCTCGCTACTATCCTGAATGAAATTACTAAAGTCCGTCACATGTGGAGGGCGAGTGCATAATAATAAAAATAATAATAATGATAATAATAATAATAATAATAATGTATATAGATAATGATGTATATAGTTAATGATGATTTGATAACAATTATTGTTATTGGTAATGTCATTTAGGTCGTATCAAACCAAAGGGGAGAGATTATCTCCACTTCTATCCCCAACTCGCCCCTTCCAGTTTCTCCATTTTTCCCGCCCATTCCCCTCTTCTTTCTCCCTCCCCCTCCTCCCTCTCCGCTCTTCTTTCTCCCTCCCCCTCCTCCCTCTCCGCTCTTCTTTCTCCCTCCCCCTCCTCCCTCTCCGCTCTTCTTTCTCCCTCCCCCTCCTCCCTTTCCGCTCTTCTTTCTCCCTCTCCCTTCTCCCTCTCCCTCCTCCCTTTCCGCTCTTCTCTCTTCTCTCTCTCTCCCCCTCCCCTCTTCTCTCTCCCTCTCCCTCTCCCTCCTCCCTCTCCCCTCTTCTTTCTCCCTCCCCCTTCCCCCTCTTCTCTCTCCCTCCCTCCTCTTCTCTCTCCCTCCCTCCTCTTCTCTCTCCCTCCCTCCTCTTCTCTCTCCCTCCCCCCTCTTTTCTCTCCCTCCCCCCTCTTTTCTCTCCCTCCCCCTCTTTTCTCTCCCTCCCCCTCTTTTCTCTCCCTCCCCCCTCTTTTCTCTCCCTCCCCCTCTTCTCTCTCCCTCCCCCCTCTTCTCTCTCCCTCCCCCTCTTCTCTCTCCCTCCCCCTCTTCTCTCTCCCTCCCCCTCTTCTCTCTCCCTCCCCCCTCTTCTCTCTCCCTCCCCCCTCTTCTCTCTCCAATCTCTCCCCTGCCACCCACCTCCCCCACTCCCCTCTCCCCTCTCATGCCTTCCCACCCACGTCACACCACTCCACCTACACCCACGTGTGACGTCACATCCCAGGAGTTGACAATAAGTCTGCCTCCTGGTCTGCCTGGACACGCCCCCTCTCCCCCTCTCCCCCTTCTCCCCCCACCTCCGAATGTGAAGCTCTACCGAGTTACTATTGCAGACCTGGGAAAGGTCAGACGAGTTCGATTGTCGAGTGAGTGTTTGCCGCTGGCAGGGGCGGGGCGGGGCTGGGCCGGGACGGGTGGCACGAGACGTCTCGCCTCGGCCTCCGCGTGACGTCATGTGGAGGTTCGGCTGGGTGTGGGGAGGGCGGGGTTGCAGGTAATGGACAAAATGGGGTCTCGATCGGAGGAGACTCCTGTCCCATTACTTTTTTCCTCCCGTGTGTGCCCTTGTCCGTGACCCGATTCTGACCCACTTAAGTAATCACCTTTTTTGCCCTCCCCTCCCCCCTTCCTACCCTCACGTCTGAATAGAATCGCTTGGCGTTGACGTTAGCCAGCATGAAATTTGAAATATGTCACCAGGGGAATCTACTTGAGCCCCTTTTCCCTCTCTAACTGCTCTCTCTCTCTCTCTCTCTCACACACACACACACACACACACACACACAACCTGGCCTTTTTCATATACTGCACAGTATAATTCTTGCTAACCACCCTTAATACTGAAAGGGTGCCAGGAATGGATAGACGCCAACCGGAATAAAAGTGAAAGTGACAAGTGACACCTGGTAAGAAAGGGGTTAGTCTGAATAGGCCACTGAGATGAATAAAATCGCCTGACAGCAGCCATGAGTAAAATTATAATTGACTGTCTCATGGTACTTGGGTGATATTACAAAAAAAAAAAAAAAAAAAATGTTTGAATTGGCCCTTGATCCCTTCATGAAGTCCGAGGTTCTGCTGAATGAAATCCTTTGGCGTTAGGCAGACCAAAATACGTCTTTTGTCGTGCCCTCGCCCTTGGTTGTCGACTTTGCCCTTGTATTCCGTCAGCGCCTTCGTCAGTAGAACGATCTTCCTTACTCCTCCTCCTGCTTTGTTCTTCTCCACTCCCATCCCCACTGTCTTGCACCCGCACCTCAAGAGCCTCGCTCTGCCCATGCCGCCGCTCGCCGCTCGTACAAGCACGGTTTTATTCTTTTTATCATCGTTCTATCTGTTCTTAAGTTCTTCTGTTCTAAGTTAGACACGCTTTGTCTCCCCCTCCTCACACACCAACCCCCTCCACCTAGAACTATTTATTTATTTATTTATTTATTTCTCACACCATATTATCTAGACCCAGCTTTGCATCCCTTTGCTTGATGGTTGCCGAGTTAAGCCCCCCATCCCGCCCCATCCCTGCTCCTCCATCATACCCCCCCCTCTCCATTTTTAACCCCCCTCCCAGGTTGAAATCACAATTTTGAATTATGGGGCAGTGACCTGTCGTAGTCGGC
>NC_134777.1:56662087-56697087 GCF_046742065.1 Oratosquilla oratoria
CCCATTCCTCCTCATGCAGTCACAACATCATCCATATACAACCATTCTCCACTCACCTCTGTCTTCCGTCCTCTCCCTTCCTTCCTCAACAGACATTCCCCTCTTCCCCAAAGCCCCCTTCACCCCATCCATCCACCTCATCCTAGGACGTCCCCTCATGTTCACTCCCTCCACATCTGCCTTCCATACCTCTTTTACTAGTCTTTCTTCACTCATTCTTTCCATGTGTCCAAACCATCCTAATATTCTTTCATCAACCCTCTCTCCCAAATCCTTTTTCACCCCTGTTCTCCTCCTCACCTACTCATTTCTCACTCTATCTAGCCTAGTAACCCCTATCATACTTACCAAGCACCTCATCTCAAACACATTCAAACTCCACCTCTCTTTCTCTCTTATGTTCCACGTTTCTGCCCCATACAGTGCTGTTGGCACAATCACTCCTTCATACAGTCTCCTCTTTGCATCCATTCCCAAATGTCTATTCCTCATTACACTCTTTAATCCACCAAGGCATTTACTCGCTTCTCTCAATCTACATTCTACCCTCCACCTTTTCCTGCTACACTTGCACCCAAGTATCTAAAAACTATCCACTTCCTCCAGTCGCTCTCCCTTAATGTTCACTTCCAGTCTACTGCCACTTTCACCCCTTGTACATCTCATCACCTTACTTTTACCCACATTTATCTTTAGCTTTCTTCTATCACATACTCTCCCAAACTCTGCCACCAGCTTCCTCAATCCCTCCTCTGACCCTGCCACAAGCGCAGTGTCGTCCGCAAACAACAGCTGCTCACCTCCACTTTTTCTCCATTTTCTTTAACCATCTCCAATCCCTGACTCACTACCCTAGCATTCACCTCTCGCACCACCCATCCATGTATAAGTTGAACAATAAGGACAAATCCGGAGTATATAAAATACCATGTCTCGATTGTTATAAAGTGTACTGGGGACAAACGGGACGTGATCTACCCACTAGGATCAAAGAACATAAAAATTCTTTAAAAATGCGGCCAAGAAAACTCCATTCTAGCCTTTTAGATCACAGAATAGATTGGAAGAATGCAGCTACGGTATACAATTCACATTGTAGTTTCAAAAGAAAAATTATTGCGTCCTCGTTAATAAAAAAAGTTTCCAAATTATAATACTTCCAAAGGTCAATGGTCACCTGATGCCATAACTAGTATGGCAGTTGACAAGTTCATCTCCACAGGACATAACGTCCGACCTCACCCAGGGCAAGTGACCTGAGGCTTACTGAGTTCCCCAATGTTACTTCCTCCTCTGTATATAACCCCTTGTCTATGTACTCTATAATTGTAACTGCTGAAGAGGACCACAGTCAGTGGTCGAAATATACGGTTTAATCTGTATCTCAGCTTATCTTTCTCCGAGAGTGGGTTTAAGTTTTATTTTATTCGTGTGTTACGACACCTACGTTACTTCATTTGATATATATATACATATGTATGCAATAAAAACACTAGGAGCGTGTGTTCACAAATGCGTAAATAACCACTAGGAAAAGTAAACTAACGAAGCAGAGCGCTTTCGTGTAATTACATCTTCAGTGCAGATACAAAGAAGGAATTATAAGATGAAGAAACAAGGTACAGAATATATGACATAGTGAAGAGGGCATTCGGAGAGGTAGTGGAAGAAGTACACGTGACGGACGTATGGGCCGTCCTGGTAGCCAACAAGTATGGGACGTTTGGGCCGTCCTGGTAGCCAACAAGTATGGGACAACTGCTCATAATTTATATTACAATTCAAACAATTTTGAAATTTCATGAGAAATAAAACTATCTAATTTGTACAAACCTTGATGAAGATTAACATTTATCCCCTTACTAGATTTGATCAAACTGCATTCAATTAAATTTCTTTCTGTTCGCTAAAGTTATCACATACAACAACAACATAACAGAAAGAAATTTAATTGAATGCAGTTTGATCAAATCTAGTAAGGGGATAAATGTTAATCTTCATCAAGGTTTGTACAAATTAGATAGTTTTATTTCTCATGAAATTTCAAAATTGTTTGAATTGTGATATAAATTATGAGCAGTTGTCCCATACTTGTTGGTTACCAGGACGGCCCAAACGTCCCATACTTGTTGGCTACCAGGACGGCCCATACGTCCGTCACGTGTACTTCTTCCACTACCTCTCCGAATGCCCTCTTCACTATGTCATATATTCTGTACCTTGTTTCTTCATCTTATAATTCCTTCTTTGTATCTGCACTGAAGATGTAATTACACGAAAGCGCTCTGCTTCGTTAGTTTACTTTTCCTAGTGGTTATTTACGCATATATATGTATATATATGTATGTATATATGTATATATATATATGATATAATATATTTATACACACAAGCATGCACACACACACACACACACACACACACACCTACCTATATACAAGCATGTGTGTATGTGTGTCCTCATCTGACAAATGCTTATATGCACATTTTTGAAGGGTATTTAGAATTAAGTTTTCCATAGAGATAAGTTGATTCGTGGAGCAACATAGAATAAGGAATAGTGCAGAAAAAAGTAGAGTTTAAAATTAAGTGAGTATTTGAAAGAATGATGTGGTATATTGTCATGCATATTAATTAGGAGAGTACAAATAGGTAGACATGCAAATGCACACTGCTGGTGTACTGATAGCATCTTGACCTACTAAATCTATTGTACAGAGATCGGCCCCTTCCGGGGCCCCAGGTTGAAGGAACATCATGGAAAGGTTGCAAAGGATCTATGAAGTCGGAGACAACTTTTCCAGGGCCATGGAGGTGAATGTCTTGTATTGAGAAGATGGAGATCCTGTCGTAAGGGGAAGGCTGTATTGTTCAGTTGTTCACACTAAGGGAACAGAAAGTTAGTGAGGTAGTTTACCTCTGTCACCAGAGGGATCACATACAGCTGAATGAAATAGCCCGGCATTAGCTATATTAAAAAAAAAAAAAAAAAGACACCTAGCTCGAGAAGAGTTCATTATGGTCTTGGGGATCGAGACGAGTGTGCGATGTCGTCTTGGTTGTTTAACATATTCTTTGATGTAATTGTAGAGATTTAATAAGAGTAGAAAAGGGATATGGGGGAGTAAGGAGGTGAAAGTTATAAATTGAACCGTAGAATCCTTGAGGATGAAATGAGTCTAATGTGAAATGTGAGAGAAAACGGGGGGGATGGAGAGGGTGAATGGTCCGTTGAAGAGGTTTGGAGAGTTATGTGGGACGTTGATGATAACCAGGAACATTGAGAAGAAGAAGGTTAGGAGAACGGGAAGGGAGCAAAGAAGTAGTTTAGGTAATGATCGGGATTAGGAAAGTGATGAGTATGGCGTCCGACGAGTGAGTAGAATTAGACATTATGCCCACATCTCCTGTTCTGGCACTGTGGTGTGTATGCGTGGTTTTTAGTGAGTGCGGGGAGGTCGTAGCTTAGGGGGCGCCTCGGAGTTGGGAGGGGGGATTTCCCTGCTCATTATGGAGGGTGATCAAATGATTTATTTATTTTTATTATTTTATATTTGATTGGTTTTATTTTATTTTAGCTTGTCAAAGGGGGGATATTGTGAAATGGGCTTCACAATTTTTTATAATCAGTATATACTGGCTTTAGGGTATACAATAGGTATGTATATTGGTGTTGATAATTTTTTTTAACTGGTCATAAGGGCTCTCAAGTAAATACTGCCTTGGTAATTCACCCCAGGTAATTGGCTTTCTAACTTGTTTTAAGGGAAGTTGTCTTGAAATCGACATAGGACAAAGGATTGTTGTAAGAGACATTTCATTGTTGATACCGTCCATATGCTGTCCCAGACGATTGGTTCATTATCAATTGGTCTAATGACGACTAGTCCAATGCTAAATGGTGTAATAGACCATTTAGTCAAAAAACATCTAGTCTAAAATTGATTTGTCCAAGAGACCAATTGGCCTAAGAGGGTTGTTTACATGGTCTAACGGTATGTCGAACGCGGTTCGACAGACACGTGTTTAAAGTGATGTGTGAATGTGTGAACGGGGTATTTGGTTGTCGAACACAACGTGTTCGACAACCAAATACCCCGTTCACACGTTCACACATCACTTTAAACACGTGTCTGTCGAACCGCGTTCGACGCTAAAGATAACCAATCTAATGCTGATTGGTTAGGTTTGGTTAGGTTATGTTACCTAACCTAACCTAACCTAACCATTTGGTATTAGACCAATCTTCCTACGAGACAAATTGTACCTATTAGACGAAGTGCTGTTGGGCCAATTGGATTTAGACCAATGGTCATTAGACCAATCGCACCTAACCCGTTTTTATGTGTATGTATTTATTTGTTAATGGGAAAGATGTGGAATTTGAGGATGATTTTAAAATGGGTACTAACTAGTCAATGGCCTCAATTTGGCAGGACGAAGATTTCATCTAGTCAGTTGATGTATTTTCTGAGGCGCGATGGAATGTAGTACAAGACTAGATTTCATGATTCGATAAACGTGTGAGCAAAATACTACAACGTCTGTCAATTTATTATTAAATATATTTTTGTAATGTATTTGTTCCCCTGCGTCTGACCTCTTTATGGGCCAAAAGGTCTCTTGCTGGCCGATTTTATCCTTGTAACACTTACTACCGACTTCGTTGGATAAGTCGATGACAAGAAGCAAAATACTCTAGAGGTCAACCTTTAGGGACGAAGAGGCTAACCTTGAAGACTCGATTCTCTTTTTCACTTCTTGCAACCTTTGTCCTTAGGTCCCTTGCTGCCTCCTCTCTCCTCTCTCCTCCCTCCTCCCTCCTCTCTCCTCCCTCCTCCCTCCTCCCTCCTCCCTCCTCTCTCCACTCTCCACTCTCCACTCTCCACTCTCCACTCTCCACTCTCCACTCTCCTCTCTCCTCTCTCCTCTCTCCTCTCTCCTCTCTCCTCTCTTCCCTCCTCTCTCCCCTCTTCCCTCCTCTCTTCCCTCTTCCCTCCTCTCTCCCCTCTTCCCTCCTCTCTCCCCTCTTCCCTCCTCTCTCCCCTCTTCCCTCCTCTCTCCCCTCTTCCCTCCTCTCTCTCCTCTCTCCCCTCTTCCCTCCTCTCTCCTCTCTTCCCTCCTCTCTCCTATCTTCCCTCCTCTCTCCTATCTTCCCTCCTCTCTCCTATCTTCCCTCCTCCTTCCTACCTCCTCCCTCCTACCTCTTCCCTCGTCTCTTCTCTCTCCTCCCTCCTACCTCCTCTCTCCTCCCTATTCCCTCTTTACCCTCCTTCTCTACCACCTCGTTACCCTCCTCTACCACCCCCTCTACCACCCCCTCCTCCCCACCACCTCCTTACCCTCCTCCCCACCACCTTACCCTCCTCCCCCACCACCTCTTCACCCCCTCCTCACCCTCCTCCTCCACCACCTCTTCACCTCCTCCTCCACCACCTCTTCACCCCCTCCTCCTCCACCACCTCTTCACCCCCTCCTCCTCCACCACCTCTTCACCCCCTCCTCCTCCACCACCTCTTCACCCCCTCCTCCTCCACCACCTCTTCACCCCCTCCTCCTCCACCACCTCTTCACCCCCTCCTCCTCCACCACCTCTTACCCCCTCCTCCACCACCTCTTACCCCCCTCCTCCACCACCTCTTACCCCCTCCTCCACCACCTCTTACCCCCTCCTCCTCCACCACCTCTTCACTCCCTCCTCCTCCACCACCTCTTCACCCCATCTTCACCCCCTCCTCACCCTCCTCCTCTTCACCCTCTTCTTCACCCTCCTCTTCACCCTCTATTTCCTTGTCACCGTCTTTCATCCCGCCTCCCTCCTGACTCCTGCCTCCTGCGTCGTGCTCCCTCCTTCTCCCATCTTCTTCCTCACCCTCTCTCTCCTCACTCTCCTCCCCTTCATCCTTCTCCTCCCCTTCACCCTTCTCCTCTTCCTTCTCCCTCCTCCACCTTACTTTTCTCCACACTCCTCTTTATTTTCCTACTTCACCCCCCCATCCTCCTTTTCGCCCTGCTCTTTTTTCACCCTCTCCTCCCCCTCCTTCTCCTCCCCTCCTCCTCCCCCTCCTCCTCCTCCCCTCCTTCTCCCCTCCTCATCCTCCTCCTCCTCATCCTCCTCCTTCTCCCCTCCTCCTCCTCCCCTCCTCCCCCCTCCTCCCCCTCCCGTCCCCTCCTCCTCCCTCCTCATTCTCCCCTCCTCCTCCTCCTCCCCTCTTCCCCTTTCCTCCTCCTCCTCCTCCTCACCCACCTCTTCCCTCCTCACCCTCTTCCCCTTGCACCTTCTTTCTTTCCTTTTTTTTTTTCCTCTCCTACGCCATCGTCCTTCTGACCCACCTCTTCCTTTCATTCTCCTTCCTTCTCTTCCACCCCCTCCTTCACTTGCCTCCTCCATCCACTTCATCCACCTCTTCACCCTCCTCCTTTTTTCACCTTTTTATTCCTTATAACCTTCCTTTTCATCCTCTTTCTCCCTCTCCTCTTTCTCCCTCTCCACTTTCTCCCTCTCCACTTTCTCCCTCTCCTCTTTCTCCCTCTCCTCTTTCTCCCTCTCCTCTTTCTCCCTCTCCTCTTTCTCCCTCTCCTCTTTCTCCCTCTCCTCTTTCTCCCTCTCCTCTTTCTCCCTCTCCTCTTTCTCCCTCTCCTCTTTCTCCCTCTCCTCTTTCTCCCTCTCCTCTTTCTCCCTCTCTTCTTTCTTTCTCCCTCTTCTTTTCTTTCTCCCTCTCTCTTCTCTTTCTCCCTCTCTCTTCTTTTCTTTCTCCCTCTCTTTTCTTTCTCCCTCTCTTCTATTCTTTCTCCCTCTCCTTTTCTTTCTCCCTCTCCTCCTCTTTCTCCCTCTCCTCCTCTTTCTCCCTCTCCTCCTCTTTCTCCCTCTCCTCCTCTTTCTCCCTCTCCTCCTCTTTCTCCCTCTCCTCCCTTCCTCCTCCTCCTCCTCCTCCTCTTTCTCCCTCTCGTCCTCTTTCTCCCTCTCGTCCTCTTTCTCCCTCTCCTCTTTCTCCCTCTCCTCTTTCTCCCTCTCCTCTTTCTCCCTCTCCTCTTTCTCCCTCTCCTCTTTCTCCCTCTCCTCTTTCTCACTCTCCTCTTTCTCACTCTCCTCTTTCTCTCTCTCCTCTTTCTCTCTCCTCTTTCTCCCTCCCTCTCCCTCTCTCCCCCTCCTCTTTGTCCCTCTCCCCTCTCTCACCTCTTTCTCCCTCTCCCTCTCCCCTTTCTCCCTCTCCTCTTTCTCCCTCTCCTCTTTCTCCCTCTCCTCTTTCTCCCTCTCCTCTTTCTCCCTCTCCTCTTTCTCCCTCTCGTCTTTCTCCCTCTCGTCTTTCTCCCTCTCGTCTTTTTCCCTCTCCTCTCCTCTTTCTCTCCTCTCCTCTTTCTCTCCTCTCCTCTTTCTCTCCTCTCCTCTTTCTCCCTCTCCTCTTTCTCCCTCTCCTCTTTCTCCCTCTCCTCTTTCTCCCTCTCCTCTTTCTCCCTCTCCTCTTTCTCCCTCTCCTCTTTCTCCCTCTCCTCTTTCTCCCTCTCCTCTTTCTCCCTCTCGTCTTTCTCCCTCTCGTCTTTCTCCCTCTCGTCTTTTTCCCTCTCGTCTTTTTCCCTCTCCTCTTTTTCCCTCTCCTCTTTTTCCCTCTCCTCTTTCTCTCTCTCCTCTTTCTCTCTCTCCTCTTTCTCTCTCTCCTCTTTCTCTCTCTCCTCATCCTCTCTCTCCTCATCCTCCTCTCTCTCCTCATCCTCCTCATCCTCACATCCTCATCCTCCCTCTCCTTTTTCCCTCTCCTCGTCCTCCCTCTCCTCATCCTCCCTCTCCTCATCCTCCCTCTCCATATCCTCCCTCTCCTTATCCTTCCTCTCCTCATCCTCACTCTTCTCATCCTTACTCTCCTCATCCTCACTTTTCACCTCATTTTTCTCCTCATCCTCCCTCTCCTTATCCTCCTCATCCTCTCTCTCTCCTTATCCTCCCTCTCCTTATCCTCCCTCTCCTTATCCTCCCTCTCCTTATCCTCCCTCTCCTTATCCTCCTCATCCTCTCTCTCTCCTTATCCTTCCTCTCCTCATCCTTCTCATCCTCCCTCTCCTTATCCTTCCTCTCCTCATCCTTCTCATCCTCCCTCTCCTTATCCTTCCTTTCCTCATCCTCACTCCTACCCCTCTCATCCTCACTCCTACCCCTCTCATCCTCACTCCTACTCCTCTCTTCCTCACTCTCCTCACCCTCACTCTCCTCACCCTCACTCTCCTCACCCTCACTCTCCTCTCCCTCACTCTCCTCACCCTCACTCTCCTCACCCTCACTCTCCTCACCCTCACTCTCCTCATCCTCTCATCCTCCTCCCTCACCCTGAGCTTTGCATATTATTTCGAGTTTGTCCTCGCGCCTCGTACTTTCCTTCCCCTTCCCAACTTGCCCCGCCCCCTTATTGGGGGACAAGGTGGAGAAGTGTGTTGAGGGGGGGGGGAAGAGGGGGAGAAGCTATTGGCCCGTCGTGGCGCCGCGTCGCTCCCGTCCAATTGACCGACGGCTTAATTTCGAGCCGACTAAATGGGTCGTTTGCCTTGACCCAACTTTGATAGTCCCGGGACAGTTATTGTCTTCGTTTTTGTTGTGGATTGTTTATTATTATTATTATTATTATTATTATTATTATTATTATTATTATACATGTTTTATATTAATTTTTACTTTTGTGTTATTTTTTCATTGTTTAGTGATTTTTTTTTCACGCCCTTCGACTATTTTATTCTGGTTAATACTGAGCGATTTTATTCAGCTGAGGGGACGGTAAGGGCAGAATGGGATACAAGGACTTTATCTTTTTTTATTCAGTCGAAGGAAGAACGGATTACTGTAACCTTTGTGGAGTCTCGTTTTGCGGACTCGGCTAATCCGGACACCGGCTAATCCGGACACCGCTAATCCGGACACCGCTAATCCGAATCCACAACTCTCAAATCCAGCATGACTTCTGATCCGTATTCTCTGCCCCGTTTCTGACTATCATCCCTAAACTTATCCCCTACTTCCCCTCCCTTTCCTCCCCTTCCCTCCCCTTCCCTCCCCTTTCCTCCCCTTCCCTCCCCTTTCCTCCCCTTCCCTCCCCTTCCCCTCCCCTTCCCCTCCCTTCCTCCCTCTTCTTTCTCCCAATTTCCCTTCCCTTCCTCTTCTTACCCTTCCTCCCTCTCCTTGCTCCCAGTTTCCCTCCCCCTACTCTCCCCCTTCCCTCCACTTCCCTCCCCTTTCCCCCCTTCCTCCCTCTTCTTTCTCCCAATTTCCCTTCTCTTCCTCCCCTTACCCTTCCTCCCTCTCCTTGCTCCCAGTTTCCCTCGCCCTTCCCCCCCTTCCCTATCCCTTCCCTGAACCCCTTCCCTCCCCTTCCCTACCCCTTCCCTACCCCTTCCCTGAACCCCTTCCCTCCCCCTTCCCTCCCCTTCCTCCCTCTCCTTGCTCCCAATTTCCTTTCTCTCCTTTCCCTTACCCCTCCTCCCTCTTCTTGCTCCCAGTTTCCCTTCCCTTCCTCCCCTTACCTTCCTCCCTCCCCTTCTCCCCTTCCTCCCTCTTCTTTCTCCCAATTTCCCTTCCCTTCCTCCCCTTACCCTTCCTCCCTCTCCTTGCTCCCAGTTTCCCTCCTCTTCCCACCCCCTTCCCTCCCCCTTCCCTCCTCCTCCCTCCCCTTCCCTGAACCCCTTCCCTCCCCCTTCCCTCCCCCTTCCCTCCCCTTCCCTGAAACCCTTCCCTCCCCCTTCCCTCCCCCTTCCCTTCCCTTCCTCCCTCTCCTTGTTCCCAATTTCCCTTCTCTCCTTTCCCCTACCCCTCCTCCCTCTTCTTGCTCCCAGTTTCCCTTACCTTCCTCCCCTTACCCTTCCTCCCTCCCCCTTCCCTACCCCTTCCCTCCCCCTTCCCTCCCCTTCCTCCCTCTCCTTGCTCCCAATTTCCCTTCTCTCCTTTCCCTTACCCCTCCTCCCTCTTCTTGCTCCTAGTTTCCCTTCCCTTCCTCCCCTTACCCTTCCTCCCCTTACCCTTCCTCCCCTTACCCTTCCTCCCCTTACCCTTCCTCCCCCTCCTTGCTCCCAATTTCCCTTCCCTCCTTTCCCCTACCGTACCCTTCCTCCCTCTCCTTGCTCCCAATTTCCCTCCCCTTGCTCCCAATTTCCCTCCCCTTCCCTCCCTTTTCCCTGCTCCCAATTTCCCCTCTCCTCCCCTCCACTCCCCTCCCATCTCTCCCTCCCGATCTCCCCACCCCTTCCTCCCCCTCTTTCTTCCTCTCCTCCACTTCTTTCCTTTCCTTCCTCCCTACTCCCTCCTTCCCCCGTACTTCCTCCCTCCCCCGTACTCCCTCCTTTCTCCCCCCTTTCTCCCTACTCTCCCTCTCTCCCCCTCCCTCCCTACTCCCTTCTTTTTCCCTACTCCCTCCTTTCTCCCTACTCCCTCGTTCTCCCTACTCCCTTCTTTTTCCCTACTCCCTCCTTTCTCCCTACTCCCTCGTTCTCCCTACTCCCTCGTTCTCCCTACTCCCTCGTTCTCCCTACTCCCTCGTTCTCCCTACTCCCTCGTTCTCCCTACTCCCTCGTTCTCCCTACTCCCTCGTTCTCCCTACTCCCTCGTTCTCCCTACTCCCTCGTTCTCCCTACTCCCTCGTTCTCCCTACTCCCTTGTTCTCCCTACTCCCTCGTTCTCCCTACTCCCTCCTTTCTCCCTACTCCCTCCTTTCTCCCTACTCCCTCCTTTCTCCCTACTCCCTCCTTTCTCCCTACTCCCTTCTTTCTCCCTACTCCCTCCTTTCTCCCTACTCCCTCCTTTCTCCCTACTCCCTCCTTTCTCCCTACTCCCTCCTTTCTCCCTACTCCCTTCTTTCTCCCTAACCCCTTCTTTCTCCCTAATCCCTTCTTTCTCCCTAATCCCTTCTTTCTCCCTAATCCCTTCTTTCTCCCTAATCCCTTCTTTCTCCCTAATCCCTCCTTTCTCCCTAATCCCTCCTTTCTCCCTAATCCCTCCTTTCTCACTAATCCCTCCTTTCTCACTAATCCCTCCTTTCTCACTAATCCCTCCTTTCTCCCTACTTCCTCCTTCCCTACACCCTCTCTCCATACTCCCTTCTCCCTCTTCATATTCCCTCTTCCCTCACTCCTCCCTCACTACTCCCTCGTTCCATTTTCCTTCCTCCTTCACACCACCCTCTCCTCCCTTTCTCTCCCCTCCCCGCCCCTCCCTCTCTCTGGTCCCAATCCCCCCTCCCCACCTCCCCGCCAATGACCTGATCTCACCTGGTGTCCGTAATTGGACCGCGCGGCCTCCTATTCCCGTCTCGCTCTTTTGGGGGTCCCCGCTGCTCCTAATGAAATTCCTCTTCTGGGCCCCGCCCCTGCCCGGTCCCGCCTTTGTGTGTATGTGGGGGGGATCGGCGATACGGCAAAGGGGTTGAGGGGGGATGGGGGGGAACTGTGGAATGAGGTCCTGTCGTAAGAGGTTTCTGTTGCCTTTTTTTTCCCTCCATGGCCTTGGATCACGTGCTGGCGTCGTGATTGACAATTACTACCATCTTGGATAAGAACATAGAGCTCATTGATAGCCCAATCTATGGGCGTGTATGACCTTACATACACATTACCTTGCTCAAGGGGGACAGTAACTCCTGACAATGTTTCTGGAGCTTTTAAATCCAAAGCGTGTTTCGACCTCTGTTTTAGGTCGACGGAAACCAGTACACCAGCAAACGGTGCATGCATGTCCCAAAGTGTGTGTGCAGATTTATTTATTTATTTGTTTGTTTATTTAATCATTTTCGTACCAGTGATCAGAGATTATGGAGTTGTCGTTATTTATGCAGGAGGACTAATATTCGAATCTTGAAGTCACTTGTGCTCCTTGTCTTGCTGTACGGCTGCTGAGGGACATGGACATTGAGTGCGGACTTGAAGAGGCGTCTCGATGTCTTTGGTACCTTCGGAGAACCATGAAGTATTGCTGAAACGACTTCGTATCAAACCAGAGACTGTACAGCGAGACTCGGTCAAGGCCAGTTAGCTTCAGCATAATTCGTAAGCGCCAACTCCGGCTGTATGGGCAGCATTCAGCATAATTCGTAAGCGCCAATTCCGGCTGTATGGGCAGCATGTGACTACCTTTCCCTGATGCTGATCCTACTCACAGGGTTGTCTCTTGTGGAGACAATCCTCGATGGGGGAGGAGACGAAGGAAGGGTCTACGCCCACAGATATCATGGCTGGGACAAGTTAATCGAATCTGTCGAGAATTGTTTGGAGTGGGAAGGAAGGGAGGGTGGCTGCATGGAAGCTTGCTGCTCGGAGTAGAGACTGTGAAGGGGACTGACTGGCGCTGGCGTGTGAGTGAAGCGACGCGCTCCCTGGCGTATGGCGGCCCCATTTGGTGATGATGATGATTATTGGTGATCAGATAGGGACTAAAATGGAAATAAACAAATGGCCCCGTTTGTTAGCGCTTCAAAAAAAAAAAAAAGTATTTTGATGGTCGATATGAAAGTGGTACTTCCTAACTCTCCAGCTCACTTTTTTATATTTATTTATTTATTTTATGGATGTATTAACTTGATTTGTCTATGGAAACGATGGTCCGTGTGGAACTTTGTCTTCATCAAATTATTATTTCGTATTTTCCTCCTCCGAAAGACACATCCCTCCCCTTTGATGCTGGTTTCCTTCATGTAGCCGCTTTGTAATCATCACCATTGTTATTATTATCAGTACCAGTCATCATCACCACCATCGTCGGTGTCGTTGTCATCATCGTCACCGTCTTCGTTGTCATCGTCATCGTTGTCATCATCGTCATCGTTGTCATCGTTGTCATCATCGTCATCGTTGTCATCATCGTCATCGTTGTCATGATCGTCATTGTCATTGTTGTCATTATCGTCATCGTTGACATCATCATCGTTGTCATCGTTGCCATCTTTGTCATCGTTGCCATCTATGTCTTCGTTGTCGTCATCATCATCGTTGTCATCATCATCGTTGTCATTATCATCATCGTTGTCATCTTCATCATCATCGTTGTCATCATCATCATCATCGTTGTCATCATCATCATCATCGTTGTCATCATCATCATCATCGTTGTCATCATCATCGTTGTCATCATCATCGTTGTATCGTTGTCATCATCATCGTTGTCATAACCGTCCTCCTCATCACCACCACCACCGGAATCATGATTAATTATAATTAATCGTCATAGTCAATATTGTCACAACTTTGATTTAGATTGCATTATCGAATAAAAGCGACCCTCAGGTGCGTTCCAAAGGGAGACAACTCCCAACCCCCCCCCCCCTCTTGCTCAAGGGAATAGTAAAGGCTTGCAATGTTAGTGAAGTTTTCGAACCTTGAGCAGGATTCGATCTCTGGTGTGGGTTTGTCACTAATCACATCAACAGTGTGTGTGTGTGTGTGTGTGTGTGTGTGTGTGTGTGTGTGTGTGTGTGTGTGTGTGTGTGTGTGTGTGTGTGTGTGTGTGTGTGTGTGTGTGTGTGTGTGTGTGTGTGTGTGTGTTTGTGAGTGTGTGTGTTTGTGAGTGTGTGTGTGTGTGTGTGTGTGTGTGTGTGTGTGTGTGTGTGTGTGTGTGTATGTGCGTGTGCATGCGTGCGTGTCACAAACTGCACTTCTGTGGTTGTATTTTTTCTCTTTTTTATCATAAAGATCAGGTAAGGAATGAACGGAAATAGACAATTGGCCTGTGTATCAGTTTCTCATGTAGTAGCTGCAGTTCTTATCTTTGCAATTTTTTTAATCTTTTCGTGTTTGCATATATGTGTATTAGCTTGTATTTATTTTCCCATTATCTTCCTGAGATTGCGAAGTCGTTATCATCATAACCTTCGTTATCAGCGGTCATCATCGTCGTCATCACTATCATCAGTCGTCATCGTCATTGTCAATCATCGTCAGGCATCGTCAGTCATCTTCAGGCATCGTCAGTCATCTTCAGGCATTGTCAGTCATCTTCAGGCATTGTCGGTCATCTTCAGGCTTGTTCAGTCATCTTCAGGGATGTTCAGTCATCTTCCAGCATTGTCAGTCATCTTCAGGCTTGTTCAGTCATCTTACGGCGTTGTCACTCATCTTCAGGCATTGTTAGACATCATTAGGTATTTTCAGTCATTTTCAGTCATTGTCAGTCATCTGCATTCATTGCCAGTCTTCTTCAAGCATTGTTAGTCATCTTCAGTTATCTTCAGTCATTTTCAGTCATTGTCAGTCATCTTCAGGCATGGTCAGTCATCTTCAGGCATGTCCTTCATCTTCCGGCATTGTCATTCATCTTTAGGCATTGTCACTCATCATCAGGCATTGTCTGTCATCATCAGGCATTGTCAGTCATCTTCAGACATTTTCAGTCATCTTCAGCAATTGTCACTCATCTACAGGCATTGTCAGTCATCATCAAGCATTGTCACTCATCTTCAGTCAGTGTCACCTACAGGTATTGCCAGTCGTCTTCAGGTTTCTCTAGGATGTAGCTGCAGTGAATGAGCTGAGCGTTGGCAGTTCTTCATTGCGTCGATAACTTGTCCTAGTTAAGGCGAGTTGGGTTAGGTTAGGTATTGGCACATATTGAATGGTGTTTCTAAATTATGCCTCATAGAAAAAAAAGTAGAATCAATAAATTCCAGATAACGTGAGCATAGACAAAGCATCCCGTCAGCAAGAAAATAAAAAACATAATTGTAATAATAATAATAATAATGATAGTAATAATAATAAATAATAAAAATTATTTAAAATTATTTAAAATAATTAAAAATGATTAAAAATAGCCATACCGCTGCCGCCACGGATCGAACGTGACGCCGCGTTTGCGCAGCGACGTCATACTTCAGCGAATCGCTCGTTCCATCTTCCGACACGATGACATCCCAACTGATACCACATCGATATCTTGTGCCGCCACTGTTTAGGTCACCGGAACTAGGTCGTCTCTTATCAGTACAATTGGCCAAGTTCACAAATCACGCACCTATTCCGTTTCGCCATCTGAGATTATAATCCCTTCACGGTGACGCACTGTGTATACTTCATTCTGTCTAATGAAATACAATTCTGTATAGCTTCTGGACCAGATTACAACTCTAAAAGAGATATAAATCGATGGAGTCCAACTGCAGACCAGTGTCGTTAAAGTCTTCTGTTCTTAGGCAAAACAAAATCCAAAAGTTGTCACCGTATTGAAAATGTGAAAGACCTACTTGTGGCTGTTCCTATACCCTAAGTCAAAATGGCATTTGTGAAAAAAAAAAAAAAAAAAGCAAATGAATAGAGAGAGAGAGAGAGAGAGAGGCTAATCTTAGGAAGTAGTAGTATGACTCAGTATTTACCCCCAAAGGCTAGAAGCGCTGGCAAAATGCCCACAAAAGGACGTCGAGACCTCCGGGATTTGCCAACTCCCCCTTGGTGACGTCATGTTTGCTTACCCTCGGGGACTGTACAATTTTTTTTATCCTTTTTTCTTGATGTCTGTTGTACCTGGTTCATGGGGGCTGGGGTGAGGGGCGGACGCCCCCCAGGGAAAACTCTCTCTCTCTCTCTCTCTCTCTCTCTCTCTCTCTCTCTCTCTCTCTCTCTCTCTCTCTCTCTCTCTCTCTCTCCTCTCTCTCTCTCTCTCTCTCTCTCTCTCTCTCTCTCTGTGTGTGTGTGTGTGTGTGTGTGTGTGTGTGTGTGTGTGTGTGTGTGTGTGTGTGTGTGTGTGTGTGTGTGTGTGTGTGTGTGTGTGTGTGTGTCAAGATTCGATTTCGGAAAGTCAGGTCAGGTCAGGCCAAATTCGGTCGAGTGCTGCTGCTGCATTCTTCGTCTTGAAGAACAAGATGATGACCTAATTTGCCCTCGCGTTTGTAGCCCTTTAATGATCTTGCTGGAGGGGCGCCTTGCGAGCGCGCGCACGCGCCCCGCGCAAGGCGCCCTTTGTGTGACGGACCATCACTTCCCCTTTGCCTCGCGGGATGAGTGGGGAGGGAGCAGGGGGGCGGAGGAGGAGGAGAAGGACGGGGAGGTGGGGATGGAGGAGGAGGAGGAGGACGCGGAAGAGAGGGAGGAGGACGACGTGGAAGAGAGGGAGGAGGAACAGGAGGGAAGGTGGAGAGTGATAGGAGGAGATGGGGAGAGTAATAGGAGGTAACGGAGGGAGGTGGTGGCTGTGGAAAGGGTAGTGGAGGAGGATAAACGAAAGCTCGGAATAGTTCGAGTCGTTCTTCTTCGCGTTCTCCCTCTTCTTCGCGTTCTTCTTCTTCTTCTTCTTCGCATTCTTTTTCTTCCTCTTCGCACTCTTCTTCTTCTTCTTGTAACCCAGTAATGGTTGTGGCTACATAAGGTGGACTTAATGCGGGCGAGATAAACTCCAAAACCGGAGTTTCTTCTATTTATTTATAACAAGGTGATCTGGTATTATATTTAACAAACTATATATGGGCCCTTTGGGCAAAATACAGTAAGTGCCAAGGCCTTGACCTCGGGCACACCTGTGCCCGGCAGGCGGTTCACCTGGCCAGCTCTGGCTGGCAGGCTCTAGACCTGCCCAGCTCTGCTGGATTTGGTTACAAAACGTTCGCATATAAAGGGGGTTAGTGGGTTGTCGTAAGTAAAGGTTTTGGTTTCGCTATTCTATGCATTGGGTTCGGTTCTATTCATGGGGGTTAGTCGTATGGTTGGGGGGTATGGTTAGACATGATATATATATATATATATATATGTTAGCTTATTGGTAATATAATAGGGGCAGGTATTATAAAGGGGGTTTAATGGATTTCTCTGACATTAGGCATTTTCGTGTGGCGATATCTTGTTGTCTTAGTGCTTAGTTTGGTGCTGTGGTAAGATGCTTGTTCTGGGAAAGAGGGAGAGGGAGTGCTATGTCGCATGCATGTGGATCACGTGCGTGGTAGGTGACAAGGTTACATTCTTTGCGTTCTTCTTCGTGTTCTTCTTCACGTTTTTTCTTCTTCGCGTTCTTCTCTTCTTCCTCTTATTCCTCTTCCTCATCTTCTTCCTCTTCTTCTTCCTCTTCTTCTTCCTTATTACCGGGTTATTTCGCTCAATCGTTAAGATATGAGCAAGTTTACGAGGTCATAAAGGATTTTTCCACATCGTTAATTACGACCCTTAAATCTACGCTGCCCACTCACTCGCTGTAGTACTTAGAAGTGGAAAGAAGCTCTTGAACGTTCAGTTTAACCCAAAACTACCACAACCCAGTGAGAACTTTAGGTTGAACAAGGAGTTGAACATTAGGGTAATATTCAATTATCTTTCAGACGTTAAATTGAAAAAAAGAATATATAATTCAGGGTGTGTGATGGCCGAGCGGTCTTTGACGCCAGCGTGGAAATGCCAGAAGTAGTAGAAGGTTCGAATCCGCTAGTCTGCGCGTGTCTTCACAATGCATACGGTCGTCATCGCCCCGAATTTCGATTGTGGTTATCATGACTAGCTACCGAGCATTGCGAATAACGTGTGAAAAGTGTTAAAGATTAACTGACATTGATTAGAAAAAAGGTTAATCTCCGTAAGTGCAGTTTTGCAAGCCGAGTGAAAGCTTAAAATATCATTACTGTCGATTAAAAAAAAATCCCCAGATTCGTAACGTAATCCCCATAGATCCACCAGAGTCTTACTGGAGTCACACTTCATTACTCCAAGAATTTTCATAAAAATCCGTTCATGACTTTTTGCGTAAAGTTGCTAACAGGCAAACGAACAAACGAACACGACCGAAAACATGACCTCCTTGTTGAAAGTAATAACGAGTGAGTCTTACCTTAAACTAGTATGCGGTTCGGAGAGGGTGATGTGGGGTGGAAGGGAGGGTGGGGGTTAGTAATGGAAGTAGACATCTTAGGCCAATAGGGAGGAGGGAGAAAGTAGGTCACATTGGTCAGCAGCTGTGTGGGGAGGGCGGAGGAAGTTATGACTTGGAGGGGGAGGCAAGGGACGAGTACAGGAGGGGGGATTGGGGTGGCACGCCTTACCACTCCCGTCCCTGCTCTTCCCTCTTCCCTCTTTTCTCTTTTTCCTTTCTCCTCTCTTTTCTCTTTTTTTTCTATCCTCCTTTTCTCTCTCTCCCCTCATCTTCCTTCTGGTTTCTCTCCCCTCTCTCCTTTCCCCCCTCTCATCTCTCATCTTCCCCTCACCTTCTTCCTCACCCCTCTTTGCCCTTCCCTCCCATCGTTCTTCTCATCTTGCCCCTCTACTCTCCCCTCTCTCCTCCCTTCTCTCCCCTCTCTCTCCTCCCTTCTCTCCCCTCTCTCCCCTCCACCCAATCCGGAAATTATCGGAAAAGGAGGGTGAATGTTGGGGGGGGGAAGAGGCGATTTGGGACGGGGGTTGGGGCGATCTGAGTTGTTCTTCGGACAAGTATGGGGGTGGAGGGGGATTAGGCACCCCATTATGAGGGAAGGGAAGGCAAAAAGACGATGGGGAGAAAAAAATATGGGAGCGGGGGGGGAGCGAGGAGGACAGAAACGTAGTAGCGGAGAGGAAGAGAGGGAAGACGAGGAGTGAAGGGAAGGGGAGTGACGTCATGTGATGGTGATAGTGGTTAGTATTGTGATAATAGTGATGTCATTATGGTGATAACAGTAATGATCGTTATGATCATATTGGCGATGGTGATAATGATGATGGGGTTATCATGGTGATAATAGTGGTGGTGGTCATTATAGTGATAGTGGCGATGGTGGTACTTATGGTGAAAATAGTGATGAAGGTTATGGTGCAGAAACCTTTTGACTGGATGGCGAGTTTAATCACTAATAAGGTTTCTTCCCCTGGAGAGGAGGTCGGCTCGGCAGAAACTTTGTAACATAAAAAGGACTGATCCCGCCATGGATGGCAGGAAAGAGTCCATAGTTTTGAAAAAGGGCAGCCCAGCCGGCCGGGAGAGTTCGTATGAAGATACTAAGTCCGTAACTACTAAAGTTTATAACTGTACAAAGGTTATGACTTTGTTAAAGCTGTAGTAGCTGCACCAAGGCTCTGAATGTATGTGGATTAATCCTATAGCTGTACTAAGGTGGTACATGTACTACTAAGGCTGTAACTACTGAAGTTATAAATATAAAAAGCTAAAGCTGTAGTAGTTCTATAAAGGTTCAGGATGTACTCAACTGTACGTGGATTAGTCCTATTGATGTACTAAGGTTGTACATGTACTAAGAGGAGGATGAGGAAGATGGCGGGTGAGGGAGGGGAGAGGAAGGTGGGCTTGTGGGGCGGAGGGAGAGGAGGAAGAGCAGAGAAGAGGCGGCAATGGTAGGAAGGGGGAGGGATATTTGTGTGATGAGGGGGGGGAGTCGAGATTTGGGGGAGAAGGGGGGTAAGGTGGCGTTAACGAGTGTGTGGGCTGAGGTGGCAGTAATGTCTCGTGAATGGAGGTGTAAAGACTCGAGAGGGAGGCACAGGAATAGGTAATGGGGAGGGGGACGCCGGAGGAAGAGGAAGAGGGAGTAGAGGTTGGGAGAGGACGAGGAGGAGGAAGGGAGAGGTTGGCTGAGGAGGAGGAGGAGGAGGAGGAGGAGTAGGACATATGACACAGACATGATGGTTGGTATGGCACAGATGCCGTGTCAGATGTTACAGAGACGACCGTGGTCCAGAAAAGGAGCGACGTGACGACATTCACGTCCACGTCGCGTGCGTGCGTGCGTGCGTGTGTGTGTGTATCATCCCCTTCGACACGATGGTGTGCCCTACTGATTTTATTCTGGCGAAGAACCTAGGATTTTATTCAGTTATAGGAAATCACACACTCGCCCAGGTGGGGTCTCGGTCGGTTATCAACCGTCTTCATCTCTGGGTCCGACCCCCAATCCAGACCTCAACACCTCAACACTTCACAAGAACTAAATCTCATCATTGAGTCACTGTTTTGAAGGGTTAGAGTAGGGAGCCACGTGGCGTGCACGTAAGAAACCACGTACATTGAGGAAGATATTTGTTGTTACGTTGTTTCCGTGCACGTTGAAAACCACGTGATTCGGACAAAAATGACATGACGGGTCGTGTACCTGAAGAATTTATGTAGATTGTGTGTGTGCGCGTATGCACATGCACCTGTTATTGGTATATGAGTAGTATTTGTGTATGGATGTATACATACTCGAACGGTCGTATATGTGAATGTGTACATGATTACATGTGTACACTATGCGATGACGAAATCTTAATTGATAGTACGTGTTCAAGGGTACACATGCATATATACATGTGTATACATACACGTGTATAGATAAATGTGTATTTGTACATATTTCTTTAGGAAATAAAAAAAAATACGAAAGAGGGACTGGGGAGGAGCGCTCACGAAGAGATACAACGAGGCTGGACGACCGCATCGCAAATAACTGTCCAGGAAGGGGCATTTCACTCCATACTATGCAACACATTATGGAAGACTGGACTCTACATAGTCACGCACGCCAAGAGCACAATATACACTCTATAAGGGATTTGTGGGGGGGAAACTCGTTCCAGACAGTCTATGGAACGAGAAGAGGAAGAAGAACTACAACAACTACAACGACAGCAACTACTACTACAACAACTACATCAACTACAATAACAACAACAACGAGGGTTTTGTCAATGCGTGAGGCGAATTTAGCGAGGAGGCACTCCGAAAGGTCACAGGGTGCAGAGGTACACCTCGCTTGACCTAGGAGGCACGTAGAGGGGAGTCAAGAGATAGGCTGAAGAGATAAGAAAATGAATGAGAAAAGAGAATGAAGAGGAATACGAGAACACGAGAAAAAGGGGGAAGAAGAAAGAAGTGAAAATGGTAAAAGGAGGGAAAGGAGAGAGTTGTAAGAAATAGGAAAAAATCACACTAACAAAGACAAAAGATTTTTTTTTTAAAAACTGAAGTGAAGGGAAAAGAAGAGGTGAAAAAGGTTACGAGAAAGAAGAGGAAAACGAAGAGAGAGATAAACTAAGAGACGAGACAGAGGTCTTGGAAAGACATTTGGGAGAAATGGTTCTCCAAAGAGAGAAAGCGAGATGAATAAAATCGCCTGGAGCCAGCCAGAATGAAAACGCTACTACTATGTACAGGAGGTAAACTATATAGACTGCATTAGCTGCCACTGGGGGTGACGTAATGAATAAAATCGTCTGGCGACAGACGGGAGTAAAAGAAGAAGTGTCACTAGGTACTAAGGAGGAGACTTATGAGGGTCTGATTGGAGGGGGAGCTCCGTCGATCGAGACCCCATTTTGCTTTAAATCTGACCTCTCAACTCAGGAAAGTCGGCGTATGACTCAGTACAAAGATTGGGAATGCGTGACGGGAGTAGGGAGGGGCCAAGTTGGGGGGGGAGGTAGGGGAGAAAAGGAAAGGAAAGGAGATATGGTGCACTTTGAGGGGAGGAGGAGGGAAGATAAGGCAAAGAGGGGGAAGGGGTAGGAATTGAAGGAGAGTAAGAATAAGGAGAGGAAGAGGAGGAATAAGGGAAGGGAGAAGAAAGAGGGAGACATGGAATAGGATGTGGGAGGAAAGAAGGGAGGGGGGCAAGGTAGAGAGGGAAGAGTGAGAGGGAGGGAGTGAAGGGGAGGAGGAGGAGAGACATTGACGCCACACAAGAGAATCCTAAAGAAAAGATTTGTTGGCACTAATGATGACATCCTTCGTATATTTTATTCTGGTGAAGGTCAGGGAATTTTTGTGCCGCTGAAGAGGCGAAGACGAGGGAGGAGGAGGAAGAGGAAGCGGGGAGGGAGGGGGACGAGGAAACGGAGGAGGAGGAGGATGGGGAAGAGAATGAGGATTCGGTGGAAGATGGGGATGAAAATTGGAAGATAGGGATGAGGATTGGGAGGAAGATGGGGATTAGGATTGGGAGGAAGATGGGGATGAGGATTGGAAGGAAGATGAGGTTGAGGAAGAAGATGAAGATAAGGCTGATGATTGGGGAGGAAGACGAGGAGGAGCGTGGCGAGGACAAGGGAATGGTCGGTGCCTGAGACGAATGAAATGGCTTGGCGTCGGGCACAGGAACTCGATACTATACGAGTGGTATCGAAAAGCGGCTGAAAGGGGAGGTGGAGGTGGAGGGCGAAATGCGGTTGAAGGACTCGAACGGTACGGTCTCGTAAGTGGAGATGATATGGAGGGAAGTGGTGGAGGAGGAGGAGGGAAATGTGGAAGTGGAAGTTTAAGAAGTAGAAGAGGAGTGGGAAATGGAGGAGGGAGAGGCGTGGAAAGAGGAATAGGTGGTGGAGGAAGAGACGGAGAAAGAAAGGGATTATAAGTAGAAGCTTTAATAGTAGCAGCAGTAGCAGGAAGAGGAATAGGTAGAGATTGAGAAGTAATAAAAAGTGGAGGAGGAGGAGGATAAAGCAATTTCCTTTAAAACCCTTGATCCTTTAAAATCCAAGCGCTTATGTAAGGCAGCCACACTTCTTCGCCCCTCCTTTGGCCTCCCCCACCGGCCTTCTCCCTCCCCCACCGGCCTTCTCCCTCCCCCACCGGCCTTCTCCCTCCCCCTCCTTCTTCCCACAGGCCTTCTCTCCACCGTCCTTCTCCCCCTTCGGTTTTCTACTCTCCCTCATGGCCTTGTCTCCCCGCCCCGGTATTCTCCGCTCCCCCCCTCCCTGGGCTTCTCTCTCCCCCCACCTCGGCCTTCTCTCTCCCCCCACCTCGGCCTTCTCTCTCCCCCCACCTCGGCCTTCTCCCCCCCGCCGGCCTTCTCTCCCCTTCCTCCCGGCCTTCTTCCCCCTCTTCCCGGCCTTCTTCCCCCTCTTCCCGGCCTTTTTCCCCCTCTTCCCGGCCTTCTTCCCCCTCTTCCCGTCCTTTTTCCCCCTCTTCCCCGCCTTCTTCCCCCTCTTCCCGGCCTTCTTCCCCCTCTTCCCGGCCTTCTTCCCCCTCTTCCCGGCCTTCTTCCCCCTCTTCCCGGCCTTCTTCCCCCTCTTCCCGGCCTTCTTCCCCCTCTTCCCGGCCTCCTCCTCCCTCTTCCCGGCCTTCTTTCCTCACTCCCCGGCTTTCTTCCCCTTCTTCCCGGCCTTCTTCCTCCTCTTCCCGGCCTTCTTCCCCTCTTCCCGGCCTTCTTCCCCCTCTTCCCGGCCTTCTTCCCCCTCTTCCCGGCCTTCTTCCCCCTCTTCCCGGCCTTCTTCCCCCTCTTCCCGGCCTTCTTTCCCCTCTTCCCGGCCTTCTTTCCCCTCTTCCCGGCCTTCTTCCCCCTCTTCCCCCTCTTCCCGTCCTTCTCCTCCCGTCCCCTTCGCCCCGGCCTTCTCCGTTCGGCGACCTCCCCCCCCAGCCTTTCTCCCCACACTTAATCTGTAGCTTCCCCTTGGTTTTCCCGTGTTCTCTTACTTTTTTCCTCCCATTTTCGAAAACCCCCATTTCCTAATGGGTTCAGTTCTTTCCCCTCCATCGGGATTTGCGTCCAACATGAGTCCCATTCTCTTAATACCCCATTTTATATTTCCTCCTCCTCTCCTCCTCCTCTCCTCCTCCTCCTCTCCTCTTCTTTCCACCCTCTTCTACCCTTCCGCCCCTTTTACCTTCTTTTTCCCCTTTCTCTTCCTCCTCCCCTCCTCCTCTTCTTCTTCTTTCCCCCTCTTCCTTCCTTCCGCACCTTTTATCTTCTTTTCCCCCTTCCTCTTCCTCCTTTTCCTACTCCTATCCACATCTTCCCCCTCCCTTCTTCCTCCCCAACTTCCCCCTGCTCCCGTCCTTTCTCCCCCTCCCTTTCCCCCATCTTCCCCATCCTTTCACCCCATCCTCTTCATCTCCTCCTCTTCCTCCACCACCTACTGCTCCCCCCTCCTCCTCTTCTTCCACCTCCTACTGCTCCCCTGCTCCTCCTCTTCCTCCACCTCCTACTGCTCCCTTCCTCCTCCTCTTCCTCCACCTCCTACTGCTCCCTTCCTCCTCCTCTTCCTCCACCTCCTGCTCCCTTCCTCCTCTTACTCCTCCCCTCCTCCTCTTACTCCTCTTCCTCCACCACCACCACGTCCTCCTCTCCTTTCTCCTCCTTCTCTTCCTATTCCTTCTTCGCCCGTCTTCTTCCCCATCCTCCTTCTCCCTCCCTATCCTCTTCTTCACTCTTCCCCACCCTCCTCCTCCTCCTTCCCCATCTTCGTTCCTCCTCCCCCTCCTCTTCCTCCTTCCTCCCCGTCCTCTTCCTCCTTCCTCCCCGTCCTCTTCCTCCTTCCTCCCCGTCCTCGTCCTTCCTCCCCGTCCTCGTCCTCCTCCTCCTCCTCCTCCTTCCCCATCTTCCTCCTTCCTCCCCTCCTTATTCTTCTTCCTCCTCCTTTCCCTTCTTTCTCCTCCTTCCTCTTCTTTCTCCTCCTCCTTCCTCTTCTTTCTCCTCCTCCTTCCTCTTCCTCCTCCTTCCTCTTCCTCCTCCTTCCTCTTCCTCCTCCTTCCTCTTCCTCCTCCTTCCCCTTCCTCCTCCTTCCCCTTCCTCCTCCTTCCCCTTCCTCCTCCTTCCCCTTCCTCCTCCTTCCCCTTCCTCCTCCTTCCCCTTCCTCCTCCTTCCCCTTCCTCCTCCTTCCCCTTCCTTCTTCTTCTTCTCCTTCCTTTTCCTCATCCTTCTTCTTTTTCCTCCTTCCTTTTCCTCATCCTTCTTCTTTTTCCTCCTCCTCCTCCTTCCTCCACCTCCTCCTCCTCCTTTCCCTTCTTCCACCACCTCCTTTCCCTTCTTCCACCTCCTCCTTTTCCTTCCTTCTCCTCCTTCCTCTTCCTCTTCCTCTTCCTTCTCCTCCTTCCTCTTCTTTCTCCTCCTTCCTCTTCTTTCTCCTCCTTCCTCTTCCTTCTCCTCCTTCCTTCTCCTTCACCTTCCTTCTCGTCCTTCCTCTTCCTCATCATTCCTCTTCCTCATCCTCCCTCTTTTTTCCTCCTCATGCATCCCCTTCTTCCACCTCCTACCCCTTCTTCCTCTTCCTCTTCCTCCTTCTTCCTTCCTATTCCTCGTCCTTTCTCTTTTTCCTCCTCCCTCCTCCTCCTCCTCCTCCTCCCCCTCCCTCCTCCTCCTTCCTCCTCCTCCTCCCCTTCTTCCTCCTCCTCCCCTTCCTCCTCCTCCCCCTTCCTTCTCCTTCCCATTCTTCCTCCTCCTACTTCCCCTTCCTCCTCCTCCTACTTCCCCTTCCTCCTCCTCCTACTTCCCCTTCCTCCTCCTACTTCCCCTTCCTCCTCCTACTTCCCCTTCCTCCTCCTCCTACTTCCCCTTCCTCCTCCTCCTACTTCCCCTTCCTCCTCCTCCTACTTCCCCTTCCTCCTCCTCCCCCTTCCTCCTCCTCCTGCTTCCCCTTCTTCCACCTCCTTTTCTCTCCTCCTTCCCCATCCTCCTCCTCCTCCCCATGCTCCTCCTTCTTCCCTGGCCTGCTCCTGCTCCTCCTCCCCCCGCTGCTCGTCCCTCCACCCCCCTTGTTTTCCATCAAGTTTTCTGGTTTCATCGAGTGAGACTGTATCGCCTTTTTTTCTCTTCTAACCCCCCATGCCTCCTTTCCCCTCCTCCTCCTCCTCCTCCTCCCCCCGAGGGACGTTGAAAAGCCATGGCGCCCCTCTTTAGACCTTTTCCTGTTCAACCCTTTCCGTCATTTTTTGTCTCATTCTCCTTCCCTTCCCTCCCCTCTTTCTCCCCTCCTACCCTTCTCCCCCTTTCTCTCCTCCTCTTCTCATCCTCCCCTCTTTCTCCCTCCTCCTCACCTTCCTTTCCCCCAACTCTTCAGTCTCCTCCCCATCTTCCTCCTCCGGCTCCTCTTCCGTCTCCTCTCTCCTCTTTCGTCGCTTCCCCCTCCTCCTCCGGCCCCTCCCCAGTCCTCTTCCCCATTCCTCTTCCATCTCCTTTCCATTTCTCTTTAGTGTCCTCCCCCTCCTCCATTATATTCTCCTCATTCCTCCTCATCCTTCTCCACCTCCTCATTGTCATCCTAATCTTCCCTCCTCTTCTGTTTCTTCCCTCTCCTCCTCCGGCTCCTTCCCTCTCCTCCTCCTGCACCTCCACCTCCTGTTCCTCCTCCTCCTCATTGTCACCCTGGCCTTCCCCTCCCCCCCTTCCCCCTCCTTTTCAGGTCCTTGGCGGCTCACAGTTTTCCCACCTTGTAACAGCCTTGTAACCCCCCTCCATTAAACTCTTACACACCCACACACACACTCTCTCTCTTTCCTCTCTCTCTCATTCTCTCCCTTTTGTTCAGAACGTCTCTCCCCTTTATAGTGCCTCTGTTCCCTTAATCCCTAATCTCTGTTCCTAATTCCGAGTTTAGCCCGGATCCACGCTCTCGGCATCCCTTTTATCTAATCTCGAATGCTCATCCTGACTTTTTATTTATTTATTTATTCATTCAAAAGGTCATCTCTTACCGAAAATATATCCTATCCTCCCAACATTTGACTTTCCCTCAAAATTTCACTGCTTCAAAAGTTTTCCTTCCCTCATTTTTTTTTCATCACTCATAGATATTCACTTTTTCAATCTAATTCATTCATTCCATACAAAAAAAAAAAAAAAAAAAAAATCACCTGAAATTTTCGCCTTTCAAAAATTCGCCCTCCCGAAATTTTCGTCCCACAAACTTGAAATCAATAGAGGAGGCACTTGGAGAAGTGTAGAATCCCAGGGCACATGTAAATAATCGTGTGTATATGTGTGTACGTGTGTGTTTTTTTGGGGTACAATACCTATAAACGGTGTACAGGAACACTATGACATCTGTATAGGTTGTGACCTTGAGGAGTCTCAGTGGACACCTGTACAAATGCTAAGGTCTGCACATGTACAGCATGAGAACATAAAAGCGGAGGATACTGCAAGAGGCCATAAGGCCTACACTAGGCAGAACTATGTCCCTTACCACCTGCCATCCCTATTCACAACTCTATCTAATTTTCTCTTTATACAACCGATTGTTTCATCGCTCACTACATGGTTACTCTTTATATATATATATATATATATATATATATATATATATATATATATATATATACATATACACACAAGAGTTGGCATCAACAGGATTCCATAAACGGGCTTGATGCTTATCAGAATGTTGTCGAAAATTGAAATAGTTTAATTTACGTATTGACATAGTTAACCTTTGGGGGAGGTTTCCCAATTTTGTTTTCGTCTGAAAGTAGTGTGGATACAAAGGTCTTGACAAAAAGAGGTTAGTTCATTTTGGAAGGGAAACTAACGATATGACGTCAAAAGGAGGTTGTCTATCGTCTCTCTGTCACTCCTTCTCTCAAGTGAATTGCCCTATTCTTGTCCAGACAGTAATTCGATTAGAGAGACAAGATAAGTATAAACCTGTTGTAATCTTGTTTAGACATTTAAACCTCTTCATTGCCTGGACAAACCTCGAAGACCTTTGGTCATAGCTAATGGCGCCAGGGGATTTTATTCAGTTGAGTTGTGGGTTGGGAGGGGCATAGAGCATGGGGTCTCGATTGGTCAACGCCATCTTTCCTCCTGAGTCCGCCTCTTTGAAGAGAAAAAAGTATATGTATGTATATATATATGTATGTATATATATATACAGTAGTATGTATATATGTATATGTATGTATGTATATATGTATATATATGTATGTATATATGTATGTATATATATGTATGATATATATGTATGTATATATATGTGATATATATGTATGTATATATATGTATGATATGTATGTATATGTATGTATATATATGTATGTATACATATGTATATATATGTATATATATGTATGTATGTATATGTATGTATATATAATATATATATATATATATAATATATATATATATACATATATATTTATATGTATATATATATATACATATATATATAATATATATATATATATATTGACGGGGTTCATCATTCAGCGCCGTATTAGAGCGCCTGCCAATCGTCCTAATTGAGATACACACCAGCGGGACGTTTCGTTCAAATTGAAGCGAGGGAGGGGACCCACGTTTACCTCCCCCCCCCCTTTTTTTTTTATCGTCGAACATACAAACTCCTGTAACTTCAACTCTAAAAAAACAGGGTTCTGTACCTACTACTGCCACTACTATTGAAACAATAAAATAAATAGATAAATAGGATTTCTTGTGCCAATACTGTGTCAACAGGAAGAACGCCGGAGTGCTCCCGGACCGGCTTCCTATTAGTCCGTCTCCTCCGGATGAACCTCCGGCCATAAACTGAAGAGTTGAGGTGGGGGGGGGGGATAGGGGAGAACGTAAAGAAAAGGGGGAGGGGGAAATTTAAGGAAAGCGGAAGGGGGAGAACTTAAAAGGGGGAAATAAGAGGAAAATGTGAAAAAAGGGGGAGGACGGAGAACGTCAATAAAAGGGGTGAGGGGAGAAACTTAAAGGAAAGGGGGAAGGGAGAACGTAAAGAAAACGGGGAAATTGGGGAGAACGTAAAGAAAATGGAAAGGGGAGAACATGAAGGAAAGGGGAGACGAGAGGAACTTAAAGAAATGAGGAGGGAGGAGAACTTAAAATGGAAGGGGAGAACTTAAAGAAAATGGTTACGGGGAGAAAGTAAAGGAAAGGGGAATGGGGAGAAAGTAAAGAAAAGGGGGACGGGGGCAACGTAAAGGAAAAGGGGAGCGGAGGGGGAGAGAACATTAAAAAAGTTGTAAGGGGGAGAAAGTAAAGAAAAGAGGAACGGGGCCAACGTAAAGGAAAGGGGGAGGGGGAGAACATGAAGAAATAGAGGGGTAGACAGAGAATTTCAAGAAAATGGGGTTAGGGGGGAGAACTTAAAGGAAAGGGCGAGGGGGAAAATTTAAAGGAAAGGGGGAGGGGGAATTAAAGGAAAGGGAGGAGAGGAGAACTTATAGAAAATGGGGTGAGGGGGGCAGAACTCGAAGAAAACGAGTCCATCAATGGTGGTTTTTGGACACGACTGAACCCATTGACCCTGATGTTCAGTTGTTCACACTTTGACCTGTTTTGTTCAGCCCGGGGGTTGACTCTGAACTTGAACGGAACCTGAATAGACCGGGACCCCAGTTTTGTTCAGTTTGTAGTGCCCCCACTCATTGTTGAAATAATCGTTTTTGTCTGTGGTCAAAAACATGATTAGAATAATGATAATTATAGTGATTATGATATAAGGTAAATAAAGAAAAAATTATACAATAAAAGTGGATAAATTATCATAGATAACAGTATATTGTATAGATGTAATATATATAGATAGGTGTAATAGGTATAATACAATATAATATTATAGAATAATGCTGCATTAATGAAAATGAAAATATATCGCTAAATGTGGCGTCACCGTGGTGACGATTGAGATTGATGCCACAATCAACTTGAGCGTTGAAGATTCTAACTATGTTAATGGTTGCAATTGCTAGTCTCTATTACCAAAAGGTGTGCCCCCAAAGGTGAATGAAATCGCCTGGCTGCAGCCAAAATGGTAAAAAGTATCATTAGGCATGGACGTTAACCTTGCCCCGTTTAATTGATCGAAATCATAAAGCGTTAGCAAGCATAAAGTAAATAGGATTGTCTCACAGAAGCAGTAGGCTTAGGGTGGCCAGGCCTGTCTTCTGTGACCTGACCCTGACCTGACCTGACCTGAGCTGACCTGACCTGAGCTCTGGAGGGATCAGTTGCATCGACCAACTGGGTCGATGAAGCAGAAAGGGGCACTTGGTCACGTGTGTGTGTGTGTGTGTTGTGTGTGTGTGTGTGTGTGTGTGTGTGTGTGTGTGTGTGTGTGTGTGTGTGTGTGTGTGTGTGTGTGTGCACCCCTATCCATCCAAGCCTGTGGCACTAGTTATCACGAAATATGGAGGCGTTTGCGAATTAAAAGTGAGAAGATGGAATTGCGTTGCGAAATATAATTTTCGGGTTTTTCGTCTAATTTCGATTTCTTTTCCGCCGAGGGCTGCAGGTCCTCTTTCTTTTTCATTTACGTAGATAGACTTGTTTATTTGATTTTTCGTTTTTCTTTTTCTCATTTTTCCGGGTCTGTTTTTTCTTATTTGGGTATTTTGCTATTTTTTTGTTTTTCGTATTTTTATTATATATTGTATTTTTCATTGTCTAATTTTGCATTTATTTGATTTGATTACTTATTTTATTATTTATTGTCACCTTGTTTTCTTATTTTGTATTTTCGGCTGCGAGTGATGAGTAGGGTGATCAATTGATAATGAGTCTGCTAATGATAATTTCACCGCTAATGCTTATTTCGTCCATGCTAATTGCTTTGTTTTGCTAATTGCCCTTATGTTGTCTCTTGCCGCTGCTCATTATGCTGCCAGGCTGCTGCATTAGTTATGCTGCAGCTGCTACAGCTTGCAATGCTGTTTATGATAATGATGATACGACTACTACTCTCTCATACTGATCATGCTGCTGCATTTAATATGCTTTTAATGCTCTGTGAATCTGCTTTTGGTGCAGTCTGCAACGCTGGTCGTGCTGTCGATGCTGCAGTTAATACTAGACTGGTTTCAATGCTGTGGGTGTCTATTATGATGAAGCATTACTGCTTTTAATACCGTCTCTAATGCTGTTTATGCTTTTGGTGATGCTGCAGTTAATGCTATTACTGTTCTTAATGCTGCCCATGCTGCACTTGCTTGTACTACCTCTCCTTCTCCTCCTTGTCCTCCTTGTCATTTCTGCTGTCCTCCTCCTCCTCGTCCACGTCCACCTCCTCGTCTCTCTATCGTCGTTGTTTTTCGTGCTCTAGTTTTCATATCCTTGTCTTCTTTCTCGTCTTTCTCCTCTTCCTTCTCGTCTTCCTCGTCTTCCTTGTCTTATTCCTCATCCACCATTACCACCTCCCCTTGTCCCTCCACCGTTCTCCTCTTCCCATTCAAATTTCTCTTCTCTCCTCTTCCTATTCTCCCCTCTTCTTCTTTTCTCCTCTTCCTCACTCTATCCCTTTTCCTCCTTGTTCCCCTCCTCGCCTTCCAGATCCTCACCCCTCTCCCGTCCTCGCTTCTTCCTCTCATTCATTCGACATTTTCTCAATCTTTCTCGCATTCTATATTATTTTCTCGTCCTTTCTCTCTCTCTCTCTCTCTTTCTCTCTCTTCTTTTTTCTATCTTTCCCTCGTTTGCTCTCCTTTTTTCAGTCCTCTTTATTTTCGGATCCATTGTCCCCTTGTCTTTTTTTTTCCTCTTCTTCAGTCCTTTATTTCGTTTTGTTTCGTAGGTTTTTATTGCCTCTTTGTTTTGTCCTTCTGTTTCTCTTCGTCTCTTTTTTTTAAACACTTTCTCCGTCTGACGCTGGCCGACTTCACTTTCTCCATGTTGTTTAGATTTTCCTCTTCGTTTCTCTGACATTGGCTTCATTTTCTTGTCTTTCCTTTTTTCGTCATCCACTGTTATTTCAATTCTCTTGTTTATATCTTCATTTCCTCCCCAAGGATCAAACTCCTCCTCCTCCTCCTCCTCCTCTTCCTCCTCATTCTCCTCCTTCTCCTTCTCCTCCTCCCCCTCCCCAGAGTTCCACCTCGAAGTCCTGAGGCTCAAGTTTTTGTTTCTCCCTCCTTCTCATGCCCTCCTTTCTCTCTCTCTTCTCTCTCTCTCCTTTCTCTATCCCTCTTCTTTTTCTCTCGTCCTCTCCCTCCCTCTCTCCCTCACACTCCCTCTCCCTCCTTCTGTTCCCTCACTATTTTTATCTCCTTTTCCACCACCTCGTCCACCATCTCATTCTTCTCTTCTTCTTACTACTCTCCCTTTTCTCTCTTCACTTTCTTCTTTCTTCCTCTTTGTTCTCTTTTTCCTCTTCTTTTTTCTCTTTTTCCTCCTTTGTTTTATCCTCCTTTTCCTACTCTCTTCTATTCCTCTGTTTTTCGTCTTTTGTCTTGCCTTTTTTTTTCCTCATCTCCCTCGTGTCCTCCTTCCTCTTGTCCTCCACCCTTATGTTCCTCCTCCTTCCTGTTCTTTCTTCTCCTTACTGGTTCCCCCTTTTCCCTCTTTGTCGACCTCCTTCCCCTCCTCGCCCCTTTCCCCCTTCTCGCTACCTCTCCCTCCTCCCCCTCCTCTTCCCCCTTTCTTACCCTTCTCCTACTCCTCCCCTTGTTGTCCCTCCTCCTCCACCTTCCTCCTTGTACTTCTTTCCCCTCTTCCTTGTACTCCTTCCCCCTCCTCCTTTCACTCCTTCCCTTTCCTCCTTGTACTCCTTCTCTTTCCTCCTTGTACTCCTTCCCCCTCCTCCTTGTACTCCTTCCCCCTCCTCCTTGTACTCCTTCCCCCTCCTCCTTGTACTCCTTCCCTTTCCTCCTTGTACTCCTTCCCCCTCCTTGTACTTCCTCCCCCTCCTTCTCCTCTTTTTCTTCTCCTCCCCCATTTCTTCATCCTCCTCTCCTTACTCCTCCACCTCCTCTCCTTACTCCTCCACCTCCCCTTTCCTCTACCTCCTCCTCCTCCTCCTCCTCCTCCTCCTCCCGCTCAGCTGTTTCCGTATTGATTGTGTGCTGATGCTGGGAGGCGGGGGTGGAGCCGGGGGCGGGAGAGTGGCCGGGGAGGGGTTCTCGCTCTCTCCTGCTCTCGCTCGTTCTCGCTCGCTCCCGCTCTTGCTCTCGCTCGTTCTTGCTCTCGCTCGTTCTCGCTCTCTCCCGCTCTTGCTCTCTATCTCTCGCTCTCTCCCGCTCTTGCTCTCTATCTCTCGCTCTCTCCCGCTCTTGCTCTGTCTCTCTTTCTATCCCTCTACTCCCTCCCTCTCCTTCCCCCTTCTTCCCCCTCCCCTTCCTCCATCCCTCTTCTCTCTCCCCATTTCTCCCTCCCTCCCTCCATCCCTCTCCCTCTTCTCCCTCCACCCCCTCTCTCTCCCTTCATCCATCTCCTTCTCCTGTATTTTGTGTATGTGTGCGCGTTCGCGCGCCCGCGCCTCTCTCTCCATGTGTTTGAACATGTGCCCCTGTATTTGAAGCCGGGACCGTCAAGCGGGTTGGGTACTGATGTTTGCCGTTGTCGCCGCCGCCGCCGCCGCCGCCGCCGCTGTTGCAGCAGAAACAGCAGCAGGAAGAGCAGCAGGGCTGCTCTTCTGCTGCTGGCGCCCCCCCGCGAAGCTGGCCTTCAAAACTCCCCACACTCCCCTCACTCCCTCACTCCCTCACTCCCTCACTCCTCCTGTCCCCATTTCCCCATTCCTGAAGTCTCTTACTGTCACTCTCACTCGCTTCTTCACTCGTACTCGTTACTCTAACCTCTCTCTCTCTCTCTCTCTCTCTCTCTCTCTCTCTCTCTCTCTCTGTCTGCCTGCCTGTCTTTCTGTCTCTCGCTCCCTCTCTCTATCTCTCTTTCTCTGTCTCTCTCTCTTTCTCTCTCTCTGTCTCTCGCTCCCTCTCTCTCGCTCCCTCTCTCTCGCTCCCTCTCTCTCTCTCTCTCTCTCTCTCTCTCTCTCTCTCTCTCTCTCTCTCTCTCTCTCTCTCTCCCATTCCCATTCTCATCTTCGTTGGCATCTGGAACGCGTTCGGAATCGTTCTCGTTCTCCTTCGCCCACGTCAACTTTAACTCTCACACGCCCTCACTCCCGCCTGCTCCTCTATCATCATCATCATCTCCAGCAGCAGCATCACCAGCATCATCGTCGTCACTAGTGTAACCATCATCATCATCATTACAACCACAGTCATCACCATTTGCATCACAATCATCAGCAATGTCGCTCGCTATCACCATTACAAATTGTCACCACCAAAATCACCGCCACCAACTCTACCATCAACTCCATCACCACCACCACTATCACCATCGCAACGACCACCATCCTTACAATCAGTAACACAATCTATCACCACCATAATCACCACTAATATTACCTCCTTCACTACCATCACCATCACTACCATTACATACACCGAATACCCAGCAGCTCATCTAAACGAACACACCCGCACGCGCAAACATTACCTCACAGACCAGATAAGACCATATAGGAGAGAGAGAGAGAGAGAGAGAGAGAGAGAGAGAGAGAGAGAGAGAGAGAGAGAGAGAGAGAGAGAGAGAGAGAGAGAGAGAGAGAGAGAGAGAGAGAGATCCTGCATATGCCCGGGTCGCACCAGCCCCTCTCAGATCAGGTCACCACCCAGCAATGAAACAGTAACAACAGAGAACTCCACGCAGAACACAATGGAGAACATCTAGAACACGTAATTTTATATTTCCCAATGCTAACGTAGAACAAAGAGCGGGCACACAAAATCTACATGTTGCCGGCTGGCGGATGCCATGGGGTTGTGGGTCATTTTCGTCACCATCATTACCATCATCACTCCCATCATCACAATAATCTCTGTCATGTATCACCATCACCACCACTATCTCTATCTCCCTCACCATCATCATCACTAGCACCACGAATACTGTAATAGTCACCATCACCACCTTCAACACCAATATTTTCATCACAATCGACTTCTTTTATCCTCCTCTTCCCTCCTTCCACCTCCTCCGTTGTTCCATCTCCTGTCTTTTCTTTGGTATGTAAGCGTCTTTCTTTCATTCTTCTCTTCCTTATCATCCCTTCCTCTCTCCCACCTTCCTTCCTTCCTACGTCCTTTCTCCATTCGTTCTTCCTCCTTCTCCCTCTTCCTCCTTCTCCCTCTTCCTCCTTCTCCCTCTTTCCTTCTCGTTCTCCTTTCATTCATCTCTATTCCCAGCTTCCCTCCGTTTTCCTCCCTGTGTCCCTCCTTCCCTCTCCCTCTCTTTGTCCCTGTCCCTCCTTTCCCTCCCTTTTCCTCCCCTTCCTCTCCCTCCTTTCTCCTCCTTCCTTTTCTTCCTCTCTCCCTCCCTCTCCTCCCTTCACTTCTTTCATCCATATCTTTTTAACCCTTCTCCCCGCATTTCCTTTCCTCATCCCCCTCTCTCCCTCCCTCCCTCCCTCCCTCTCCCTCCCACCTTTTCCCCCTTCCACACCTTTTTTCCCTCCCTCCTCCCTCCCTCCCTCGCTAGCCTCTCCACATCGCCTCACCATTGTCTTTGGCTGTCTTAACGCTTGACGAGTGACAGTTGAAGGGGTGGGGTGGGGGGGGGCGGTGGCGAAATGACGCCGGGATTGGAAATGAAGAGGAAAAGTTT
>NC_134777.1:56712087-56717087 GCF_046742065.1 Oratosquilla oratoria
AAGGGGCAAAGGGTATAAGGGAGGTGCATGGAGGAAGGAAGAAGGTAAAAATATGAAAGCAGGTGGAAGGTAAGAGAGAGAGAGAGAGAGAGAGAGAGAGAGAGAGAGAGAGAGGCGAATAGAGGAGATAGAAGCAGTTTCGTTGGAGTGGGGCAGTAGCTGGAGGGAAGGGATGGAAGAGGAGGTGGAGGAAGAGGTTGGGAGGAGGAAGAGGAGGAGGAGGAGGGCAGATTTGGGACGAGGCCAAGCGATGGCTGCACCCAGCCCGACCTACGAATATTACCGACTACAACGCGGATGCCGTCAACCCCCCCCCCCTCTCCCTCCCCCTCTCCACCTCCAGTCTGCCCTGCCTGCCCTGCCTGCCCTGCTTGCCATTTCTTGGCCTGCCAACCCGTGCTACTTGTCCTGCCCGCCATGACAGTCTTTCCCCCATCCCCCCCCCGCTTTTTTTTTCTGCCAGCATGTTCTGCTTGTCCTGTCTCTCCTGTTTGTTTTGTCTGTCCTGTTTGCTTGCCCTGCATGCCTGTCTATCTTCCTCTTGTCCTCTTTGCTTGTCTTCCCCAACCTACTTCATGTCTTCCTACCGCTCTGCCTCCTTTCTTCCCTCTCTCCTTCATGCCTCTATCTCTCCTCTTGCTCTCTCACTCCCTACCTCTCAGCCTTACTCTCCCTCTCCTCTTCTCTGCATTTCTCTCCTACCCTGCCTCTCGCCCTCTCCCCTGCCTTTCCGCTCTCTCTCTCTCCTGCCTCTCCCCCTCTCTTTCCTGACACTCCTATCCCTTGCCCCTACCCTCTCTTTAATGCCGCTCCCCTCTCTCACCTTCCCTGCCTCTCTCCATTTCTCCCCCCCCTCCCGCGCACACACACACACTTCTTACCTCTCCACACCGCTATGGGGTATAGACTCCTTTGAATTTTACAGTCAGTGTATGTGAGGGGATTTTGTGACACCCATACGGACCAGTCTCGCAGCAGTGTTTATGACTGGAGGAGACTAGTCCTTCGTGAATAGAAGCGCTGGTTAGAGTTCACGAAATACTAGTATTAATACCATCCCTCCTTCCTTCTTTCCTTCCCTCCCTCTTTTCCTTATTTTCCTCACTCTTTCCTTCCCTTTCCCCCATTTCCCTCCCTCGTCCACTCCATCTCTCTCTCCCTCTTCCTCTCTCTTTTCCTCCCTCCCTCCCTTGCCCTCCTGGCCGGCCTGCCTGCCTGCCAGCCGGCCAGCCGGCCACCCTCAGCACTTTGGCATCCTGGCGCCATCACACCTTCACCACCACCACCACCACCACCACCACCACCACCACCACCACCACTACCACCACCACCACCACTACCACCACCACCACCACCACCACCAACTTTCCTCTCAACCTCCACTCTTCCTTCCTTCCCTTCCTTGTCTATCACTCCCTAAGCTCCTGCATCGCTCTTCCTCCTCTTCCTCTTCCTTTTCCATCTCATCCTTCCACCTTCTCCATCTCACCCACATTCTCATTCTCTTAATTTTCATCCTTGTCTTAATCATTATTGTTTTCATCCTCATCCCTAAACTCCTCCTCCTCCTCCTCCTCCTCCTCCTCCTCCTCCTGGTTCTCTTGCTCCTCTTCCCTCTGCGTTACTCCCCACCCCCTTCCGCCTCCTCATCCTCCGCCTCCACTTCCACTCCAACCTCCGTCATTTCTCCGACTCCTAAGTTCAAGTCCGCCTCCTATTCACTTCTGCCTCCTTACTTCCTCCCCTTTTTCTCCCCTCCCTCCCTCCCTCCTTTCATCCTTACCTAACCGCCCACATCGTCTTTTCCTCCCTCCCTTCCTTTCCTCCCTCCCTCCCTCCCTTTCCTCCCTCCCCCCTTTCCTCCCTCCCTTCCTTTCCTCCCTCCCTTCCTTTCCTCCCTCCCTTCCTTTCCTCCCTCCCTTCCTTTCCTCCCTCCCTTCCTTTCCTCCCTCCCTTCCTTACCTCCCTCCCTTCCTTTCCTCCCTCCCTTCCTTTCCTCCCTCCCTCCCTTTCCTCCCTCCCTCCCTTTCCTCCCTCCCTCCCTTTCCTCCCTCCCTTTCTTCACTCCCCCCCTCTCTTCCCTCCCTTCCTTTCCTCCCTTTCCTCCTTTTCCTCCCTCCCTTCCTTTCCTCCCTCCCTTCCTTTCCTCCCTCCCTCCCTTTCCTCCCTCCCTTTCTTCACTCCCCTCCCCTCTCTTCCCTCCCTTCCTTCCCTCCCTTTCTCCCTCCTTTCCTTCCCTCCCTTTCTTCCCTTCCCTCCCTTCCCTCCCTCCCTGCCATCCGTCGCTTCCTTCCTTTCTTCCTTCCCTGCCTTCCTTCCCTTCCTCCTTTTCTCGCTCACTTTTTCCCTCCATCTCCCCTTTCATCGCCCGGCCTCCTTTCACCCTCCCTCCCACCCTTCCACCCTTCCTCCCTTCCTCCCTCTCTTCCTCCCTTCCTCTCTCCACTTCCTCTTTCCCTGTCTCCCATTCCCCTCCCCTCCCCTCCCCTCCCCCCAATTCCCTTTCATCTCCCTCCTCCTGCCTTCCCCTTCTCCCCCTTCTTCTACCGGCTCTCCTTCCTCCTCTTCTTCTTTCTCGTACTGCTGCTGCTCTTCCTGTGCTTCTTCCACATTTATAAGCCATCTTTTCCTTTCCCATCCCTCTCCTTCACTTCTTTTCCCTTCCCTTCCCTTCCCGTCCATTCCCTTCCCTTCCCTTCCCTTCCCGTCCATTCCCTTCTTTTCCCGTATCTTTCCATTTTCCCTTACTTTTCCTTTCTTTCCCTTTCCTTTCCCTTCTCGTCCTTTCCCTTCTTTTCCCTTATCTTCCATCTTTTACCTTTCTTTCCCTTCCCTTCCTTTCCCTTCCATTTCTCTCCCTTTCCCTTCCCGCCCTTTCCCTTCCCGTCCTTTCGTTTATTTTTCCTTCCTTTTTCTTCCTTTCCATTTCTTTCCTCCCATTGTTGAATTTATGCCTCCCAGAATCTTGACCTCTTTCCTTCCCCCCTCTCCCCTTCCCCTCTTACCCCCCTTACCCCCCCTTACCCCCCTTACCCCCCCTTACCCCTTTGTCTAGAATGTATATTCTCATTGTGTACCTGTGGCTTTCCTACATTGTCCTTTTTTCCCACTTCCCCCTCCTCCTCTTCTCCTCTCTTCTCTTCTCTCCTCTTTTCTTCTCCGTCTTCACATATATCTTCCCTCTTCCAACTCATTTTTCCCACCCTTTTCTTCCTTTTTCTCTTCCTCTTCCTTTTCCCCTTCTTGCCTTTCTTCTTCCTCTTTTTGCCTGTCTCCTTTCTCTTCCTCTTCTTGCCTTCCTCCTTCCTCATCTTCTTCCTCTTCATTTCTTTTCTTTCCTCTTCCTCTTCTTCCTTCCTCTTTCTCCTTCCTGCTCTTCCTTCTTCCTTCCTCCTCTTCTTTCCTCCTCTTTCTCCTTCCTGCTCCTCCTTCTTCCTTCCTCCTCTTCTTTCCTCCTCTTCCTTCCTCCTCCTCTTCTTCCCTCCTCATCCTTCCTGCTCTTCCTTTTTTCTATTCCTCCTCGTTCTTCTTTATTCCTTCTCCTTCCTCTTCTTCCATCCTCTTCCTCTTTTTTTTCTCTTCCCCTTCGCACTCCCCTCCCGATCCCCACTCCCCTCCCCACCCCCTACAATTTCCTTCTTATCTTTCCCTCTTCCCCAATCTTCCCCATGTTTCTCTCTCTCTCTTTTTTTTCTCTCTCTCTCTCTCTCTTTATTCCTTCATCTTCTTCACTCTCCCTTTCCTTATTCCTTCCCCCTTCTTTATTTCCTCTTTCCTCTTCCTCTCCTCCTCCCCCTCTTCTCCACCTTCTAATCCACCTCCTCCACTTTTACCACCACCACCACCACTTGGTCCATCAGCTTTCAGTGTATATATGTTGTTATTTATCCAGTTTTGTTTTATCTTTCACCCCACCTATCCCCCCCCTTGTCTCGCCTACCACTCTCCCCCCTTTTGCCCCTTACACCGGCCCATGTGGCACCCTGCTTCCCATTTCCCTAATTAAACGCTGACCCCTTGGTTGCTGAACCCCCCTCCCCCTTTCCTCCCCCTTTCCTCCCCCTCCCACTTCCTTTCCTTTTTCTTACCACTCTCTCTCCATCCCCTACATCTGCCGTCTACCCTCCATCTCCACCTCCCCTCATTCTTCCCCTCCCTCTACCACCTTTTCCTTCCCCCTCCACCCCTTTCCTCCCCCTCTCTCCACTCCCTTTCCCCTCCCACTACCCCCCTTCTCCCCCTCTCTCCTCCCCCTACCTCCATCCCCTTTTTCCTTCCTCACCCCTCCAACCCTTTTCCCCTCCTCCCTTCCGCTCTACCTCCCCTCCCCTTCCTCCTTTCCGCTCCCCTCCCTCTCCCTTACCCCTCCCCTCTCTTGCCCCTCCCTTTTCCTTACCCCTTCCTCCAGCTCCCCCTCTCTTCCCCTTCCCCACCCCTTCCCTCTCCTGTAAAAGGTGATGCTTTGCTAGAGATTTGTAGTGTCGTGGCAGTGCTTCACTCTTGGTCTCGATCTCAAACTATTGGAGATGTCCGGTGACTCGGACAGTAATGAAATTGCCCGACACAGTGCCACCCAATAGGTAAGGGGTCAGGAAGGGTTGACGAGGGACAAACGCTCCACGTCGGGCCGAGAATCATCTGGTCACCACCATTTCCATTACCACTAACACCTCCACCTCCATCAACTCCACCACCACCACTTCACCATCAAAATCTCTACCACCACATCCACTACCTCCACCACCACCACTACCACCACCACTTCTACCATCTCTACCATCACCTCCACCTCTACCACCACCACCCGTGGTTTGCAGTGACATAGAATCGCCTCTTCTTGGTCATAACCAAATGAGAAAAGCATACCATAGAGGTCATAGTCAGGCTAGGCTAGGTCAGCCTATACAAGGTTAGGCTATGGAAAGATAGTCGAGTTTAGGCTAGATTAGGTTAGGTTACGTTAGACTAAGCTAGGCTATGTAAGGTTAGCCAAAGTAAGG
>NC_134777.1:56729587-56802087 GCF_046742065.1 Oratosquilla oratoria
GTCTTTGTCTCTTCTGCCTCCTCCCCTTCTCTTCCTACTCCTCCTCCTCTTCCTCCTCCTTCCTCCTCTTCCTTCACTTCCTCCTTCTCTTCCTCCTCTTCCTTCACTTCCTCCTTCTCTTCCTCCTCTTCCTTCACTTCCTTCTTCTCTTCCTCCTCTTCCTTTGTACGACATATCTTATATTCATTTGTTTATTTATTTTTATTTGTTTATTTTATTTCAGTGTATCTATTCTTAAGTTTGATTTATTTGCCTTTATTTATTATGTTTGGGTTTATTCATTGTCTGGGGACTTTGTCTTGGGTTCCCTGTCCTTGAATATTCTGTGACCCCCTCCTCTTTCCCCCCCTCTTCTTTCCCCCCCTCTTCTTTTATTCCCCCCACCCTCACTTTCCCTTCATTCTCCCCTCCTTTCCCCCTTTCTCGAGGGACTACGTTCCCTTTCAGTGTGTGTTTCGGGGATTTCGTCTATAGAATTCCTTGCCTCTCACACTCTTCTTCTTCTTCCTCTTCTGCTTCCCCTTTCTTTATCCTTTTCTTTTTCCTCTTTTTCTTCTTTATCTATTCCTCTTCCCTTATTCCCCCTCTTCCTCCTCTTCTTCCTCTGCTTCATCTTCATCTTCCTCTTATTCTTCTTCCTTTTCCTCTTCTTCCTCTTTATCTTTTTTCTCTTCTTCCTCTTAATCTTCTTCCTTTTTTTCTTCCTCTTCAACCTCTTTTTATTCCCAATTAAATGGAACTCCTCATCACAAGTTTCTGAATTTCATTGCTGATATTCTGTATTCATTATTTTTTATATTATTTTCGAGGCCATCTTGTTATTTTTCTAATGTGTGTTATCAGTAGCATTTTGTGTTTATTTATTTATGTACTTTAATGTATTTCTTTAATTATGTATTTATGTATTTTATATATCTTTTATTCATATTTATACAATTGTTCTTGCCTCTTGGTTCTCGTTTTCCAAGATCTCCTCTCTTCTCCTCCTGGACGCCATTTTGTGTTTTGCCGTCCTCGTCCTCCTCGTCCTCTTTATTGCCCTCCAAGCTGCGCTCTTCGGACTCCTCATGACTCCGTGGTCTCGCTGTTTCTCTCTTTCCCCCCCCTCTCTCTCTTTCTCTCTTTCTCCCTCTATTTCACCCTCGTCCTTCTTCCTTTTTCTCCTCTTCCTTCCTCCTTCTCCTTGGCTCCTCGCCCAGTTTCCGTCGCTCCTGCAGGGTCTCCCTCACCCACTTTCTTGCTGCGGGCGCTCCTGTTCCCTCCTCCTCCTCCTCCTCCCCCTCCTCCTCCCCCCCCCTCCTCCTCCTCCTCTTCCCGGTGCGATTCGGTCCGCTTCGCGCGCCGCCCAAGGAAGTTCCCCCGTCCCACCAGTCTCGCCCCTTTTTTCTTCCCCGACCCAACCCACCTCCTTCTCCCTCACTCCCTCCTCCACGCCCTTCTTCACTCACTCCATCCTTGTGTTTTTATTCTTTCTCCTCTTCATTTTTCCTCTTCCTCCCCTCCTCTTCCTCCACTTCCTCTCCCTCATCCTCCCCTCCTTCATCCTCCCCTCCTTCATCCTCCTCTCCCTCCTCCTCCTCTTCCTCCCCGCCTCCTCCTCCTCTCTCCTTTCTCCTCCAGTCACTACTACTAGTCTCATCCATATATTATAGTACTACTACTACTACCACCACTACTATCCCTCCTACTCCCTCTCACAGCCTCCCCTCTCTCTCTCTCTCTCTTTCTCTCTCTCTCTCTCTCTCTCTCTCTCTCTCTCTCTCTTCTCCCACCGTACCTTCTCCCTCTCTCCCTCTTTCCCTCCTCCCTCCATCCCTCTCTCCCTCCTCCCTCCTCCATCTCCCCCTTTCCCTCCTCCCCCTCTCTCTCCTCTCCCTCTCCCTCCTCCCCCTCTCCCTCCTCCCTTTCTCCCTCCTCCCTCTCTCCCTCCTACCCCTCTCCTTCCTATCCCCCTCTCTCCCTCCTCCCCCTCTCCCTCCCTCCTATTCCTCTCCCTCCCTCCTCCCCCTCTCCCTCCTTCCTCCTCTCTCCCTCCTTTCCCCCCTCTCCCTCCTCTTCCCCCCTCTCCCTCCCCCTTCCTCCCCCTCTCCCTCCTCCCCCTCTCCCTCCTTCACATCTACCCTCCTCCCCTCCTGCCCTTACTCTCCCTATCCCTCCTCTCCTCGTTGTCCATCCTTTCCTCGCTCCCCCTCCTCTCCTCCTTTGCCCCCTTCTCTATTTTCCTTCTCCACTTATCCATCCCTCTCCTGTTCTCCCACTCCTCCTTACTCTCCTCCCTCTTTCGCTTCCTTCTCCCTCCTCTCATTCTTCTCCCCTCCACCACTTCTTTCTTCCCCTTGACCTCCGCCTCCTCTCTTCCCTTCCTGTTCTCTTCCCTCTGCCTCCTCTCCCCCTCCCCTCCTTTCCTCCATTTCCCTCCTCTCCTCGCTCTCCCTCCTCTCCTTCCTCCCCTTCTCCCCTCTCTCCTTTCCTCCTTGCCCGATCTCTCCTACCTGCCACTCTCTCTCTCTCCTCTCTCTCCCTCTCCCTCTCTCTATCTATCTCTCCTTCTCTCCATCTGTGTATGTTTCCTTATGCCCTCAGGCCTGTATGCCCTCCTTAAGTCTTTGACTTCTTCAGGGTTCCTACCGTCAAGCATCATTACTTCTTGTGCTCTCGTATTCATAGTCTTGCTTTGTTACCTTGATGCTACTGGTCAAGTACATCAAACGTAACCATAATAGATCAATGAATTCTACGTGATGGGTCACTGAAATATTCGTGATCAGTCACTGAATGTTTCGTGATCAATCACTGAAAGCTTTGTAACCGATCACCGATAGTTTCGTGATCGATCATGCCAACTTTGTTATCTACCACTCTTAACTTCGTCATCGATCACGCGAAACTTGCTATCACGCCAAACCCCTTGATCGATCACGGAAGCTTTGTCGTCGATCATGGTGATTTTTGTATTCGATCACGCTAAACTTTGTGGCCGATCTCTCCAAACTTTGTGATCTCCTCCCAAGTTCTTGATCTCGTTCTCCACGACCCTTCGCTCCAGTCTCCTCGTCCTCGTCCTCGTCCTCCTCCTCGTACTTGTTCTTCATTCAGCTTTGATATCCTCGTAATCCCTGGTTTTCTGCTCAAGGGCCTTTAATAACCTTCTCCCGCCGCCTCTGCCGCTTTTACGCCCGCTGGTAGCGGCAAAGGCGATACATCATCGCCTTTGCCGCCGCCACCGCCGCATCATCTCGCGTCCGGTCCGGAGTCGCCGGTTTCTCTCTCTCTCTCTCTCTCTCTCTCTCTGTCTGTGTGTGTGTGTGTGTGTGTGTGTGTGTGTGTGTGTGTGTGTGTGTGTGTGTGTGTGTGTGTGTGTGTGTGTGTGTGTGTGTGTGTGTGTGTTTCCTCTTTTTTCCCTTCCTTTTTTCCCTCTCTTCCTTCTTCCTTTCCTCCTTCCCTCCCATATCCATCCTTCCTTCTACCCACTGCCCCTCCTTCCTTCTACCCCGTATGCAGGCAATATTTAAGAAGGGGGCTTTAGGAACACCCCTACGTAGCAGAGTCTCGCAGACATTTTTCCACTCAAGAATGCTGATCGCTTTTAACTTGTGCCGCTCGCGCCCCCTCCCCCTCCCTCCCTCCCTCCCTTCTGTTGCCCTCATCAAACAACCTCCATTACCACCTGTGACCCCTTCAGCGAGATAGTCTCTCCAAGGTTAGAAGCGCTGTAGTTTTTGGTGACGAAACGCCTCTTTCCTCTCTTTCTCTGTCTCTCCTCTCTCTCCCCTCTCTCCCCCTCTCTCCTTTTCTCTCCCCCTTTCTCCCCCCCCCTCTCTCTCTCTCTTGCTCGCTCGCTCTTTTGTCCCTGTGTCTTTTTTTTCCGATCCTGCCGTCCTTTTTCAACCTTCCTGGTACTTTTTTCGGTCTTGGCGGGTTTTAAACGACAATCTCGAGGTCCATTTTCAACCTTGGCTCCTTTTTCGCCGTCACGGTGCTTTTCCCTATCCTGGTTGTCCTTTTTTTAAGTCGTTTTTTATCCTATTTAAGATTTTTTTTTATCCCGGGATTGCATTTTTTAATTCAGTTACCTATTTAACTAATTGATGTCCTTTTTTTACACAAGGTCCTTTTTAACTAAGTTTTGTCCGATAGCCCACTACTGTCCTTTTTATTATTATTATTATTATTTTTTTGTTTATAGAGTGGGTGCGGACAGTCCCTTTTCAACCTTAGTGGACCTCCTTTTTCCCGACCCTTAACGACCCTTTTTGCGTCCTTCGTCACCGTCGTTTGCTTCTCGAGGTTCCGTCCCGCCTCTCGAACTCCACCGCTCACTGCGGCGGGATTTAATGCTGCCTGCCGGATCCTCCCCCTCCCCCTCCCCCTCCCCCCTCTCTCTCGCTCTCCCCCCCCCCCTCCCTCGGTGCGACGTCGTCCTTTTGGCACTCGGACCTGCCGCCTTCCCTCCTCCACTCGCTCCTCCTCCCCCTCCTCCACCCTCTGATCTTCCCCCATCCTCCGTCCTCTCTTCCTCCCCCTCCTCCATCCTCTGATCTTCCCCCTCCTCCACCCTCTGATCTAACCCTTCCTCCATCCTCTCTTCCTCCACTTCCTCCACTTTCTGATCATCCTTCTCCTCCATCCTCTCTTCCAGTTCCTCCACCCTTTCTTCCTCCTCCTCCACCACCCTCTGATCTTCCCCCTCCTCCACCCTCTGATCTTCCTCCTCCTCCACCCTCTCTTCCTCTCCCTCTTCCATCCACTTTTCCTTCCCTCTTCCATCTCTTCCTCCCCCGCGTCCAGCCTCTCTTCCCCACTTCACCCTCTTTTCCTCTCCTTCCACCCACTCCTTCCGTTCCTCCTCTTCCTCCATCCTCTCTTCCTCTTTCTCCTCTACCCTCTCTTCCTCCCTCCCCTCCTCGTTTTCTTCCTCTACTTCCTCTATCCTTCCACATTTTCCTCCCCTTCTTTTTCCTCATCTTCATCACCTCCCCCACTTCCCCACTACTTTCTCCTCTCCTCCTGTACTTCCTCCTCCTCTACTTCCTCCTCCCTTACTTCCTACTTCCTTCCCCACCCTTCTACTCATTTTCCTCCTCCTCTTCCTCCTTTCTCTAATACTTGATTCCCTTCTCCTCTCCTTATATTCCTCTTTCTCCTGTTTTTAATCCTATTTCTACCTCATATTCATATACCTCGTCCGCTTACTTTACATACTCCTTATCTTCCTCTTCCTCTTTTCCTTCTTATCACCTCTTCCTTGTCTTTCTCCTCGTCTTCCTCATCATCTTCCTCTTCCTTTTCCTTTGTATCACCTCTTCCTCCTTATCTTCCTCTTCCTCCTCTTCCTTTTCCTTTATCACCTTTTCCATCTCTTCCTCCTCGTCTTCCTCTTCCTCCTCTTCCTATTCATCTTCCTCTTCCTTTTCCTTTTTATCACCTCTTCCTTCTCTTCCTCCTCACCTTCATTTTCTTCCCTTTCATCGTCTTCATGTGCCCCAGTCCTCTGTTATGCATTTTCCTTATTCTATTCTTCTCGTTCTCTCTCTCTCTCTACTCTTTTCTTGTATAGTATACTCCTCTCTTTAACCCTATCAGTCTCAGTAGCCGATAATAACTTACCATCAATCCATCTACCACACAAATCTGTCTCTCCTCTGCCCTTTCCTTCTTCTTCTTCTTCTTCTTCCTCTTCCCTTTTCTTTCTTCTTTCTCTTCCATTCCAGTTTCTTCCCAGTCTTTTCTTTTTCGTCCTTCCCTACCCTTTGATTTTTCTTTCGTTTTTGGCTCTCTTCCTTCTTCGTTTTTCTGTCTGATATTCTCTCTCTCTTTCTCATTATTCTTGTCGGTTTCCTTTCCTTTTTTTTTTTTTCTCCTACTCTTACCACTCTTTCTCGTATTTCCGTAGACATTGGGTCTTCTATTCCAATTCTCGCCGATTCCTCTTCTCGGTCCTTTGTCCATTTTTTTTTTTCTTGGTCGATATAGGCTACATTCCCCTCTTCCTTCTCCTCTTCCTCGTCTTCTTCTTCCTCCTCCTCTTCTTCCTCGTCTTCCTCTTCCTCCTCCTCTTCTTCCTCGTCTTCCTCTTCCTCCTCCTCTTCTTCCTCATCCATATTACTTCATCATTTCGCTTCACCTCCATTATCACCCATGCCCTCCTTCTCCGGCAGTGCCTTCCCTCTTCTATTTCCATTTCCATTATAGTCTCGTATCCTTCCACATCGTTTCACCTCCATTGTTACCACCTCTCCTCTCCTCTCCAGAGGTGCCTCGTCTCTTCTGTTTCAATTTCCATATTGCCTCTCCTCCATTTCCATTCGCCATTTCCATTACTATCTCGTGTTCTTCCACACCGACGCAGGTCCGTTTGTTATTGTCACCCCATCTTCCCGCGGTGTGTTGTCTCCTCTGTTTCTAGTTGCCTCCTATACTCGTTTTTATTTCTATTACCATTTCGTGGGCTTCCATGTCTATTCAACGTCTCCGTCTCGCTCTCTCTTTCTCTCCTTTCTTCGTCTCTCTTCTCCTCTCCTTTTCCACTCTTTCCCTCTCTCCAGTCATACCTCGGCTCTTCTATTTTCATGTCCATATTGCCTCTCCACCTTCATTTCTGCTTTCCCCCTTCCACTTTTCCATCCTCATGGAGATGACACCCTGGCGCATTTCTTTTTATCATTCATTGTCATGTTGCACATACGTCCCTCGTCCACTGGTCATTTCCCCCTCACTCGTTACTCATTTCCCCTCACCGGTAACTCGTTTCCTCCCACTTGGTTCCTTTCACTCCTAACTCATTTCATCTCACTCTTAACTCATTTCTTCTCATCAGTTACTCATTTCCCGCACCACTTACTCGTTTCCCCCAATCTTCACCGATTTTTTTTTTCCTCATCCTCCACACTCCCTCCCCTACCCCCCCTCACCCTTTCAGCCCCGACCACCCACTGGATCCGTCTTAGGGCAACCTCGTGACACTTTCCGTGCAACCTGTCGTTCCTCATGCAACCTCTTCCTCCTCTTCCTCTTCCTTCTCCCCCTCCCACATTTCTCCCCCCTTATTCATTCCTCCCCTCACTCACTCCTCTCCCCTTGCTTGCCCCTCCCCCGTCTCCCTCACACCGTTGAAAGTTTTTATATCGGAGCAAAACCCCATGTCCCCCCTTTCCCCCAGTCCCCCCCCTTCCCTGCGCCTACGCCGCTACCGCGCAGCACCTCGCTCCCCCTCCCACCTTCCCACCCTTACCCAACCGGACACGGACTCCCTCCCCCCCCATCCTGCATCTCGCGTTCAGGCCTTCCCTTCCTCTTCTTCCCCTCTTTCCTCCCCTTCCTCTCCTCCTTCCTCCCCTCTTTCCTTTATTTCCTCACCTCCTTCCCTCTGCCCTACCTTCACTCTTCCTCATCCTTCTTCCTTCTTCCCCCTCTTTCCTACTCCTTCCTCCTCCCTCCCCCTCCTTCCCCTCCTCCCTCCCCTCCTTCCCCCTCCTTCCCCTCCTCCCTCATTCCTTCCCCCTCCTTCCCCTCCTTCCCCCTCCTTCCCCTCCCTCCACTCCTTCCTCCCCTTTCCTCCTCCTCCTTTTCCTTTCCTCCTTCTTCCTCCTCCTTTCTCATCCTTTCTCATCTTTTTCCTTTCCTCCTCCCCTTTCCTCCTCCTTTTCCTTTCCTCATCCACTTTCCTCCTCCCTTTCCTTTCCTCCTACCTTTCCTTTCCTCCTCCCCCTTCCCTTCCTCCTCCCCTCCTTTCCTCCTCTTCTTCCCTTACTCTTCCCTTCCTCCTATCTTTGCCCTTCCTCCTCCCCATTCTTCCTCCTCTCCCCCCTCCCCTCCCCTTCTATCTTCCCCCTTTCCTCCTACCCACTCCCGCTCCCCCATTCCGCCTCCCCCTTCCTCTTCTTTCCTCCCTCCTCATCCCCCCCTCCGTCCCCCTATCCTCTTTTGGCCAAGCACCTGGTGACCTCAGTTCTGTTCCCCTCTCACCTCTCGCTTGCCCTTCCTTATCTCCCAGCTCGATCTCCCAGTCTTCATTTTCTCTACCAATTTAGCTTTATTTGAACCTCTCTCTCTCTCTCTCTCTCTCTCTCTCTCTCTCTCTCTCTCTCTCTCTCTCTCTCTTTATCTATATTTCTCTTCCGCTCCTCTGTCTCGCTATCTCTCTCTCTCTCTCTCTCTCTCTCTCTCTCTCTCTCTCTCTCTCTCTCTCTCTCTCTCTCTCTCTCTCTCTCTCTCTCATCTCCCTTCGCGCCGAAACCTCCTCTTTCATTTCCTCTATTTCTCCATCTCTTCATTCTTCCCTACTCCTCACTTCTTCACCTCTAGGTGACTCTCTCCCCCCCCCACTCCTCACTTCCCCCTTTTTTCTCCCCCACGCCCTCTTCGCCCCCGCTTCATTTCCCTTTCTCACTTCCCCTCTTCAAGTTCTTATCGTTTGCCTTCCCCTCCCCCCCTATTCCACCAACTCCCCTCCACTCTTCTTCCACCTTCTGTCTTCCTTTCATTCCTCTCCTACTACTCCCCCTCCTCCTCCTCCCCCTCCTCCTCCTCCTCTTCCTCCCCTCCTCCTCCCCCTCCTCCTCCTCCCCCTCCTCCCCTCCTCCTCCTCCCCCTCCTCCCCCTCCTCTCCATCCCCCTCCTCCTCCTCCCCCTCCTCCTCCCCAACTCCTCTTCCTTCTCCACCTTCATTCCACTTCTCTTTCCCATCCCTTCCTTATCACCTCTTCTTTCCTCCCCATTTCCATTCCACTCCTTCCCCTCCTCCTCTCCCTGCTCCTTAACCTCCATTCTCTTCCTCCTCGCTCTCTTCTTTCTCCCATTCCTCTTTCTTCTCATCCTCAAATCTGTTCTTCCTTTTTCTTTCTTCCCCTTTTTTTCTCCTCCCCTTCTGCTATCCCCTCCCCTCTTCCCACCCACTTCACCTCTTCCTCATCTCTCAACTCTCCTCCTCTACTAATTCCCCTCTTCTCCCACCTCCCTTCCTCATTTCTCCTCACCTCGCCTTCTCTTTACTCCCCTCTCTCCTCCTTCCCCTTTTTCTCCTCTCCCCTCCCTCCTCTTCCTTATTTGACCCCATATCACTTCCCCGATTTGTATCTTTCCCCGCTCCCCTCCCCTCTTCCTCCCCTCTTCCTCCCCCCTTCCCTTCCTCCTTGGTTATCCTCTTTTTCCTTCTCTCCCTTTGTTTCTTCTCCGATTTCCTGCTCTCTGTCTGCTTTTCCCCTCTGTCCCCTCTTCTTGGTCTCCCCTTTTGCCCTCGTCTTCCCCTTTTATGTCCGGATCCTGGACCTCTCGTGCCCTCTCTCCCCTCGTCTCTTCTCCCCTCATCCACCTGTTATTTCCCCCCCTCTCATCTCCCCTCTTTGTTTCTTACCCATGTCCCACTATCTCCCCTCTTTCTCCTCCTTTACCATATCCCACCATCTCCCCTCTTTCTATTTTCCCTGACCAATTCTCCCTTTCTTTTGCCCCTCTTGTATCTCCCCTTATTTCCTTCTTCCCCATATCTCCTCTCCCCCTCTTTCTCTCTTCACTCCTTTCCTCTCCCTTCTTTCCTCATCTCCACTCCCTCTCTACCCCACTCCCTCTCCTCCCCACTCTACTCTCCCCCACCCCACTCTACTCTCCCCCACCCCACTTCCCATCTCTTTTCCTCCACCTTCTATTTCTCCTCTTTTCTCTCATCCCTCTCCTCATCACCACTCTACCCTCCACCCACCACTCTACTCTCCCCCACCCTACTTTCCCTCCCCCACCCTACTCTCCCTCCCCCACCTTACTCTCCCTCCCCCACCTTACTCTCCCTCCGCACCCTACTTTCCCTCCCCCACCTTACTCTCCGCCACCCTACTCTCCTCCTCCTCCCCCCCTTCTCCCCATTCTTATCCCCTCATCTGCACGTATCCAATGTCGTATCCCCCCAACGGTCCAAATCTAGCGCTTCTCGGCTTCTTTCTCTTTTTCCTCTTTGTCGACTCCTCCACCTCCTCTTCCTCCTCCTCCTCCTTCACCACTCTCCTCCTCCTCCTCCTTCACCACTCTCCTCCTCCTCCTCCTTCACCACTCTCCTCCACTTCCTTCACCTCTTCATCCACCTCCTCCCCCTCCACGTCTTCCTCTTCCTACTCCTCCACCTCCTCCTCCTCCTCCTCCTCCTCCTTCACCCTTCTCCTCCACTTTCTTCACCTTTTCCTCCACCACCTCCCCCTCCACGTCTTCCTGCTCCTCCTACTCCTCCACGTCGTCCTCCTCTACTTCACCTCCTCCTTTTCCGCGTCTTCCTTCTTTTCCTCCTCCACCTCTTCCTCCACCTCTTCCCTCACCTTCTCTTCCTCCTCCTCTTCCTCCTCTTCCTCATGGCTTCGTTCTTTTTTCCCCAGTTCCTTGTCCCGTTCTTTTCCATTCCTTTTGTTTTTCCTTTTCTTTCTTGTTCTCTTCTCGTCCTTCCTGTATTCGACCTTATTCTCGTTCCCTTCTTCTTCTCCCACGTTCCCCACTCCTTCTCCCATTCCCCATTCCCCATTCCCCATTCACCACCATTCACTCATTCCCCATCCGTTCCTCGGTCCTCTCCCGTACCCCAATCCCCATTTATTCCCGCATCCCCATTGCCCACCCACCCGATCCCCGCAGCTCCCTGGGAGATTCCTCCCCCCTCCCCCTTCCCCCTCTCCCTCCCCCTCCCCCCTCTCCCTCCCCCTCCACCCCTCTCCCTCCCCCTCCCACTCCTACCTTCATTTTGTCGTCCCTGAACTCTCCTCCCAATGCTCCTTGTCTTCTCGTCCCTGAACTCTCCTCCCAATGCTCCTTTCCTTCTCGTCCCTCCTCTTCCCTCCTCTTCCCTCCTCTTGTCCCCTCCTCTTTTTCCTTCTCCCTTTACCTTTCCTTTATATCATCGCCATCCCACCTTCTGTTTCTCTCTCTATACTCTTCCCTTCCCCCTCTTCCATTTCCCTCCTCTTCCCTTTCTTTCTTCTTCATTTCCGTTCCCTTTTCTTCCCTACTCCTCTCTTCCCTTTCCTCTTCCCATCCCTCTCTTCCCATCCCTCTCTTCCCATCCCTCTCTTCCCTTCCCGTTCTTCCTTTCCCTTCCTTTCCCCTTTTCCTGTCCCTCTCTTCCAATCCCTCTTCCCATCCCTCTCTTCCTTTCCCGCTCCTCCCCTTTTCACTTCCCTCTCTTCCATTCCCCTCCCGCTCTTTTCCCTTCCCCTCTCCCCTCTCTACCCTTCACTTCCCCTATCCTTTTCCCCTTCACTTCCTTTATCCATTCTTTTCTGTCCTCGCTTCCCATTCCACCCTTCCATTCTGTCCACCATCTGTCTTCCCTTCCCGCTCTTCCCTTTCCTTCTGTTCACCCTCCCTTCATTACCCTTCCTCCCCTTCCCTACTTTTCTACTCCCTTCAGTTTCCTTCCCCTCTCTCTTCCCTTCTCTACTTCCATCTCTTCCCCGCTCTCCTCCCTTCTCTTCCCTTCCCTCTTCCCTGCTCTCTTCCCTTCTGTCCTTCTTTTATCTTCTCTTTCCTTCTCTTCCCCTCTCGCTTCCCTTCTCCCCTTCTCTTCCCCCTCTCTCTCTCTCTTCTACCTCCTCTTCCCCTCTCCTCTCTTCTGCCTCCTCTTCCCATCCCTATCTCACTCCTCTTTCTTCCCCTCTACTCTCTTCAACCCTCTCTTCCCCTCTCTCACTCCTCTTTCTTCTATTTATTCTTTCCCCTAATTTCGTTCTCGTATATCACTCGGTTCTTGCCCCCCCCCCCGTATGGTGGATATTGACGGCATCAGTGCCTCAAGGACGTCAGTGACACCCTAACGGACCAGAGTCACGCAGCATTCTCCCCCACTCTCCCCTTCTACATCTCCCCTTTTTATGTTTCCCCCTTTTCTATTTCCCCTTTTTCAGTTTCCCCTCTCATTTCCTCTCGCCTACCCCATTTCCTCTCTTCTCCCCATTTCCTCTCTTCTCCCCATTTCCTCTCTCCTCCCTATGTTCCCTCTCCTCCCCCCATTTTCCTTCTCCCCATTTCCCCTATTTCCCCTCTCCCATTTCCCTCTCCTACCTATTTCCCCTCTCCCACCTATTTCCCCTCTCCCCCATTTCCCCTCTTCTACCATATTTCCCCTCTTCCCTATTTCCCTTCGTCTCTTCCACGTATCTTTACCTCTTTCTCCTCCCCCCTATTCCCCTCGTTGGCCATTGTTCCCCTCGTCGCATGATCCCTTCTTTCTTCCAACTTGGTTTATTAATGCTCTTGTTCCACTTGGCGGGTTTTATTCTTCGCGGCGCCGCACGATTTGATTAGACTGAGGGGGAAACGAGGGGAATAAGTCATGAATCGCTTCGAATATTTCGCGTCTGGTAATGGAGTGAGGTACTTCCCCTCTTCCTCCTCCTCCTCCTCCTCCTCCTCCTCGTCCTCTTCGTCCTTTTCTTCTTCCTCCACTTGATAAAATCATGGACGGACTTTATGCCATGAAATGTTTAGCTTTGCAACAACACATTGGGTTCAGATTCTCCATTTCGTCCTCGGTGTCTCTCTTCCTTCCCCCTCCTCTCCAACCCTCCTCATCCCTCCTCGCCCCTCTCCTCCCCTCCCCTCCCCTTCTTTTAGCCTTCTCTTTCAAAACTCTTATGACCCACCCCCTTCCCTCCTTCACTCCCCTCCCATCCCTCTCTCCCCTCCTCTCCCTCTCTCCCCTCCTCTCTCCCCTCCTCTCTCCCCTCCCCTTCTCCCCTTCCTTTGTTTCTTCTTCCCCTTCCTCTCTTCTCTATTCCTCCTCTCAACTCTCTTATCTATTCTTCCGCTCTCCAATTCCCTCTTTTTTTTCTCTTCTCGCCTTCCTCTCTTCTCCTCTCCTCTCCTTTCTTTTCCTCTCCTCTCCTTTCTTCTCGTCTCCCTTCCTTCCTTGTCTTCATTTTCCCTTTCTACCTCGTTCCTTCCTTCTATTCGCTCAGTTATGCGTTCGAATCCCGCACTCCCCCACGATTCCCAGCAGTAAGTTGCCCCAACAATTCCCTAAACCGCATTGGTCAAAGGTGACGGCTTCGGCCGCAGCTACTCAACGTCTCCTGGTGTAGACTTCTCACTCTCTTCTACGTGTTCCTTTCAGCCTCCATCCTCCCCCCCCTCTCCCCTCCTCCCCGTCTTCCCCTTCTCCGCGCTCTCCCTCTTATCCCTCTCCCTCCCTTCTCCCCGCTCCCCCTCTTACCCCTCTCCTCCCCTTCCCCCCGCGTTTTTCCTCTTCTTCCCCATCTTCCCCTTCTCCCCCATCTTCCCTTTCTCCCCCACTCTTCTCCCTCTCCTCCCACTCTTCCCGTCTCTCCCCTTCATCCCCTTCTTCCCTTCTCCCATTCTCTCCCATTCTTCTCCCTCTCCTCCCACTCTTCCCGTCTCTCCCCCTCTTCCCCTTCTCCCCCACGCTTCCCCTTCTTCCCCTCCTCCCCGCACTCTCCCCCATCTTCCCCGTCTCCCCGCACTCTTCCCCCTCTTCCCCTTCCCGCGCTCTTCCCCTTTCCCTACACTCTTCCCCCTCTCCCACTCTTCCCCTTCTCCCCCACTCCCCACTCTTCCCCTTCTCCCCCCCTCCCCACTCTTCCCCTTCTCCCCTTCTCTTCCCCTTCCCCGTCTCCCATCTTTCCCTTCCCCTTCCCCGTCTCCCCTCTTTCCCTTCCCCTTCCCCCTCTCCCCGTCTCCCCCTCTCCCCGTCTCCTCTCTCTTGTAGTGGGCCGGCCGGCCCATCAGTCGCGACGCTGGAAAAGACGGATTAGACGGTGGAAGCGTTAACAATCTCATCACCGCTTCTCCCCTCTTTCCCTCTTTTCCCTATTCTTCCCCCTCCTCGTCCCTCTTGTTCCTTTCCTCCCCCTCCCCTCATCTTCCTTTCCTTTTTCACGGACTTTCTCCTCTTCAACCTCCTCCCCTCCTCCTCTTCTCCCTCCTCTCCTCCCCTTCTCCCTCCTTCCCTCCTTTCCATATCTCCTCTTCTTTCTCCCTTTCCCTCCTCTCCTCTCCTTCTCTCATCCCCTCCTCTCCCCTCCTCTCCCCTCCCCTTCCCTCCCCTCCTCTCCCCTCCTCTCCCCTCCCCTCCTCTCCCCTCCTCTCCCCTCCCCTTCCCTCCCTTTCCCTCCCCTCCTCTCCTCTCCCCTCCTCTCCCCTTCTCTTCTCAATTTCCCTTCCTTCCCTGTCTTTCTCTTCTTTCCTTCTCTTCCATTTTTATTAATTTCCCCATCATCCCTTTCCATTATGGCTCTCACTCCCTCCTCCTCCTCCATTCTTTCCGTCCCTCTCGCTCTCCCTCTCTTCCCCAACCCCTCAGGTAGCTTTCACTTCTAAGTACCACACTGTCTCAAGTTTTCGGAGAGACCTATGGGCGTCGTAGATCTACTACGTGTTGTGGACTTAGGACCTGAGTTACGAACTCGTAGTCTTTTGCGTACGAAGTGTACCTACGCCTCTTACTTCAGTAATTGTACAGTCTCGCTCGAAAGTCAAGCCTACATCATTTCCCCCCAAAAAAGTTTCTTAACAAATTAATTTATGGCGTCATATCAGTGCGACCCCGTCCAAAGTCTAATCAAGAACAGGGCAGGTCACTTCATAAATAAAACTAACCTCATGACGTCATGAGGAGGACCGCAAGGTGCCTTCATGAATTTACAAGGCGGTCCGCTGGGTCCTCGTGACGTCATGCCGACGAAAAACCCGCGTCCATTGACGTCATGTAGCACCGGTCATGCAGACGACCGAGGACAGAAGCTGTATTCTTTCCCGGATCCTTTCCCAGCTGTCGCATTTTCAGGTTATATTTCGAGTCAGGGAAGGGACCCGTTTGGAAAGAGTTTAATATGATTAACGTCAGTGGTTGCTGTGGGCAAAAGGTCCCGATGATGGTGATGATGACATTATACACGATCTCCGTGCCATCGGGTACCATGTGATCTTTAAATACGGGCGTAGTCCTCTTGTTTCGTCATCACGATGGCCAACCACACGAAGATACGAATCTCTCTCTCTCTCTCTCTCTCTCTCTCTCTCTCTCTCTCTCTCTCTCTCTCTCTCTCTCTCTCTCTCTCTCTCTCTCTCTCTCTCTCTCTCTTTCGGCTAGATTCTCATTGTCCTAAATCTAATATATTTATTTTAATTATCATTAATTTTTTCTGTTATTTTTTTTCTACTCCTCTGTCTCACTCGTTTATTCTTCACATTCTTATTGTTGAAGACTTCCTCCGGGGCCCCAGTCTGAAGGGTACGTCGAGGGGCCGTGACCCTCTCTGGAGTCAGCGTCGGACGAGTCCTGCCTGAAGGCACACCAGGGACCAAGAAGTGACACGAGAGGGGTGACTGTCGCCCTTCCTCCTCCAAAAATCAAGCCTCCTCCTCCTCCTCCTCCTCCTCCTCCTCCTCCTCCTCCTCCTCCTCCTCCTCCTCCTCCTCCTCCTCCTCCTCCGTCCTCCTCCTCCGTCCTCCTCCTCCGTCCTCCAACCCCTCTTCCTCCTCTTCCTCCTCTTCCTCCTCCCCTCCCTCCTCTTCTTCTTCTCGTATCCCCGTTCTTCTCTTACCCCCCTCCTTCTCCTACTCCTCCTCCTCCTACCTCCCTCCCTCCTCTTCCTCCTTCCTCCTATCCCTCTTTTCCTCCTATCCCCGTTCTTCTCCTACCTCTCCTCCTTCTCCTCTTCCTCCTCCTTCTCCTCCAGTTCTCTTGTTCAACTCCCTTCCCTTCCTTAGTTTTCTGCATCTTCCCCTCTCCTTTCCTTTTCCTCCTTTCCTCTTCCTCACTTTTCGCCTCTCTTCCTCTCTCGGTCTCCTTAGATCACTCTTTTTACCTGCTCTCCTTTTCTCTTTTTAACCCTTTTAATCTCTTTCAATCTCTCCTCTCTCTCTCTCTCTCTCTCTCTCTCTCTCTCTCTCTCTCTCTCTCTCTCTCTCTCTCTCTCTCTCTCTCCCTCTCTCTCCCTATCTCTCCCCCTTTCTCTCCCCCTTTCTCTCTTCTCGCTCTCTCTCTCGCTCTCTCTCCCTCTCTCCCCTCTCCCACGCTCCCTCTCTCCCCCTCTCCTCTGTCTGTATCTCCCTTTATCTCCCTCTCTCTCGGCATTCCGTCTCTTTTCCTGCCAATCTGTGTCTCTTCTCTCCTCCACGTTTCTCTCTCAAGCTTTCGCTCCCATTCTTTTTTATTGCTCTCTATTGCTCTCCCCTTGCTGACCCTCTCCTTCGTCCTCCAGAACCCACAGTGGCACTCGTGACGTCACAGTGCCAGCTAACTCTCTCCCGTTGAACAAAACTTGTTTTGAACCCAGAGTGGCACCAGTTTCACCTCGTCCTTCAATATCAACAACCCAGTGTGGCACTGAGGGTCACGGAAGTCTTGTCCAAAGTGCTACTGACGTCACAGTGCCACCTCGTCCCTCCAGAGTGGCACTGATTGCGTCACAAGGTCGCCAGAGGCCTTTCCAATATAAATGTGTTGTGGCACTGTTTTCGTGAGAGGGCCATCCCACGCTCATGTTAATTACCCAAAGCTGACACCCCCCGCCTCTCTCTCTCTCTCTCTCTCTCTCTCTCTCTCTCTCTCTCTCTCTCTCTCTCTCTCTCTCTCTCTCTCTCTCTCTCTCTCCTCTCTCTCTCTCTCTCTCTCCTCTCCCTCTCTCTCTCTCTCCTCCCTCTCTCTCTCTCTCTCTCTCTCTCTCTCTCTCTCTCTCTCCTCCCTCTCCTCTCTCTCTCTCTCTCTCTTTCTTTCTCTCTTTCTCTCTCCCTCTCCTCCCTCTCTCTCCTCCCTCTCTCCTCCCTCTCCTCTCTCTCTCTCTCCTCCCTCTCCTCTCTCTCTCTCCTCCCTCTCCTCTCTCTCTCTCCTCCCTCTCCTCTCTCTCCTCCCTCGCCTCTCCCTCTCCTCTCTCCCTCTCCTCTCTCTCCTCCCTCTCCTCTCTCTCTCTCCTCCCTCTCCTCTCTCTCTCTCCTCCCTCTCCTCTCTCCCTCTCCTCTCTCTCCTCTCTCTCCTCTCTCCCTCTCCTCTCTCTCTCTCCTCCCTCTCCTCTCTCCCTCTCCTCTCTCTCCTCCCTCTCCTCTCTCCCTCTCCTCTCTCTCCTCCCTCTCCTCTCTCCCTCTCCTCTCTCTCCTCCCTCTCCTCGCTCTCCTCCCTCTCCTCTCACTCTTCTCCCTCTCCTCTCTCCCCTCCCTCTCGTCTCTCTCTCCTCCCTCTCCTCTCACTCTTCTCCCTCTCCTCTCTCTCCTCCCTCTCCTCTCACTCTTCTCCCTCTCCTCTCTCCCCTCCCTCTCGTCTCTCTCTCCTCCCTCTCCTCTCACTCTTCACCCTCTCCTCTCTCCCCACCCTCTCGTCTCTCCTCACTCTCCTCTCTGTCTCTATCGGTCTATCTCCCTCTAGCTTCCCCTCTCTCTCACTTTATGTATCTCTCTCTCTCCCTCCCTCTTCTCTTCTCCCTCTCTCTTCTCTTCTCCCTCTCTTCTCTTCCCCCTCTCTCTTCTCTTCTCCCTCTCTCTTCTCTTCTCCCTCTCTTCTCTTCTCCCTCTCTCTTATCTTCTCCCTCTCTCTTCTCTTCTCCCTCTCTCTTCTCCCTCTCTCTTCTCTTCTCCCTCTCTCTTCTCTTCTCCCTCTCTCTTCTCTTCTCCCTCTCTCTTCTCTTCTCCCTCTCTCTTCTCTTCCCCCTCTCTCTCTCTCTCTCTCTCTCTCTCTCTCTCTCTCTCTCTCTCTCTCTCTCTCTCTCTCTCTCTCTCTCTCTCTTCCCTTCTTTCTCTCTTCCCTTCTTTCTCTCTTTCTCTCTCTTCCCTTCTCCCTCTCTTCCCTCTTTCCCTCTCTCTCCCTCTCTCTGCCTGTCTGTATCTCTCTTGCCAGAGGCCTCCATGCCTTCCAACGAAGGTGACCGAAAGTGTCACTATTTTCATTTAGAGGTTGGGATGGGGCGGGGACATTCCACTCCCCCACATAAATAACCCAAGTGGAACTCATTTGCGACACGCACCGATTTCATTTTTTTTTTTTGGGGGGGGGGAAGGAAAGTGATGGTGGCGGTGTGGGGGAAAGGGAAGGAGGACCCAACCCCGACCCCCATCTAGAAACAGTTTCTAGATTTGTCTAAAAACTCCCTCGAGGCCCTTTGACGAAAAATGTGCCATTTCTGATGCAAGAGGGGCTCGGTGACTCTTTGACGTCAAGAGTGGCACTTTGGGCAGTCGAGATGGGAGGGGGGTGAGGTGGTTCTCGCTTGAATAAAATCGCCTGGCGGCAGATAGAATAAAGTTACAATTCATGACCGCTGCAAAAGGGGTCGATAGTGATATTTTTTATATACAATTTCCACAGGTAAATCAAATCTGCTTTCGACAGGCAGGCACACTAGTTCCATCCGGATGAATAAAGTGTCTGCTTCCTCGTCTTCCACATTTTCGTCCTCCTCGTCCTTCCCCCTCCTTCTCCTTTCTCCCCTCCTTCTCCTCCTTCTTATCCTCCATCCCCTCCTCCTTATCCTCCATCCCCTCCTCCTTCCCCTCCATCCCCTCCTCCTCCATTATCTCCACCCCCTTCTCCACCACCTCCACCACTCCCTCCGTCTCCTCGTTGTCGTCGTACCTACCCGACGCCGTCTCATGGAGCATGCTGACGTCATCACCGCTTGGCCTTTCGTTACAATGTGCCAAGACCGAAAATCTTCTTTGTACACCCCCCCCCCCGGCCCCGAGGCTCTTCACGGTGGAAACTTGCATTTGTAACATCCGCCATTATTGATCATTTTTCTTATTTAAAAACACACTTTTCATTAATTTCATGACATTAGCAATACCATCTTGCAAGTATTTTTCTGTTCTATAATTCACTATATATATATATATATATATATATATATATATATATATATGTGTGTGTGTGTGTACAGTATGTGTGTATATATATGTGTGTGTGTGTGTGTGTACAGTATGTGTGTATATATGTGTGTGTGTATGTGTACAGTATGTGTGTATATATGTGTGTGTGTATGTGTGTATATATATGTGTGTGTGTATGTATATGTGTAAGTATGTATGTATATGTGTGTGTATAGTATATATATGTATATATATGTATATGTATGTATATATATAATATATATTATATGTATATATATAATATATATATGTATATATATATATGTATATACCCTGTATGTATATATATATATATATGTATACATATGTATATATATATATATATATATATATATATATATATATAATATAAATGTGTGTGTGTGCGTGCGGGTGTGTGTGACAGTCCCCACCCACTGCCCGGGTTCCCACCCTCCTCCTGCTGCCCCCCCCTCCCCTGCAGCCACCCACGCATCGCTCGACGCCAAATACCTGCGACCAGTTCGAGAGAACCACCCCACCCACTCACCCGCACCCTCCCGCTGAATCACAACAGCCTCCAGCACCTCTCCCTCTTCCACTCCCTCTCGCATTCTCCCTCCCCCACTCACAGTCCCGCATTTGCAATCTCCCACTCCCTCACCTTGACTCACAATCCCTCGCTCCCACTCCCTCATTCCCACTCTCTTACTTTCGCACTCCCACTCCCGTACTTTCTCATTTCCACTCCCTCACTCCTACTCTCTCACTCCCACTCCCTCTCTCTCACTCCCTCTTCACTCCCTCTCTCTCACTCTTACTCCTTTACTTTCTCACTTTCACTCCCACTCTCACTCCCTCATTCTCTCCCTCACTCCCACTCCCAAGAAAGATTTTCCACCCATCAACGTGAGCTTTACAGAGGAGAAAAAAATGACCAGATATAATTCCCAGGTGAATCAAATCGCCTGGCGACAGCAAGAATGACGTCACGTAAAGGGCAGTCAGTCAGTAGTTGCTGACATATCTATCTCTCTCACTCTCCCTCCCTCCCTCTCTCGTTCTCCCTCTCTCTTTCCATCTATTCAGCTCTCTCTCTCTCTCTCTCTCTCTCTCTCTCTCTCTCTCTCTCTCTCTCTCTCTCTCTCTCTCTCTCTTTCTCTCTCTCTTCCGAGGCCCGTGATCATGGTGGAGGCTTTCTTCACGAGGATTTGGTTTTATTTATTAATTTATTTATTTATCTATTTGTTTGTTTTTTATTACTTTTACGTTGCTTGCGTGCTTGCTTGCTAGGCCTACCCGTCGGAGCGACCTCTACGTCGGATTCCGTTTGTCCGTCGGTTTCCGCTAATCCGACAGAAAAGGTCCTCTTCGGATTCCGTCCATCGAGTTCAAGACTTCAAAAGTTAACATGATTTTCCGTCTAATAACAAATTTACGCCAAATTGAAACGAAGTAGAGAAGGGGCGTAGTGGAGAAGTTTGCAAGAGTAAAGTGGCATATAACCCGGACGTTCTCTATCCGGAACAAATGAAAGTTTCTGGTGTCGAGTGAACGAAATCCAACGAGGTGCCAAATATAGCACCTGGTTTTTGCTCCAACTTGACTTCTTTTATCCCGAGCGAGCTCTTAAACTTGTGACATTAATGCCTAATGCCCTTTACGTCAACGTCTGCGCTAACCTCGAGATCTGTATATCCATGTCTGCTCTAACATGTAAACCTTTGTGTCTTTACGCCAGGCGTCCTTATTCTAAATTATCCTTTTACGACTGGCGTGCTTATTCTAAAATGTCCTTTTCTTCTTCTTCTTCTTCATTTAATCTGATGCCCTTTTCAGTTTGCCCAGCCAGAGTTCTGATATTCTTTTTGCTTCCTCTTATCTTTTTCATGTCGGCATTTAACCTAATGACCTATTTATCACTGTCGTCTTACACCGATGACCTTTTTTATGTCGGTTCTACCCTAATGACCTACTTCTCTAACACACCACCAACGATGACATTTTCATGTGAAATCTAACACAATGACCTATATCACCTCACCTAATGACCTATTATCACCTCAAGACTGATATCCTTTTCCCATAACTCTAAACACGTCCCCTCGCTCTATAGCAACTGTATAACGCGATTCTTTTTCTCTATTTGCAGAGGCAACCTACCCTCACTGCAGAGGCGGCGCGTGGCCATCGCCCGTCTCAAGCACCCGGCCAACATGGGGAGAACCAGCAAGCAAGTCAAGCTTTACATCCTCGTCTTATGCCCCAGCAAGGAGGTAGGTCACGCTTTAGGCATACTAGTAGATGTCCTGTTTTTTTGTGGGGTGGGGGATGTACCCGCTAATCAGCCGGTAGATACTCTCATAACTAAAAGGGTTTTTTGTCCAACTGGGATATACGGGAGGAGACGAGACAGGTCTCGTACAATCCGTGGTTGCCAGCTGTTCGGTAGGTAGGTCCTATTGCAAAAAAAAGAAAACATAAGTAAATGTACTCTCGTCCTGTGCCTAGGTCAGGTCAGGCAACGGGTCACGCATTTTTATATAATCCGTGGGCGCCTCCTATTCATTTGGCAAGTCTTCGAACGATTGACGTGGGAGGATTTTGTTCAGCTGTGGGAGTGCCACAAGACATCGCCCTTGTGTCCCTGATCACGTGATTGGAGGCCCCAGTGAATCGCCTTGAAGGTATTATTTTGGCTAGAACCGGAGGATTTTATTCAACCTAGGACTCAGCGGGATATGGATCTATTCCCTGTACTCTTAGCAATTCTGAGAAAAACGTAACTCGCCTATGTGGCAATACTTCCGGCTGAAGAAGTTGCCATGTAAGCGATTCTTGCTTTTTGCATACCTTCTAAAGTTTTATGGTGATCATAGATCTTAGAAGCTCCCCTAAACTGGAACAAATAACCAGTCGGACAGAATCTTAGCTAATCTGAGAAAAAACGGGACTCGCCTATGTAGCAACACTTCTAGTAGATCAGCTGAAGATGTTGCCATACAAGCAATTCTTGCTTTTTGCATACCTACTGAAGTGTTGTAGTGATCCTAGAAGCTCCCCTCAACTGGAAAGAACAGCCTGGCAGAATCTCGACTAATCTAAGAAAAACGTGACTCGCCTATGTAGCGACACTTCTAGTCGATCAGCTGGTGATGTTGTCATACAAGCGCTTTCTTCTTTTTGCATACCAATTGAAGTTTTATAGGAGATCTTATCAACTGGAAAGAACAGTCTGACAGAATCAATAGCTCACTGAGGTCATAGATTTCAGTCCCTGGTGAGATGAATAAAATCGCCTGGTGCCAGTGAGATCATGAAGAATGTGCAACCCCTTCAATATTGTGACGTATTTTATCGACTTTATTAAAGTCAAAGACTAACAATTTCATGCAGCTAAGTTGGTCCCTTCTTCAGACCTGAAGGGGGTAACTATCAATCGGGACGCCCTTCAGGCTTTGGCCCGGCCCTTCAGATACATGAAATAGTTTGAAATCCTTAGCCAGAATAAAGTCCTGAAAGTAGGTCACTGTATTGAAATGGTTATGTTCTTTGAACCTGTGGTTAATTTGACCGTCTTGGAATAATTTTTTTTTTTATTGATTATAATTTTGATTTATTACGCTGTATTACTTGCTGCTTTTGTTAATGTTGCTCATGTATTTGCTGATGTCTTTGTACCTTGCTGCTGCTGTTACATCTATTTTCTACTGGTATATCTGCTACTTTCTACTGGTACGTCTGCTAATTATCTGCTGGTGTATCTGCTACTTTCTACTGGTATATCTCCAACTTACTGCTGGTGTATCTTGCTATTGGTGCTCTTGTATCTGCTACTTTCTCTTGGTTTGCCTGCTACTTCCTCCTGGCTTGTCTGCTACATTCTACTGGTGTATCTGCTACTTTCTACCGATATATTTGCTACTTACCGCTGGTGTATATGGTATTGCTGCTGTTGTATCTGCTGCTTTCTACTGGTGCACCTGCTACTTTCTACTGGTATATTTGCTACTCTATACTGGTGTACCTGCTACTTTCTACTGGTGTGTCTGCTACTTGCTGCAGGTGTGGTCATCTCTCAGGCTCTGCAGATATTGAACATGGCTTGTTTGCATGTTCAGCCTCACTTACGTTGAACGTTGAGGCTTTACTTCGGGGCCGCAGACCCTATTTCACCAAAATAATTAAACATCTTCATTGGTGGGACGCGCACTGTGTTTTGTGAAGGCTAGGCCATAACGATGTGTAGAAGTGTGTGCGTGTGTTTTCTCTCCCTCTTTCTCTCCCTCCCTCTCTCTCTCTCTCTCTCTCTCTCTCTCTCTCTCTCTCTCTCTCTCTCTCTCACTCTCACTCACTCACTCACTGACGTCTGCCTCATTGTGTTCCTTATTTTCTATCCATTTTTATAATGTATTTTCTGTCCATTAATTTTTCCAGATTTCTAAGATATTTTTGAAGGCTACGTTTCGTACGTATTTGCAAAAAAAAATTCCTTTTCTAACCTTAACGCTACCAGGTGGGGTGCCACAGAATTTAATAAAATCGTCTGACGGCAGGGGAAGGTTCCTCCCGGTACGGACGGGATACTCATCATCACCACTGAAGGGGTTGAGTTAATTACATTATTATATTTTTTATTTATTGTTTTATTACTAATACGATTTTTTTTTTTTTTTTTTTTTTTTGGCATCCGACCTAGATATGGATCAAAAGGTCTCCTGTCGGCATGCTCCGCCTTTGTAATCCTTTGTAATAAAATCGCTTGGCGGCAACCAGAATGAAAGGATAGGTACCACTCCAGACGGAATAGGGTAATCTACACATCTGTGTCCTCGATGAGAGGTCCCCCGTCTTGACTGAATAAAATCGCCTGACGACAGCCAAAATAAAACGTATGATCCAACCTTGGCTGTTTAAACTCGAATCGGGTCTTAAACCCTCTATCGAAGGTGAGGTGGTTAAAATCGGCTAACGGCACCTGCGAAAACTGTTAATAAATCGACCGAGAAACTCCTTCTTGTTTCAGCGTGGTTTAGCCTTTTCTTGACTGGTTTGGATTTTCGCCATTTCGACGCAGCAGCTGCTGGAGCTGCTATTTACGATCAGCTGCAAAGCGACATCGTCGGGGGAGGGGGGAGGGGGAAGAGGTGGGGAGATTGTTGCAAAGTCGGGAGATGGATGGTCGAGTGGTTAAAGTTATTGCTCAGAAAGCACCCCTCCCTCCCCTCTCCCCTCTCCCCTCTCCCCCCCCCCCCACGGACTCCAGACGTCTTTAGTTTCCCGGGGCTGTCTGACGTCAGCTTGAGGAAGTAGGGTATTGCCATCGAGGATAACCCAGTCGACCTCTGTGGAGTAGAGAAACAAGAGAAGGTTGCAGGAGTGACGTGGCAAAGGTGGGCGCAGGCGTTCGACTCTTGGGAGAAGTTGGGAGAGACACGTGTTCTGCAGTGGATGGATTGATTTGGGTCCCCGTCTTAGGCCGGCCACACACGTGCAGTTTAAACTGACAGTTACAACTGTTCAGTTATAACTGTCAGTTGGAACTGCACGTGTGTGGGTATTTCAGTGATACTGAGATACCCACACATGTGCGGTTTCAACTGACAGTTATAACTGAACAGTTGTAACTGTCAGTTTAAACTGCACGTGTGTGGCCGGCCTTGGGGTCACCGGGGTCCGAGCCCAAGAATAAACCGGGAGGACGAGTGCGCATGCGCCGTTTTGGCTTGGCCATTGCGGATTCGGCAGAACCGTTTCATGGGTAACAATGTGTACGGTGACGACGTTGTAACTTGCAACACTGTAACGTAACGACGTTATACCGTAATTATATAACTACGTTGAAATTTAACAATATTGTAACTTGGCGACAGAGAAGTTCGACATTTTATCTTAATATAACGAGATTGTAACGTAATGACGTAACTCCGATGTAACTTAACGACATTGTAACTTAGCGGCGCTGTAACTCATCGAAGTTGTAACTTAGCGACATTGTAATTTACGACATTGTAGCTTAGTGACATTATAGCTTATGACATTGTAACTGGACGTTGGGACAGAACAATGTAACTTAACGATGTTGCAACTTTACAACGTTTTAACTTACGACTTTGTAACTCGGGATGTCGTAGCTCGCGACGTCGTAACTCAGGATGTCGTAACGACCCTTATGTAAGGTTCCAGGAAGACATTGTAAGGAAGATCCTGGTGCGATTGGTCTGAGATTTTTAGTACTTGACGGTAACCAGCGTTTCTATCCTTGGGAACAATTATCGCGCCGAAGGAAATCTAAGGAAAACAGGAGAGTGGGTGGAACACAATATTTTTTTCTTCCCCTTCTTCCTCTTCTTCCTCTTCTTCCTCTTCTTCCTCTTCTTCCTCTTTTTCTTTTTCTTCCTCTTTATCTTAGTCTTCTTCCATGACAGCAGAGGATGGCATCCCGTTGGTTCGCGGTCTGGAGTGAGGGAGAGAGGGAGGGAGAGTTGAAGAAAAGAGTCTTGTGGAGATTCTTGTGAGAGTCGTCCTGTGGATGGATGTCCTCCTCCTCCTCCTCCTCCTCCTCCTCCTCCTCCTCCTCCTCTTCTCCCTCTCCTCTTCCATTCCTTTCCTTTTCTCTCTCCCACCTTCCCATCCTCCACCCTCCTCTACCTCTCCTCTCTCTTCCCCTCCTCTCCTTTCCTTCCCGTCCTCTCCTTCCCCTCTTCTCCTTTCCCTTCCTCTCCTTTCCGTTCCTCTCCTTCCCCCTCCCCTCCTTCCCCCTCCCCTCCTTCCCCCTCCCCTCCTTTCCCTTCCCCTCCTTTCCCTTCCCCTCCTTTCCCTTCCCCTCCTTTCCCTTCCCCTCCTTTCCCTTCCCCTCCTTTCCCTTCCCCTCCTTTCCCTTCCCATACTTTCCCTTCCCATACTTTCCCTTCCTCCCACTCCTTTCTCTTCCTCCCGCTTTCCCTTCCTTCCCCTTTACCTTCTCTCTTCACTCCTACCCATTCACCTCCTCCCCTACACCCCGTCTCCTCCCCTTCACCCAACTTCTCCCTCACCCCTTCTTTCCCTCACCTCTCCCTCTTCCCTTCTCTCCTCTTCTTTCCATCCCTCTCCCCACTCAGTCCTCTCCCCACTCAGTCCTCTCCCCACTCAGTCCTCTCCCCAGTCAGTCCTCTTCCCACTCAATCCTTTCCCCCCTCAGTCCTCTCCCCACTCAGTCCATTCCCCCACTCAGCTTTCTCCCCATTTTTTTATTTATCATTGCTCCCTGGCATCATTCATCTCTCGTCTATTCCCCGTCATCCCTCCTTCCCCTCCCCTTCATCCACTCTCCCCCATCATCCACCCCACCGCCCCCGCCCTAGTATTGACAAGGTGTCTCATTATCGAACATAGCTAATGATAAGTTAACAGGTCTGGGGGGGGGTTAAAGTTATGCTTAAAATGAAAATAAAATTGGAGTGGAATGAAGATAAATCAACCACTACGAGATTCGAACCCGGAGATTCTGGAGCCCCCAGCAGGTTCCCTCTGGATCCAGTATCCCCTCAAGAAACTTCCAGCACTTTCCAGAACTCCATTAAGAAATTCCAGGTCCCTTTCATAATCCAGAATCCCCTTCAAAACCTAGAATTGATTCATGATTTTTCTACGCTCTACTTCGGAAGCTTCCAGAATTTCCCTTTGCAATCATTGGTAACTACCGTATTTGACAGTAACTTTTATTTATATATGGTTTACATATAATTTGTTTTTTGATTTATTCATTTATTTATTTATTTTTGCATGAATGTGTGACGAACTCTTCTAAAGTGAGAACCACTTAAGAATATGGACCAACCTCTGGCTATCTGGTAAAACCAAACTGAAAATTGGTCTATTGTACTTGACAGAACCCCTTACGAGAACCCTGCCATGAAGTGTACACACACACACACACACACACACGCACACACACGCACGCACACACACGCACACACGCACGCACACACACACACACGCACGCATTCTCTCTCCATAGCTGGAACTCCACCAGAAAGCGGAAACATTTGACAGAACTTTTCTAGTGCCTCTGTGTAACTAGAATATTACCTAGGATTGTTCTAATATGCAAGTACATTTGGCTGTGACAGTTTTCTGAACTGGTTCACAACCAGGACCCCCCACCCCCCACCCCAGAATCTGAATACGCTTTGCAGAAGCCTTTTCCATGAGTCCCTCTCAGAACCGCACTAGACACTGGAAAGGGATTATGAAAGTTCTGGAAGGGAACTGGAAGAATTTTTATTTATTTTTTACAGCAGCCACTAAACATAACTTTTCCATGCAGAACCTGCTTACGTCACGACCTTATGAAGATTCTGGGAGGGGTTCTGCAGTTCTGGTTTCAAATTATAGTATGGTTATCTTTATTTTTTGTATACAACGCTAAGCTAAATTGACCAATACTAGAACCTTCCCATTCAGTACCTCATGTACCTCGGTTGTTAATTATTATTGTTATTGATATCATTGTTAGTATTATTATATTTTTAAATCATTAGTATTAGTTCTATTATGTATAAATTTTCAGTCAAATTTACAAATTACAGAACATGTATACTATCGTTTCTGAGTTATGAGGGGTAGCGTATATACAATCAATACACAAACAACGCACAGTATTCCATTTGCGTGTAATACGGCGACTGCGTATAATACGCCAGCTAGGTTTAAAACACCGGGTGCATCTGATACGCCAGCTGCGTTTCATACGCCGGCTGCGTCTGATACGCTGACTATATAATTATAACGAGGGACGATATAGATTGTAAGAAAGGTCCGTTCATTGAACTTGTCAGAGATAGGAGTCAATGCAGAGATCAAATTGTGGAGCCAACGGGGACCCTCCACCTCCTGATGACATAAGACAAAAACTCCGCCCTGATTGGTTATCGTCATGTTCTTGACCAGTCACGAAGAGTTTTTTAGGGTCTACGTCATCAAGGGGGAGGGGATTAGCTGACTGACGAGTTTGATAACGACGTGGCCTTTCATTGTGCCACACGTTAACCTCCTCGTCACCAAGGGGGACCCACGGAGATGAATGAAATAGTCTGACGACAGCTGGCATAGAAGACAAAGTGCCAACCGGTATTAAGGGGTTGACGTTTGTGTAGGCGAATGGAATCGTTTGGCGTTCGGCCACGAGTACGTTCTTTAGATCGTATTGACAGACCGGAAGAACGAGTGAAAGTGAAAACAGAAGAACGGTGTGAGGTCAGCATAAGAGAGGAAAGAGAAAGAGAGAGCTGTGCTTGTTAGTGAGAGAAGGGTAAGAGCAGTTTCTAAGAGCATAGGGAGAGCATCTACTACAGGAAAGCAGATGAGCGGGAAGAGAGGAGAAGCGAAAGAGAGCGAAGGTAGAGTGGGAGAAGAGAAAGAGAGCGAAGGTGGAGTAGGAAAAGAGAAAGATAACGTAGTAGAAGCGAAAGAGGTCGAGGATAGAGGAGAAGCGGAAGAGAGCGAGGGTGGAGGAGGAGAAGCGAAAAAGAGCGACAAGAGAGGAGGAGAAGCGGAAGAGAGCGACAAGTGAGGAGGATAAACGGAAGAGAGCGAAAAGAGATTGAAAGACAGCGAGAGGGCGAAATGGAAGAAAAAAAAAAGAGGAAGACAAAGAAGAGAGCGAGAGTCGCCTGAGCGCACGATCAGAGTCGAAAGTGAGTTAAGGGGGCAGAGAGTGTGGGGGGGGGGGGCTGCCACGAGTTAGGAGGGCCCGTAACTCGCTGGATATGAGGTTAGGCCTCGGCCTGCGGCCGAAGTAAGCACGCGTCGACCGGAAGGCATGGGAGGGTGTCTGGGAGCGGAGGAGGTGTAGAAAAAGGTCTCCTGCCCACGGGTTTTGTTGCAGCCCTGGAGGAGGTTTGGTTGTAGTGAGAAACCATGTTCGTAGTGAAAAAAGTCTGGTTATGGTTTTAGTGACAAACCGTGGTTTTAGTGACAAACCGTGGTTTTAGTGACAAACCGTGGTTATAGTGGGAAACCATGGTTTTAGTGAGAAACCGTGGTTTTATTAAGAAACCACAGTTTTAGTGAGAGGTCTAGTTATGGCTTTAGTGAGAGAAGTCTGGTCTTGTTTTAATGAAAAGTCTGTCTACAGATTTAGTGATTAGTCAGTCCACTGTTGTAGCCTGAGGGGCTGGGCACCGGTTGTAGCCTGAGAGGTCTACCACCGGTTGTAGCCTGAGAGGTCTAGCACCGGTTGTAGCCTGAGAGGTCTAGCACCGGTTGTAGCCTGAGAGGTCTAGCACCGGTTGTAGCCTGAGAGGTCTAGCACCGGTTGTAGCCTGAGAGGTCTAGCACCGGTTGTAGCCTGAGAGGTCTGGCACCGGTTGTAGCCTGAGAGGTCTAGCACCGGTTGTAGCCTGAGAGGTCTAGCACCGGTTGTAGCCTGAGAGGTCTAGCACCGGTTGTAGCCTGAGAGGTCTAGCACCGGTTGTACCCTGAGAGGTCTGGCACCGGTTGTAGCCTGAGAGGTCTGGCACCGGTTGTAGCCTGAGAGGTCTGGCACCGGTTGTAGCCTGAGAGGTCTAGCACCGGTTGTAGCCTGAGAGGTCTAGCACCGGTTGTAGCCTGAGAGGTCTGGCACCGGTTGTAGCCTGAGAGGTCTGGCACCTGTTGTAGCCTGAGGTCTGGCACCGGTTGTAGCCTGAGAGGTTTGGGACCAGTTGTAGCCTGAAAGGTTTGGCACCAGTTGTAGCCTAAGAGAAGGTCTGCATACGGTTGTAGTCCGAGAGAAGGTCCGATTACTAGATTAGGGCATTGTTTGGAGCCACCTCATTACCGTGTTCCTCCCCCACCCCCCATTCCCATCAGCTGAATAAAATGGCCTGACGAAGTAGGTCAAGTCCTTGGTCATGCGAAGCCCCCTGCTGTACAAAGGCCTCTCCTAACGACGGTCTCGCGAACGGGGTTAAGTTAATCTGTGTCCTTGAAGTTTAAGGAAGGAGTTACGACGCGATAAGGAGGGGGAACTAAATGCCAGATTAGCGTTTCGGGCCAAATATGCACATCAAGTTGGCACATAACCTTGGCCCTTTCGCCTTGGCACCAGGGCTCCGAGCACCTGGACCTGGCACGTGGGGCTTGACATAGGGTTTGCCATTAGCGTTTGGCATTAGGGCTTGGAAACCCGGGCTTGGCACACAAGACTTAGCTTACAGAGTTTAAAAACTTGGGCTTAACACACACGGCTTGGCTTACAGGGCTTAAAAGTTCGGGGTTGGTACACAGGGCTTGAAAACTTGGGCTTGACATGCAGGGACTTAAAAACCGGAGCTATACACACAGAGCTTGGAAACTCGGGTTTCGTACTTAGGGCTTGACACAAGGGCTAGACTCAAGGGATTCATACATAGGCTTGACACAAGGGCTAGACTCAAGGGATTCATACATAGGCTTGACACAAGGGCTAGACTCAAGGGATTCATACATAGGCTTGACACAAGGGCTAGACTCAAGGGATTCATACATAGGCTTGACACAAGGGCTAGACTCAAGGGATTCATACATAGGCTTGACACAAGGGCTAGACTCAAGGGATTCATACATAGGCTTGACACCTAGGCTTGGCAGCAAACCTTGGCATTGTGTTATGGGAGAGACCCACAAGGGGCCACTGTTTTTCAGGGAAGAATTCCTGAAGGCGGAGGCAGAGTCAAGCCCCTGAAAGCCATTTATGTCCACACCAGGGAAATGCACAACAAGAGGGGAGTCCACCGTCCGCTGACGCTGTCGCTGGTAACACTGTTCGAGCTTACATTGGCTACCAGGGAGGTGGTGCAACGAGGCTGAATGAAATAGTCTGGTGACAGGAGGAATACGAGGAAAAGTGCCACCCGGTACGGAAGGGGACGGGGGGGGGGAGCGCACACACACACACACACACACACACACACACACACACACACACACACACACACACACACACACACACACACACACACACACACACACACACACACACACACACACACACACACACACACACACACACACACACACACACACACACACACACACCCTCTCACCTCTCGTCGTTGGTAATTGATACATTTATGTTTACAGTTCCTGTATGAATTAGATTTGTTTTTGTACATAATTGTATTTGTGTAACATATATTTGCGTAGTACCTATGTGTGTATTTATATAACAAGGTATTTGAGTAGTGCTTGTGTGTGTACATTATATTATTTATATAACATATGCATTTGCGTAGTAGCTGTGTGTATATCATGGGTCACTTTCGATTGTCCGCATCAATATATATTCACTACAGGCCAATAGCAACTTTATTTCATCATTTACCAGCGTTTCTATCCAGTTTTGTACAACTTATTACTGTTGAATAAGAAGCTGAGGATGAGGAAGAAGAGGAAGTAGTTGGAAATGGGAGGAGGGGGACGGATCGTTGGAGACCTTGCTGTTGAAGAGGGAGATAAGCGGGAGAGTGGACTGTGCGAGAGGGAGAAGAGGTAGAGTAGGGGAGGGAGAGAGGCAGTGCCTCCACGGTAGCCTGCGTTGAGGAAGGATATTGCGAACGTGTTTAGGGGAGAGAGAACGAGAGGGAGCGAGAGGGGGAGAGAGCGAGAGGGGAAGAGAGCGAGAGGGGAAGAGAGCGAGAGGGGGAGAGAGCGAGAGGGAGAGAGAGGGAGGGAAGGGGGATAAAGAGAGAGCGAGAGGGAGGATGGAGAGAGAGATAGGAGAGGGAAGGGGGACAAAGAGAGAGAGAGAGAATAGGTAGATAGAGGTAAATAATTAAGAGAGTGAAATATACAAATTGAGATTGAAGGGGTTTGGGGAAGTGAAATAGTCAAGTGTAGGGAGGGAGGGAGGGATGGGGAGAGGGAAGAGGGAAGAGGGAGAGGCTGTTAAAGGAGAAAACAGTCGATGAGAGAGTAATTAGCCAAAGTAGCCTACAGTCACTAAAGGGGAGTGGCAGAGAAGAGGGTTACATGGAGTTACATGGATAAACGAACAGCAGCAGACCTATTGGTCCATACATGGCTCTTTCGGTACCTAACCTATCGTTAATCGGGAAGGAAGAGAAGTATGTGAGTGAGAGAGGCAGAGGTAGGCAAGGAAGAGACATAGAGGTTGACTAAAAAGAGGTGAAGAGGTTGTTTATGAAAGTCTCTGGTCAAATGAGGTGAAGAGGTAGGAGGAGGGAGGAAGTGGGAAGATGAGTTTTAGAAGGGAAGAGTTGAGGTGAGGAGTAGGGAGTGGAGAGATATCTCAGCCGAATAAGATCGCCTGACATTAACCAGAATAAAACTAGCAAGTGTAACGATTCTTTTGAAGGAAGACAGACTTAAGTGAGAGTACAACAAGAGGAAATGTAGCCCTTTTGTAAAGAAAATAGGGAGGACCCATCAAAACATTGTCCGGTATCACAAACTGGTATGATAGAATAGTAGGACAGGGAATGGACACTGAACTGAACTGACATTCATTGGTTATTAGTTGCCTTAACAGTTAATTTTTATATTTGTTTTATTTAATTTTATTTTATTGTTATTATAATGTTTTTCGGTACCAACTCTAAAAGATCCTTTGTGCATCCTCTCAGCTGTGGGTTCGAATCCAGCAATCCTCTCCGATTCCTAGCAGTGACTGTTACCTGCCACAGTTCCTAAAACGCATAGGTCATAGATGGCTGTTTCGGCCGCAGCTACTTAACGCCTCCGGGCGTAGGCTCCTCGCCTTCTTAGACTTGGAGAAGGCGTTTGACAAGATGCTTCCTAAGAGACCATCATGGAAATTGAAGAAGAAAAATTTCGTGAAGAACGAAACGAGGGGAAAGGAAAACCCCGTTTAATCTCGAGTCTCTAACCTCTCGACTGATTAAAATCGTTTGGAATTAGCCTTGATAAGAAAAGAAAAAAAAGAGATTAAGGATTTTCATGTTAAGAGGGACTTGGAAAAGAAGACAGGATTAGTTGTGTCAGCTTGGAGACGTCGTGGACGACATTGTGCATAGAAGATGAGCGGCCTGAACAAGGCGAGATGGGTGGGCAGGGACATGGACCAAGGGGGGTTTGGGGAGCAAGTGGGGGGGGCCAAGGGGGTTGGAGGGGGGAGGGTTAGGTCTTAAGAAATAAATGTGAAGATCGGAGAGGAGGAGAATAGGGAAGAAGGGAGACATGGCCATCCATAACAGAAGCAGTAGTGGGAGGTTGGGGGAGGGAGGGGGGGAGAGAGGAAAGACGAGGCTGGGGGTTGATAGGGGGACGAGAAGAGGATGAGGATAATGAGAGAAATGTCGAGAATGAAATAGACAAATATAAGGGAAATGCCTCGGGAAGTAGAAACGAAAACAATTAGAATCCGTCTTAAGAGGGATGTTACGGAGTTGAGTTTAATGCCACGTAATCTGAGCTGGTGTCACGGCTTGTGGGTCTGGTGCCACGTCGGTGCCAGTCATTGTGCCGGTACGTGCCTGCCCGCACGGGGTCGGGAGCAGCCTTGGCTCCACCGTCGAGGACCCGACCCCACCGATGTGCGATAGGACACGTTCTCCCTGCACCAACGCCACCGCCATACACCACTGTCGTCGTCATCATCACTATCACCATCATCACTATAATCGCTACCTCTATCACCACCATCATCACCTCTCATCACTACTACCACTGTCACCATCACCAACCACCACTATTATTGCTACCACTATCACCATCATCACTAACGCTACCATCACTATCACCACCATCACAACTACCACCATCACCACTACCACCGATATCACTACTGCCACCATCGCCATTAACATCACCATCACCATCATCACCACCATCACCACATCTCCCCAAACTTCTCTTGTTGAAGAGGCTTCCCTCTTATTCCCTTCCCCCCCCCGATTCCTCCCATTCCAGTCCTTCACTCCTCTCTTTAAGCTCCCCCCCCCCCCGACCTGTCCGCTTCTCTCTTTGGCCCTATGCCCCTTCTCGTTTTCCTTTATTTCTTGTTCCCCTCTTCAGAAGGACTTTCCCCTCCCATAGCTCCCCTCGAACCCCCCCCTCTGACTTTATTCCTTTTCCTCCTTCCCCTCCTCCAGTCCCCTCAACCCTCTCCCTCGTTCCCCTCACTCTACAACCCTCCCTCTCACTTCCTTCACCCCCTCGCTCACTCCCCTAACCCCTCTCACTCGCTCCCCTAACCCCTCTCGCCCACTCCTCTCACCCACTCCTCTCACCCCTCTCGCTCACTCCCCTCACCTCTCTCGCTGACTCCCTTCACCTCTCTCGCTCACTCCCCTCACCTCTCTCGCTCACTCCCCTCACCCCTCTCGCTCACTCCCCTCACCCCTCTCGCTCACTTCCTTCACCCTTCTCGCTCACTTCCTTCACCCTTCTCGCTCACTCCCTTCACCACTCGCTCACTCCCTTCACCCCTCTCGCTCACTCCCCTCACCCCTCTCGCTCACTTCCTTCACCCCTCTCGCTCACTCCCCTCACCCCTCTCGCTCACTCCCCTCACCCCTCTCGCTCACTCCCCTCACCCCTCTCGCTCACTCCCCTCACCCCTCTCGCTCACTCCCCTCACCCCTCTCGCTCACTCCCCTCACCCCTCTCGCTCACTCCCCTCACCCCTCTCGCTCACTCCCCTCACCCCTCCCGCCCACTCCCCTCACCCCTCTCTCACTCCCCTCACCCCTCTCTCACTCCCCTCACCCCTCTCTTACTCCCCTCACCCCTCTCTTACTCCCCTCACCCCTCTCTCACTCCCCTCACCCCACAACCCTCTGTCACTCCTATCACCCATAACCCTCTGTCACTCCTCTCACCCACAACCCTTTCTTTCACTCCCCTCACCCCACAACCCTCTGTCACTCCCCTCACCCTACAACCCTCTCATTCCCATCACCTCACAACCCTCTCTCTCCCCTCACCCCACAACCCTCTCATTCCCATCACCTCACAACCCTCTCTCTCCCCTCACCCCACAACATTTTCTCACTCCCTTCATCCCTTACCCCTCTCTCCATCACTCCCCTCGCCCCACAACCCCCTCTCTCCCTCCTCGCCCCTTACCACTCTCTCTCTCACTCCCCTCACCTCTCACTCCCCCCAGAAACAGCCACTCCTTCACCCCTCACCCCTCTCTGCCACTCCCCTCGCCCCTCCCTCCTTCATTTCCCTCACCCCTCAACCACCTCCCTCACTTCCCTCACTCCCCTCACCCAACAAATGTTACTTGTTACACAACACAGCTCTCTCCCTTACTTCACTTACCTCCACCCTCCCTTCCCTCTCCTCCCTCTCTTCCCTCTCCTCCTTCTCTTCCCTCCCCTCCTTCTCTTCCCTCTCCTCCATTACTTCCCTCTCCTCCATTACTTCCCTCTCCTCCATTACTTCCCTTCCCACCTCCATTACTTCCCTTCCCACCTCCACAATGTTCCCTCCCTCTCATCATCTAATATACCGCCTCCATCTACACGTCTCCATTTCCCCGTTTTCTTTGACGAGAAGGACATGAGGTTACTCACGGACACGTCAGATGACGTCATCGGATGAAAGATTCCCCCCTCCCCTCCCCCCGCTCACACAACCTGTGCTCTAAGTGCTAGTTCGTACCACGTATTCGTCTCTATATTATTTGATAATTTCCCCTCTTCGCCGGAATGTTTATAGTTGAAATAGAATAATCTTGATATTGACCAGAATAGATATGAGAGAAATTTCTCCATGCGGGGGGGGGGAAGAGAATTTTAGTTGAATAAAATCATCTGGCCCCGGGCAAATACCACTTAAGAACTTTTTCTTTCTCTTCCCTTCTTCCTCTTCTTTCCTTTCCTCCTCTTCCTCTTATTCTTCTTATTATCCTTATTCTTCATATTGTTATTCTTTTTGTTCTTACTGTTATTCCTCTTATTATTATCCTTCTTCGTATTAGTTTTCTTCTTCAGCCGACTTGTCTTTGTGCATTGTTCTATCACCGGGTGTCTTCATCGATCAGAAAAGTTTGCAGGAGTGACATGGTAAAAAATTAACGGCTGCGCGAGTCGTGGAAAAAGTTGGGTGTGAGGCTTTTGTTCAGCAGTGGGCTTGGTAGCTTACACAAATTCTGTACCGGCTTATGACCCGCAGTCACCCGTTTTCACCCTCAGCTGTATAAAATCGCCTGACGCGATAAACGTGTAAATAGGACGTCTCTGAGGAGTCTGTCTGCGTCTCCCACCTGAATAAAATCGTTTGGCATTAGCCATAATAAAACTTCTAAGTGCTGCAACACTAACATATTGTTTTAGCTGTTCTTTGCCCGTTCTTTGCGCCGCTAGCTGTCAGTGCCACTGCAGCTGGCTCCGGCAACGCTTCCGGTCACGGACGCCCGGTTCAAGGACGCCTCTTGTCACGGGCGTGCGACGCCGGTCGTGCCCCCCCTCAAGGACGCCATCACTGGCACCGGACTCGAGCGCTGCGGAGGAAACGCCGCGGGCCCTGAGTCAATACCGGTGCCTGCCGGTGGCGCTGTAGGAGGAGGAGGAGGAGGAGGAATGGGTGGGGGGTGGAGAGGAGGGGAGGAGGACGAGGAGAGGAAGGAGGAGGAATGGTGGGAGGATGAGATGGGTAAGAGGACGAGAAGAAGGTAAGGGCAATTAGAGAAGGTGGAGGTCAAGAAGGATGAAGATGAGAAAAGGACAAAGAGGAGGAGGAGGAGAAGCTCGAGAAAGATGAAGGTGAGGACAAGGAGGGCAAGGAGAGTGAGGATGAAGGCGAACAGAGCGACGAGGACAAAGACTTCGAAGAGGAGGAGGAGAAGGACGAGGGGAAGGACACGTTCGCCGTGTCCTTCACTGGCTGTGCATTCCTCTGCATCGGTTCCCCCACCCCCTCACCTCGCCTCCCACCCCCCACCGCCACCCCCAATCCATGAACGAAAATGTCACCATAGCCGTAGCCATAGCCGTAGACATGATATAATTAGAGGCTTGGGGTCCTCAGCTGCTACCAGTGATTGCCACTTGCACTCAGGGTAAAGATGGCGGCTTTGGTCGAAGCTAAGCGGCTCCTGGCGTGAACCCTCTTGCTGCTGATGGATTTATGGGTGTCTGTATCGGTTTGGTTGATATTTGTGATTAATTTGGTCAAAATTCATTAGACCAATGGGCAGGAGGAGATTCGGGTCGTTTGTTTGTTTGACTAACAAAATAAACCTAATATGAAACAAATGCAGGTCGTTTTATCGCATCACGAGTAATGGTTGGCTTTTTCGCTTTTATCTGTATATTTATTATTATTATTATTTGACGTTTGCATTTGGTATAACTTTTTTACGTATAACTTGTCTATTTTATGCGTTGTGTATTGATTTTTTTGTTGTTGTAAAATTGATGTTCCTCTCAAAGTTTTTTATCAATAATATTATTATTATTTATTGTTATTATTATTATTGTTATTATTATAATTGTTATTATTGTTATTATTATTATTTATTATTATTATTATAATTATTATTATTTATTATTATTATTGTCGATATTATTGTTGATGTTATTACTAGGCGGTTTTAATCATCTTGAGGGACCGGAACTCGCTCCTCCCCTCCGTACGCCCCCTCCATCCCCTCCAGGTGCATAAAATCTCCCCTCCCATTTCATTTACTCCCACCCGTGCCACCTTTCCTTTAACCTCCCCTCCGCCACCCCCTCCACTACCTTTCACCCCCACCCGTCCACTGTACTCTAATGCATACCAGATCCCCTCCTCCCACTTCCCTCCCCTCCTCTCACCCTGTCACCACCTCTCCCCCTCCCCCCTTCCCAGCCCCTCTCAAACCACCTAAGCTCAGATTTCGCAGTAATCCCTCAAAGCGAAGACCTGGTACTCCCAAAAGACCTCTTCTGGTAAACCTCCACATCATCCCCACCATCGTTGTCTCGCTGTCTCTTTGTTCTTTTGTTGCTTGTGTTATGGTGTGTGTGTTTGTGTATGTGTGCATGTGTGTGACTCAGTGTGTCAGTCCCTCCTCACCCTCCCTCCCACCCCCTGCCCACTATTCCCTCCCTCACTCCCACCCCCTACCCACCCACATCGCCACGGGCCACCGGTGACAAGGAAGGCACTCTGGCTCTGAGCGGCACTGATGCCACCTCGTGGCACTCTTCAGAAGCTTCTGACTTCTGCAGTCGGCTTCATATCCACCCCACGACTTCCGGGTCACTCTTCAAAGGCTTTCAGGAGCCTCTGAGACTTCCGTCAGCCTCTGAGACTTTTGTCATCCTCTGAGACTTCCGTAAGCCACAGATAATTCCGTAAGCCACAGATACTTCCGTAAGCCTCGGAGACTTCCGTAAGCCTCGGAGACTTCCGTAAGCCTCGGAGACTTCCGTCATCCTCGGAGACTTCCGTCATCCTCGGAGACTTCCGTCAGCCTCGGAGACTTCCCTAAGCCTCGGAGACTTCCGTAAGCCTCGGAGACTTCCGTAAGCCTCGGAGACTTCCGTCATCCTCGGAGACTTCCGTCATCCTCGGAGACTTCCGTAACCCTCGGAGACTTCCGTAACCCTCGGAGCCTCCGTAACCCTCGGAGACTTCCGTCTGCCTCTGAGATTTCCAGCATTCTCAGAGGCCTAATACAGTTGCAAAGACTTCCAATGTAAAGACTTCATTCAGACGAATTCATCTCTTTAGTAGCTTTGGCAGCTTCGGACTGACAGCTTTCGTTTCTTCCTTGAAGTTGCAGTCTCCGGATACGTCCAGCTGTCATCACAGCTGGAACAACTGATCTTTGGGCTTTTGATAAAATCGCTTGATGCCAGAACAGAATACAGAAACTGCTACACGGGTTGGTGGTAGTCTCTTTTGTGCTCTCATGGACAATTTAACTTGACCCACTATGTATCAAAACTTAACAAATACATGTCCTGTAACAATGCTGTATTGACAGAAGTCGCTTATTGTGAGAGGTATGAGAGAGCAACTGTGTATGGAAATGCATAGAGCATATATGCGATAACTAAAGATGCGTTTGTAACAAGTCTCGGACATCATGGATCAGTTGAGCCTCCGCGGCAACTGACTTTGAGGATACTCTCCCTCTCTCTCTCACGCCCTTGTTCACGGAGATGACTACAACAGCTTGGCTTCATACACTGTTCAAGTACCACTCAATAGGGAAGTTTTTTACGAATGTTCAATGCTTTAGATGCTAGCGTGACTGACGCCAGGCGATTTTATTCAACCTTGGTTGTTGCCCCAGGAATGAATCGGTGCATGATGGGCCTCTGCCCCATACAGGCGCTCTTATCGGAGCGGCCAGGCTCCGATCCACACACCCCATCCCACCTCCCACCTCCCTCTCTTCCACCCACCCCCTCCCCCCTCTCTCTTCCCTTCCCGGCACCAAATTTCCTCTACCCCCATCCCGTCCCCCATCCCCCGTCTCCTCTCCCGTCCCCCATTTACCCTCCCACGTCTTTTCCCCTCTTAATATTTCCTGACCAAACGTTCCTCGCGTTCCCCCACCCTCATCTCCCCTCTTCTCCCTCTCCCCTCCTCTTCCCTCCCTCTCTCCTCCTCTCCCCTCCCTCTCTCCTCCTCTCCCCTCCCTCTCTCCTCCCTCTCCTATCCCTCTCTCCTCCCTCTCCTATCCCTCTCCCCCCTCTCCCCTCCCTCCCCTCCCTCTCCTATCCCTCTCCTCTTATTTCCTCTCCCCTCTCTCCACTCCCCTCTCTCCGTACTTCCCTTTCTCCCTATCTCCTCTCTCTCCCCGTCCCTCCCTATCTCCGCCTCTCTCCTCGTCCCCCATCTCTCCCCCTCCCCTATTCTGTTCCTCACCCCTCCCTCTCCTATCCTTCTCTCTCCTCTTTTTTCCTCTCCCTTCTCGCCTCTCCTTTCTCCTCTCTCTCCTTACTTCGCCCCATCTCCCTCCGTCCCTCCCTCTATCCCTCCTCCTATCCCTCCTCTTATCCCTCCCTCCTCCCCTCTCCCTATCTTCTTTCCTCAATTCTCTCCCTCTGTCTTCCCTCCCACTCTCTTCCCTCCCACTCTCTCTTCCCTCCCACTCTCTCTTCCCTCCCACTCTCTCTTCCCTCCCACTTTTTTCTCTCTCTCTCTCTCTCTCTCTCTCTCTCTCTCTCTCTCTCTCTCTCTCTCTCTCTCTCTCTCTCTCTCTCTCTCTCTCTCTCTCTCTCTCTCTCTCTCTCTCTCTCTCTCTCTCTCTCTCTCTCTCTCTCTCTCTCCATTCTTCCCCCTTCCTCCCATCTCTCCATCCCTCCCCCTTCACCTCTTCTCTCCCTCGCTATTTGCAGACAATTTGCAGGCTTTGTTTGCGAGCGAAGTTTATTAGTGTGAGCCCGGCTTATGCGCGCACAACAACTAGTTCTCCCGTCCGTCAGGTAGTTGCACAAGTTGTCGCCAGATGGCGTGGGTGGCGCCAGAGTACGCGTCACGGTCAGGACCAACCTGGTGTCACTGTGTCCACTTTAGGATTACATCAGCAATAACCAGCGATTCCATCCTGAAAAAGAAGTGGTAAAAAAGAGATTTATAAAGGGACACCCGAATGGAGGGACAGTAGAAGTGATTAGCCTCCCCCCCTCTCTCTCGCTCTCTCGCTCTCTCGCTCTCTCGCTCTCTCGCTCTCTCTCCCTCTCTCGCTCTCTCTCCCTCTCTCGCTCTCTCTCCCTCTCTCGCTCTCTCTCCCTCTCTCCTCTTTCTCTCACTCTCTCCCCTCTCTCACCCTTCTATCCCCTCTCTCACTCCCTCTCTCACACACACACACACACACACACACACACACACACACACACACACACACACACATGTAGCCTTTATTGATTTGGGGCCTACATTAGGCAGGATTTAGTGCGGCAAGATAAACTCTAAAGCACACCTTTTCCTTTTCTTTATTAAAAGTTGCACTTCATCACAATTTCCTTTATACACAAGAAAATACCATTTAGTTTCTAAGTCACCACGTACACTTGATCTTCTAAGCACTTCACCTAGTTTCTGACTATCTCTCAAAACTTTAGTTCCAGACTACCTCACACCTTTTTTGTTGAGTTTCTACTACACACACACTCACTTACACTTTTTTAGGGTCATAGATAACAAATTAATTAGAAATTTGACCGAAATGGCAGAACGATGACTAAAGGATGTGTAATACATATCATTAATTGTCCCAAGGTGGGCTCAGTCACGTGACTCTTGAAAGCGCTTGGCAAAGGCTTTTGCTCAGCAGTCGACTACAAGTGGCTCCTTGATTGCTTATAGTCATGCCATTATTACTATTATTATTATTAATATTATTATTATTATTATCATCATTAATATTATTATTGATATTAATGATGTTATTATTTATATTATTATCGATATTAATATTAATATTATTATTAATATTTATGATAATATTAGTAGTAGTAATAGTTTGTATTTTTATTATTCATTTTATTTTATTTTTTTTCAAGTTACACGTTCATATAACAGTCACTCATCGTGTGTTGTTCAAAATGGACAGGCACAATGATAATGAAGAGTAATGCATTTTCAATTACGCTTAAAAATAGAGAGAAGCAATTGCTCTCCGTAATGTCATTTTATATTACTGAAGGTAAGATGCATTGTATTCGTTGTGTGTGTGTGTGTGTGTGTGTGTGTGTGTGTGTGTGTGTGTTTGTGTGCATGCGTATGTGCGCTCGCATATCTGTGTGCATGCGCGTGTGCATGTGTGTTTGTGTGTGTGTGTGTGTGTGTGTGTGTGTGTGTGTGTGTGTTTGTGTGTGTATGTACATATGTTTAGGTGTGCATATATGTGCATGCGCGCGTGCATATGTGTTTGTGTGTATACGTGTGTGTGTATGTACATATGTTTAGGTGTGCATACATGTGCATGTATGTATGTATGTATGTATGGTTTGGCATTAATTGAAAAAGAAATTTGTAAGATGTGTCGACGTGTTGATATGTTGGCAGCAATTACTTCCTCCTGTCTAGCAATCGGACATTCACATACCCCCCCCTCTCTCTCTCTCTCTTCCTCCCCTCTTCCCCCTCTCCCCACACCCTATCTCTCTCTCTCTCCCCACACCCTATCTCTCTCTCTCTCTCTCTCTCTCTCTCTCTCTCTCTCTCTCTCTCTCTCTCGCCTTCGCTCGTTCATCATTCCCATCGTCTCCTTATCACTCTATCTGTCCTTTCCCTCTCTTATCTTCATTTCCCTCTTCCCCTAATTCCTCTTTTGTCCTCTTCCCCCTCTTTGCTCTTTTCCCCCCATTTCCCCGTACTTCTCTTTTTTTCCTTTTCTTTCTTCTCTTTTTCCCCCTCCTTCTCTTCTACCCCTCTGTCCCCTTTCTCTTTATTCTCCAGTGTACTCTGCCGCATCGTCCCCCTCCTTCGGCCATCACATCACTTATCACATCACCGTCACATCACATCCGTCGCATCACGTATCACATCACGTCCGTCCAATTACATATCCTACCACCACCATCGCATCACATATCAGTCACGGTCACATCACATCACATATCAGTCACACATCGCATCAGTCACACATCACATCAGTCACACATCACATCATATCACAGCTTAACGGATCGCCTGGGCTCAACTGTGAAGAAAGCTTGTGTTCGAGATCCAGTGTTACATACAATGCATCGTCTCCCATTTTTTAATTTTTCACTTTCTTTCTTTTCTATTTGTATTTTTTCAAATTCTGTATCTTGCCATCCTCTCTTCTTCGTCCTCGTCTTCTTCCTCTCCATCTCCTACTCTCCTACCTCTATTTCCTGTCCTTATATTTTCTCTTCTTCCTCTCCTTTCTCTCCTTCATCTTCTTGTCATCTTCCCGACCCACCCCCTCCCGAGTAGATCCTCCCGCGGATCCACCCAACCAACCAACCAACCCACCCGCCAACCACTTCCGTACCCATCATCACCCAGACCTGAACCCCTCCCCCGGACACCATACCTGGATCTCTCACCGGGATCCCTCTCCCGGACCCCTCTCCCATGTCTCTCACTCGGATCCTACACGGGGGTCCCTCATCCGGGTCCTTCACACGGGTCCTTCACATAGGTCCTTCACCTGGATCCTCTCTTGAAGCCGCCCCCCCCCCCGACCCCCATTTAGGATCCTCTTTTGGATCTTGTCCCGGCTGCCCCCGGGAGCATTGTAAACTGGGGCCCTTTCCCAATTCTGAAGAGGCAAGCGGAGGCGACACACTTGACAGCGTTTGTTCAGAGTAGCGGCAGGTGATTCCATCCAACGGACGGGGGGGATGTTTTGGGGGGCGTATGCTGAACAGAACGGGGTCTCGACCGGCCGCGACCCCCTGGTGTTCCTAATCTGCACCCAGCACTGAATAAAATCGTCTGACAGCATAATGGATGGGGATTATGGGTGGTAATGAAATTGGAACTGCATAGTGTAGGTCTTATGATCTCTTGCAGTCTACTTCAGTCTTATGTTCAGTTGGAAAGCTATTATGGCTAATTCTCGGAGGGGGAGAGGAGTACTCGCGGAGACCCCTGAGGAGTTCCTTTTCCGTCAGTTGCCTCCTTCTTCCCCCAGGGGAGGAACGAGGCGCTTTTCGTCCGACCAGGTCGCCTTCAAGACTTCGACGGGGGGTAACGAGGTCGAGGTTCCACCGCTCGTAAAGTCTCCAGATGGAGGCCAGCATTATGGTGTTATGTTGGTAATGGTGGAGGTGATGTTGTTAATGGTGGTGGCGTTAATGTTGGTAATGTGGAGGTGGTAATGGTAATGATGGTAATGGTGGTGTTGGATGAATTTATAGTGGTGGCGGCGATGGTGAAGGTGTCAGTGGTGGGAAGTTGGTAGTGGGAGTGGGTAGGCTCTGAGGCTCTTTGATGGGTGTACCTCTCAGCAGAAGAATACGAAGCTATTGTCGATTAGCGAACCTCTCTCCTTTTGACGGCCACAGGGAAGGAATCTGTAGAACGTGACGTGACGTCACTCACGTGACAACATACACATGTCGTCATATACACGTCATACCCACGTGACGTCACACCGTTTGCATGTGCTTTAGCCCGAGTCATTCACTCGGGGACTCCTCGAGTCAGTGAGTCATGGAGTCACTGTTCCTCCGTTAATATAATCATTTAACTTCTACATAGCTGTGATGCCGTTTAGTCTTAAGTGTGGTTAATACCAGGATGTTTTGTTCTGCTGAAATGGGTCCTTGGATCCATTTTTGCCCCACAGCTGACTAAAGTCGTCTGGCCATTATCAGATGGGCGATAGGTCCTGCCATACTCAATATTATTCTATTAAATATAATTATCATTATATTTACACACACACACACACACACACACACACACACACACACACACACACACACACACACACACACATATATATATATATATATATATATATATATATATATATTCTTTTCTACCCAGGTCTGGTATACTCTATTATGTATGAAATCTAGTTATATCTTTTTCATTTTCGCAAGTAAGCCGCCCATGCGCTGTGTGACTGGTCATTGGTATGTAAACAAAGATGTCACAGCACGGAACCCTTTACAATACGGTGACAGTCTTTATGGATTTTCCTCTGGCTTAGGACAGGCGATTTGATTCGGCCGGAGGCGCCGGACTCCGCTCTGAAGAGGTTCTCTGGCAGTCGAGATTTCTTCAGTTGTATATTAGATCGTTTGTTGGATAGAATAAAGTGTATAAAGTTCGTCACCGTGTTGAAGAGGGGTCAAGGCTTGTCATAGTCTGAGGTCGTTTTGTTCGAGTCGTTTACCTAACCTGCGGTATTTCTTAGCTGATTGAGATCGCTTGGCAGAGAATGGCGCACCCATGTAACTTATGGAAGAGGTCGACAGAGGCTTTTGTGTAGTAGTGTACCCTAAATGTCTGACAACGTAAGTGTTGCTGTCGGAGAAAGCAGCAGGTTTACATAACACTGGTCAAACCAATTTCCCTGGAGGAATGTATAGGGGGAAGTCAGAAAAGAGACCTTTGCCGGCTTTCGTGGAGTCCCGGATCATTAGGAACCAGATGGGGACGATTAACGAAGGGACGACGGTTCGTGCAACAAGTGAAGCCGCCACGGAACGAGGCCGTGGGGCTTGAAAAGGTGCTGACAAGTGAGCAGGAGCTAATGAACCTTCTCGACGAAGTGCCAACACGGTCCCGCTCCACACACAAGCATGAAGATCCTCCATTAAGCCAATCGCCCTCTGAGGCTTCATGGTCCTCCTTCAACACGGAGACGCATTTTTTTCCCGTCACCAGGTGATTCTTTTCCTTGTAAGAATTGAGCTCGGGGCTTAATTGGAGATTGAGAACCTTCACGTCCCGTAATGGGTAGGAATTAAAAAAAATCACCGAAAATCAGAGCTTTTATTTCTTGGACAGTGTCGCAGCTAAGAGGAGTCGGAGATAGGAAAGGAACCTGTAGAATTAATATAGGACGTCTTAAACTTCAAAACATGAAAGTCCATTTCGTCCTTGGCTCCTAACAACATTCGCAAATCAATCCTGATTTATGTAATTTTTTTTTTTCATGACCAAAATTAGTTCTTCTGTATAGTAATATAATATTTCAATGCTGGTGGCAACATTTAAAGAACTCCAGAACTATAAGAGGCAGAGTAACTTGGGTTTCAAAAGGAAAATGACGCCCTTGATTTCAAGTCTCTTTTCACGAAAGTTCCGGTAGAGGAAGTTCCACTCGAGCAGCGACGAGGGTCCTTGAAATCGTGAGCAAGTCTAACACATTTTTTTATTACAAATATTTACCTTTTTCGTAAGGCTGCCAAACTCTTTCAGTCGGGTGAGGGACGGAATTGGGTCAAAACTAGATCGTGTATGTGACCAGCATGTGGGAGTTTTGCGCACGCGCGCACACGTATGCACAAAGTACGTATGTCCATGTGCGTCTAATTTGACCTTGTTTATCAAAAGTTAGTTATTAAGTTGCCGTCCAAGGTTGAGATCAGATTATTCAGATAGTTAAACTTCCCTCACCCCCCCCTTCTTTCCCCCCCACTCCAAGTCTCTTGCAGTGCACAATGAGGGTGGAAAGGGGGGTTAAGAGGGGATGGTTTAGCTTCGAGCTCAACCATCAAAAGGGAAATTTTCCAGAAGAACAGAAGACGAAAGTGCGTCCCCAGAGGTGAATGAAGTCTCCTGGCGCCAGGGAGAATAAAATGAAGAGAAATGGTGCCCATTACGGGTACCTAACCTACAACTCCCTTCGGTAACGAGTGCCACAGAGATAAATAAAATTGCCTGGCAGAAGAAAAGTATCATCCAGTAGAGAAGGGGGCTGAAGTCTGTAATTCCTTATGCCAATGAGGTGAATAGGATCACTTGCCGACACCCAGAATGGAAAGTAGTGGGCCATCTGGCCACATCAACACGGTGACGTACTTTGTATATTTTATTTTATTTTGTTTTTTCGGACAATTTTGTTCAGCTGAGGTGGTGGGTGAAGGAGACTTGGATCAAAACGGGGGGCTTGATCGATCGAGACCCCAGTTTTGTCTAACCCTTCCCTTCGGAAGAATAAAACCGCCTGAAATTAACCAGAATAAAGCTAGCGTGCACGTCACCAATTGAGGGTTGTAGGACTGTGGCACTCTGGAGGGAGGGAGGGAGGGCCGGCCAGCCTCGGCGTGGCACAGTGCCAAGAGGGAATAAGGGATTACGAAACGAGTTGTGATGATGGGGGGGGTTGTCCCCCTCTTTTTTCGTGTGTATATGTGTGTGGTGTGTGTGTGTGTGTGTGTGTGTGTGTGTGTGTGTGTGTGTGTGTGTGTGTGTGTGTGTGTGTGTGTGTGTGTGTGTGTGTGTGTGTGTGTGTGTGTGTGTGTGTGTGTGTGTGTGTGTGTGTGTGTGTGTGTGTGTGTGTGTGTGTGTGTGTGTGTGTGTGTGTGTGTGTGTGTGTGTGTGTGTGTGTGTAAGATTACGTCATCAGCCATTCGGAGTTCGCTTCTGTCCCAAGGTCTCTCTCTCTCTCGTACCTCTGCCGTCATTTCATCTCCTCGTATACCTTCCCTTCTCAGTCCCTTCTACCTTCCCCTTCCCCTTTTCCCCTTCCCCTTCCACTCTCCCTTCTCTTACCCCTTTTGCCTTTTCCTCTTCCTTTCCCTTTTCGTTTCTCTTCCCTTCTCCACCTTCCCCCTTCCCCTTTCCTCTCCCCTTCCCCTTTTCTCCCTCCTACCCCTCTCCTTCCCCCTACCCCTCTCCTTCCCCCTACCCCTCTCCTCCCTTCCCGTTTCCTTCCTCCTTTCCCCATCCCCTCTCCTCTCTCCTTCCCCCTTCCCCTTTCCTTCCCCCTTCCCCTTTCCTTCCCCCTTCCCCTTTCCTTTCCCCTTCCCCTTTCCTTCCCCTTTCCTTCCCCCTTCCCTTTCCCTTTCCCCTTCTCCTTTCCTTTCCCCCTTCCCCTTTCCTTCCCCCTTCCCCTTTCCTTCCCCCTTCCCCTTTCCTTCCCCCTTCCCCTTTCCTTCCCCCTTCCCCTTTCCTTCCCCCTTCCCCTTTCCTTCCCCCTTCCCCTTTCCTTCCCCCTTCCCCTTTCCTTCCCCCTTCCTCTTTCCTTCCCCTTTCCCATTTCCCTCCCCTTTCCTTCCCCTTTCCCCTTCCCCCTTCCATCCCCTTTCCCCCTTCCATCCCCTTTTCCTCTCCTCTTTTTCCTCTCCCCTCTTTCCCCCTTTCCCTTTCCCCTCTCCCCTTCCCCTTCCCCCCCCCTTTCCCCTTTCCCTTTCCCCCCCCTTTCCCTTTCCTTTCCCTCTCCCCCCACCCCTTCCCTTTCCCCCCTCCCTTCCCCTTCCTTCTCCCCCCTTCCCTTCCCTTTTCCCTCTTCTCACCCCTTCCCTTTTCCCTCTCCCCACTCCTTTCCTTTTCCCTCTCCCCACCCCTTTCCTTTTCCCTCTCCTCTCCCATTCTCCCTCCCCCCTCTCCCCTCCCATTCTCCCTTACCCCTTCCCCTTTACTTCCCCCTTTATTTCCCCCTTCCCCTTCACTTCCCCCTTTATTTCCCCCTTCCCCTTCACTTCCCCCTTTATTTCCCCCTTCACTTCCCCCTTCCCCTTCACTTCCCCTTCCCCTTCCCCCTTCCCCTTCACTTCCCCTTCCCCTTCCCCCCTTCACTTCCCCTTCCCCTTCCCCTTCACTTTCCCCTTCCCCTTCACTTCCCCCTTCCCCTTCACTTCCCCCTTCCCCTTCACTTCCCCCTTCCCCTTCACTTCCCCTTCCCCCCTTCACTTCCCCTTCCCCCCTTCACTTCCCCTTCCCCTTCCCCCCTTCACTTTCCCCTTCCCCTTCACTTTCCCCTTCCCCTTCACTTCCCCTTCCCCTTCACTTTCCCCTTCCCCTTCATTTTCCCCTTCATTTTCCCCTTCCCCTCTCCCCTTCCCCTCTCCCCCATATCCCCTCTCCCCCATATCCCCTCTCCCCCATATCCCCTCTCCCCCATATCCCCTCTCCCCCATATCCCCTCTCCCCCATATCCCCTCTCCTTCCTTCTCCCTTCCCCCGTTTTCTCTCTTTTCCGTCTCCCTTCCCCTCTCTCTCTCCTCCCACCCCTTCCATCTCACGCACGTGTCACTTCTAGCTGTCACCCTATATCCTCTCCGTCATCTATATCTATATTTTTTTTACCTGATAGTCTTCGTCACTGCGCCGTCCGTCACTGACAACAAGCTCGCTCTCTCTCCCCTCTCTCCCCTCTCTCTCCCCTCTCTCTCCCCTCTCTCTCCCCTCTTCCCCCTCTCCTCCCTCTTCTCTCTCTCCTTCCTCTCTGCTCGTCTTCCTCCCTACCCCCCTCTCCTCTTACCTCTCCAACCTTTCCTTTCCCCCTCCTCCCCCTCTGCTTCCCCCTCCTCTTCCCCCTCTGCTTCCCCCTCCTCTTCCCCCTCCCCTCCCCCTTCCCCTCCCCCTCCTCTTCCCCCTCCCCTCCCCCTTCCCCTCCCCCTCCCCTTCCCCCTCCCCTTCCCCCTCCCCTTCCCCCTCCCCTTCCCCCTCCCCTTCCCCCTCCCCAGCCTGGGTACCTTACAACCGGCCTCCCCACCGAGCCAGTAACCCGAGCGTTTCTGACAAGGGGAGAATCGGGAGAGAGAGGGGGGGGGGAGCTTCAGTTCTTCTCTCCCCCCCCCCGTCCCCTCTCCATGTCCTCTGGGTTCCCTTTAATCCCTTCAATACTGTCACGCAACTTGTAGACTCTGTTCTGGCTTAAGACGGGTGATTTGTTTATTTGTTTTTATTTGTTAAACCAAAAGCTGGGCTACGCATTGGAAGTATTGATCGAGACTTTTCCCCGAATCTGCGCCCCCATCCCCTCATGTGTGTGTGGGTGTGTGCGCGTGCGGGTGTGTGTGGGTGTGCGCGCGTGTGGGTGGGTGTGGGTGTGCGCGCGCGTGTATGTAAACAATTGACGCGAACGGAAAGAAACGTGTTCATGGGCCAACATGTGAACGTGTGGATGTACAAGTGAACGTGAACAGGGAGAGAACGTGAGAGGAAGTTGCCGCGGCGTGAAATTGGCCGGATTTGGGAATGTGATTGGTGGATTAACTCCTGCGCGTAAGATCTGGTTTGTCATCGCACCTAACGGAGAGGGGGAGGGGGAGGGGTTGCCAACTTAATAATCACCAGGAGATGGGGAAAAAGAGGGAGTATCGCGTATTTGAATGAAATCGCCTGGCGGCATTAAGTCCCATTCGGTACGCAAGGGAGCTGAAGGGAAGGTGTTTGGTCTGAAGAGCGCCCTGGTCTATCGAGACCCTCTCGTTAGTGTTTATTCTGGTCGCTGCTGGGTGATTTTATTCAGCGAAATGAAATTCGTTGGGCTGGCTTCAGTATGACCGTGTCAATGTTGGCTCCTCCTTCTCCCCCTCCTCCTTCTCCCCCTCCTTCTCCCCCTCCTCCTTCTCCCCCTCCTCCTTCTCCCCCTCCTCCTTCTCCCCCTCCTCCTTCTCCCCCTCCTCCTTCTCCCCCTCCTCCTTCTCCCCCTCCTCCTTCTCCCCCTCCTCCTTCTCCCCCTCCTCATTCTCCCCCTTCTCATTCTCCCCCTCCTCCTCCCCCTCCTTCTCCCCCTCCTCCATCTCCCCCTCCTCCTCCCCCTCCTTCTCCCCCCCTTCTCCCCCTCCTCCTCCCCCTCCTCCTTCTCCCCCTCCTTCTCCCCCCCTCCTTCTCCCCCTCCCTTTGTAGGACTTCTGAACCCAAAACCAGTGTATCAGCCCCTCCTCTACCTCGCCCTCGTCCTCAGTCTCTTCGACCTCCTCTTCGTCCTCTTCTTTGTCCCTCGGTACACTTGTTCATTCTCTTCCTTCTCGTCATTCCTCTTGGTCATTCTCCATCTCTTCGTTCTCCATCGTGCTTTTCGTCGTCCTTTCTCCTCCCGTGTCCCACGGTATCTCTTCCTCTATCTCCTCTTTTCTCCTAACTCTCCTCCTCCTCTTTCTCCTCCTCTTTATCCCCCTTCTTACGAGTCCTAGATCCAAAACCAATATATCAGTTCCTCTCCCTCTTCCTCCTCCTCTCCTTCATCTTCCTCTTCATCCTCCCCTCGTCCCGTCTTCCTCTTCTTCCTCCTCCTCCTTTCCTCCTCCTCCTTCCGCTTTCCCCTTATTTTACTTCTCTTCATAATTCTCGACTTCCTCCTCCTACTCCACTTTCTCCTCCACATCATCCCACCATGATCACCTTGACCACTGCCGTCATCGTTATTATCATTTTGACGTAACTAAACCTAAGTTAACCAAATTTAACCTAACTTAACCTAACTTAATTAACCTAACCCAGCTTGGCACCGTGACTTAGGCAGTCAATCAAGAGCGGACTCCGACTGACCTGCCTGGTCCCAGGAACGATGTACACGATTGTGCACAACTGTACTTCCCAAATGTACTACAGTACTTCGGCCACGGCTCTTCCTCGGCGGCGTGCGAGTTCGAGGATCGATACAGGTCCTCGTGGCGCCGCTGGAGTGGGACCCCAAGACAAAACTAATCTCAAACTTAGAAACAAAATTTCAGTCTTGCCTCTTTCGTGGCCTTCCTCTTTTATCATTGGTTTTCAATTTAGTTTTTTAATTAACTCGCGGGAGGCTCATTATCTCTACGCGGTTGATAAATATTAACACAAGTGGCAGTGCGCGCGCGCGCACACACACACACACACACACACACACACACACACACACACACACACACACACACACACACACATACACACGCACACATACATACACACGCACACACACACACACACACACACACACACACACACACACACACACACACACACACACACACACACACACACACACACACACACACACACACACACACACACACACACGTGCGCGTGCGCTCGCTACTGGAATCGCTTGGCATTAGCCAGAATAAGATAGTTTGTCTCAGCTGAATTAAATCGTCTGTCGATGGTCAGCAAAATAGGTGGTGACTACCCAACGGGTTAATTGAAATGAGTTAACCAAACTACAAATACCTTTGTCTAACAAAATCAAAAATTGAAATCTTAAGACAATATCGCAACAACGCCGTGAGAGTCCATAAGGATAGAAGGGCTCTGGTGAATGACAACAGTCCATAACAAGAAAGAAAAGTCCCAAAATTACCTTCGAAATCAAAATAGTCTTTAGTCTGAAGATTCTCATTCCAGGTTAATCCCATCCAAACAAAACGGTCACAGTGTAGCATTAGCCAGAATAAAATTCCTACAAGATAAAATCTTCATTAATTTTTTAACCCGACGGGAGCTAGAATAAAGGAACGAGGTTAAAGGGAGCGGGACACGTAATGAATTGATTCTCATGGCACCCAAAACACTGCCAGTATGTGGTATTCTTCTTTTTCTTCTTCTTCAGACACATCCTTCAATTCGGTAACGTCTAGTGCACATATTCTATTCTGGCTAATTTCAAGCATTTTATTCAAACGAGGGTCCGGCTTCGATCCAGACCCCGAATCTGGATACCCCTTCCTCCCCCCCTCCTCCGGAGGTGGATTGAATGGATAGGCGACAGCCAGGAGGAAGTCTGGCGAGGACGTCGCCGAATTGAAAGGGTTAATTGACTTTGAAACTGGCTCACCATCTCGGGGCAATTTAATCTCCCTCTTCATTTCGGGCTCATTTTCATCACTGATTAGCGCAAATGCCCCAATCAGAATCTAATCGTATGAGTAGTAACCCCCGACCCCGCCCCAACCTAATCTGCCTCCCCCCCCTCCTTTTTTTAACACAGTTATGCGGTTCAATATTTCCTTTGGGTTGTCGTCAGATGATTTTTTCCAGATAGAATGGGGTCTCGATCGCTCTTTCGCTCGTTCATTAAATAAATAGAAAATGAATAGATAAATGGGAAGAGTGCTGTTCACTACAGGCTGGGTGATTCGAGACGGCTTGCAACCCTTATTGTACCGAGATGTTACGAAGATAAAAGAAATCGTCTGCCGGCAGGAGACAGAAGAAACGTACGAGTGCCACGGTGTGACAGTGGCCCTTGAGTGCTAGTTGACAGAGTGTAAGGCCCTGTCGGGATCCTTGCGGTCTTTGGATGGCCTCGTCTTGAGTGTAGTGCCTGTTTGCATTAGCCGGTTCCTTACCGTGGAGTATTTACCAAGCGGGACTCGTTACCACAGTTACTCAATCCTTGTTAGTCTTCCGGGGGGAGGGGCATTGATGCTTTACCTTTAGAGGCGCAGCGCGCGCGCGTACACACACACACACACACACACACACACACACACACACACACACACACACACACACACACACACACACACACACACACACACACACACACACACACACACACACACACACACACACACACACACACACACTGACACACACTGACACACACTGACACACACAAACACACACACACTGACACACACACACACTGACACACACACACACACTGACACACACACACACACACACTGACACACACACACACACTGACACACACACACACACACACACACACACACACACACTGACACACACACACACACACTGACACACACACACACACACACACTGACACACACACACACACACACACACACACACACTGACACACACACACACACACTGACACACACACACACACTGACACACACACACACACACACACACACACACACACACACACACTGACACACACACACACACACTGACACACACACACACACACACACTGACACACACACACACACTGACACACACACACACACACTGACACACACACACACACACTGACACACACACACACACACACACACACACACACACACACACACACACACACACACACACACACACTGACACACGCACTGACACACACACACACACTGACACACACACACACACACACACACACACACACACACACACACACACACACACACACACACACACACACACACACACACACACACACACACCACACACACACACACCACACACACACACACACACACACACACACACACACACACACACACACACACACACACACACACACACACACACACACACTGACACACACACGCGCGCGCGCGCACACACTAACAAATGGTTTAGGAAATCAGGGCGGTTGAGATAATGGCTGCAGCTAGAACACAGACAATAGTGTAATGGAACGAGACCCGGATAATAATCAAACTAGAACGCAGAATTGACTCTACCCCGTTTAATCTCTGGGGTGTTTCTTTTGCTAGTGTTGCCAGATGGGCGATCAGCTATTTTCAGGGCATAATCATTTTCAATAATTACCTTTTTTCCGTTAAATATCAGTTTGTGAATTTCGTTAAACGTCGCCAGATGGGGATCAGCCCTTTTCAGAGGATAATGATTATCATTTTTTTCCGTTAAATGTCAGTGTGATTTTTTTCAAGTGTTGCCAGATTGGTGATCATCCCTTCTCAGAGGATAATGATTTCATTATATTTTTTCAGTTATATGTCAATGTGATTTTTTCAAGTGTTGCCAGACGGGTGATCTGCCCTTTTCAGAGGATAATTTTCATTATATTTTTTCCGTTAAATGTCAATGGGATTTTTTTTAAAGTGTTGCCAAATGGGTGATCAGTCCTTTTAGAGCATAATAATTTTCATTAATTACCTATTTTTCCTCTTTAGATATCATTGTGTGAATTTCCTCAAGGTTAAATTTGATTTCCAACTTGCAGGGAACTCTTCTTTTGTAATTCTGTTAACCAGATTACAAGTCTCAAAGTCCCCTCCAAGATAAAATGAACGTGCTCCAGTCAATTCATTAATATCCTTCATCAAGTAAGCAGAACAGAGCTGAGATTATGGAAATGGGTCCTTTAATTAGTTTATACGATTTCCCTTCACCTGTGGCAGAAGGAGACTTGGGTCTTCCTTTCACGGGTCGCCGGGATCGACGTCGTCGGCGCCGTCGTCGGTGTCGTCTTCTCTTCCGAGGGTCTTTCGTATACATATTTTTTATTTATTTCTTTTTTTTTTTTTTTTTTACTCGTCGTTATTCGTCTTTTCGTTTCCTTTTTTGTCTTCAGGCTTTCTTTTGTGGTCTTAAATGTTTGCTTCCTCGTCTTCGGTGTTTGTTTCCCTGGTCTTCAACGTTTGCACCCCTCGTCCTCAGCGTTTGCATCCCTAGTCTTCAACGTTTGCTTCCCTTGTATGTGCAATTAGTAACTTTCATCTCCACGTCAATTTAATTTGTCCATTTTCGTAAGCTCAAAATCCCGTTGACATACATTATAATCTTTGTACTGGCTACCAAACGACTTCGCTTGGTTTGGGAGGTGGTCTGTGGACGAAACGGGGTCTTGACTGATTTTGAAGCTTGCCCCCCCCCTCTTTTCTCCAAGCCCCATCAGCTAAATAAAATAAATTTCCGTTATCCAGAATAAAATCTTTGAAGTTGTATCTTTGTGACGTCACTACAAATACTCGCGAATGAATGGGATTTTTCCCATTATACATTTGTTTCAATACGTAACACGCCTTCGCCTCCCCCACCAACCTCTTTCTCCGAACGAAACCTAACGACCTGAACGAAATGTAAAGAAACAATATGATTTAGTGGAGGAGTATTTATTCCCTATTTATGCCCGAAGAATTACGACATTTTCTTATTATTTTTGTCACTGCTGGCATTGTTGTTGTTGTCGTCGTTGTTTGATGTTAGTGTGGTTGGAATCCTGCACAAACCAAAAATCTCCCAAATACCTTAGGATCCCATCCCGAGTACCAAGTACCAGCCTATCGGGCCGCACCCATATTAGGAGTAAAAAATACAGCAGTGACTCCATCTATAGACGATTCTAGTTGCCACTTGGCCAAGAACACCACAAACGTTCATCTAGAAGTCTAGAATTTCTACAAGGCCATAAATGGCTTTTAGCTTGATTTACGAGTCTTTGTGAAGTCGTGACAAGATAGCATAAATCTCTTTCCTCCCCCTTTCCCTCCATTTCCCCCTCCCCCCCTCTCCCGAGTCTGAGTCCAGTAATGTCACTTAAGGCGTCGTGGTATTGCCATTGATTGTCGATTGAGGAGATACAACACACAGGCGCGCGCGCGTGCACACACACACACACACACACACACACACACACACACACACACACACACACACACACACACACACACACACACACACACACACACACACACACACACACAAAAGGGGGACGGTTCCAAGGATAATTTATCTTCCAACATCGTAAGTTATAACGTCGTAATTTACAATATCGTTACTTATAGTATCGTAACTTGCATTGTAACTTATAATGTAACTTACAGTGTCACTATATCGTAACTTAGAACGTCGTAAGATACAATGTCGTAACATAAACTTGAACCTCGTAACATTCAATATCGTAGTAACTTACACCGGTTTAACTTGCACAAGGTTTTTCGGGTGAATAAAGTCGCCCGTCGACATTAAAAAATATAAAAAGAAAAACTATACTATATTGGCTGGAAAGAAGATTAAGATATCCCAAGAATGTAATAAAATCGAATGACGACGGACGGAGGGAATAAAGGTTAATCTTGTGAAGATAGTGAGATAGCTGGGTTGTAGTCAGAATGAAATATTTTATGATAGGTTCGATATTTTACCGAAAATTATTATTTTAAATTGGTAATCTTTTGCTGGTATTATGTTGCATAGTTAGGGCGAGGGACGAAGCTACACCCTGCCTTAATTGCCAAAGGGGCAGAGATTTTTTGTTGGCGTTCATACATACGATATATACACAGACCCGCACATGTGAACGATATACATGTAAACAGTATATATGTATATGGGTATGCATGCTCTAAAGGCAGTGGAAGCGTACATCCACATAAAAATAGTAACAATAACAAAATAAAATAAAACCCTCGGTACTCTATGGATGAAAGGTCACCATGTCCCTTGCTCAATGCTTGGGCTAAAAACAATGAAAAATACACACACACACGGATACACACACACACACGCACTATTCGATGGTGCAGTGATAGCGATCGCGGCCGCCACTACGGTGGTCCGAGTTCGAATCCTGCCCAGGGCTGAAATAATTTCAGGATCGCTGCGCTGCGAATCGTCACTCCAACTCGCTTGGGCGGGGAGTTAGGTATGTGTTTGTGCGTGTGAGGTCACATCATTACCCATAGATCGGTCATATATGAGCTCTTCCGGGGGAGTAGTAGATGTAAATCACGAGTCCAACACGTGATCCAAGACCATGGTGAATTACACAGAGGTTACGTGAGGGTTCAGATTGTGGTTACGCTGACATGATTAGTGGCATATACTTTGTCAGATTTTAACGTCGTAATTTACAATATCGTAACTTAAGTATATTCAGCCAAGGAGTTTTACTTGTTCTCAATTAGATCTTTGAAGTTGAAGGTAGAAAAGACGAGGTGGTATATGGTGACAAATGAGGTGTAATGCGATGAAAAGTTCGAGGCGAAATGGCCAACTTTAACAGGCGAAAGTGAAATAATAAGACGAAATGACTGACCCCGCCAAACAAGGGTGAAAATCAAAAGCGAAATGACCTAGCTCGGCAAACAAGGGTGAAAATCAAAGGCGAAAATACAGAGCTATAGAAGTAAAAAAAAAAAAAAAAAAAAAAAGAGAGAGAGAGAGCGCAAGTGAAAAATCGAAGGCGAAGTATGGCGATATTACCCTCGCCAACAAACAAAGAGGGAAATGGCGGACTGCGAAATGCAGCGGAACGAGTAACGGGGGAGTTGGGGGGTGGAGCGAAACGATCCATTTCGGCAAACAAGGGTGAAAATGTACGGCGAAAATAGGCGAAATAAGAAAGGGTGGTTGGTGATTGGGTGGCGAGGTGTCCGCCCTTTGCCTCCCGTTTGCTCCTTCGCCTCTTTGGGCAAACGAGGACGCTGCTGAAGGAAGAGGAGGAGGAGGAGGAGGAGGAGGAGGAGAAAATAATGTAATCGTGTTTATTCACATGCCAATAGGGACCAGGCTTGAGGTAGGTCTTCCCCCTCCTTCCTCCTCTTCCTCCTTTGCCTCCCTCTCTATTTCCTATCCCTTTGATTCCTCTTTTACTCCTTTGCCTCTTCATTCTTTGTCTCCTCTTCCTCCATTTACTTCTTTTTTTCCTCCGTATGCCTCCTACTTTGTCTTCTCCTTTCTTTCTCCTTTTCCTCCTCCTCCTTTGCCTACCCCTTTCTACCTTTGACTCCTCCTTTCTCTTTCTCCTTCTTTCTCTTTCTCCTCCTTTCTCTTCCTCCTCCTTTCTCTTCCTCCTCCTTTCTCTTCATCCTCCTTTCTCTTCATCCTCCTTTCTCTTTCTCCTCCTTTCTCTTCCTCCTCCTTTCTCTTCCTCCTCCTTTCTCTTCATCCTCCTTTCTCTTCATCCTCCTTTCTCTTCCTCAATTTCCTCCTGTTTTCTTTTCCTCCTTTTCCATCACATCCTCCTACTCCTCACCCTCCTCCTCCTCCTCCTCCTCCTCCTCCTCCTCTTCCTCACCCTCCTCCTCCTCTTCCTCACCCTCCTCCTCTTTACTCTTCCTCCTCCTTTCTCTTCCTCCTCCTTTCTCTTCCTCCTCCTTTCTCTTCCTCCTCCTTTCTCTTCCTCCTCCTTTCTCTTCATCCTCCTTTCTCTTCATCCTCCTTTCTCTTCCTCCTTTTCCTTCACCTCATCCTCCTACCCGTCACCCTCCTCCTCCTCTTCCTCACCCTCCTCCTCATTACTCTTCTTCCTCCTTTCTCTTCCTCCTCCTTTCTCTTCATCCTCCTTTCTCTTCATCCTCCTTTCTCTTCATCCTCCTTTCTCTTCATCCTCCTTTCTCTTCATCCTCCTTTCTCTTCATCCTCCTTTCTCTTCATCCTCCTTTCTCTTCATCCTCCTTTCTCTTCATCCTCCTTTCTCTTCATCCTCCTTTCTCTTCCTCCTCAGTTTCCTCCTGTTTTCTTTTCCTCCTTTTCCTTCACCTCATCCTCCTACCCGTCACCCTCCTCCTCCTCTTCCTCACTCTCCTCCTCTTTACTCTTCTTCCTCCTTTCTCTTCCTCCTCCTTTCTCTTCCTCCTCCTTTCTCTTCCTCCTCCTTTCTCTTCATCCTCCTTTCTCTTCATCCTCCTTTCTCTTCATCCTCCTTTCTCTTCATCCTCCTTTCTCTTCATCCTCCTTTCTCTTCATCCTCCTTTCTCTTCATCCTCAATTTCCTCCTGTTTTCTTTTCCTCCTTTTCCTTCACCTCATCCTCCTACCCGTCACCCTCCTCCTCCTCTTCCTCACTCTCCTCCTCTTTACTCTTCTTCCTCCTTTCTCTTCCTCCTCCTTTCTCTTCATCCTCCTTTCTCTTCATCCTCCTTTCTCTTCATCCTCCTTTCTCTTCATCCTCCTTTCTCTTCATCCTCCTTTCTCTTCATCCTCAATTTCCTCCTGTTTTCTTTTCCTCCTTTTCCTTCACCTCCTCCTCCTACTCCTCACCCTCCTCCTACTCCTCACCCTCCTCCTCACCCTCCTCCTCTTCCTCACCCTCCTCCTACTCCTCACCCTCCTCCTCACCCTCCTCCTCTTCCTCACCCTCCTCCTCTTTACTCTTCCTCCTCCTTACTCTTCCTACTCCTTTCTCTTCCTCCTCCATTCCTCCTCTTTACTCTTCCTCCTCCTTACTCTTCCTACTCCTTTCTCTTCCTCCTCCATTCCTCCTCTTTTCTCTTCCTCGTTTTCCTTCTCTTCCTCATTTTCCTTCTCTTCCTCATTTTCCTTCTCTTCCTCATTTTCCTTCTCTTCCTCATTTTCCTTCTCTTCCTCATTTTCCTTCTTCCTCCTTTTCCTCCTCACCCTCCTCCTCCTCACCCTCCTCCTCCTCACCCTCCTCCTCCTCACCCTCCTCCTCCTCACCCTTCTCCTCCTCACCCTTCTCCTCCTCACCCTCCTCCTCCTCACCCTCCTCCTCCTCCTCCTCACCCTCCTCCTCCTCACCCTCCTCCTCCTCACCCTCCTCCTCCTCACCCTCCTCCTCCTCACCCTCCTCCTCCTCACCCTCCTCCTCCTCCTCACCCTCCTATTCTTCCTCACCCTCTTCTTTCTCCTCCTCCTCACCCTCCTCCTCCTCACCCTCCTCCTCCTCCTCACCCTCCTCCTCCTCCTCACCCTCCTCCTCCTCCTCACCCTCCTCCTCCTCCTCACCCTCCTCCTCCTCCTCACCCTCCTCCTCCTCCTCACCCTCCTCCTCCTCCTCACCCTCCTCCTCCTCCTCACCCTCCTCCTCCTCCTCACCCTTCTCCTCCTCACCCTCCTCCTCCTCCTCCTTTCTCTTCATCCTCCTTTCTCTTCATCCTCCTTTCTCTTCATCCTCCTTTCTCTTCATCCTCCTTTCTCTTCATCCTCCTTTCTCTTCATCCTCCTTTCTCTTCATCCTCCTTTCTCTTCATCCTCCTTTCTCTTCATCCTCCTTTCTCTTCATCCTCCTTTCTCTTCATCCTCCTTTCTCTTCATCCTCCTTTCTCTTCATCCTCCTTTTCCTTCTCTTCCATTGCCTCCACCTCCCGATCCACTCTGCTACTTCGCTTTCACCTCTCTCCTCTCCCACCACTTTGGTCCTTAGCTTCTGTCCCTGTTCTCCCACTCCAGCACTCTTCGTCCTACACACCTCTCCCCCACACACCTCTCCCCCACACACCTCTCCCCCACACACCTCTCCCCCACACACCTCTCCCCCACAACCCTCTTCTCCCCTTCTACCTACCTCGATCCTCCCCCGTTCTCCCCCACCCCACCACCACCCTGCGGAGCATGTCATTGTTGATCCGAACGCGAGTGACTACTAACCTACTTGTGCGGGAATGAGCGCGTCGCCTCCACGCGAGTTCGTGAAATCGTCCCTCGGAGGCGTCGTCCGCCTCAAAGGGAATTTTAATGAACTGCCGCAGAGGAGCGAGAGAGAGAATGAATGAACGAACTGGCTGGGAGTACTACAGTATGTGGCTCTCGAGTAGGGTGGGAGGGGGAGGGGGAGGGGAGCGGTGCGGTGGGAGAGGATTAGAGGGGAAGGGGAGACACGTAGAGCAGGGAGGGGAGTGGGTGGGGAGAAGTGGGGAACGGGGAAGGGAGAGGAGTAAAGTGGAGGAGGGGAAAGAGGTGGGTAGGGGGGAGGAGAGGAAGAGGGGAGGTGAAGGGGAAGAGAGGTAGCAGTAGATACAGTCACTGGAACCTGAGTGGAATATGTTGTGGGGGTCCCTGCTTTGTAGGGGGAAGTCGCAAGATTTCCTGGAGATTTACTGGACGCCAGATATGATAACCCCCTGTGGTTGTTATCCAGAATGAAATGGGTTAAGTGTAAAACGGCTTATGAATGCACCCCTTTTGCAGAATTAAGTTGTATGGGCTTGATGACGTCATTAAGAGGATGGGGTTAGCATGTTTCTCTCCCCCCCTCTCTCTCTCTCTCGCTCTCTCTCCCTCCCTTTTTCTCTCTCTCCCTCTTTCTGGCGTTAGCCAAAATAGAATCTTTAAAGTCGACGAAACTCGCCAGTGTATTAAAGCGAATAGGGAACACTATCGTCCATTGGAGCGCCTCTCGCCAGCAACTCTCACGTTGAAGCTGTTGCAGTAGATTTGCAATGGGAGGTTGGATTCTTATCCGTGGACGGGGGGGATGAGGTGGGGAAGGGGATGTCCCTCGTCGAGGTTTCCCCCAAATTTGTCACCACCATAAGGGCTACGGTAACTACACAATTCGTATCTCCTAGAGACCGTTTTGACACTGAATAGAATCGTCTGGTATATAATAACTGCTTATTGTTTTTGGTCTGGACTCTGTGGGAAGTCTCTTGGGACCCCAAGGGAGGTCTTTATCCTTCCTGGGCAGGGAGGGTCCCGTATCCGTAGCGGAACCCAGATCCCCGTTCCCCCTCGAGCACCCCCGGGGGGGGGAAGACGCCTCTGAATGAAATTGCCTGGTATTAACCAGAATCATAATTAATTTTTGCATTATTGGGGTCTTGTCCTAATGTGGACACCGGACCTTGGATCGAGTACTTCATCGCGTGAATATGATCGTCCGACATTAGCTGAAATAAAATGGTTTAATTGAAGTATCCTAAACCCGTTTAATACCCATAGCATATCTCCATTACTTTTTTATGTGTGTATTTTTATTTATTTATTTTTGTCGTTTGGGGCTTGGTCCAGCGGTTGCCCGCTTTGGCGTGCTGGACAGTTCGGAACGAATGATTTTTCGAGCGCTGAGTTTTGTGTTTTGTGGGCTGGTCGCTCGCTCGCTCAGTCGCTTACACACGGGCGTTGACAGCCAAAATTACTTTGGCTCAGTCCGCTTTGTTGTTTTGCTTGCTAGCCCCCCCCCAACCTCTCTCTCTCTCTCTCTCTCTCTCTCTCTCTCTCTCTCTCTCTCTCTCTCTCTCTCTCTCTCTCTCTCTCTCTCTCTCTCTCTCTCTCTTTCTTTCTCTATCTATCTATCTGTCTGTATGTCTACCTGCCTGTCTCTTTTCGCTCTCTCTCTCTCTCTCTCTCTCTCTCTCTCTCTCTCTCTCTCTCTCTCTCTCTCTTTCTCTTTCTCTTTCTCTCTATCTACCTATCTCTGTCTCTCCTCTCTCTCTTCCTCTCTCTCCCTCTCTCTCTCTCTCTCTCTCTCTCTCTCTCTCTCTCTGTCTCTCCTCTCTCTATCTATCTCTGTCTCTCTCTCTCTCTCCCGCTCTCTCTCTCTCTCTCTCTCTCTCCCGCTCTCTCTCTCTCTCTCTGTCTCTCCCTCTCTCTCTCTCTCTCTCTCTCTCTCTCTCTCTCTCTCTCTCTCTCTCTCTCTCTCTCTCTCTCTCTCTCTCTCTCTCTCTCTCTCTCTCTCTCTCTTCCCCCCCACCACCACCCCACACCCCAGTGGACGGATGTTGGTTACCTGTCACTCACTTTGCTTTGTGTGCCCAGCAAATATCCTTACAGATTATAATATTTGTAAATATTTTTCCATAGATATTTTCGCAGGGGTAGGTAATTCGTTGCCCACGAAAAAGCTGGCTTTTTTTTAGGTAGATTTATTATTGTTTTATTTATGTTCGTATTTATTATTCTATTTTATTTGCGTATGTATATTTCATAATGTGAAACGCGACAAACAATGACCGTAGACTTGTTTAGTGTCTCTTTCCCCCCCAATTTCCTAAATATTCATATAACCTGGTCTAAAAAGAATTGGTTTAAAAGAAATTCGTTTAAAAAATGAGGCGTGCTTCATGAGTTTTATTTATTTTAATATGTTAATTTAGTTTCTGGTGATATCAAAGACCAACAGGTCGCCGTGTCTTATGCTCGACTCCAACGCTATAGTGACGCCCTGATGAAGTCATCTTCAGATTTAATGGTTAAAGCCAAACGACTTTATTCAGCTGAAGGAATCCAACACCCAAAGGAGGGGGAGGAGCTCTCCACCCCCAGCTCCCTAATTTAATCAACAATATCTTCTTGCATTAGTCAAAATAAATTATGTACAGAAGAACACCGTAACAAAGAGATGAATATGTAATGTTGTATCGTTCTCCTCGCCACCCTGCATCTGATATAGGGCCTTGTCTGACCTCCCCCTTGGAGGGACCGTGGAGGGAAGGAGGGGGGGGGCGCCGCTCCGTCGGGGCCAAATTGTCCAAAGTAAATTATGTAGTTCATACATAGATCTGTGCGTGTAGTGGTTGTGGTGGTGGGGGGGGGGTAGCGGGGAATCTATCTCTTTCCTTCTTCCTCTTCTTTCTCCTTTCTCTTCTTTCTCTTCTTCCTTGTCTTCTTCCACTTCTTTCTCTTCATCTTTCCCCTCCTTCTCTTCTCCCTCGTTTACATCTTCTTTCCCTTCATCTTCGTCTCTCTCTGTTCCTCTGTCAGCAGGTGGCGGCCTGGATCGAGTCACAGGAGGAGAGCCTCCGGGGCGGAGTTCCTCCGCCTGGACGAGACGCGACCTCCCATGGTTCCGGTCGTTTTGTTTCCCCCAACCCCCCAAAAAAAAAATCCACTGGTTTGCTTCTTTTCCTTGTTCTTTTTTTTTTTTTTTTTTTTTGGGGGGGAGGTCTGTTGTCGCCGCCCGCACCCTTCTTCTTTCTTGTCCGACAAGCCATTTTTCCTTGTCTCTCCATCTCCCCCTCCACCCCCGACCTCACTCTCTCTACCCACACGCTCTACAATAACCCTTCATATCCCTTCAACCCTCAGAGTGGAAGGATCAGCGTTTCGAGGTCAGCTCTTGGCTGAATAAAATCATTGGGACAGTCTTGCGTTAGTCAAAATTAATTCTATTTAAAAATATTGCATTACAATGATGGTTCGAACAGGGGCCAGGGTGTTCCCTCAGCTGAATGAAATCACCTGGCGGTAGCGAGAGAGATTGTAGTGGTTTGGTACCCTCAGTACGATGACGCACTTCAATTATTTTGATCTGGCTGACGGCCGACAGGACACCGCTCGTCGCGCTAAAGGCGATGGTTTCAGGCAATGATTTCAGAACAATAGGTCATGTCAGGCGATAAATTCAGGACAATAAGTCATGTCAGAGTTTGCCCTATTTCTGGCATTCGGGATTTAGTTTATTTTTTCGTTGTTCATTAATACTGTTATTGGTATTATCATTATTAACGCAACTCGTGTCAGAAACTTTCCTTTTTCTGAAATTCAGGATTTATTTTATAGTTTTGTTTATTATTAGTATTATCATTAAATCATTATCATCCTTTCATGGTAACTTTGGCCATCTCTAAGCGCCTCCTAGCGTAAGCTACCCCTCACGTAATACCCATCGAGATTTACCTTTGAATCTCGAAAGAAAAATGTAAAGAAAAATATAAATAAAATAGAAACTATATATTTGTGGCTTTGTGACCCTTATCACCGTTGCCGTCGTCGAGGCCCGCAAGTTCTGTATTTTCCATCTTTTCTCACTTTTTTTCTTCGTCTTCTTTGTTATTTCGCTTACTTTTCTGTACCTTATTTTGTCTTTAAATCTTGTTATTGATCTCTCTGCTACTCCTGCGTCTTCGGTAGTGTCCAACTCGGCGACCACCACCACAATGCACACGAGACCACTTATCACCATAATATGAATAATAATAATGATGATAATAATAATTATTATTATTATTGTTATTGTTATTGTTATTGTTGTTTTTATTATTATTATTGTTATTGTTGCTCCCGGTAACTTTCCTACTACACCACAGAATTAGAAATGAAACAAAATCTAATATATATATATATATATATATATATATATATATATATATATATATATATATATATATATATGCTAATAAGAACACGGGTACGTGTGTTCACTTATGCAAAGTAGACCACTTGGAAAAAAGAAATTAACGAAGCAGAGCGCTTTCGTATATTACATCCTCAGTGCAACAAGTACTTGTTGCACTGAAGATGTAATATACGAAAGCGCTCTGCTTCGTTAGTTTCTTTTTTCCAAGTGGTCTACTTGCATATATATATATATATATATATATATATATACACATGCATGCATGCATGCATGCATGCATAGACCTCTCACTCCCTTTTATCACGACTTAATACTTATTTTCCTCTTCTCCTTGGGCAGAAAGGCACGAAGAACGCCCTGGAGACCGGCCGGACCTTCTCGACCATCTTTGCCGACATGGACTTCCGCCAGCGGCTTCTGGAGGCGCAGACGGAGGAGGAGTTCAAGCGGCTCATCATCCAGCACTCGCAGGACCTGGCCAAGGAGCAGCAGCTCACCAACGACAAGAGGATCGCCATGAACCACGACCCCAACAACGACTACGACTACGTGAGTACTACTGCCCAACAGAAGGAGGACCTCCTCGTCGGGAACGGGTTGGAATCCCTCCTACTCCCTCTCTCCACCTCTTTCCTTCTTCTCTCCCCTTTTCCTCTCTCCACCTCTTTCCTTCTTCTCTCCCCTTTTCCTCTCTCCACCTCTTTCCTTCTTCTCTCCCCATTTCCTCTCTTTCCATCTTCTTTCCTCATCTCCCCCTCTACTCTCACCCCCTCCCTCTCTCCTACTCTCCTCTCCTTCTCTCCTCTCCTCTCCCCTTCTCCCCCTTTCCTCTCCCATTCTCCCTCTCCCCTCCTCTTCCTTTCTCCCCTTCACCCTCTCTCACATCCCTTTTTATCCGTGTCACCCTCTTCTCTCCCCCTCTCCTCTCCCTTTCTCTCTCTTCTCCCTTTCTCTTCTTCCCGTCAGTAGTGGACGGGTGGGTGAAGGGAGACCCTTTTAGGGGTGTTAGTGTCTGCAGAGGGTTGAGCTGCGGAATGAAAATTGCCTGACGACATCATAGGAAATGGACACCATTTGGCGTTGGGTCAGCATCAGAGTTAGTGACCCGGGGGTGTGGGTAGATAGTTGACTGATTGATTGATGGTTTTACATCAGAGGTCAAATGAGACCGAAACAAATATACAACGAGTAGATAAAAACTCGTCGAATAGAACCAAAAATAAGGAAAGCAGAAAAATAAATATGAAGGTGCAAGACCAAGGGGGGTGGGGGTGGGGGGCAAAGCTCTGTTAAATAACATAGTCAGGTGGATAACATTTTCCTCTCACTCGTGCTCCAGCTGTTCCTCTTGAACCAGCTGCACAGTCCCCTTTAAGCTTTCCCCTACAATGACATCCCTCCCAGCATTTATTCTTGTTAAAGACAGACTATTCGATTCAGCTGAAGACGAGAGGAGGGGAAGGGTTGACACTGGACAGAGATCTTCATCAGCCGAAAAAAAAATCAATGGATTAAGTATCTAACTAAATAAAGGTACTAAAATAGACAGACTTGTTGTCCTAAAATGTTATTTTGACGCAGTGCTCGGTCGTAACAGCAGCTGTGGCCTATTTCAGTCCTGCCTGGGGGCGAAGGTGGGTGTTGGGGAGGGGGGGGGGTTCTCCAAGACCAAGACCTAGAAATAATTAGCGGCGCCTCTTAGTTTTATGGAACTGCGGAAGTGGAGGCGATTGTACAAAAGACTCGGAAACTCCATTCTCGTGGTCCGGTGGAGAGAGAGGAAGATGTGGGGTGGTGGTGGTAGGGGGGGAGGGGTTGTGGGTGGCGTTCCTCTACCGTAGTTTACCGGAAGTCGTAGGTTCTTGGGAGTGGGGGGGATGGGGGATGGGGGGGGACTCCTCGCCCTCGGAGAGGAAGCGCGGTACGTAGATGTGTTGTATGAAAATGCATTTCAAGTCTTTATTTTTTTCCTTTTTTATTTTTCATTTATTTTTTTCATTATTTGTATATAAGTTCATATAGTTTTTCTATTGGCTATAAATTTGGGGAATTAAGCCGTTTTTGTTTAAATTTGCTATTAAATAATTTGATGTGATTTGTTTTCAGAGGGAAAGATGAGTAGCAGAAAGTATATAATTTTTATGTGCGGTTTCCCAAACAAACAAGAAAAAAATTCTAAAGAGGCGCAAAAATATTTTGAAACGATTCAGTGGGGGAGTAAAAAAGGACATTTTTTGGTCAAATAGGATGCATTTAAAGGTTAGTGTCCTTTAAAAAGGATATATAAGAAAGGCAGTGCTTAGGAAATAGATAAAACAGGAAAGGGAAAATGGATTTAAGAATAGGACAGGAACTACAAAATTAGTACATTAGAAATAGGACATGAATGTCCCAAAATGTCCTAAAATAATATACCTGGCAACATTTGTGCAACGGTACCGCAATGCTGACGTCTGAGGCTAGGGAAAAGGACAAATAAGATGCAAAAAGGATGCAGAGCTTCCCAGAAGGACAAAATGTAGCGAGAGAGAGAGAGAGAGAGAGAGAGAGAGAGAGAGAGAGAGAGAGAGAGAGAGAGAGAGAGAGAGAGAGAGAGAGAGCACACAAATACCTCTTCGGCTAAAGAACAAAATTCGAAAGAACAAAATTCGAATTCAAACATTATTTTTTTATCTAATTGATCTATAATTGATTTTACAAATTATGTATGTACTTTATTCCACTTTCTCCATCGTCTTAGTCCTCCTCGGTATCTCCCCCTTCCTCACCCTCCTCCTTTTCCTTCTCTTCAACTTCCTTCCCTTTTCCTTCTTTTCATCATTTTTCCTCCCTCTCTACGTCCTCCTCTCTCTCTACCTTCTCCTCCACCTCCTCCTCATTCCCCCTCTACCTCTTTCTGAATCTCCCCCTTTACTTCTTCCTGCACCTCCCCTCTACCCTCTCCATCCCTACCCTCTACCTCCTCCACCCCCTCTACTTCCTCCTCCACCCCCTCTACTTCCTCCTCCACCTCCCCCCTACCTTCTCCTCCAACCCCACCCTCTACCTTCTCCTCAACCCCCACCCTCTACCTCCTCCTCCACCTCCACCTCCACCTCCACCCTCTACCACCTCCTCCACCCCATCTACCTCCTCTTCCACTTCCCCCTCTACCTCCCCCTACATCTCCCCCTTTACTTCCTCCTCCACCTCCTCTAACTTCTCTCCACCTCCTCCATGTTCAGTTCTTTCAGTCTGTTGTGAATTATTTACTAGCTGTGATGTCATCAAGTCGCCCACCCCCACCCGCCCCTTTGGCCTGGTGCCATTTACAGGTGGCACCCCACGTCACTCCACCCCACCCTACCTTCTAACCTTTCCCTAGTCCAACATCGTCAATACCGTGACGCTTCCATCCGCTGAACAAAATCGTCTGACGACACTAAGCTAATAATAACATGCGTGCGCACGCTTACACACACACACACACACACACACACACACACACACACACACACACACACACACACACACACACACACATACATACACACACACACACACACACATATATATATATGTATATATATAAATATTCATACACATACGTACATAATATAGACAGATTAAGTTTTGCCCACAGCTCATCATCTGGCAATAGCGTTGCCGAATTTCAGCGATTTCAGGATAGATGAATAATTTTAGACCTGCCCGAAATTACAGAAATATAAATGTTGGTTTGTTTACATTTGGACTATATATACGTATATATATTTCGGGTGTGTATATTTATTTATAATGTTTCCATAAAACGTCTATGTTCAGCATAATCAGAAACTATATACAGTATGGCTATAGAAAACCTCAATTATCTCTCTCCCACCCTCTCCCTCTCTCCCCCTCTCTCCCCATCTCTCCCCCTCTCTCTCTCTCTCTCTCTCTCTCTCTCTCTCTCTCTCTCTCTCTCTTTCTACTCTCTTTCCATTCGATTGGTGGCGTTTCTTTTCGACCTCATCTAGATCAGCTCTTAGATTTTCCTCTAGGATGCCGCCGAACATTTGGTTGTATTTCCCCGAATCCCGTTTTCTTTTACCCTTTTGGTGTTGAAGTGTTGTACTTTCCCTCAATGGCCTTAGTCTGATGTTAAGTCTAGATTTGTGAATTCCACCATCCTGTTATTTATTTATTTGTTTATTTATTATAAGGTAGCCTGAAACACCACCGTCCCATTTTTTTCATTTTATTAATTTTTATCTAATTTCTTATAGTTAAAATTTTATAGTTTTAATTAAATTTCCCTCCTTCAACACGATGACGATAGGCGATTTTATTCAGTTGAGGGGAACTGACGAAGGAGCCTCGGATCAGTCCAGACGCCCTTCAGACCAAAATCCGCCATTCAACGACAGGACACCTTTTTTTCAATGAGATATATTAAGTTGCGTGACTTTAATGAATCGGATTTGTTCCCCAAGAATTCTCTTCCTCTATCAGTCTCTCACTCACTCTCTCTCCTCTCTCTCTCTCTCTCTCTCTCTCTCTCTCTCTCTCTCTCTCTCTCTCTCTCTCTCTCTCTCTCTCCTCTCTCTCTCTCTCTCTCTCTCTCTCTCTCTCTCTCTCTCTCTCTCTCTCTCTCTCTCTCTCTCTCTCTCTCTCTCTCTCTCTCTCTCTCTCTCTCTCTCTCTCTCTCTCTCTCTCTCTCTCTCTCTCTCTTTTTCTGGCGCCAGCCATAACAGAATACAATAAAATCACCATCCTCTTGAATGCTAACCTTTCGCTACTGACTGGACACCGCGAGATGAGAAGCGTGGAAGAGGGAGACCAGACAGAAGGTGGAGAGACGAAATAGAAAATTTTGCAGGAGTGACGTAACAAATGTTAGTACAGCCGTGCGAGTCATGGAGAAAATTAGGAGAGGCCTTTGTTCTGCAGTGGATTCCGAAGAGGGAATCAATTGATGGATGGACGTAGGAACCCCGAACACACACACACACACACACACACACACACACACACACACACACACACACACACACACACACACACACACACACACACACATACATACATACATACATACATACATACACACACACACACACCGGTCGAGAGTCCCGCTCTGGGCCAAGTCAAAATATCCTTCCCCGTAAGTAAAATATAGATATAATGATTAAAATAGAAAATGAGTAAGCGAATAGAAAAATAAAAACGAATAAAGAAAGGAAATAGAAGTAAAAGATAAAATCGAACTCCCTTCTCCCCCCCAAAAAAAAAAAAAAATTGAAGTTACGTAACTGTGTTTTCCCCGGGTTTAACGACGCCCCGCCGAAGAACGTCCCAAGAAGAAGAAGAAGAAGACGTCATCGTTATTCAGAGTCGGACCCCGTGGACGCCGCCTCCTAGCCTCGCGCGGGGCCCCTCCTCCTCCTCCTCCTCCTCCCCGAGCCTTCGACGTCGAAATATATTGATTTTTCTTTCATCTCTCCCCCCCCCCCCGGCCCGAAAATGGGAGTCTGATTAAAATCGCCTTACGGTAGGTAGGGTAACGAAATAAGGACCCCTTGGCACGGAAGGGGTTAACCGAGATACAAGGTTTAAGCCCCAAATTAGTGACCTGTTGTAATACGCGTATCGGAGTTAAACGAGATTAAGTTTGGTAGTGATTAATTTAGACAGAAGTTAATCGAGATAAAAGTTAACGTTGATAAGGTTTAATCGTGTTGAAGTTAAACCTCTGAAGGGGTTGATAGGTTAAAACCCGTGGGGGTTTATTGAGAAAGGTTAACCTCTTGAGGGGGTTAATCTAGATGTAGGGTTAACCGCCTTCGTTAGTGACGGACTTGGGCCAACGAAACCCCCCCCCCTCAGCTGAATAAAATCGGTTGGTATTAGCCAGAAGAAAAGCGTTAAAGCTCAGGAGAGTAGTTTGGACCCTCGGGATCGATCCCCACCTTGACCGAGCTGTCCGAGCACAAAGGGCAAAGGTGGTGGGTTCGGCCCTAGCGAAGTTCCTCAAAATCGGTGTGGGTGTGGGTGTTTATATAATCTTTAAAAGTTCATTTACTTTATTGCTGGAGATCTCGACAGTTCCTCCTCCAACACGAGTGAGGGAGATCGCCCGGGGTCTCCTCCAAACCTCCCCGGACAGCGGCGGAGGGCGGGACGAACCTCCCCCCCCCCCACACACACACGTCCACTCCCACCTCGCTAAGAAGCGGGGGGACATCGTTGTGATGTTTGTGTTCCAGACTGCTGCAGGAGGAGGAGGAGGAGGAGGAAGGGGCAGAGGAGCAGGAAGAGAGGAGGAGGTTGAGTGGAATGGGAGAAGGGGAAGAAGAAAACGAGTGAGTGGGAGTAGGAGGAGGAAATGGAGGAGAAGGGGCAGAGGAGCAACAGGAGAGGAGGAGGAGGAGGAAGTTGATTGGAAGGAGAGAAGGAGAGGAGGTGGAGGAGGAGAAAAGGGAAGGGAAAGGCGAAGAAGGTTGTGGGAGAATGTGGAAGGAAAAGAAAGGAGGGGGAGGAGGAAGAGTGTCTTTCGCATAACCAGCGCTTCTATCCGAAGAGGTCACAGAGGTGGAGGGAGATTTAAAGGAGGGAGAATGGAAGCTAAGAATAATCACTGTTCCGTGACTCTGGTCCGTAGGGATGTCGCAGAAGTTGTCACTTGCCTATATGGGGAAGAGAAAAGGGTGGTAAGGAGGAAGGGGAAGGGGAAGAAGATGGGTATTGCAGCAGACAGGAGGAAGAGGAGGCGGAGGAGGAGAAGGAGGAGGAGGAGGAGGAGGAGGAGGACGGTAGTCTTGGGATCTCGCCAGCTCACTAGACATGGAAGACCAAGAGGAGGGGGAAGAGAAGTAATCGGAGGAGGAGGAGGAGGAGGAAGAAGAAGAGAAAGAAGACAAGGAGGAGGAAAAGCTAGAAGACAAGGAGGACGAGGAGGATGAAAGCGAAGTATGTGAATAACGTTTTCAAAACCCAAGAGGAGGAATAGAAGAGGGGACTAAGGAGGATGAGGAGGGAGTGGGTAAATGTAAAGTAATAGGAATCTAAAGAAAAAATGGGAAAATAAAAAAAAAGCAGGATGTTCATACGGGATTGGAATATTAAAAAAAAATGAATAGTAGTAATAATATAAACGGGGAACTCCTTTTGAGAAGGAACTGGCCGCCAAGTCAGAGTGGACGTTGACAGTCTTGTAGTCAATTATGCAGGGAAAACATTCGCCAAGGTAAGATAAACAGAGGGTGCTGGGCAGCACCATCTCTTGTGCTCCCGGGAACAACAGACTAGCTTTGCCTCGACACTGTGACTTCACCAACATCCGTGACGTCATCAGCATCTGTGACGTCACCTGTGTGCGCGTGAAGGAGGTCGTCTTACACGCACTCGTAGGTGCTGCAGGTGTCGTGTTGGGTTCACGCGGTCGTTACTCCATGTGACCTGACCGTGACCCCGGGTGACATGGCTGTGACCTCGGATGACATATTATTCTTCATATGACCTGTATGACTTAACAGATGACATTAATGTGACCCTGGATGACCCAGCTAATCGTGACCCCAAGTGATTTGAGCCGTGATTCCCATGTGACCTCCACCGACTTGAACCGTGACATCAGATGACTTGATTTGCATGACCTCACGTGACCTGACTAACTGTGACTTCAGATAACCTGTGACCCTCAATGACTTGAACCGTGACCTCAGGTGACCGGACTATCTGTGACCTCAGGTGACTTGGCTAACTATGAGTCTTCCAGGTGACTTAGCCGTGAGCCCATATAACCCTGCTGCACGAGACCAGAATAACCGTGAACACGGATGACCTAACTAGCTATGACACTAGTTAACCTGACAAACTTTGGAAGGACCCGAGATTGAGCCAAGCGAATCGGTTTAGTAACTTGGTAACGAGTTAACCTGTTATGCCTAGGAGGCGACACAAGCTGAATAAAATCGTTTTACCTTCACCATAACAAAATCAAGATTTACACAAAACTG
>NC_134777.1:56817685-56822685 GCF_046742065.1 Oratosquilla oratoria
ATCACTATGTACTTGTTGCACTGAAGATGTAATATGCGAAAGCGCTCTGCTTCGTTAGTTTCTTTTTTCCAAGTGGTCTACTTTGCATAAGTGAACACACGTACCCGTGTTCTTATTAGCATATATGTATATATGTATATATATGTATATATATATATAATTGTGTGTGTGTTTATGTATATATATATATGTAATATATGTATGTGTATATATATATGTGTGTATATATATATGTATATATATGTGTATATATGATATATATATATATATAATATATATATATGTGTGTGTGTGTGTGTGTATGCAAAATACTAGCGGATCTGAATATAATCGTCTGATGGCAGCAATAAAAATACAAATTAAAAGTAGAATGATGAATAAAGAAAAATACAAATTAAGAATTTAGAAAGGCTGGCTAGAACGCAGTGCAAGGGTCACTGGACACTACATAGTGGGAGTTGTCCATCAACCCGTCCATCCATCAGCCGTTCGGAGTCCCCTGCTGAACAAAGGCCTCTCCCAACCACTTCCATGAATCGCACGATTGAGCCCAATCTGTCACGTCACTCATGCAAACTACTACTTGATTCCTAGCCGCCTTCTGTCTGGTCTCTTTCGTCCAAGCTTCCCCTCTCTCGGCGTCCAGTCAGTGACATGCCCAGTCCTATTTTTTCTTTTGTCGTCTCAATGATACTTTTCTCTTATGTCTGCTGTCCCACCCAACTTTTCCTCTTCCTCTCCTCAAGCGTTAAGCATCGTTTACACGGGGGAAGTTGAGAGGCAAATCATGTGTGCAAGTTACGTGAGCTGGAGAAGAAAGCGAACAAGTACGTGTTCACACAGGCCAAGTCAGAGACAAGTGGCCTGTGTGAACATGTACTTACTCGCTTTCCTCTCCAGTTCACGTAACTTGCACACATGACTTCCCTCTTAACTTGCCCCGTGTAAACGTGTAAACCATTGATCTCTCCATTCATTCTCTGCACTCCAAAGCTTTGTCTTTATCATCGTCTTCGTTAGTTTCCAAGTCTTCGTCCTCAGGTCATAGCTGGGATTATACTGGTTGTAAACTGCTCCTATATAATTTATAAAGAATAAAATCCAATTGTGATACATCTTGTTTGTGTGCTGCATTTGCATTTGACCGAGGCCAGTTGGCGGGTGCAGGGATGACCCGTCATCCACGAGGAGCTGAGATGGGAGGGGTGGAAGGGGTGATGGACGGGAGTGGAATGGGTGGGAGTAGGTACGTTCCTCTGACTTGGCTACCTCCCTTATAAGGGGGGAAAAAGCTCTTGGTATATTGATAGACGTGCATGATGATGCAAATGGGGGGGGGGGAATTGAAGCTTTGTAAACATCGATGAGTTTGGGTGCACGGACACGAGGCTGTGGATGCATGGCGACAAAAACTGCACCAGAGGAAAAATATACAATTTTTTTTCTGTCAACTTTGGCCTAATAATTAATGCGGTCCTCGCTCATGAAATATTGACACATATTTTATTTTATTTCATAAGTAACCTCTGACGATTTATCACTCATAGTCACGTCCTTGGATATTGTCAATGATAGATATTGATTGAGTGAATATTGCATGGTTAGTTGATTATGATAATCTCCATAAATATATTGATATCCACATCAATACATCAATATTAGACATTTTTATATTTATGTTATCATTATTGTTGTTATTATTCATTATTTATTATTTATTAATGATTTTAACGTCAGAGACATTAAGGCATTGTGAGTGACGTCTTCTGATTGACTGCGGGAAAATTGGATCAAACAAGTGCCCAACGGGCCCCAAGATGTAAAGGGCTTCGAGTGATCGTGACCCCATTTAGAATGGCAGTGAAGGAGTTGACATCTTTATACCGGTGACGGTTCCCTCGGCTGAATGAAGTCGCTTGGCGTTGGCCAGAATGGAATCGTTAAAGGGTGTCCCCCTTGTAAAGGAGCTACCCTTAATAATGATAATATATAATAATATATAGTATAATAATAATTGTAATAGAAATATAATGATGATGATGATGATTAATCTATATACCAAGGGCTTCTTCCCCAGATAAGGGAGGTTGCCTTGATAATAGTGATAGTAAGAATAGTTATTTTCATAAAAATTATAAAATCGTCTTGGCGTCATACAGCCAGAAAGAGAAGCCTTAGAGCGCGTCGCAGAATTCAAGTAGAAAGCCAGGAGGAAGAAGAAGAAGAAAAAGGAGATAAAGAGATAAGTAGAGAGTGAGAATGTGGAGGAGGAGGAGGATGTACAGTAGAGGCGAGGAAGAGGGAGGAGAGTATGGGCGAGCGAGCAAGCGAGCGAGCGAGTAGTACAGTTACCCACCCAACTTGGTATGCGGGCGGGTTGACTACAGGATCCTCCTCCTCCTCCTCCTCCTCCACCTCCCCCTCTTCTTCGCCCTCCTCTTCCTCATCCTCCTACTCCTCCTTTTCGCCTTTCCCCCACTTCGTCTTGCTCCTACGCCCCTCCTTGTCCTCCTTCTTCGTCGTCGTCCTCCTCCTCCTTCCCCTCTTCGTCCTTTTTCTACTCCTCCTCTTCGTCCTCTTTGCCCTCCTCCACGTTCTCCTCCTCCTCGTTCTCCTCCTCCTCCTCTTTGTCCTCCATCTCCTCTTCATCCACCTCCTCTCCATCATCCTCTTCATCCTCCACTTCATCCACGTATTCGTCGTCCTCCTCGTATTCCTCCTTTTCGTCCTCCTCGTCCTCGTCCCTGCCCTCGTAATTCCCTTAGTCTTTGCCCTAGTTTCCCCACTCCTCTTAATCCTCCTCGTCCTCATTCTCGTCAGTCTCCTCTTCATCCATCTCCGCCTCATCCTTGCCCTTCTCGTCCTTTTTATCGTCCTTCTACTCTTATTCCTCCACATCGTTTTTCTTTTCCTCCTCTTTGTCCTCCTCTACATTGTCCTTTTCCTTTTTGTCCTTCTCCTCGACTTTCTCCTCATACTTGTATTCCTAATTGTCACAGTCCTCCACATCGCCCTCCTCTTCCTCCTTGCCCTTCCCTACCTCATCCTCCTCTTCCTCGTCCTGCTGCTGCTGCTGCTGCTGATCGTCCTCTTCTTCCTATTACTACTACTACTCCACGCCATCTTCCTCCTCCCCTACAACTACTACTATTACTACTACTACCACTACCACGCGTCCTCCTCCTCTTCCTTTTCCTGTTACTACTACTGTTACTAATTATCCTTTCCCTTCCCCCTTGTTTCCCCCCCTCTTCATTCTTTTCCCTTTCCCTTCCTCTTCTTCCTCCTCATCCTTCACCCTCCCCTCCTTCATCCCCTTTCCTCCTCCTCATCTTTTCCTCCTCCTCCTCCTCCTCCTTTACCCTCCCCTCCTCCTCATCTTTTTCTCCTCCTCCTCCTCTTCCTCCTCCTCCTCCTTCCAGCTAGCGATCAATATGGTAGCAGTGCATGAGACTGAGATTTGGTGACGACCAGCAGAATTTTCACGCCTGCACAGTGCAGACCCCCCTCCTCCTCCCCCCCTCATGTCCCGTGACTTCATCCCTCCCCCATCCCCCTCTTAGTAGGGGGAAAACCTCCCAGTGGGCCCACAGAGGGAGAGTTGTACTCCCACGGGAGAAGCTGGGGGGCTTGGGAAAATCCTGCGGGTTATTTTTCCCATTCTCTCTCTCTCTCTCTCTCTCTCTCTCTCTCTCTCTCTCTATCTCTCTCTCTCTCTCTCTCTCTCTCTCTCTCTCTCTCTCTCTCTCTCTCTCTCTCTCTCTCTCTCTCTCTCTCTCTCTCTCTCTCTCTCTCTCTCTCTCTCTCTCTTGTGTGTGTGTGTGTGTGTGTGTGTGTGTGTGTGTGTGTGTGTGTGTGTGTGTGTGTGTGTGTGTGTGTGTGTGTGTGTGTGTGTGTGTGTGTGTGTGTGTGTGTGTGTGTGTGTGTGTGTGTGTGTGTGTGTGTGTGTGTGTGTGTGTGTGTGTGTGTGTGTGTGTGTGTGTGTAATATATATATATATATATATATAATATATATATCGGTACTTTTGACATCCCTACGGATCAGTCACTCGACAATCTCTTGTGATTGAAGACTGATTTCCATTCAAAATAGAAAGAAAAAAATTGCGGATCACTTTCAATTTCGGTGAATTACGACAAGTGCATTGTAAACACTACAGCACATTCAACGACATTAGTGGATTCTCTGCTAAAATTCGCCAAAACATTACGCCGTCGTGGCGGACTTTTCCCTGATGAATGAAAAATTATGATATACTTAGCCTAATCTAACATGAGAGTATATCTAACAGTCGTCTCACAAACCTAGAATTCACATGTTCAACGAAATGGAGAATCTTTTTTTTTTTTTTTTTTCAATTTCCCGCCAGAATCACTGGTTGGCGTATTTCTAGGAATCCAGAAATGACGAAACCCGCCCATGTGTCCTTTTTTTTTTTTTTGAAGACTATATTGTACAACGTACTGATGACCTTTTGGTACATGGATTTTGTCGATTAAGAGTTATTTTAGGTCGAGAGATTGCGGCGTTACTCGTATTCAATTATAAGAGTCCTCTTTACCCTCCAGTCTGTTGATCGGTCCCTTACCACTTCGGTGCGATATTGTCCCCCAAGGAAAGAAGCGCTGGTTATTGCTGACAAGAACTCTCTCCCCCCCCCCTCTCTCTCTCTGTCTCTCCCTCCCCGGGGTTAACACTCCATCTCAATAAAATCATTGGCTACAGAATGAAGCAAATGAATTGGGAGAAGAGAAGTTTGCAGAAGTGACGTGGCACAGGTTGGCGTAGTCGTGCGGTGCGTGAAGAGGTTTATAGGTCGTCTTTGTTTAGCTGCGTTGGCACAAAAATCTTGTGACGTCGCATTTGATTTGTTTTTGTTTTTATTATTTTATTTATTTAAAAAAAAATCCATTTTATTTACTTGTTTATTATTCAATTTATCTTTATTTTATTCTTATTTATTTATTTTATTTATTTATTGTAATAGGTGATTTCTT
>NC_134777.1:56830185-56832685 GCF_046742065.1 Oratosquilla oratoria
TGGGATCCATTCCAAGTAATTTCTCCATGACGACGAAGTTTGGCACTGGGCAGAGAGCGCTACGATTTTACTGAGTTGCCACTACGCTCTTTCGGGGCAAGTCTTCCATATAACTTGTTTTCTCTGGGAGGCCAGGAAATGCCGGAGGCGAGGGGGTGGGGGCGCCGAGATGAATGAAACCGCCTGGCGACAGACGTAATAAAATGGAAATTCGCCACTCGGTCCGGAAGGGTCTGAGGAGAAAAATGGTTAGGGTCCCATCATGTTAAAATGGTGTAAAAAGAGATACGATTGTTTCAAATTTATTATCTTTACTGTATATTGTATGTGTAGGTTGAAGCCAGTGTAGCTATGGCTTCCACGTTTGCTGTAATAGGGGTAATTAAACTCAAGATTATCAATGAAATATTCAACTATACCACAATAGTAGAGAACCTCCCGTCAGAAGGACCGCGCTACACAAACAAGCCGGCTCTCCACTTGCGGGGAGACCTAACATGGATATTACTCTATAATATTACAGTACATGGGAAAACATGCACTACGTTTCTTTATGGCTATAAGGTTGTGATTAAGTAGCTGGGGGTTTCGGGCATCTTGGGACAGGTATTATGCTATTGTGGAAGGTTGTGATCCACAATTTTTAGGTGATGTGAATAGCGGAGCAAGTAAAGGCTGTTTGGTTCTATGGGTTTACTCTAGTAAAATCGCAGCTAGTTGTCTTGTGCAGAGCCAGTCGTGATCTGCGATAAGTAAAGCAACTGACCACGAAGGCTGTTACGGTTGCCACTACATCAATTTTTGTCCTATAGTAATGTTTACAATGTGACAGAAGTAAGTATTTACATGTTTGGGTGATACACTCAAGATTAAATAAAAATATATACAATTATGACACTTAGAAAGACATGGCATATTATAATAATACATGGTGAAGAATAGAATATAAGGACCCATCAGTGGACGTATGCTTCTCAACGGTCGTCTTTTGTGCGGACCAGGTGTCCTAAGAGGTCAAGGTCAGGTTGGCCTAATTTCATTATTAAGTGGGACTCCGGTCGGGTTCTGGCTAGACCTGACGCTCAACAGCCGTTTGGTGCTGCTGCTGCGACGTCATATAGCTTGATATCTATTTTCTCGTAGTGTGACGTCCTGTGACGTGTAATATATTTTCTTCCAACAGCACTCGGGTATCTGCCGTTGTCCTCAGTGATTTGCTCGTAGAAGATAGTTATTTAATATTTTCTTAAATCTAAGGGCATGTGGAAAGTAGATATAATTCCGTTCCCCTACAAGATGTGGTATTGTATTTTTTTTTTTTTTTTTTGTAAGCTTCATCTTGGCAGAGGAGTAGGTGGAGTTTGGTGGGGAGGAGATGGGAGAATCTTGTGATGGAGTGGTTGTTGGACATGGGATATACTGTAGGTTTAGGCCTCGAGGTACTACTTTGATATGTTTGTGTAGGACTGTCTCTATTAAATTCTGCAAACTAATTATTTTCATTTTATTGTTTGGTACTAGGCCAATAACGCGAAAAGGTTCCGTGAACTTGGGAGAAAGATTTGATATGGGTGTGTGGTTGAGGGTGTACACAAGGTCTCCAATTTCAACTATGCAATCTCTCGCTCCTGTATTAGGAAGACGTGCCAATGTCTTTGGAGAGAGTAAGGGTATTGTAAATTATTTTAAAGAGTGTTGAAATTTTGTACTTTTACTATGACATAATCGTCGAAATAGTAAATGGGAGGTAAGTCATATGGGAGCTTTTTGTCCAAGCCAAAAAGGACGAAATGTGATGAATCCGATATTGACCTATTAATGGCACTGTTAATGCAAGCTTGGATCATTGGTATGTGTTCATCCCAAGAAGAGTGTATGTCAGAGGCAGTAGGGGCAAAAGAATGGTGTTCGTGATGGAGAGCGCTGGCGTGAGCGGGAGCGAGTGAGAGACATCTGTCCTGACCTCGTGTTATGTGACGTTGATAGTGTTACTTGGGCTACTGTGTGGGTGGGGATGATAGGTATAGACTGACTGTGGATGTGAGCAATTGTTCTTTCCGTATCGGAGAATTTCCTTTAAAAAAATCTAGTGTGGTGCCTGGTGTGAATTGAATTGTGCCAGCTATTTGGAGTGTGTGTGGGTGTAATTGAGAAAGTAGTCAAAAATAGGCTAGCAGTGAGACTACGAGTTTGAGTGAGATTTTGTCGTCTGTATCCCAGTCTGATTTTTTTAGGCTTTCCCTGATCTCGCTTTTGTAAGTGGATGCAATTTTTACTCCTTTCCTTTGTTTTATGTGGGCCAGTATTGTACGTTGTGGCCAATGAGTAGAGGGGTGAAAGTGAGCCAAGTTGATTAAATGTTGCAAAGGAGTTTTTGAAACGTTGAACAAACTCTGGATATTTCTGTTCCCTCAAAAATGGACTGGATTACATCACCTGCTAGTGTGTCGTTGAGACCTATCCTTAATTTGAGAATGGAAATTTTTGTCATGTCTGCATG
>NC_134777.1:56837685-56852685 GCF_046742065.1 Oratosquilla oratoria
CTTTTTACGACCCACATTTACGATGCGGGTAAGTCTGCGGAGTCGTAAAAGGATCGCTCGTAAATCTACGACTCGAAGATACGGCATTGTAGTACTTGGAAATGGAGGGAACTGTACAGGACATGACGTCAACTTCGTGTCTCCGGGTTGTTACTTGACGCTGGAGTAGGACCTGGTCAGGTGGACGTACTCAGCTTGTTTGTTCTGGGCAAGGTCGACCTACAAGGCCGACCTCCAGGGTCAGCCTCCAGAGTCGACCTCCAGGGTCAGCCTCCAGAGTCGACCTCCAGGGTCAGCCTCTAAAGTCAACCTCCAGGGTCAGCCTCCAGAGTCGACCTCCAGGGTCAGCCTCCAGAGTCGACCTCCAAGGTCAGCCTCCAAAGTCGACCTCCAAGGTCAGCCTCCAAAGTCGACCTCCAAGGTCAGCCTCCAAAGTCGACCTCCAAGGTCAGCCTCCAAAGTCGACCTCCAAGGTCAGCCTCCAAAGTCGACCTCCAAGGTCAGCCTCCAAACCGTCCTCCGAAGTCGACCTTCAAGGTCAGCCTCCAAATTCGACTTCTAAGGTAGGCCGCCAAACCGTCCTCCAAAGTCGACCTTCAAGGTCGGCCGCCAAACCGTCCCCCAAAGTCGACTTCCAACGTCAGCCTTCAAGGTCAACTTCCAAGGTCAATCTCCAAGGTCGATTTCGAAGGTCAACCTCCAAAGTCAACCTCCAAGGTCTGCCTCCATAGCCGACCTATAAGATCGGCCTCCAAAATAGACCTTCAACATCGGCCACCAAGGTCAGCCTCCAAGGTCCATTTGGTTCCGGTTAATGTGTTGGCACGTCTTCAGCGTTTCATCTTTTGATTCTGAGAAATTCCTATTTTCGTCTTGAACACTCGAGTCTCTTCATGTTCAGCATTTTGCATTTTGATTAATCAGCAATCTGTTTTTACCTTTAGTATTTATTTATTTATTTATTTATTTATTTGTATCCTGATCACTGTCGAATTACTATTATTATTATTATTATTTTTATTATTATTATTACTATTATTATTACTTATTATTATTATTATTTGTGATATTTCATTTTAGATATTTCGTCTTTTCATTTTTAGGGTTTACAGTTTGAGATTTATTTTATATATTTTTTGTCATTTTTTCCACACGTGACAGCTCTGCCCAATATGGGATGTTACCAATAAAACACAAAGCATGGGGAGACTAGACATTGAAGTTTGCAGGAGTGACGTGACAAGGGCTGGCGCCGGCGTGCGACTTATGGCAGAGGTTGGGAGAGGCTTTTGTTCAGCAGGGGACTCCGAATAGCTGACGTCTTAAAGCATAGACCAATAGAATTGCAACATTTCATCTTGATCACGTGACCCAGGGAGGTCGTTTATAAGCAACCAACCCGCTTTAATAAAATATAACTTGGCAACTGATGAAAAAACACTCGAGCACTCTACTCAAGAAATGTCTAAGTCCGGACTATACTGAGCAGCAGTCCGGAATTTTTAACTCGGAGAAGGAATTCCGACGACTTAAGCATTGTATAAAAACGCCATAGCCAACTATAGAGACGAGGCTGGGGGAAATGATAAGAGAAGAAATTTGCACCCTTAGGGAAAAAAAATGCAACACCGAATGAAGCGTCACTTTAAACAAAATATACATGAGAGACCATCCTGCCTCGAAGAACGATTTTTTTAACATTATATTATCCTAAAACTACCAAACTATGGTCTTGAAACGGTGAACGCGGCACTTAAGATGGCTGAATAAAATCACCTGTGGATTAAGGGCACAGTACCAACCGCTACGTAAGGGGATAGTTGCCACTGGTAGGAGCAAATGCAGCATCAGGTCAAACTACATAGTTAATGAATTCTCAAGATTTATTCCATTGTATTAACTTATGATTTCTTTTTCATGAGTTACACAAGGAGACAAGTCGAAGAAACCTTAATTTATTTATTTATTTGAATTATTGATTTATCTATCCTTTTGATTGATCTTATTCATTGATTTATTTAATTTCATTCATTCAGTTTGCTTTATTTAATTTATTTAAACATCTGTTCAGCGTTCAACCCCTTCATGACTCTTGCAACTCCAACGCGTACATGACTCCGTGTGTACATGTGCACCCAAAAGTTTCCATTTTTTATTGACTGGCAAAAAGTCCTACTTCTACGGGAGCCCCTTAACGAAATGGGTTTACCCCCTGAAACTAAAAAAAAAAAAAATCCATTCATTTGCACTGGTGACGTCGCAGCAGTTACTGTTAGTTACCTGCCCCAACAGTCCCTAAGCGTATAATTTGGGCAAAGGTGACTGCTTCGGTCGCAGCGTAGCGTCTCCTAGCGTATGACCCTCCTCCTCATCCCATTTTGTCGACCTACAGCATCCGACCTGTACACATTCATTCTTCACCTCAGTGCCATATGGTCTCCTGGTGCCAGAAATTCGTGATCTAATTCCTCTTGCCTCGATGTGGAGAGTCTTGCCATTTCACCTCCTCCGTGTCCAGTTCCTTCATCTCCATGCATTCCATTAAGCCATCTCGTTCATTTTTTGCGTGCTCCACACTTTTTTCTTTCTCCCATATGTCATTCCTCGCTTTCTCTCCTCTCTCGCTCTCTGTCTGTCTGTTTTCTTGTCTGTCTCGGGATGGGGTTGGGAATTTTGAGAAAAAAATACACCATAGTCTGCAGATGGTGACGTCATCGCTGACATCACAATCATGGTAACACGTGATTATCACTATGACTCGAGTGTGACGGCAGTGCCAACCTCCAGTTTCGACAGTGATGGCACTCTTGTGTTGGATACACACAGCCACGAAAATATCGAAGGGTCGGTAATAGTGTTTTGATGGATTCCAGCCATACAGTGCGGCACTGTATTCGGGAGTGGGGGCCACGGCCTTTATTCCAGTGACGCCACTATCGTGACGTAACTTCGGTGACGTCGTTGCGATGATGTCATCACTCGAAGTCCAGAGCTGTCTTGTCTCTCCACAGCTGTGCTTATCGTCTCTTGGCATCCAGTTAGGGAGGCACTTATTCCCTAAGTTTTCCTCTTTGTAAATTTTTCTTCTCTTATTAGTTAAGATTTTCCTTGGTCTGTTCTCTTAGTGGGAGAGTAGAATGATGAGTAGGAGGAGATGGTGACTGCGTGGGGAGTAGGAAATATATAGAGAGTGAGTGGAGGGGTGGGAGGGAATGGTGAGTGGAGATTTCAGGAAGATAATTTTGGTGAGTAGGGAAGGAGTGGTGAGTGGGGGAGTAGTAGTGAGTGGCTGATGGGGAGGAATTGATTGTGGATATGAGGACGAATAGTGAATAAGAATATTTAGTTGTGAGATTGGTTGTTGGGAGTAGCGACTGGAAGAATGGTGATTGGTGAAGAGTGGAGGTTGGTGTTGGGGGGTGGGGGTCATTATGGCGGCCGCCCCCACTCGCATCTATCTCAACTTTCTTAGTCGAAGAAGCAACTTGATGGCAGCCAACAATGAAACTCTCTCCCCTCCCCCGCCTCTCCCCCTCCCTCCTCCCACCACACCTTATCTTAGGCCAACTTTTCACACTTTTCCAATGCCTATCGGGCGTACTTTTAGCTCCCCCACGTTTTCGCTTCCCCCTCCCCCCATTCCAGCCCCCCTCCCCCCACCATTCACCACCAACCTTTCCGCCCAGTTTCCTCCCCCTCCCCCACTCCATCTCCCGTTTTCTGTTTTCACGTTTTCTGTGTTGGGGAAGAGAATATACAAACAACCCCCCCCACACACACACCGAACTGAATAGAATTGCGTATGGTTAACTAGAACGTAGTATATAGATGTTGCCACTAGACCTAACAAGCAATACTTTGGTTAGATAATATCGCTTATCGTTCACCAGAAGCAAGACTACAAGGTGTGTGTGCGCCACAGAGCTGAAAAAATCACTTGGTTTCAGCCAGACCAAAATATATAGATTGAAATCTGGGTGTTGTCGACTTGAACCCGAAGTCCAGACGTCCCTCTGAAGCTGAATATAATCGCTCGGGGTCAACCAGATCAAGATTCTTGAATTAGATCAATTCAAGTTTATCTCAAAGCTAAATAGGATTACTTAACCTAGAACTAAATAAAGTCTTTCAAGTTGTGCCAGGCCCGTACACACACACACACACACACACACACACACACACACACACACACACACACACACACACACACATACACACACACACACACACCACACACACACACACACACACACACACACACACACACACACACACACACACACACATATATATATATATATATATATATATATATATATATATATATATATATATATATATATATATATATAATATATATATATATATATATATCTGGCAACTTTGCGATGCCATGAGTACCAACATGGCGGAGTTAGCCAAATTATTTTTCTTAAGGTTTCGTCCACTGTGTCGTATTGTATTGTTGAGTTTGTTTGCCCCACCCCCCTTTGATTTTATTGTTTGCTTTGTTATATTTGTGTGTGTTTTAATACCAATTGGTCCCGCAAGCGTGATTGAAAATGTGTGGTAGGACCATGTTAGTGTGGAAAACATACCACTACTTATTCAGATACCACCACCCCTTTAATTTCAATTAATACCACCACCATCTCTATGACCACCACAACCACACCACCACCGTCACCTCAGGCACCACCGCCACTTCAGTCACCACCACCACAACTAAACCACCACAAACACCACTGCCACCTCAGTTACCACCACTGCACGAACCACCACCACACCACCATCATACCACCACAACCACACTATCACCACCTCACCACCACAACCACACTATCACCACCTCACCACCACAACCACACTATCACCACCTCAGTTACCACCACCATCTTCATTACCACCACCGCATTCTCGATTACCACCTCCACCATCTAATCTATTGCTCTTACACCACCACCGCCACACCAATTACCACCACCACTACATCCTCAAATACCTCCACCTCAATTACCACCAGCACACCACCATCACAACTTCTGCGACCACCACCATACCACCACAGCAACAACTACCACCACCACGACCACCATATCACCACAACTACTACCCCCTAAGGTATGAGAGGGTATTCCTACTACAGCTGAAGAGAATGGGCAGACGGCAAACAACACTGAACACTGAAATCGGGGTCTCCCCAGTTCTCTATCTCTCTGTCGGGTGTTAGCGTCGCGGTATGCAAATGAGGCGAGATGCGCGCGCGCTCTCGGAAAATATAATGCGAAGACATTGGCAGGCGAGTTGACGGAAATAAAAAGACGAGTTGGCGGAAATTGACGAACTGACCTCCGTGGCCATGGAATTGAGCGGTCAGGCTTTTCAGAAATGTTCGGCCATTGTGACTTCATTGTATCGTTCACGGAATTTATTTCACACGTGTACAGTACATACTTGCATGCATATAATATATATATATATATATATAATATATATATATATATATATATATATATATATATATATATATATATATATATAGTAATACACACACACACAGAGCTACGTATGTATGCATGATGAAATGTTTTCCATCATTTCCATATTATCACTCTTGTGATTTATTTGGAAAATATTCACCTTTGTCTACCCACAGTAGGGGTGCAGGCCTGTAGAAAGACATTCGATCCCCGAACTGGGCTCGAGATTTTGATGAAGGGATCATTGGGTCTGCCCGTTTGAAGTTGAAGTTGTTGCCTTTCTAGTCTGTAGGATTTGTGAAATGGCGGAATTTGGGTCTTGCGTTGATAATAGTGATGGTGATAATAAAGGTGATATTGAAGATAACGGCAACAGAAATGACAACAATCAAATGATTGATCAGTAAAAGTAAATAACAAAAAGGAAACGATATCGAGTCGGCGATAAAGGAAAATATGAATATGGTACGAGTGAGCACAGAATAATGATAAAAGAAAACATGCCTTTGATCGCCCATATTAACATTTCCCCTATTCTATTAACTCATTTTCTCTCTTCTTTTTAACTTCTTCTTTTCTCTCTTTTATTATTTCTTATTTTTTTCTGTCATTATTAAACCTTTGTCTCTTTCTTTTAGCAACAAAAGAAGTGCCGGTTCGCTCGGGGTGTCCGTGAGGACCTGGAGCGGAGACTTCCCCACTACTTGGACGACTACAAGGACGGGATCGTGGGCCACAAGACGTTACAGAAGGTCGTCTCGACTACCTTCTTCCTCTACTTCGCCTGCATCCTCCCGGCCATCGCCTTCGGCGTTCTCAACGACCACAACACCCACGGGAAAATAGGTGAGATCTCCAGGGACGTGGGTGGGGATGGGGGGGTCTCCCGTGAGATGAAGGAAGCTGTTTGTCGAGAACAAAATTCTGGAAGAATCGTTCTTTGGGAGAGGAACGCACCCCGCGACCGGTTTCGTTGTACAAATGTAAAGCGAGACGTCGAGTCGTGGGATGGCCACTCTTCCCGAGTACGTGCTTTCCTCCCCTTGAAGTCCCACCTGCTAAAAAAATAAACAGAAACAAGTATACAAACAAATAAGAGAATAAATGAGAAAAATTGTCACATCAGTTCAGATTCATTTGTGTATAACTTTACCGAGGTACAGAGGTTGCATTTTCCTACAGGGGGTAGTCCTATGGTCCTGTAATGGATCAAGGCTGACCACTGAACCTAGACGACTGTTCAGCCTTGTTAGTGGAAGGGCTCCTCTTAAGCTGAACTGAACCCAGACTAAAACCCTGGAGGGGTTTAAATTGACAGTAAATAAATGTACTTACTCGCTTTCCCGCAGACGTGAAGAAGGTTATCATCGGCCAGGTGATTGGTGGAGTCTTCTGGGGCGTGTTCAGCGGGCAACCGCTCCTCATCCAGCTCACCACGGCGCCCTTGGCCATATACATCAAAAGTAAGTTGATTCCGAAAGTGACTACATTCTCTCTCTCTCTCTCTCTCTCTCTCTCTCTCTCTCTCTCTCTCTCTCTCTCTCTCTCTCTCTCTCTCTCTCTCTCTCTCTCTCCCTCTCTCTCTCTCTCTCTCCTCTCCTCTCCTCTCTCTCCTCTCTCGCTCTCTCTATCTCTCTCTATCACTCTCTCTCTCCTCTCCCTCTCCTCTCTCTCCCTCTCTCTCTCTCTCTCTCTCTCTCTCTCTCCCTCTCTCTCTTCTCCTCTCTCCCTCTCTTCTCCTCTCTCCCTCTCTTCTCTCTCCCTCTCTCTCTCTCTCTCTCTCTCTCTCTCTCTCTCTCTCTCTCTCTCTCTCCCTCTCTCTCCCCCTCTCTCCCTCTCTCTCCCTCTCTCTCTCTCTCCCTCTCCCTCTCTCCCTCTCTCTCTCCCTCTCTCTCTCAATCTTTCTGAGTTACATTCCTGGTCTGACGAAATTAATTCTTTCCAGTGTATTGTTCGATTTCCAGCGAGATTTTACGTAGAACTACGCAACGTCAACCCTCAAAAATAAATATAGAAAGTAATTAAATGAAAATAGATAGATAATGATAACATTTGGTCATTCGTATTTGTACATACTGGATCTCTGCATCACCCCTTTTCATCTCTTTCCTGAAAAGCATCTCCGTCTGTCCTTCGTCTTGTTTGGCCACGCGTCTCTCGCTTTATTGTCCCGAAAGAATTTCTCGTGTGAATGAAATCATCCGGCGGCAGTGATAGATGTGTTGAGAGAGAGTGAGCGAGAAGGAGGAAGAGAGAGAGAGAGGAAGGGAGAGAGGGAGACCGAGAAAGAGGGAAAGAGAGAGAGAGAGAATCGGAGCTCTTGTGGTCGTTGATGGTTTCCGGCTCCTCTTCCGCCGTAGTGGTTCTTCGGCGGCGGCGGCGGTGTCGTCGCCGGCGTCGCGTTGGGAGTGATTAATAAGAGTGGAGGTCCTTGAGGCCCTCCAGAACTCGATTATTCGACAAACGTGTTCAAGATGGCTGTACTGAACGCCTACCCTCTCTCTTTTTCTTTTTTACTTTTAACTTTTTTCTTCTCCCCCCTCTCTCTCTCTCTCTCTCTCTCTCTCTCTCTCTCTCTCTCTCTCTCTCTCTCTCTCTCTCTCTCTCTCTCTCTCTCTCTCTCTCTCTCTCTCTCTCTCTCTCTCTCTCCCTCTCTCTCCCCCTCTCTCTCTCCTTCCCTCTCTCTCTCCCTCTCTCTCTCTCTCTCTCTCTCTCTCTCTCTCTCTCTCTCTCTCTCTCTCTCTCTCTCTCTCTATCTCTCTCTCTCACTCTCACTCGCTTTCTGTCTTTACTGGACTCGATTTGTATATAGTTGCGTCATTTTTTATGTTTTATTATTATTCTTTTTTGATAGTCTTCAGCCATGGAAGGGAATGAAATAGATTGACGAAATAAAATCCACCGGTGGGACAAGATCCCCCCCCACACACACACACGTAAATGCATCGTATACAACGATTTTTGTATATTAATGAATTCACAAAGAGGGTTGGAGTCTCCCCAACCCCTCCAAGCTGAATAAACTCACCTGACTGCAATTAAAACAAATTATATAAAGGGCGTCACAAATTTACTTCACTTTGGTACGGCGACAGTCACACTTTACATTTTCATTCTGGTTAACACCAGTGGGGGGGGAGGGGGGCTCTGTCGATCGAGACCCCACCTGACCTGTGGCCTTTTCCCCTCCCCCTCCCCCTCCCTCTTCGCCTCCCCCTCCCCCTCTTCGTCTCTCCCTCCCCCCTCTTCGTCTCCCCCTCCCCCCTCTTCGCCTCCCCCTCCCCCTCCCCCTCCCTCTCTCCCCTTCAGTTTAATAAAACAACTGAACGTCAGTAAGAACCCCCGAAGAGCTGCGGGAGACGTCACCGAATTGAATGCGTTTTCCATCTGTATTGACGACAGCGGTACAGCTGGTGCAGGAATGGCGGTCCTGTACCAGCTGTGGACGCAGCTGGTCACTACCGAGTTCTCTGTTCTTTGTTACGTTTCGAGCGCCATCTGGTGCAGTTTACGCCACCTCTTCTCTCCCTCACCCCCTCTCTCTCCCTCTCTCTGTCTCTCTCGCTCTCTCTTTGTACCTCTCCCTCCGTCTCTGCCTCCCTTTCTACCTCCCTCTCTCCCTCCCCTCGTCTCTCTTTCTCTCTTTCTCTTCCTCTAGTGTTTGAAGTCCTACCCTACTGGGTGGCATATACATTTTAAATTCTGCTGTCGGCAAGCGATTTTATTCAACTGTATGGCGGCGGGGGGGGGTTAAAAAATCTGTAGCGAAAGGGACTGACCGGATGTCGCGCCAGAGAATACGTCGGCGATTATGCGATGTACATAATGATATTTTGTTTCGAAAGAAATCAGATCCAGGAAGGAAGCCGTAGCTTGGAACATCGTAACTTGTGACGTCGTAACTTGCGTTGCCGTAAGTTGTGACGTCATAGCTTGCGACGTCGTAACTAGTGACGTCGTAACTTGCGACGTCATTACTTGTAAGCCAGAGGACCTTGTACGAGCATGATGGCCCAAATAACGTCACTGCTGGCTCATAATTTGTTTTCTGGATCTGAAGGCATCGTAACTTACAACCTCCTGCTGACGTCACACGGAGATTGTAAGTCTTTCTGCATCTAATCTTGGGCGTACATTTGTGTGTGTGTGTGTGTGTGTGTGTGTGTGTGTGTGTGTGTGTGTGTGTGTGTGTGTGTGTGTGTGTGTGTGTGTGTGTGTGTGTGTGTGTGTGTGTGTGTGAGAGAGAGAAGAGAGAGAGAGAGAGAGAGAGAGAGAGAGAGAGAGAGAGAGAGAGAGAGAGAGAGAGAGAGAGAGAGAGAGAGAGAGTTCTTGGATCATATGTTGGACACGTGATCGACAGCTATTACCCTTCCGGATGAGAGCTCAGAGCTCGTATACATGGCCCGATCTACGAGAAATGATGTGTCCTTACACGCGCGCGCGGACACACACACACACACACACACACACACACACACACACACACACACACACACACACACACACACACACACACACACACACGCACACACACACACACACACACACACACACACACATACACACACACACACACATACACACACACACACACACACACACACACACACACACACACACACACACACACACACACACACACACACACACACACACACACACACACAAAACTCCTTGCCCACCAGAGCTGTAGTGCCAGCTCACAGAGCAGCTATGTTTTTTTTTTTTTTCTTTTCCTGGGCAGAACTCGAACTCTGATCGCTGAATTAGCGGTCGAGAATGGTACCACTGTATTATCGAAGCGTGTGTGGTGTGTGTGCGTGTGCGTGCGTGCGTGCGCACGTGTGTGTGTGTGTAAGGAGTATAGCGACATGTTTTGAGATGTGGCAAGGTTGCAATTACAAAGTGAACATTAATGAACTCGCACATCGCAGAGCAGCCTCCTCCAAGATGCCCACGGCTACGGCCGAAGCCGTCACCTTTACCATGTGTGTTTGGACATCCAGGGCAAGAGGCTCGTCATGTTGCCACATCTACCGACCCGAGCGGCTCTGCACGTTATCGATGGTGGCGACTGTGCTGTCGTTCGGCCGGAGACATATGGCCGTCTAATGCCGCTTTTATTGCCACGTGGCTGACCCGCTTTCATCGCTTAACGCCCTTCGCTTAACGCCCTTCGCTTAACCCCCTTCGCTTAACCCCCTTCGCTTGAGTGGACATACAAATGTGACCCATGCTCTGTTGAGGATATGCCGTAGTTCTCACATATTCAGTGTTTTTTAAGGAAATGAAAATTAATATTCAAATAAATTGATACATAGATGAAGCGAAATAGAATAAAAAGACGTATAAATACAATAAAATGAAAACACAAATAAATGAAATAGACAGAATAAAAATAATAGATAATTAAGATTTAGATTTGTATTAATGCACAAGTTACGAAATATATGATAACAGTTCCGATATATTCGTGGGACGATGCAGCTGGATGCAGTGTGCCTGGAGCTCTCTCTCGCTCTCTATCACTGTCACTATCTTTCACTCTCATTGTTACTCTCTCTTTCTCTCTCTACCTCTCTCCCTCTCTCTCCCTTTCCCTCCCTCCCTCTCCCTCTTTATCCCTTTCCCTCCCTCCCTCTCCCTCTTTATCCCTTTCCCTCCCTCCCTCTCCCTCTTTATCCCTTTCCCTCCCTCCCTCTCCCTCTTTATCCCTTTCCCTCCCTCCCTCTCCCTCTTTATCCCTCTCCCTCCCTCTTTCTCCCTCTCCCTCCCTCTTTCTCCCTCTCCCTCCCTCTTTCTCCCTCTCTCTTTCCCTCTCACTCTTTCTCCCTCTCTTTCCCTCTCCCTCCCTCTCTTTCTCTTCCTCTCTCTCCCCTCTCTCTCGCCTCCCTCTCTCTCGCCTCCCTCTCTCTCGCCTCCCTCTCTCTCCCCTCCCTCTCTCCCTCTCTCTCCCCTCTCTCCCTCCCTCCCTCCCTCTCCCTCCCTCGCCCTCCCCCTCTCTCTCTTTCTCTTTCTTTGTTTCTCTCGTGGTCCAGGATTGTTTACCGCGCAGTTGATGTTGTGGTGGTCAGGAGACTGTTGTCAACGTTCAAACAGTGAGAGATATTGATGGAACGGGCGGGGGCTGCATTGAAACGGGCAGTGCCAACATTCGGTGAACAGTTTTGGCGATGAATGAGATTTTGGTGGGAGTAAAATTTGGCAGAAATGAAATTTTGGCAAGATGGAAATTTTGGCGGGAGTAGAAATTTGGCGGGATCCAAAGCGGAGTTGAGTGGTCCCTGTGACTCCTTCAGCATGAAGTTCTCCCCTCGGTTGAATTTGATAGACTAGAAGTTAGAAAAAATATTAAAATGTCCTTACATAGTAGTTTGAGAGAACATTGTTCAGGCTCAACAAAGTAGTTTAACATTAGTCAGAATTAACTCAACAAAGGACGTCACTGTAGTAAAGGGGGTGCCAGTCATTACGAACCTCGACCGGCAGCAGTTTTCGTGAATCACAAAAATACTTGACCCCAAAACCAGTCTTAAATCACAACTCTCATGGGAATATAATAAAGAAATTTAACAAATTATTTTTGGTCTTAGTCTGAAATTGATATTTTTGGGAAGCTGCTAAAAAAATAAAAATAAAAAAAATCGACCAGAATCGATGCCTCACCCCAGCGATCTACGTTCGACCGAGTTACTTAACCCAGCACACTTAAACTCCCTTCATTGTCTTCCTTTTTCTTTGCAGTTATATTCAACATATGCGAAGACTTCCGGCTGGACTTCAACGCCATGTACTGCCTGGTGGGGCTGTGGAACTCCTTCTTCCTGATCATGTACTCGCTCTTCGACGTTTCGAGGCTCATGCGGTGGTCCACGAGGTCCACCGAGGAAATCTTCGCCCTCTTCATCTCCATCGCCTTCTGCAACGACGCCTTCAGTGCTGTTTACAAAAGTAAGTGCTTCCTTTTTTTTTTGTGTGTGTGTGTGTGTGTGTGTGTGTGTGTGTGTGTGTGTGTGTGTGTGTGTGTGTGTGTGTGTTTGTTTTGCTCCCATTACCGAGATGAAGTCGTCTTGGTTTGACTAGAATAAAACACGTAAACTATATTAAGTGGTCCATTATCTATTCCCCTGAAAATAATTAATAATTAAAATAAATAAACAAGCTAAAATTCATCTCTTCGGCGCGATATTGGTCACAAGGGTAAATGCGCTGGTTATCGCCGAAGAAGTACTAAAAATATTCCATCGACGCCGCCGCCATCACCACCACGGTGTACTTGAGCGAATTCTCTTGATGTAGCAGATACCTGCCGAAGGAAGTGTGGGACTCGACAGGGAGTGGTATTCTGCTGCCGATGGCACTGCGCGAGAGCCACAGCTGCAGCTCCTCCTGCTGTCTCAGCAGCTGTCAGTCCCGCTGGCGCGAACCTTCCCGGACCGACACGACGCTGACACCGATACAGCTGATTCTGCTGTCTGAGCTGGCGACAGGTCGAGGTCTTGTTATTGGCATCAGAGATCCGGTGGTCTGCTTGAGAGAGACTGTTATGGTTCTTAGTGGCGGACTCTTTGATTCCGGGAAAGAGGGCGGGGGGGGGGAGGGGAGGGAGGTCGAAGGGGTCGCTTGGTGACGCGCTCGTGGACAGAAATGCCTCTCCATCCCTTCATGCTGCTGACGAAGTAATTCTATATCGATGAGGTGGTCACCACTACCATACTCGCCACCACAGCCACCACCACCACTACCGTCTCCACAGTCACTACCACCACCGTCACCATCATTACCACCACTACCGTCTCCACAGTCACTACAACCACCGTCACCACTACTACAATCACTACCACCACTACCATCACACCACCACCACCACTACCATCACACCACCACCACCATCACCACCACCACCATCAACACCACCAGTACCACAGTCACTACCACAGTCACTACCACCCCCGTCACCACTACGACCTCCACCACAACCACTACCGTCCACACGATCACAACCACCACCGTCACCACCACCACTATTACCACCATTACCGTTATCATCACTACCATCACTACTATAACCATCGTCATGCCACGGCCACTACAACCACCATCACCACCATCACCACCACCCCAGCCATCACCACCCCAGCCATCACCACCACTATTACCATCACTACTATAACCATCGTCATGCTACGGCCACTACAACCACCATCACCACCATCACCACCATCACCACCATCACCACCACCCCAGCCATCACCACCCCAGCCCCACCACTGTGACCATCACCACCCCAGCCCCAACCACCATGACCATCGCAGCCCCCAGTACAGCCACCACCACAGCCACCATCACAGGCCCCAGTACAGCCACCACCACCACCAGCCCAGCCTCCAGTGTTCCGAGTGCGGGATTCTTCCGATCCCGTCGACACCCCTCAGGCTGCCAACACCGATGTTGGTCACGCCAAAGCTTCCATCATTAAACTGCCAACGGAGAACGACCCAACCAACGCCAGTCTGCCAATACCACCAGCACTTTAGCGATGCCAACACTGTCAACCCTGCCATCGTTAACACTAATGCCAACCCATCCACCATCTTACTACCACCACGTTTCAAGATCCTACTCTTACTGCCAACATTACTACAGGTGGTGTCAGTTGTTGTCAACACTGTAGTAACACTACCCACACCTCTACTATAACTGCCAGCACCTCCACCCACACTACCAACATGACCAGCTACCAACACTTCCAACACCTCTATCCTTAATGTCCGTACTACTTCTCCCACGTCGTCGTCGTCGTCGTCATCGTCATCGTCATCGTCATCGTCATCGTCATCGTCGTCTGTGGGGTTCACCCCCACTCCCTGCCCCACCCTATCCTTCACCCTCCTCTCCCTTTTTCTCCTCTCCCTCCTCTCCCTTTTTATCTTCTCCCTTTTCCTCCCCCACCCCTTTCCTTCTCCCCCCTTTTTCTCTTCCTCCCCCTTTCACCTTTCCCTTTCCTTCCCTCTCCCTCCTCTTTCTCTTCCTCCATCACCCCCTTTCACTTCTCCCTTTCCTTTCCCCCCATTTCTCCCCTTCTCACACCCCTTTCTTCCTCTCCCTCCCCTTTCTCCTATCCACATCATCCTTCTCCCCTTTCCCTTTATCCTCATCCTCTTCTTACTCCTCCCCTTCTCCTTCATCCACCCCTTCTCCCCTCCCCTTCCTCCCCCGTCATCTTCCTTCTCCCCTTTCCCTTCATCCTCGTCCCCTTCTTACTCCACCCCTTCCTCTCCCCTCTTTTTTCCCCCCCTCTCCTCTTTTTCCTCCTATATCTCCGTGTTCTTCGGGGTTGTCCCCTCCCGGCCTTGTTTGTCCTTTCAGGTGATTGTCAGGACGTGGGGCGCTTCGCCGTGGCAGGACGAGGAGGGGGAGCAAGCGGGGGAGATGGAGGAAGAAGAGGAGGCGCAGGAATAGGAGTAGTAGGGAGTCCAGGAAGAGGGAAGGGGGAAGTGGGGGGGGGGAATAGTGCGGA
>NC_134777.1:56857685-56870185 GCF_046742065.1 Oratosquilla oratoria
TATCAAGGTCGGATGTGAGAAAAAGATAAATAATGATAAATAATAAATGATAATAAAGAGATGAATACTAATAAGTTATGATAAATAATAAATAAATAAATGATAAAAGATGAACCGAATTGTGGATTCGTTGAGGTGCTAGGAGGAGACTGATGTGATTTTTGTGGACTGATTGATTGATTGATACTTTTATCTACTCCCAATCAGACATCCAGTCTATCTACAATAGACTGAGTAAATTTTTGTATCTGAAACATTGACTGACACTCGTTGATCTTGACTGATCTTGACCGACAGATTGATTGATTAATAATTGTCTTCCCCGGCCCTGTTTGCAGACTTCCAGTCCAACTACTACACCAAAGCATGCCAGGGCAACACGAGCACGTACCACAGCTACGCGACAGTCCTGGGCGGCGACAACGCGACTTCGCCGATCGACCCCCACGGCGCCGCGGACATGTCCGAGGCCAACGCCACCCTGACGGTCCTCGAGGACGTCGGCAAGTGTCGGCGGGAGAACTCCATCCTCTACGTCCTCCTCATGTTCGGGACGCTCTGGCTGGGAGTCATGCTGTACAACTTCAACAAGACGTAAGTAATCCTTCGTCAGTAGCCTGAGCTGGCGACTTTTTTTCGACGAAGGGAAGTCAGGGATGGGAGCTGGGAGACTCTGACGAAGGTGATGTTGTGCGACTTTCGCGATCCCTAGCTCAATGTGCTGAGGACCTTCCTGACGGACGCCCCACTCCTCCCCCCCCCCATCCATCGTTTTCTTGAAGGCGTGAACTTGTTACACTTTCTCCTCCCCTTCATCATTATCCATTTCCTCGACGACCCCCCCCCTCATGTTATTTCTCCTCTCCTTCTTCCCCGTCCCTTCCCTTTTCTCCTAATCCTCATCCTCCCCATCTTGCTACACTCCTCTTCCTCTTTCCCATCCTACTCCTCCTCCCCCTCCCCTCCCCCTCCCCCTCTCCCCTCCCCCTCTCCCTCTCCCCTCCCCCTCCCCCTCCCCTCTTATTCCTCCCTCCCCCTCCCCCCTCTGATATTAATCCTCCTTCTGTTACTCCACTTTCACTCGATCCTCTTGCACCCCCCTCCCTCCACTTTTCTCTCATCCTTCTTATCCTCCACATCTTCCGGTCGTCAGTGGCGGGGGTGGGGCTGATTCCCTCGACTGAATGAAATGGCCTGGCTTTTACGCTTTCACTGCGATGGAGTTTGGGGAGGGACTTCCTTTGCCTGAATAAAATCGCCTGGCGGGAGTTAGAATGAACCACCAAAGTCTTGAAATTCGCAGCGAAAGGGTTAATGTAACGCTTACGTATATGGGCGAAATAAATTGTCGCTTTTATTATTATTATTATTATTATTATTATTATTATTATTATTATTATTATTATTATTATTATTATTATTATTATATATATATATGTGTGTGTGTGTGTGTGTGTGTGTGTGTGTGTGTGTTCACCCTGGTCTTTGGATCACGTGCTGGACTCGTGATCAACAGCTATTTCCCTCCCGGAAGAGAGCTCAGAGCTCGTATGACCGATCTATGGGTAATGCTGTGACCTTACGCGCGCGCGCACACACCAACTCCCCACCCACGAGAGTTGGAGTAACGACTCGAAGCGCAGCGATACTGAAATTATTTCAGCCCTGGGCAGGATTCGAACCCGGTACCGCCGGTACCGCCGTACTGACAGTCGGAGACTCTACCCACCGAGTCGTGTGTGTGTGTATTATATATGTATATATGTGTATATATGTACATTATATGTATATATATGTGTATATATGTATATATATGTGTGTGTATATGTATATATATATATGTATATATGTATATATATGTGTATATATGTATATGTATATATGTGTATATATGTATATGTATATATATGTATGTGTGTGTATATATGTATGTGTGTGTATATATGTATGTGTGTCTATATATGTATGTGTGCATATATATGTATATATATGTATTATATATATATATGTGTATATATGTATATGTATATATATATGTGTGTATATATGTATATGTATATATATATGTGTGTATATATGTATATTGTATATATGTATATATGTGTATATATGTATATATATGTATATATGTGTATATATATATATGTATGTAATATATACACATATATATATATATATATATATATATATATATATATATAGAAAGAAAAGGAGAATGAGTATAAGAAGCTGAGAGAGGAGTGGGAGGTAGTGAAGGATAGAGTAGAACTAGGAGTGGAGGAGGAATGGGGATGGTTCAAGGAGGGAGTCGAGTCATAAGGTGTGCAAAGATGGTGTGTGGAACAAGGAGGGCGGGAGGAAATAGAAGGAAGGGTAGTGAGTGGTGGGATGAGGAAGCAAAGAAGGGTGTAGAAGAGAAGAAGCAGGCTTTCATAGATTGGCTACAAATTAGGACGCGGGAATCGTATGAGAGGTACAAAGTAAAGAGAAGGGAAGTTAAGCATAAGATAAAGAAAGCAAAGAGAAGAGCAGATGTGAAATGGGGTAAGAGTATGACAAAATGTTGAAAGTAATAAGATGTTTTGGAAAGAAATTAAAAGAGGAAGAGGAGGTGAATCAAGTAGAGAAGAAAAAGTGAAAGGTGCAGATGGAGAGATGATAATGGAAGAGAAGGCAGTGAGAGGAAGGTGGGCAGAGTAATTTAGGGAGTTGCTAAATGTGAAGGAGAATAGGGGGAGGAAAGGTAGTTGCAGTGGGAAGCGCTAAGAAAATGAGAGTGATGAGTGAGGAAAATGGAGGAGAAATAGGGAAAGATGAAGTGAAAGCAGCTGTTAAGATGATGAGAGCAGGTAAGGCACCTGGGTTGGATGGATGCCATACAGAATGTCTGAAGAAAGGAGGTACAGTTATGGTGGACTGGGTGGTGAAGTTATTTAATGTTTGTTTAAGAGAGGGTAGAGTGCCGGAGGACTGGAGGAGTGCCTGTATCGTTCCGCTTTACAAGGGAAAGGGGATAAGTACGAGTGTAGTAGTTTCAGAGGGATCAGCTTGTTGAGTGTAGTTGGTAAGGCTTATGGGAGGGTCTTTATTGAGAAGATTAGGAGAGTAACAGAGGGAGTAATTGGTGAGGAACAGTATGGTTTTAGGACAGGTACGGGCTGTGTAGACCAGATCTTTGTGGTAAGACATATGTGAGAAAGCTATAGGAAAAGGTAAGGATGTTTTTGGGCTTTTATGGATCTGGAAAAGGCTTACCACAGGGTAGACAGGAAGGCACTGTGGGAGGTATTGCAGACATATGGGATAGGAGGAAAGCTGTTAAGAGCAGCCAAGAGGTTTTATGAGAGTAGTAGTGCTTGTGTTATGTAAGATTAGAAATGGAGAGAGTGAATGGTTTGAGGTAAAGGTGTGGTTGTGAAAGAGTATTAGGATGGTTTGGACACATGGAAAAAATGAGTGAAGAAAGATTAGTAAAAGAGGTGTGGAAGGCAGAGGTTGAAGGAGCGAATATGAGGGGGCGTCCTAGGATGAGATGGATGGATGGGGTAAAAGGGGCATTACAAAAGAGAGGAATGTCTGTTGAGGAGGCCGGGAGAGGACAGAAGATTGGGGTGAATGGAGAAGGGTTGTGTATGGATGATGCTGTGGTACATAAGGGTGAGTGGGTGGGGGATGGGGGTTGAGGAAGTATGTATGAGAAATAATTTGACATAGCCCGAGGGGATTTCTCCCCGTCTTCTCCTTATCTGCATGAGGGGACGGAGAGGGGGGGTCGCCGAATTAATGAAGCGGCCTTGCTGTGGATGTGCTGTGTCTTGCGACACTGCTTCTGACCCAGGGCAGTGGACAGGATGCAGGGATGATCCGTCATCCAGGAGGTGCCAAGATGAGAGGGAGGGAGAAGGGTGGAGGGGAGTGGAATGTGTAGGGGATGGAATGGGTGGGAGTGGTTTCTATACCTTTTTCTTTTTGGCTACTCACCGTGTAAGGGGGAAAAGTCTTTGGTATATGTATGTATATATATATATATATATATATATATGTATATATATATATATATATATATATGTGTGTGTGTGTGTATGTATGTATATATATGTATATATGTGTACATATATGTATATATATATAAAAGAGGTGTGGAAGGCAGATGTGGAGGGAGTGAACATGAGGGGACGTCCTAGGATGAGGTGGATGGATGGGGTGAAGGGGGCTTTGGGGAAGAGGGGAATGTCTGTTGAGGAAGGACGGGAGAGGACAGAAGACAGGGGTGAATGGAGAATGGTTGTATATGGATGATGATGTGATTGCATGAGGTGGAATTGGCGGGTGGATGGGGGGTGAGGTAGTATGTGTGAGCAAAATTTGACGCAGCCCGAAGGGAATTCTCCCCGTCCTCTCATTTTATGTAATGGGGGGACGGAGAGTGGGGGCCGCCGATTTAATGAAGCGGCCTTGCTGTGGATGTGCTGTGTCTTGCGACACTGCTTCTGACCCAGGGCAGTGGACAAGGTGCAGGGATGACCCGTCATTCAGGAGGTGCTAAGATAAGAGGGAGGGTGGAGGGGTGTGGAGTGTATTCAGGGATGGAATGGGTGGGAATGATTTTATGCCTTTTTCTTTTTGGCTACCTCCCTTGGAAGGGGGAAAAAGCCTTGGTATATGTATGTATATATATATATATATATATCACAACAAAGATATGTCGTAGCACATATGTAAAATAATACTGATGACCCACTTTCGGAGAAGAATAAGCGTAGAGATCTGTATCATATCTGCCGAAGAGGATCACAGTTAGTGATCGAAATATACAGATCTCTATATCTTCGCTTATTCTTCTCCGAAAGTGGGTCATCAGTATATATATATATATATATATATATATATATATATATATATATATATATATATATATATTTGTACCACACTGAATGGGTCCCAGTGATTAGAGATACATTTCTATCAACCACAATGCACTTTAATTCTAAGCCATCTAGGCGCATGCAGAAATTGTAACGTGGTACGCCCGAGGACTCGAACCTATGCGGCGAGAACGTTACCAGTGCCGAGTGACTAGACCAATACACCATCAAGAGAGATATAAGTTCAGCGCAACCTTTCTTATATATCTGTATGCTCGAGTTCATACACATACACGAAAGTTTGCGTTCAACCCATCTCCACTATGATAGTACATTGGTAAGTATACGAACGCGGGAAAGTATTTGTACAACACTGAATGGGTCCCAGTGATTAGAGATACATTTTTATCAACCACAATGGACTTTAATTCTAAGCAATCTAGGCGCATGGTACGTTCTCGCCGCATACCACGTTACAATTTCTGCATGCACCTAGATGGCGTTATTATTACAAAAACAATAAAAATAAATAAATGGCGGAGAGTGGGCCTTGATGGATGGAGTCTTGGACACTCGGGATCGGCCGACATGTAAACCCCTTAAATGCGGTGACGCCACATTTAATTCAATTTTTTTTGTTTTTTTAGCTGCTGCCGGGCGATTTTATTCATTTCGAGGATCGGGATCGAGACCGAAAAGAATCGGGATCCCGTGCCTTCCCGTGTCAGTCCCGCCTCGCCTGAATAAAATCGTTTGGCGGCGGCAGTGTGAAGTGCGCCAGTGTTGAATAGATTGATGCAATGATACAACATCTTCGTGTTCTCCTTGTATGCGTTTATTCTCTTCGTGAGATTTGTCCTTCCTTCGTGATGTTTTTCTCTCCATGTAAAATTTTTCCTTTTCGTGTGAGATTTTTCTTATGATATTTCACACTGAGAAATTTCTCCCGACGTGAAAAATCTCACCGCGAGAGAAAAACAGAAAATCCCCGCGTGAGATTTTTCCCCTAAGAATTTTCATTTCCCCGTGGAAAATCTCACCATGAGAAATTTTTCTCCCCATGTGAAAATTGTCCTTTCCCGTGTGATACTGTTCTTACCTATGTAAGGTGTTTCTCACCGTGAAAAATTTCTCACGTGAGAAAATCTCACCGTGAGAAAAAGTTCTCCCCACATGAGAAAATATCTTACCCTTAGAATAAGAAATACCTACGTGAGATTTTTCTCCCCGTGTGAGAAGAAAAAAAAGAATGTTCCTCGTGTGTAAGTTTTGTTTTCTTTCTCCCGTCGCCAGGCCCTACCTGAACGCCAACAAGCGGGAGGCCCTGGCCGACTACGCGCTCCCGGTGGCTGTCATCGTCCTCTCCTTCATCGGATCCTACATCTTCAGGGACGTCGACCGTAAGTCCAGTTCTGCACACACAGCCCATCAGGCGATGCTTGCTCCCTCCTCCTCCTCCTCCTCCTCTTCCTCTTCCTCTTCCTCCTCCTCCTCGTCCTCCTCCTCCTCCTCCTCCTCCTCCTCCTCCTCGTCCTCCTCGTCCTCCTCCTCCTCCTTGTCCTCACCCTCGGGTCTTCCTTAGTCTTCCTTCACCCTTTTCACAGTCTTGTACTTACCTTTTCTTCTTTATTCTAATAATAATTTTCCTCTTTCTTCACCCGCTCCTTCTTGTAATCTCTTCCTTCTATACCTGATCACTCCTCCTCCTCCTCCTTTACTTTTTCCTCTTCCTTCTATACTTGTTCCTTTTCCTCTTCCTTCTATACTTTTCTCCCTCCTCCTCCTCCTCCAGCTTCGATACTCTGCTCTTCCCCTTCCTATATTTCGCACCTATACTTGGTTCCTGTTATGTTTTACTTCCCCTATACCTTGTTCCTACTATATGTTACTCCTCCTCTTATGTTTCCCCAAGAGCTCCCCATGAACCTCTCTTCCCCTTGGCACCTATCCTCCCCCTTCCTCCCAATAGACCCCCACCCCTTCGTGCGCCCTATACCATGCGAGATCCTGCTTGATAGCAATAGCTATAGTGATGCCGCATACAGTATAGCTGAATATAGTGGCAATGCTGCTATTAGAATATAGTATTGTGATGATAGCATTGTTGCTGTGGACTATAGTGATGTGATGACGTAATAGCAGTGTAATGATGTGTTAAAGTGATGTTGCCGTCATAGTGGGTAGTCATTTTTTATGGAGATGTGGCACTTTTGATGTTAAGAATACATTATATTGTAGGTGATGTTGTTGTTGCTGCATGAACATGCGTAGGTGTGTTATATTATTATTATTGTTATTGTTGTATGTCCCCCTGCCCCCCCCCACCTGCCTTGCCCTCTGTGTGGTGTAGTGTGATCACACAGGAAGATCTTGGCTGTACTGTGAGTAGGTATATACAAATATATATATATATTTTGCGATTTTTTTTACTTAAGAAATATATTGTATTTTATGCTGTTTTACCCTATTCTCTCCTGCCAATCGTTTTTCTCTATTTTGTCTGTATTCTCGTTTCGACAGACCCTTGTAAGACACTTGGTACTCTTCCTTCTCTTCCTCCTCCCCCTCCCCTCTCTTCCTTTCCTCTCCTCCCTCCTCTTCCCACTCCTCATTTCCTCCCTCTCCCTCCTCCCCTTCTCTCCTCCTCTTCCTCTTCTCCTTTCTCTTCCTTTCCTACCTCTTTCTCCTCTTCTCCCTTCTCTTCTTTTTCTCCTCTTCCCCCTCCCTCGTCCTCCTTCTCGTCCTCCCACTCCTCCTCCTTCTCCTCCTCCCACTCCTCCTCCTTCTCCTCCTCCCACTCCTCCTCCCACTCCTCCTCCTTCTCCTCCTACTCCTCCTCCTCCTCCTCCTACTCCTGTTCCTTCTCCTCTTCCTTCTCCTCTTCCTACCCCACTTCACCTTCGCGTTGCCCCTTTCCACCTTTGCAAAATTTCTTTGCTATATTCTTCGCGACGGCGGCCGACTTCGGCGGCGACTCCGGCTGGAGTGGTGGGCCCGAGGCGGAGCATCCGTCTTTATACTTTGGATTTCTCTCTCGCTTTGATTCCTTTCTCCTTTTTCTCTTTCGACCCGCCGCCCTTTGGCACCGAGGAGCTCTTCGACCTCTTTATTTATTTATTAATTTTTTTGGAAGAACCTCGACCTCCATCGTCGCCGCCTTCGTCATCTGGAAGTACCCGACCTCCACAAGCAGGGAACCTTCTCCTCATCGTCTGCGTTTGTTCGCGATTTCCTTTGACGCCGCTTCTCCCTTCTTTCTTCAACCTCTGTAATCTCACCCTCTGTCTGTCTCTCTCTCTCTCTCTCTCTCTCTCTCTCTCTCTCTCTCTCTCTCTCTCTCTCTCTCTCTCTCTCTCTCTCTCTCTCTCTCTCTCTCTCTCTCTCTCTCTCTCTCTCTCTCTCTCTCTCTCTCTCTCTCTCTCTCTCTCTCTCTCTCTCTCTCCGTTATTCGTACTCTGCTCTCTAATATCCATGTACTTTTCTCTCTTTTTTTTGTGCCCTCTCACTTTCTCTTTTCCTCTGCCGTTTCTCCTGGTTACTCTCAATTTTCTCATCTCCTCTTACTCTCTTCGTTCCATCATTGATGCAACTTCCCAAGGCCGAATCGTTTCTTCCACTCGGTCTTTAATTGATTTGGACCATTTACTCCCCCCTCCCTACCCCTTCTTCTCCCCCTCTTTCCCCCTCCCCCTTCTTCTCCCCCTCTTCCCCCCTCCCCCTCTCTTTCCTGCCGTTTTACTTCGTGTCTTTTAGTTTGTTTATTAAACCTGCCTTCCTCCTCCTCCTCGGTCTCCTTCTTGGTACCCCTTACTCCTCTCTTCTCCCTCATCGCACACCTCCTCCTCACCGCCCTCCTCCTCCTCCTCACCGCCCTCCTCCTCCTCACCGCCCTCCTCCTCCTCACCACCCTCCTCCTCCTCCTCCTCCCCCTCACCGCCCTCCTCCTCCTCCTTCTTACCGCCCTCCTCCTCCTCCTCCTCACCGCCCTCCTCCTCCTCCTCCTCACCGCCCTCCTCCTCCTCCTCCTCCTCCTCACCGCCCTCCTCCTCCTCACCGCCCTCCTCCTCCTCCTCCTCCTCCTCCTTCTTACCGCCCTCCTCCTCCTCCCCCATCTCCTCCTCACCGCCCTCCTCCTCCTCCCCCATCTCTTCCTCCGTTCTCCTCGCCTTCCTTTTTCAGTTTTCCTCTATCTCCTTTCTCCTTCGTTCTCTTCCACCTCTTCCTCTTCCCCGTTCTCTCCTCCCTCCTCCTACTTGGTGCCCTTGGGCCCCCTCCGCCAACCGAGGACTTTTTTGGTTTTGAGTTTTCTGGTGACTTCAGCGCCAATGGAAAAATGCATAATGAAAATGAATAATAATAGTAGTAATAATAATAATAATGATAAAAATAATTATAAAGATAATTATAATAGATGATAATAAGAATGTTAATGAAACTATGAAAATTATAATGATGATGCTTATAGTAATAGTGTGGGGGCGGCTCATGGCCCGGCGGTTTCTAGTGGTGGCCGCAGCCGCCGCCGCCGCCGCCTTGTCGCGGTGGCCCCCAGGATGGCGGGGTTTGGCCACTTCATTTGTTACCTTCACAAGTTTCCGGGCACCACTTCCAGGCTGCTGCAGTCGCCGCCGCCGCCGCCGCCTCCTCCTCCTCCTTCTCCTCCTCCTCCTCCTCCTCGTCTTCGCCCTTTTAACTCGTCTCCCCCTTTTACCTCTTCTGATCACTCTTGCATTTGCTTTCCTCCCCTTCTCCCTCTCACGCCCCCCACCTGAATGAGTTACTGACGGCATAAGCCTTATGCCATCAGTACTTTAAGGACTTACCTGACACCTCTACGGACCAGATTCACTAAGCATTCTTTTGTGGTTGGGGATGAATATCCACTCGCAATGATGACCCAATTTCGACCCATTCTATAACTTCTACGACAAGAATCCTTCGGTGCGATATTGTCCCTGAGGATAGAAGCGTTGGTTATTGCTCTCTCTCTCTCTCTCTCTCTCCTCTCTCATTTTTCTTCCTATTCTACCAACCTCCATCTTGACCCCTTTCTCCCTTTTCCCTCCCTCACTCCCTCCATATTCTGTGTTGTTGCCTTGTTTGCACCTGATCTGTGCTCCTCCACATCAAAGTAACCACCTACTCTTTGCCCCTCCCTCCCTCCCTCCCTCCCTCCTACCTCCATACCAGAAGTGCCTCCCAGAGCCCACGTGATCTCTCTGAATGAAATTGCCAGTCATCGTCGTCATCGTCGTCATCGTCGTTTTCTTTCTCAGCCTTGTTCTTCACTTAATTTTTTTCCAGTTCTTCGTCCCTTTTTTTAGTTTTTACCCATATTTCACTTTCGGTTTTTTAGTGTTTTATTTCCTTCTTGTCATCACCTTCCCCCACATTCTCGTGAATCATATTTCCCTTTTAAGTTCATTGTCTTTACAGTGATTGGACACCCCCTCCACACCTTTTGTTTCTCTTTTTGCTCCACGCTGTAATTGTTTTATTTTTAATTTATTCATCTTATGTATTTAGCTTGTGTAAGTTGATTTATTATTTCATGTATTGTAGATGAATCACCCAACACCACCTTTGCAGCGAATATATATATATATATATATATATATATATATATATATATATATATATATTATATATATATATACATATATATATATATATACATATACATATATATAATATATATTTCGTATCTGACAGGTGGGGTAGGTGTGTTAATTTCTCCTCACCCCACTCTCTGTTTTTCCCACCCCACTCCCAGCTCTCCCCACCCCACTCCCTATTGTCCCCACCCCACTCCCTATTTTCCCCCACCCCATCCTCCTCCCTATTTTCCCCCACCCCATCCTCATACTCTGAAAAGGATATAATTTAACACCCCAGCTGACTGTTTACCCCTCGTTTTCCACCCACTCAACCCCCTCCCTCCCTCCCTCCCTCCCCCCTCTCCGCCCAAAACTCTTCCCATACTATTCCAGTCATACACACACAATCGTTATAATGCACCCGCCATGGTATTGAAGATGCTGAGGTATATTTATTACAACATTCTCCCCACGTATTCCCCCCTTCCTCTCCCCCTCCCCTTCTTTCTCCTCCCCCACCCATTTTCCTTCCCTCCTTCACCCATTTTCCTCCACTCTCCCTTCCCCGTCTTCTCTTTCCTTGTCACCTCACTTTTCCCCCCATCTTCTCTTCTCCTATCGCCTCTTCCTCCCCTCCTCCTCCTCCTCCCCCTCTCGCTCCTCCGTCCTTCTCTCCTCAACTGCAGCCTAAAGGACTTAGTCATTGTCTACACCAAATCTCTCCTTCCCACCCTTCCTCCCTCCCTCCCCTTCCCCCCTCCCTCCCCTTCCTCCCTCCCTCCCCCTTCCCCCTCTCGCGCCCTCTGTTTTTTTTTTCGGTACTTTTTTGTCTTTTGTGAAACTCATCATTTTTAATTCCTTTCTTTTCATTTTCTTCTCTTCACTGACCACCCACGCCTCTTTGACCTCCTCCTCCTCCTCCTCTTGGAACATCACTCCATGTCTTGTTCTCCTTCTCGGTATTTTCTCTTCGTCCCCCCTGTCGTATGTCATCATTTCTTATTTTAGCGTGTATTACAGTAGTTCTTTTTTTCTTTCTTCTATTCCTGCCTTTTGCATCAGTCGCCTGCCCGTCCACTTGAGTGAAGTCGAAACGAGAACAGGTCTGTTCAGTTTGGGGAAAAAAAGTAAAGATGTGACCACATGAGAAAGTACGACAGTCGATCATCCTATATACTTCTGTTTCAACTCTTTTCGCGCCTTTTCGTGACGTCATGTCGTTTTTCCCTCTGGAGTGATTCCACCTGTTGTTTACAGTATCTTACTCCATTTCCGCGCCTTAAAGATTTTCTCCACATGTATTCCTCGCTTTATATTTTTTCTTACACACGCACACGTCCCCCTCCTCCACCATGACGTCTCATTTTGGTAGCCTCGTTCATTTTTCCCCACCTTTAGGCTTTAGAAGAGCACCCACATCGACGTCAGCCATCTTGGATCCGACTTCTCCTCATCTTCCTCAACCACCACCACCTCATCCTACTCGAATCTTGCAGGACCTTCAAGAACCGTCGTGATTTATACTTCTTGCCACTTCTTTTTTTATCCAAATTTTTATCATATATTCATATTTATTTATATATATATGTATATATATATAAATATAATTATATATATGTATATATAAATATATTATACAAATATATTACATATATATGCATATATATATAAATATATATATTGTATATATACATAGATATATATATATAAACACACATATATATAATATTGTATATATACATATGATATATATATATATGTGAATAAATATATATATGTGTATATATATATGTGTATATATATATATATATATATATATATATATATACATATATATATACACACACACACACACCAAGGACTACTATTACACAGGACGTGCGCACCCAGATCCCTGGGTCCGCTAGCGGAGGCCATTGCTTTCTTTGTAACCTAATATTTTATATTGGACAAATATATCAAAACTAGACAACATTGTATATAGGACAAATATATCAACTATTGACTTATTCGATGCAGTATAAGTTAATATAAACTT
>NC_134777.1:56880185-56920185 GCF_046742065.1 Oratosquilla oratoria
AGGGCTTCTTTCATCTCTGCAGAAAAAAAAATAATAAGGAAAGGATAGGCCCAATTAAAAATAACAAGTATGTCATGTTAGATTTGGAGGAAAAAATAAGCGAGGCGTTTAACAAATATTTTCTCACGGTGTTTACAATGGAGAGGTTGGTTATGATATCCTGACTGTGACCTGATTTTCAGTGGGGATGAAGGAAGTAGACTAACTAACATCAGCATTAGTAAGGGAGTAGTCGAACAAATTAAGACTTAAATCTACAAAATCCCCAGATCCAGACAAAAAATTTCCAAGAGTGCTTAAAGAGTGTAAATTTAAAATCTGAGACCAGTTAATGGAATTATTTGATAAGTTGTTAGACACTGGTTTTGTGCCTATTGCTTGTGGGCAGGCAAACATTGTTCCTGTTTTCAAAAAGGGAGATAGATTGTCTGTATGTAACTACAGGCAAATCAGTTTGACATCAGTTAAAATGCTTGAATCATTAATAGCTAATAGAATTAGAGATCACATCCAGAGACATGAATTGATTCGTGACTCACAGTATGGGTTCTCCAAGGGTAAGTAATGTATTACTAACCCTCTATCCTTTTACACTAATGTCTTCAAGGTGTCAGATAACAATGATAGTTACAATATTATTTACCTTGACTATAGCAAAGCGTTCAACTAGGTGCCCCACCAGAGACTACTAAAGTCAAAGCCCATGAATAGATTAGAGGTAGGATCAGTGACCAAAAATGGTGTAAAATCCAAATAGGGGAGTGTTTCTAGTGCAATTCCCCAGGGCTCTTTTTTTTTGGGGGGGGGGCTGGTTCCCTTATTGTTCATTATGTATATAAATGACTTGGACAGTGGGATTAATAGTGATATTAGTAAATTTGCTCACGACAATAAAATATGAAAAAAGGATGCATAATTAGCTCAGGAGAAGATGCAGAGATTCTGCAGGAGGATCATACCAAATTGTTCACATGGTTGGTGAAATGGCAAATAAAATTGATATCATTATCCCAAAGTGCAGCATGTTAAACATAGCAGTAGCTTAGATTGTGTGTGTGTGCACATGCTTGTGCAAGAGAGACTTGGGAGCAGGCGCGGATCCAGGAATGTTATTTGAGGGGGTCCCGAACCGATAACCGATACTTGAAACATGCCGATATTTTAAGCCCAAGAATAATGCTGTTGACTTGGAGATTGGTCCAGAAACCTTAGTCTGTTTTGCTCATAATTGTATGTAAAATCATATAAAATACACGAATATAATTAAAATCATAAATTTGCACTAAAAAGTGTTTATCCAAGGAGAATCAAACTCGAGATGAGTGTACCATACTCAGGGTGTTGGGGTGGGCCTGGGCCTCCTGGGCCCCTCGCCCCCTTGTATCTGCGCCTGGTTGGGAGTTCTAGTGAATCCTGCCCTTAAATTCAGGAAATGGTGCATAAGCACCAGGAATAGAGCTTTAGGTTTCGTTGCTAGAACAGTTATGAATGAGAGTGCAGAGATGATTATCTAACTTTTATCTGGCGTTAGAGTCTAACATTGACCCATCCTTGACTATGCAGCACAGAGGAGAGTGACCAAAATGATACATGAGCTCAGAAATTTACCTTACGAGGACAGGCTTAGGCACCTAATCTTAGACTCTCTGGAAAGACAGAGTACAGGGTGAATCAGAAGCTTTAACAATGGTGATGTAAACAAGGTCATCATATTATAACAACAGGGCAGGACTTGGAGCAATGGATTTGAACTGGACAAATTTAGATTTCAGAAGGAAATAGGCAAGAATGCATGGTTTGTGAATAGAGTGGTCAACAAATGAAATAGATTTAGTAATCATGTAAGAAGTGCTGAAACTATCTGTTGTTTTAAGAAAAGGTTAGATAACTTTATGGATGGGAATGACAGGTGGTAATAGACATGGAACTGCCTAGTGTAGACCTCATGGTTTCTTGTTGTATAGTTAATTCTTATGTTCTTATGTATTTATATATATATATATATATATATATATATATATATATATATATATATATATATATATATATATATATGCTAATAAGAACACGGGTACGTGTGTTCACTTATGCAAAGTAGACCACTTGGAAAAAGAAACTAACGAAGCAGAGCGCTTTCGTATATTACATCTTCAGTGCAACAAGTTGCACTGAAGATGTAATATACGAAAGCGCTCTGCTTCGTTAGTTTCTTTTTCCAAGTGGTCTACTTTGCATATATATATATATATATATATATATATATATATATAATATTGTGTGTGTGTGTGTGTGTTTGTATGTTTTGACTAACATATGTGGCTGGGCTGGAAAAAGTACACTTTGGCTGGCTGCATGTCTAACATTTTATGTTTAAGTTGACAACATATGGCCAAGTTCTTGTAGTCAAGGACTTCAGTTTGGATATGATTAAATCTAAAAAGATAAAAGATTATAATTAGAAAAGAAAATTGGTGGGAGTCGGTTTTGTAGACTTTTCCAGCAATGAGCTGAGATACATTTGTATGCAGGTGTTGTGAGACCAGACGTGTGGTTTGTAGCTTTGTTTTGTTTTGTTTAATGCAACCTCAATTTTGCTTTTTTCTCTTTGTTTAGCTCACTCAGTGTCTGCATTGTGCCATTCTGTCTTTTTTTAAATAGTAAGCAATGTATACATTAGATAGAATTTGAATATAGTCATATTTTGATAACTTAAGAATTGCAGTACATTTGCACTTTCAAATATACATTATTTAAGTAATCATAAGAGAAATTCCCTCCCAGCCTGATAAAATAAAAGAAAAAAAGTGCAGAATATTTTTTCATTTTCACTCTATAAATGAATACTAATGGTTTTGACTTTCTTGCAGTGGAGCATTTCCGTTATGATGATAGTTACGACGTTTTCAAAATTGCACCTCTGGACTCTGTTCCTGTCCCAGCCATATTTGCTGCCATGGGATTAGGCTTCACTTTATCAATGCTGTTCTTCATGGATCAAAACATTGGCTCTGCCATGGTCAACAATCCATGCAACAAGTAAGTGTGATAAATAATTGTGTTTAATTAGATCATTCTCCTACCCACTCCAAACAAAGGCTTATTCAGCTTAAGGTAAACTAAATGAAACAGGACTTGATCAACCAGTTGAGACAGCAATTTCTCTCTCTCTCTCTCTCTCTCTCTCTCTCTCTCTCTCTCCCTCTCTCTCTCCCTCCCCCCCCCCATTTTACTATGGATGTGCTGGATCTTGCTGCATTGTATCTGACCCAGGGCAGTGGGTGAGATGCAGGAATGACCTGTCACCTAGGAGGAGCCAAGAAAAGAGGGAGGGAGGGGTGGTGAATGGGAGTGAAGCATGTGGAGATGAAATGGGTGGGAGTGGATTTATGCCTTTTACTTTGGCTACCTCCCTTGTAAGGGGAAAAAGCCCTTGGTATATGTAATTTTCTTGAAGAAAAAAAAATCCACTTTTTGTCCTTTAGAGCCAGAAAAACCTAAGTCAGGTGTAGCTAAAAATAATTTTGTTGCTATTGGCTGTATTGCATACAACATATATTATGATTTGATGTAGCCTTTTTGGACAACACTTGGTCTTTCCATTTTATCCTCCACAGATTTAGAACCCCCATACAAAAATTTGAGTCTGTATAGTAGCACACAGGCTTATATTTGTACTCCCACAATGATTAATTATTAGTATTCCCAGAGATAAAAATGACCCTTCATCCACAAGAAGCTAATATAAGAGGGAAACAAGGGTAGTGGATGGGAGTGGAATGGGTGGGAGTGTGTGTGTGTGGCTTTGACTTGAATACTTTCCTTGTAAGGAGGAAGAGTCCCTTTGTATACAGATCGAATAGATTCCCAGAGATTGGATTCATGCAGATTAATGTCACATCAGCTGCCACCTAGAGGCTTCCAGCAGGTTGGTGTTCATGTAATGCTTCACCTTTCAGGCTGAAGAAGGGCCCTGCCTACCATCTGGACATGCTGGTCGTGGCCATAATGAATGGGTTCCTATCCCTCTTCGGGCTGCCATGGATGCACGCTTGCCTCCCTCACTCTCCCCTTCATGTACGCTCCCTGGCGGACGTCGAGGAGCGTGTCGATCAGGGGCATGTCTACGAAATGTAAGTGGACATAAATTTGTGCCACCGTGTAGGTATAATGATGTTTCATTTTAGTTTTGTTCAGGCAGGTAATAATCTCCCTTATCAAGGACCTGAGAGTGAAAACTAACAAGAAACTTGTCATAACAAGATTGGGAGCAAGCACAGGATTTGGCCAGGTGAAAGAAACACTAATCATATATAAATAGCATATATAACCATGCTCAACCATGTCTCTACAGGCTGGTTCCCACTGTCAACAAAAGAGGAACATCCTACAAATAACACAACAAAACTTTAAGGAAATTAATCAGATGTACAAAAACCACCCCAGTAAAACATCTACATTTAGAAATGAAAATTCTGCCCATAGAGCAGCACGTGAAAATGATAAGCACACAGTATTACACGAGCCTTTAATCAAACCCATCCTTCCCACCAAGTAACATAAGCATGACTACCTGAACAGGGCAGAAACTACACCAATAATCTACTCAAATATCAACAACCTTCCACCAGTAACTCACAATATGTCTCTACAAAAACACATACAAAGATCATGGAAACCTTCCAAGACAGACCTCAAACTCAGTACTATGCATGACTGTGAGACATCTGCCCAACTGATAAATCCCTCCAAAGACATGTAAGAACCACACTAGCATGACTGCATTAAGGCCACCCCCTGGCACTATGACAATATCAAAATAGAATCAGCCTGGCCACTAATTGTCAACTATACAATCACCACCCATAAGACATAGAACACTTTGTGCTACAGTGCCCCACTTTTACCCTACCCAATGTTGTATCATCTCTTCCTTCAGTGGCCATCACTAGTTACCTGAGAGTTGTGGGTCTTCTGCAAGAGACCTTTAGCAATATATTGATTGATTAATTCTCTTTCAGTATCGTCAAGGTGCGTGAGACTCGGTTGACAGGGCTGTTCTCAAATATTCTGATCGGACTGTCCATCTTCCTACTGCCGTTTCCCTTGGCCTACATCCCCACGGCTGTCCTTGATGGACTCTTCCTCTATATGGCTGTCACTGCTCTCAATGGCAATCAGATGTTTGAGCGCATTACTCTCCTCTTCATGGAACAGGTATGGCCAAAAGAAAATCTCTCTTTGCATGTGAGTGTGTATTTACCTAGTAATATTATACGGGAAGGGGAGCTATGCTCATAGTGAACCATCTTTGTATCTCGCAACATCTAGTTATTCTTAAATTCTCTTTCTTTCAGATCTCTTCTATAACTATCCTTTTTGAGTTTCTTTTCATGTCCTCTTGTTTTTCTTTTATCCCACTTTAATAAGTCTTCTCTGTCAAGGACTTCCATGCCTTTCATGATTCTGTAAATAGCCAATAGATCACCTCTTTCTCTTTGTTCCAGGGTTGGCAGTTCTAGTTTAGACAATCTTTGCTTGTATGTCAATTTTGAAAGTGTTGGGGCCACCTTTGTTGTTGCTCTTTGGATTCTTTCTATTTTCTTTGACATTCTTTTTTGTACTGGGTGTCCATAGTGTTGCAGTATACTCCAATCTTGGTGTTATCAATGTGACTACAGGTAGTACTTTTTTTACCACTACCTCATCCAAATAATGAAAAGCCACCTTTATTGATCTTAGTAAATTGTAGGTTTCTCCAGCTATTTTATTTATATGCTTGTCTGGGGACATGTCTTTGGTGATAATTACCCCTAGGTCCTTTTCAAAACCAACTTCCTTTACTTCCTTTGCACTGTTTTTATATTTTCCTGATTTTTTTTTCTCACAAATTCCATTATAACACATTTCTTAATGTTGAAGTTCACTTCTTCAATTCCCACTTTTGACTCCATTCCCAGACCTTGTCTAGGTCTCTCTGTAGCAATTCATAGTCTTTTTCCATACTCTCTTTAGTAGCTTTGCGTTGTCTGCAAAGAAGTTCATGTAACATTCTACACCTTCATCCATGTCATTTACATATATAGCAAACATTATCAGAGCCAATACTGAACCCTGTGGGACTCCACTTATCATTTCTTCCCAGGTAGAGTTTTTATCTCTGAGCACCACTCATTTTTCTCGCATTTAAGAAATTTTCCATACATTTAAATAATTTTCCTTGTACACCAATTGTTTTCAGTTTTCTTAATAGTTTTATGTGTGGTACTTTATCAGATGCATTTTGTAAGCCCAGGAAAGCACAGTCTGCCCTTACATCCCTTTCTTGCATTATAGAAACAAATCAAATTTGTGGCACATGATCATCCCTGTCTAAAACTGAATTGTTTCGGATTTAGTATATTGTTCTCCACATGTTTAAACCATCTACTTTTGATGACTTTTTCACAAATTTTAGCTATTGTACTTGTAAGGGAGACTGGTCTATAGTTTGTTGGGTCTTCCTTGTCTCCCCCTTTATATATTGGCATGATATTGGCATTTTTCCAGTCTTCCAGTACCTTTCCTTCTTTGAGTGAGCAATCTATTATCTTATATATTTTGTCCGTTAGTTCATTTTTACATTCTTTTAGTATCCAGTTTGCAATTCTATCCGGGTTGTGTGATTTTCTGACATCAAGGTTCATTATTTGGTCCCTTATTTCTTTCTGTGTCACAATTATTTCATTCATTGGGATGGGATTTTTCTCCCCTTCATCCCAATTGTGTATATTTTCTTTTATGACTACGGATTTTAAATATTTGTTCATAATTTCAGACATTTCTATATCTTCTGTATATTCTGTATTCCATTGACATAGTTCACTATTTCCTGTTTATTTTTCAATTTACCACTTACATATTTGTAGAATAATTTAGGTTGATCTTTACATTTGTCTATTATGTCTTTTTCATAGTTTCTCTTTTCTTCCCTGTGTATTTTTATATATTTCTTAGTTTATATATTTACCACTCCTTTTTTTTTTTTTTTTCAAGCATTGTCTCTTTTATCTCTTACCTCGCTACATTTTTTGCTGTACATACATACATACATATACCAAGGCTTTTTCCCCCTTACAAGGGAGGTAGCCAAAAAGGAAAAGGCATAAAATCATTCTTCCATCCCTGAATACACTCCACACCCCTCCACCCTTCCTCTCATCTTAGCACCTCCTGGATAACGGGTCATCCCTGCACCTTGTCCACTGCCCTGGGTCAGAAGCAGTGTCGCAAGACACAGCACATCCACAGCAAAGCCGCTTAATTAAATCGGCGACCCCCCCTCTCTGTCCCCCCCATGCATAAAGGAGAAGACGGGGAGAAATCCCTTTGGGCTGCGTCAAAATTTGCTCTTACATACTACCTTGCCCCCCCATCCCCACCCATTCCACCTCATGCATCACAGCATCATCCATATACAAGTAGGGAAGAAAAGGTAAAAGGTGCAGATGGAGAGATGATAATGGAAGAGAAGGCAGTAAGGGGAAGATGGGCAGAATATTTTAGGGAGTTGCTAAATGTGAAGGAGGATAGGGAAGGAAAGATAGCTGCAGTGGGAAATGCGAAGAAAATGAGAGTGAGTGAGGAGAATGGAGGAGAAATAAGGAAGGATGAGGTGAAGGCAGTTGTAAAGATGATGAAAGCAGGTAAAGCACCTGGTCTGGATGGATGCCATGCAGAATGTCTGAAAAAGGGAGGTTCAGTGATGGTGGACTGGTTGGTGAGGTTATTTAATGTTTGCTGGAGAGAGGGTAGAGTACTGGAGAACTGGAGAAGTGCCTGTATAGTTCCTCTTTACAAGGGAAAAGGGGACAAGTGTGAATGTAGTAGTGTCAGAGGGATTAGCCTGTTAAGTGTAGTAGGGAAGGCTTATGGGAGGATCTTGATTGAGAGGATTAGGAGAGGAACAGAAGGAGTAATTGGTGAGGAACAGTGTGGATTTAGGACAGGTAGAGGTTGTGTAGATCAGATCTTTGTGGTAAGACAGATATGTGAGAAAGCTATAGGAAAGGGGAAGGATGGTTTTTGGGCTTTTATGGATCTGAAAAAGGCTTATGATAGGGTAGACAGAAAGGCACTGTGGGAGGTTATGCAGATTTATGGGATAGAAGGAAAGCTTTTGGGAGCTGTCAAGAGTTTTTATGAGAGTAGTAGAGCTTGTGTCAGGATTAGAAATGGAGAGAGTGAGTGGTTTGAAGTAAAGGTGGGACTTTGTCAAGGATGCATTATGTCGCCCTGGCTGTTCAACTTATACATGGATGGGGTGGTGCGAGAGGTGAATGCTAGGGTAGTGAGTCAGGGATTGGAGATGGTTAAAGAAAATGGAGAAAAGTGGGAGGTGAGCCAGCTGTTGTTTGCGGACGACACTGCGCTTGTGGCAGGGTCGGAGGAGGGATTGAGGAAGCTGGTGGCAGAGTTTGGGAGAGTATGTGATAGAAGAAAGCTAAAGATAAATGTGGGTAAAAGTAAGGTGAAAGTGGCAGTAGACTGGAAGTGAACATTAAGGGAGAGCGACTGGAGGAAGTGGATAGTTTTAGATACTTGGGTGCAAGTGTAGCAGGAAAAGGTGGAGTGAAGGTGGAGGTAGAATGTAGATTGAGAGAAGTGAGTAAATGCCTTGGTGGTTTAAAGAGTGTAATGAGGAATAGACATTTAGGAATGGATGCGAAGAGGAGACTGTATGAAGGAGTGATTGTGCCAACAGCACTGTATGGGGCAGAAACGTGGAACATAAGAGAAGAAGAGAGAAGGAGTTTGAATATGTTTGAGATGAGGTGTCTGAGAAGTATGGTGGGGGTTACTAGGCTGGATAGAGTGAGAAATGAGGAGGTGAGGAGGAGAACAGGGGTGAAAAAGGAGCTGGGAGATAGGGTTGATGAAAGAATATTAGGATGGTTTGGACACATGGAAAGAATGAGTGAAGAAAGACTAGTAAAAGAGGTATGGAAGGCAGATGTGGAGGGAGTGAACATGAGGGGACATCCTAGGATGAGGTGGATGGATGGGGTGAAGGGGGCTTTGGGGAAGAGGGGAATGTCTGTTGAGGAAGGAAGGGAGAGGACGGAAGACAGAGGTGAGTGGAGAATGGTTGTATATGGATGATGATGTGGTTGCATGAGGAGGAATGGGCGGGGGGGTGGGGTAGTATGTGTGAGTAAATTTTTACGCAGCCTGAAGGGATTTCTCCCCGTCCTCTCTTTATATGCAAGGGGGGATGGAGAGGGGGGGGTCGCCGATTAAATGAAGCGGCCTTGCTGTGGATGTGCTGTGTCTTGCGACACTGCTTCTGACCCAGGGCGGTGGGCAAGGTGCGGGGATGGCCCGTCATCCAGGAGGTGCTCAGATGAGAGGGAGGGTGGGAGGGGTGTGGAGTGTATTTAGGGATGAAATGGGTGGGAGTATTTTTATGCCTTTCCCTTTTTGGCTACCTCCCTTGAAAGGGGAAAAAGCCTTGGTATATGTATGTATGTATATATTTATCCACTCCTTCATTATAAATTTCTTTTAATATCGTCCATTTCTCTTCCATCTGTGTTTCTTCATTAAAAAAGTTTTCCCAATTCGCTTTTTGAAAGAATTATTGAGTTTCCCAAAATCCTTTTTTGTTGTACATCAGTTTTCCTTTTCTGTGTCTCTTGTTTCTTCCCAGATACGAGGTCTATTCAAAAACTATGTGGACTGACATAAAGGAAAACGTACTTTGTTTAGAAGTTACAGATCTGGATCCCCTTCAAAGTGTTCTCCTCTCCAATGCAGGCACTTATCCCAATAGTGTTTCCACTTGTTGAAACAGTCCTGACATGCTTCTTTTGTAATGTCCTTCAGCTCCTTCATTGCATTTGCCTTAATCTTGGGAATCGTCTCAAATCTTCTTTCTTTCAAGATTCTTTTGAGTTTGGGGAACAAGAATCAATTGCAAGGAGCAAGGTCAGGTGAGTAGGGGGGTGGTGAAGAACAGTGATCGAGTGCTTTTTGTTCATCCATCATCAGGTGTGGCACAAATTTCGTAGCAACGCGGTGCATCTCCAATCTTTTTGTCAAAATCTCATAAGATCCAACTGATATCCCACACTCTTCAGCAAGCTCCCTGACAGTCATACATTGATTTGCCTGCACCAGGGTGTTGATTTTGTTGACGTGTGGGTTGTTGGTTGACGTGGAAGGACATCCAGGACTCTCATCATTTTTAATGGACTGTCAACCACCCTTAAAACACTCACGTCACTTGAAACATGCCATACACATCATAGCAACACCACTGTAAGCCGTGTTAAGCATAGCAAAAGTTTCAGTCACAGATTTTCCAAGTTTAACACAAAATTTCACAGCAAGTCGTTGCTCCTTCATGTCATTCATTCTGAAATCCACCAAATGAAAAAATCGCACTTCACTAAAATCCACGTAGCTAATACACAAAGATATCTGCAATCGGGAAATGGCATCATAATCAGCTGATCTATGCAAACCTAGCTACACCAAGCAGATTGCCCTGGAACCAACTGGAGCCGTGCAATTTAAACAGTCCACGTATTTTTTTTAACAGACCTCGTATATTTCCTCTTTTAGTTCGAACTCCAGTAGTATGTGGTCACTCTTCCCAATTGGTGTCTTGTATTCCATTTTATCCACAATTTCAGGCTCTGACATAGATATTAAATCTAGTCTTGATGATTCTTTGTTATTTCTTTATCTGGTATTCTCTTTTACCCATTGAGTCATTGTGTATTCAGTGATCATGTCCAGTAGTATGTTTCCCTGAAGGTTTTCTCCACCCTTTATTGTCATCTCCTCCCAACATATTTCTTTAGAGTTACGTCACCCATAATTACTAAATTTCCTCCTTTCAGTATTTCATTTAATGTAGGCCTTGTATCTTCCAACATTTTGGAATGGTCATTCTCTTTCTAAGAATATGTTTTCAGAGGCACATATATCATTACAGATTTTCTACTTTTCATGTCACTATTTTCAACTTTTATCATAATCAATTCCACATTATTATTTCCTTCTGTAATCTTTGTTACATTTAAACCTTTCTTAGTCAAAAACATAACTCCAACCTGTTTTTCCTTTCTATTCTTTATACAGTGATTATATAAACCTTGTCTTACACTATTTGGTGGTAGTGGACCTTTTGATTTTATCTCCACAATTCCCATTATATCTGGTTTTTCTTAAGCCATATAATCATTTAATTCACTTAATCCTGCAGTCGGACCATCTATGTTGGTATACATTACTTTTAATTGTTTCTTTTTCCTCCTTGTTTTCTGTTTCCCATGTTTCCTTTTTTCTATATACCAATTTCTCAGCCTCGAGTCCACCACTCTCTGAAAAAATTCATTCTTTTCAGTCTCTGTTCTTCTCTCGTTTTTTCATTAGCTTCATTTCTTAGTGTCTTTTCTCTCTATTTCCTCATAGCTCATTTCCTTTTTTATCCATATATTTTTGTAGTTTTTACTTTCTGCCAACTTTGCTGTTTTTGTTAATACTTCTGGTATCATCTGAGGCCTTTGTTTAATTCTTAGGGGTCTCTTTCTTTAGAGTATAGTCCCATTCTAGGCATTTTTATTTCTTTTTCCATCTCTTGCCCCTCCTCTTGTATCTCTTTCAGAATTTCTTGCTATTTCTTTCTCCTCTTTTTCTCTTAAGTATCTAGCTACATTGTTTTTTTCTTTAATGCCATATACTACTATACACTTTTTTTTAATTACTGTGTCCCTGACCCAATTTTCTTTCTCTTTAATTATTTTAATGACTGTTTCCTTTGCATTTTCTTCCACTTGTACAGTTTCTTTAAAAACTATTTTTTAGTTTTCCTGATCTACTTTCCATTGATTTTTTATTTCTTGAAGATCTGTCTCCTTTATGGTATCTCCAATTTTCTCAGTTGCTGCATGTATTTGTTCTTTTACTTCTCTTTTGAAATCCTCATTTTTGTTAGTATCTTCATTTTTCATTTTTTGTTTTCATTTTTTACTATGTTTAGTTCTTTTTTTTTTTAGGTCATTAAGCTCTCCTTGTCTCAGCATTCTGTCTTTTCAACTTGCTTGTTTCTCTATACATTGCCCTGCATTCTGCTTTTAGATCTATAATATCTTGTATTAACTTTGTAATCTCTTGATTTTGTGGAATATCTTTATACTTAAACTCCCTTTCTAAATCTATGCCTTTACCTAGTCTTCTACCTTCTCTTGTAAAGCCTGAAAAACAAAAATTATCATCCTCATACCTTGTCCTCTTGTTTTTCCATTGTCCCATTTCAATAAGTCATTCTTATCTAAGATTTCCATTCCCTTCATAATTCTATAGATAGTAAGTCTCCTCTTTCCTTTCTTTGTTCCAGAGTTGGTAATTCTAATTTGGACAGTCTTTGTTCATATGTCATTTTGGAAAGAGTTGGTGTCCATTTTGTTGTTGTTGTTGTTGTCATTCCCTAGACTGTCTGTCCGAGCAGTCCCGTCTCCCCAAGGAATGCCATAGCCGAAACTGGGTTTTCCCACAAATCCTTTATAGAGCGTATGTTGTGTTGTTTGCGTGCATGATTGTGTATAATGCAGTCTTCCATTATGTGTTGTATGGTATGGGGTGAAGTGTTACATCCTGGGCAGCTGTTCACAACGCGGTCATCCAGCCTCTTCTGGTAGCTCAGAAGTGCTGGGTGGTGGCCGCACCACAGTCTGGCCAAGTGGACTCTGTCCTTTCGTGGGAGAGAGGATTAAGAAGGGTGGATATCAGGGGGTCTGGCATGCAGCAGTGTGTTGTCTTTCAGTGTGTTAATGGAGCGGTGAATGATATGATTATGAATATGTTTCCGGAGGCTGGTATTTGGTGGTTGTGGAGGAAGAGAAGAGAGTATCTGTGCGTGATAAAGGTCTTTGGGTGTTGTTTTAATGTTTCTTGGTGTGTGTGGGTGTTCTGCTATGTAGTGTAGTGGGTGTGATGTGTTTGTGGTGGCTGCGGCAAGTGTGTGTGTGCCTCTCATGTCGAGGTGGTCCTTGACTTTGAGGACTTTTGTTTCATGGTGTAAATGGTCTGTAGGTGTTGTATTTGTGCAGCCTGTAATTGTTTTTAGAGCTTTGTTTTGTATGATTTGAAGGGTGTTGTGGTGTGTCTCACTGAGATTAGGAGCCCATGCAGGACTCGCATAATTCAACACTGAGTGTATGCATTGTTTGTATATTGTTATATTAGTTTCTTTGTTTTGTCCAAATGTTGTTCCAGTGATTGACTTAAATGCGTTAAGTCTGGGTGTGCATTTGTTTTTTATGTTTGTGATGTGTTGTTTGAAAGACATGGATGTATCGTATGTTACACCAAGAATTTTCGGTATGTTTGTGTGTGGTATTAGAGTGTTGTTGATGTAGAGATGAGGTATGTATTTGTGTTCTTTTGTCCAGTTGGTGAGAAGTGTTGCTGTAGATTTGGTTGGAGCTATTTTGAGTCTGTTTGTGATGAACCATGTGTTGAGTGTGTCAAGGTATGGCTGGATTATTTCTGCAGCTTTGTCTGTGTTACGATGTGTGCATGTGATTGTTATGTCGTCTGCGTAGGAAGAGATTTGTATTTCTGAGGTGTCTGGCGTGGGTAAGTCATGCATGTATAGATTAAATAGTGTGGGGGATAGAACTGAGGCCTGTGGTACTCCGTTCTTAATGTTTCTGATGTGCGATGATTGGCCATTATATGACACGTAAGCATTCCTACCTGCCAGATAATTGGCCAGCCATCTTTTGGTGTTATTGTGCATGTCTGTGTTATATATTTTATTTGTTAGGTTGTGGCGGGGGATAGCATCAAAAGCTTTACTAATGTCTAATGTTATAAGAAGTGTTCTTTGGTGGGGCCTATCTGAATTGATGCCATCTAAAATTCTTTGTGTGAGGTTTGTCAGAAGAGTGTTTGTGGAGTGTAGTGGCCTAAAACCGTGTTGTGAGTCAGCAAGGGGAATATATGGTGTGACAAGTTTAAGTATTAGGCGTTCAATGACTTTAGAGGGGGTGCAGAGAAGTGTGATTGGGCGGTGCGATGTTGGGATTGTTGGGTCTTTGTTCGGTTTTGGAATGGTGATTATTTTACCATGCTTCCAGATGTCGGGTATAGTGTAGTGTGAATAGCTGTAGTTTGCAATGTTTGTGAGTGCGTGTATACCTTGTGGTCCAATGTGTTTTAGGTGGATGTTGCTTATGTTATCAGGGCCACAGGCAGATGAGTGCTTGAGACTATGTATTATGAGTTTTGTCTGACTGTCTATGAAGGGTATATAGTCTGAGTCTGTGGGAAAGTCTTTCTTACGTCGAATGGTGCGTCGGTCGTCAGGGTGAGAAGTGAGATGGCTTGTCTGTGCAAAATGACGTATGAGTGCGTTTGCTTGTTGTCTGTTTGAGGGTAGATTATCTGTTGTTGTGATTATTGCTGCATGAGAGCGTGTAGTGTTACTGTTGGATAGTGTAATGCTGTTGAGTGTTTTGTACAATTTGCTGGTGTTTGTTTTGTGATCAAGTGTATTGATAAAGTTTTGCCAATTTTGTGTTTTTTGTTCATGTATTTTATTGGCAATCACAGTGTTTAGTGTTTGTATTTGGTCTGCTATGTTTTGAGGGATAGGTGTGGGGGTACCGTGTTTAAGTGTGTCACGTTGTCTGATGAGGCCTTGGATTTGTGGTGTGAAGTTGGGGTTGTGTGATTTTCTGTTGCCTCTAGGGATGTATCTCTTGTCTGCATTTTGTATGATTGTATTAAAAGTGTGCACAGCATTGTTTATGTTTGTGATTGGTGTACTGTTAAGTGTTTCAAAATGTTGTTCTGTCTCTTCAGTAAAAGCTTCCCAGTTAGCTCTCTTGTAATTGGTGTAAGTGTGTCTGTGGCCAACTGGGGTGCATCTTGTTTTGGTGGTGATGATGATTGGAAGGTGGTCAGAGCCAAGGGTTCCGACCACTCTCCATGATGTTGTTGGGGTTAGGCAGGGGGAGCAAAAGGTGATATCAGGAGAGGAGGGAGTGTAGAGGGCTTGGTGTGGGATATGTGTATGATTATGTGTGTTGTTCATGATAGTCAATGAGTCAAACTGAGTCTGTATATCAAGCCCTCTTGTCTGTGTCAGGGTTGTCGACATACCAGGCAGACGACTTGGCGTTGAAGTCTCCACCCATGATCAGGTTGGGGATTGAGGCTAGTTGGCTAAAATGAGGCCTGAAGGTGTCTGGAACTGTGGGGGATGATTGGGGGGGAATGTACATGTTAACTATTGTCAGTGTTGATTTGTTTCCTGTGCGGATTCGAATGGATTGGATTTCTGTTGTGTTATCTGTGGTAGGGAGGAGAATTTTGGTTGTGGCACTTGTGTCCACAAAACAGATGGAGTGGTGGATCAGGGTGATGAGTCCACCGCCATAGCCGTCAGTCCGGTCTTGTCTGATGGTGGTGTAATTATGAAATGATGGTGTTTTGTGTGAGTGTCTTAGTTTTGTTTCTTGTAAAATCGCAATGTGTATGTTGTGTTGTTTAAGAAAGTGTTCAAGTTCATGTTTTTTCGTGTTAATACCGTCAATGTTGTGTGTTTTGTATGTGTTGTATGTTGCCATTTGGGGTAGAGGTTGGGGTGGTAGTGGGGAAGGTGTAGGATCTGGGTCAGAGGGGGGGAAAGGAGAGATCGGGGACAAAGGAAGGGGAGTACTAATCGGGGGTAAGGGCAGAGGGAAATTGGGAGTGGGTAAGGGTGCTGGCTGTGGTTGGGGAGGTGGGAGTGGGGTTACTGGAGGGCAGGTAGAACATGTCCAAGTGTTTGTGTATTGGTTTGTGTCAGCAAGTGTTGTACAAGTGAGGTGGGCCCAGTTTTTGCACATATTGCACTGAACTGAGCCCTTTGTCTGTCTGCTCGAAGTAATGGGTTTAGAGCATGTTGGGCATGTGTATTTTGTGGTGGGCCCAGGATTGCTCTCTACATCTCCAGCTAAAAGTAGAAGAAGAGGGGTGATCGCCGGAAAATCACTCCTCGGTGCAGAAAAAACGTAATATTGCATGTTGGGAAAAAGGATTGTGGTACTCCCCAAGGTAGGCGTAGCTCCTCTTGGGGATCGGTGCCACCTGCGTAGAGCCGGTGGCCAGGGGTGGTTGCTGCTGTTTGGCCCCCAACTCTTGGGGTTGGGGGGTGGTCCCACGACGTAGACGCTGCAGCTCCAGGACCTGCCAGTTTTGTTGTTGCTCTTTGTATTCTAACTTCTTTATATTCTTTTTGGTACTGGGTGTCCATAGTGTTGCTGTGTACTTGAGTTTTGGTCTTATTGTAGTTTTTTTTTTTTTTTTTTTATAATTGCCTCCAAATAGGATAATGCCACTTTTATTGACCTCGATAAATTATAGGTTTCTCTGACTATTTTATTAATATGCTTATCCAATGTCATGTCTTTGCTGATCATTACTCCAAGGTCTTTTTCCGAGTTTATTTTTTTTACCTCTTCACCAAATTTATAATCTCTTGATATTCTGTTTTTACTTTTTCCATATTCCATTATACTACATGTCTTGATATTGAATTTCACTTCCCACTTTTGAGTCCATTTCCAGATCTTGTCCAAGTCTTGTTGTAATTAGTTGCAAGCCTCCTCCGTTTTTACTTTCTTAACCACTTCAGTACGGGACTTAAATCTCGCGGGCAGCAGCCAATGCCAGCCGTATGACGTCACGTAATAATATTCGCATCATAAAATATAGTCGCCGCTTATATCGATCGTTCTCTCTTTCACCCGCGAATTTTGAAAACCACAGAGAATGGGATTCAGGGCACATTTGGGAGAATGTAAAAACACAGGGGCGACTACAATAAATATAATCAAGACACCGATATGGCAGCGTCGCGAATCCACTTGCTCCTCATGACGCCTACGTGTGCGGCACCGTATGGAAGGGGTTAAGTATTTTTGCATCTTCTGCAAAGAAATTCATATAACACTCTACTCCTTCATCCATGTCATTTATGTATATAGCAAACATAATCGGGGCCAGTACTGATCCCTGCGGGACACCACTTATCATTTGTGTATTTACGTGTGTGTTTGTCTGCTCTCTCCCTCCCTCTCTCTCTCTCTCCCTCTCTGTTAGATTAATAAAATCTAATTAGAAAAAATAAGAATATCCATATAAAGACATTGACAGATTGGAAAAAGTACAACAGCAAGCCACAAAACCGATTCCAAATATAAAAAATAAATTGTACGAAAATCGACTAAAACGTATGAATCTGTTTTCCTTAAAAAAATGTAGATTCCGAGGTGACCTGATACAGGTCTTTAAGATTCTAAAGGGAATTGACAACATCAAAAGTGACAAAATTTTCACAATGAATGAGAATCAGACAAAAAACAATGGTCTGTAACTGTCTGGAAATAGATTTAATTTGGAAGGGGGTAGAAACAACTTTGCCAACTGTGTAGTTAATGAATGGAATAAACTTCCTGCAGAGGCAGTGCAATGTAGTTCAGTTTGAAGCTTTAAAAATCATTTAGATAAACACCTAAGCAAGATGCTGTAATGACTATCATTTATATTATATTATTTGTTTATTTGTTATCATTTGTCTGTGTATTATTATTTGCTAGTTTCTCATTTATCATTAGTTATATGTCAATTTATTATTATTTACTATTTACCTGTTTATTACTTAACTATACCTATGCATTTATTTATGCATTTTATTTATTATTTATATTAATATAGTTTTTATTTATCATTATAAAGGGGCTTTGGGGAAGAGGGGAATGTCTGTTGAGGAAGGATGGGAGGGGACAGAAGACGGGTGAATGGAAAATGGTTGTATATGGATGATTTTGTGATGCATGAGGTGGAATGGGGAGGGGGAGGGGGGGGTGAGGTAGTATGTGTGAGAAAAAATTGACGCAGCCCGAAGGGATTTCTCCCCATCTCCTTTTCTGCATGAGGGGACGGAGAGGGGGGGTCGCCGACTTAATGAAGCGCCCTTGCTGTGGATGTGCTGTGTCTTGTGACACTGCTTCTGACCCAGGGCAGTGGACAAGATACAGGGATGACCCATCATCTAGGAGGTGCCAAGATAAGAGGGAGGGTAGAGGGTGGAAGGGAGTGGAGTGTATTGGGGATGAAATGGGTGGGAATGGTTTTTATGCCTTTGTATTTTGGCTACCTCCTTTGTAAGGGGGAAAAAGCTTTGGTATATATATGTATGTATGTATTTATCATTATTATGATTTTTTTCACATCCAACTTAGATATGGACCAAAAGGTCTCCTGTCAGCATGCTCCGCCTTTGTAATCCTTTATGTTACCTAATCCCCATCTGGGGTATTGGCTGCATGTTATTGTGGCTAAGTAGTATGCAGCTGATACTTTAGGGTCTATATGGGGTGCCCCTACAGACCAGAGCCACACATCATTTTGTCTGTGATAGAGGAAATCTCTGTTCATAGAGAAATGATACTTTATTATACTGTGACTGTCCCTCCGTTATGCTGTCCCCCACCCTTTGTTACTGTCCCACACCATTTCTCTGAATATTCATTTCCTTTCTTCACCTAACCCTGTGGTGGGGGAAAAAAGAACACTGCCACCATGTCTTCCCACTTGAATCGTATGATGGAAAAAAAAAAAAAAAAAAAAAAAAAAAAAAGAGGGATGGGGATAGGACTAGGCATCTTTCTCCCTGGTGCCCCAAAGGGGACATTCCTAAAAAAAAAAGTAAGGGCATAAGAGGGTCTAGGAGTTTTCTAACCAGTACCCTAAGGTTTGGGTCTTTTAATGTTCATGGATGTGGTACAGATGAGAGTAAAAGGGAAGAGCTAGGCAGTATGTGAGAAGAAAGGTGGATGTGTTGGCATTGAGTGAATCTAAGTTGAAAGGGAGGGGCAAGTGTGAGGTTGGGAGTGTAGTTGGGAGGTTCTCAGGGGTGAAGAGAGGACAAGAGAGAGAAGGGGTGGCTATACTAGTAGGTGAAGATATAGGTAAGCATGTAGTGGCGTGGAAGGTTTCTTTAAGGTTAGTGTGGATGAAGTTGAAACTGGGAAGGGAGATGTGGGTTTTTGTAAGTGTATATGGGCCTGGTAGTGAGAAGAGTGTAGAAGAAAGGGAGGCTTTTTGGATGGACTTAAATGAGTGCATAGAGGGATTAGGGAGAAATGTCAATACAGTGGTATTGGAAGACCTTAATGCTAGGATAGGAAATGAACCAATAGATGGAGTGGTTGGAAAGTATGGAGTTGGAGGAAAAAATCGTAATGGAGAGTTGATGGTGGAGATGTGTCTAGAGAGTTGATGATGGCAAATACAGTGTTTAGGGAGAGGGTGGTGGATGGAAGAGTGGTAGATGGAGCATTAATGGACTATATAGTGGTAACCAGGAGTATAGTATGAAGAGGAGATTGTATGAAGGAGTGATTGTACCAACAGCACTGTAGGGAAAAGAAACATGGAACATAAGAGAGGAGGAGTTTGAATGCGAGATGAAATGCCTGAGAAGTATGATAGGGGTTACTAGGTTGAATAGAGTGAGAAATGAGGTGGTGAGGAGAACAGGGGTGGAAAGGGAGATGGGAGATAGGGTTGATGAAAGAGTATTGGGATGGTTTGGACACATGGAAAGAATGAGTGAAGAAAGATTAGTAAAAGAAGTGTGGAAGGCAGCAGTAGAAGCAGTGAACATGAGGGGTCAACCTAGGATGAGATGGATGGATGGGGTAAAAGGGGCATTGGGAAAGGGGAATGTGTTCAGGAAAGGACAGAAGACAGAGGTGAATGGAGAATGGTTGTATATGGATGATGCTGTGATGCATGAGGGGGAGTGGGTGGGGTATAGGGGGTGAGGGAGTATGTGTAAAAAATAAATTGATGCAATCTAGAGGGATTTCTCCCTGCTTTCTCTTTTTCTACATGAGGGGATGGAGAAGGGGGTTGCTGATTTAATGAAGTGGCCTTGCTGTGGATGTGCTATGTCTTGTGACACTGCGTCTAACTGATGGCAGTGGGTGAGATGCAGGGATGACCCATCATTCAGGAGGTGTCAAGATAACATAAGAACATAAGAAATAAAGGAGACTGCAAAAGACCATAAGGCCTACACTAGGCAGCTCCGTATCCATCACCACCTGTCATCCCCATCCATAAAGTTGTCTAATCGTTTTTTTAAGGAGGAGGGCAGGGGTGGATGGGAGTGGAGTATGTTGGGAATGGAATGGGTGGGAGTGGTATTTATGCCTTTGTATTTTGGCTACCTCCCTTATAAAGGGAAAAAGCCTTTGGTATACCACTACAAAGCCCTCTGTAAGTGGCACTGTCCTAGCCTTCCGATGGGAGGAGTTTGTGACGTAACACCATATCATCATCATATATATGTATGTATGTATGTGTATATATATATATATATATATATATATATATATTATATATATATATATATATATATATATATATATATATATATATATATATATAATATATATATATATATATATATATATATATATATATATATATATATATATATATATATATATATATATATATATATATATATATATAATATATATATATATATATATATATATAATATATGTATGTATATTCCTGATTCCTAAGATTAGGAAGCTAGCAAAAGTTTGCTTTAAATTGAGTCGTATATTTCAAATATTGTCATTCAAATGTGTATAAAATGAGCACCTACTGTATTTAAGTGGATGCCAGTCATTGACATAGTATACAGCACATTTCAGGAGGTGCTAAGATAAGAGGGAGGGTGGAGGGGTGTGGAGTGTATTCAGGGATGGGATGGGTGGGAATGATTTTATGCATTTTTCTTTTTGGCTACCCCCCTTGTAAGGGGGAAAAAGCCTTGGTATATATATGTATGTATGTACATTTTTTAAGGTTTCCTTTCCAGCATGTGATTCTTCCCTACAATGCCATTTCCATCATCAATGTTTCTATGATCTCTTCCCTCAGGCTGCATATCCACCCAATCATTACATCCGGAGGGTGCCACAGCGCAAAATCCACAAGTTCACTGGTCTCCAAGTGGTACAACTTTTCGTCATGTGCTCCTTTGGGTTCTCTCCACTAGCTTATATGAAGATGATGTTCCCTGTTCTGCTGCTTCTGTTGCTCCCCGTCAGGTATGTGCCTGTAACCCTATCCAGTCTTCATCCATGACAACATGGGATATATATTTTCTGTGTTACCATCTCTAAGCCCAAAGGGATTTCTCCCCATCATCTCTTTTTCTGAATATAAGGAAAATAGAAAGAATCCATAGAGCAATGACAAAGATGGCCCCAAGACTTTCAAAAGCTAAGATTGTCTAAACTGGAACTACCAACCCTGGAACAAAGAAGAGAAAGAGGTGATCTATTGGCCATTTACAGAATCATGAAAGGCATGGAAGTCCTTGACAAAGAAGACTTATTAAAGTGGGATAAAAGAAAAACAAGGAGATATGAAAAGAAAGTCAAAAAGAGTAGTTATAGAAGAGTGGTGGATGTCTGGAATAGATTGGATGACACAATAATGTGTGCAAATACCATACAAGAATTTAAGAACAAACTAGATGTTGCAAGATAAAAAGACGGGTCACTATGAGCATAGCTCCCCTTCCCATATAATACAATTAGGGAAATGAGGTGATGGAGATGGGGGGGGGGGTGTCGCCGATGAAATAAAGAGGCCTTGCTGTGGACATGCTGTGTCTTGCTGCATTGCTTCTGACCGAGGGCAGTGGGTGAGATGCAGGGATGCCCCGTCATCCAGGAGGAGCCAAGAAGGGAGGGAGGGAGGGAGGAGTGGTGATTTGGAGTGGAGTATATAGGGATGAAATTGGCAGGAGTGGTTTTATGCCTTTGACCTTGGCTACATCCCTTGTAAGGGGGAAAAAGCCCTTGGTATGTGTATATATGTACCATACCTTTGTAAGCTCTGATGGCATTCACACTTGAATGTATCCCTCAAAGGCCTGAGACCTGTGACTGGAAACTCGTGGTAGTTGCTGCAAGACAGTATAGTCTTCTCCATAGTACCCATTTTGAAAACCTGTCAACACCCTCTTCGTCATCTGAAATTGCTGATGTTCAGTCTCAGGACTGGATGCAAGATCTCTATCCACTTCAACAGTACTTTTTTCACCTTTTCGTGTATAGAAAGCTGACAGTTGTGACAATTTTCTTCTTCCTCCTACTTTAAGTTGATGACATAGTAAGAGTCTGACACTAGTATAATAAAGACAATAGTATGTTTCTTCTTAGAGGGCCTGAGGACTGTTGCCAGCTCCTGTAGGACTGTAAATTTGGTCAGTGAAATTAAAACAACTATTATTTCAATAGCCCTCTCCATCATACAAGGGAGGTGGCATAATCAAAGCATACATACATACATATACCAAGGCTTTTTCCCCCTTACAAGGGGGGTAGCCAAAAAGAAAAAGGCACAAAATCAATCCCACCCATTCCACCCCTGAATACACTCCACACCCCTCCACCCTCCCTCTTATCTTAGCACCTCCTGAATGACAGGTTATCCCTGCACCTTGTCCATTGCCCTGGGTCAGAAGCAGTGTCGCAAGACACAGCACATCCACAGCAAGGCCGCTTCATTAAATCGGCGACCCCCCCTCTCCGTCCCCCCATTGCATAAAATGAGAGGACAGGGAGAAATCCCTTCGGGCTGCGTCAAATTTTGCTCACACATACTACCTCACCCCCCATCCACCCGCCCATTCCACCTCATGATATCACAACATCATCCATATACAACCATTCTCCATTCACCCCTGTCTTCTGTCCTCTCCCATCCTTCCTCAACAGACATTCCCCTCTTCCCCAAAGCCCCCTTCACCCCATCCATCCACCTCATCCTAGGACGTCCCCTCATGTTCCCTCCCTCCACATCTGCCTTCCACACCTCTTTTACTAGTCTTTCTTCACTTATTCTTTCCATGTGTCCAAACCATCATAATATTCTTTCATCAACCCTATTTCCCAGCTCCTTTTCCACCATATGTCACAAAAAAAAACTACTTGCTTCCTTCCCATCTCAGCACCATGGGGATGAGGTCTGAGCTCTCACCTAAGGAGTAATAGGTGTCTGAGGAGAATTTAAAGGGTAAGAGGCTAGAGGAAATGGAGAGCTTTAAATATTTAAGGTCACATGAAACTGGGAGTCCAGTATATGATCTAAGACCATGGTGATTTTTTTTCTTTGTCACACACACGCTTCTAACTTTCTCTCATTTTATCCATTGTCATGAACTTGCCATACTTCTTAAACACTTTATCACAAATATGTATAGGCTCTTCCTTCATGCCTTCTCCAAATTACAAGTCTCTCTCATGCAATACTATGTTTACAACTCCCTTGTGTAGTCTTTTCTTTCCATTCACCACCAGGTACCCATTTCTCTTGATACTTTTCATTCTGCTCAGACATTTACTTGCTTCTTTTAACAGGCATGTGATGGGGGGTGGTGAGGAAAGTTGAGAGGTAGTGAAGCCATGGAGTTGGGGTTGGGTGTGATAGAGATGTATTTACCAAACTGTAGTATACAGGAAAGGAGCAATACTCATTGGGTCCCATCTCCTATTCTCTAATTTCCTAACAAAACTAGTCTCAAATTCATGTATGGTTCCAACTTAATCTATATCTTTGATTTCCAATTATCATATTTATATTTGAATTTGTGTATTGTTTGAGCTTGGACTATGTCACCTTCTAAGCTATTCCACATATTTATACATCTATATGGAAAATGTATTTCTTCACATCCTTTTGAAATGTGGTCTTTCTTAATTTACTTCCATGACTTCTTAAAGCCTTCCCATCTTTAATCAGGAGATATCTTCTATCAATGCAATCTATTCCTTTTATTAACATAATTATGTTACCTCTTTCTCTTCGATCTTTCATGTGCTTTTAGTCTTTCCTGATATGATTTATCTGCCTAGTTGGGAACCAGTTTGGTTGCTGTCCATTGTATTCTCTCAATTTTGCTTATATCCTTCACTTTATGTGGGACCATAGTACATACATACATATACCAAAGGCTTTTTCCCCTTTACATGGGGTGTAGCCAAAAAGAAAAAAGGCATAGAAACCACTCCCACCCATTCCATTCTCTACATATTCCACTCCTTTCCACCCTCCTCCCTCCCTCTTATCTTGGCACCTCCTGGATGACGGGTCATCCCTGCATCCTGTCCACTGCCCTGGGTCAGAAGCAGTGTTGCAAGACATAGCACATCCACAGCAAGGCCACTTCATTAATTCGGCGACCCCCCCCCCCTCTCCGTCCCCTCATGCAGAAAAGGAGAAGATGGGGAGAAATCCCTTCGGGCTGTGTCAAATTATTTCTCATACTTCCTCGCCCCCCATTCCTCACCCACTCCCCCTCATGCATTACAGCATCATCCAAACACAACCCTTCTCCATTCACCCCTATCTTCTGTCCTCTCCCGTCCTTCCTCAACAGACATTCCTCTCTTTTGTAATGCCCCTTTCACCCCATCCATCCATCTCATCCTAGGACACCCCCTCATATTCACTCCTTCCTCCTCTGCCTTCCACACCTCTTTTACTAATCTTTCTTCACTCATTCTTTCCATGTGTCCAAACCATCCTAATACTCTTTCATCAACCCTATCTCCCAGCTCCCTTTCCACCCCTGTTCTCCTCCTCACCTCCTCATTTCTCACTCTATCTAGCCTAGTAACCCCCATCATACTTCTCAGACATTTCATCTCAATGCCAGAAATATACACGAATTCAAAAGCAAACTAGATGTAGAGAGATACAAAAACGGGTCAACACAAGCATAGCTCAAGTCCCATAAAATACAACTAGGTAAATACAACTAGGTAAATACATTCAAACTCCTCTCTTTCTCTCTTACATTCCATGTTTCTTCCCTGTGCAGTGCTGTCGGCTCAATCACTCCTTCATATAACCTCTTAGAATCCATTCTCAGATGTCTATTTCTCATTACACTTCTTAATCCACCAAGGCATTTACTCACTTCTCTCAATCTACATTCTACCTCCACGCCCACTCCTCCCTTTCCTGCCACATTCGCACCCAAGTATCTAAAACTATCCACTTCCTCCAGCCTCTCACCCTTAATGCTCATTTCCAGCCTGCTGTCACTCTCTCCCCTTGTACATCTCATCACCTTACTTTTGCCCACATATATCTTCAGCTTCCTTCTTTCACACACCTTCTCAAACTCTGTCACTAACTTCCTCAATCCCTCCTCTGATCCTGCCACAAGCACAGTGTTGTCAGCAAACAACAACTGGGTTATTTCCCACTTTTCTCCATTTTCTTTAACCATCTCCAACCCCTGACCCACTACCCTTGCATTCACCTCTCGCACCACCCCATCCATGTATAGATTGAACAGCCAGGGCGACATAACACATCATTGATGAAGTCCCACCTTTACCTCAAACCATTCACTCTCTCCATTTCTAATCCTGACACAAGCTCTACTACTCTCGTAAAAACTCTTGACCGCTCTTAACAGCTTTCCTCCTATCCCATATATCTGCAGTACCTCCCACAGTGCCTTCATGTCTACCCTGTTGTAATCCTTTTCCAAATCCATAAAAGGCCAAAAAACATCCTTACCTTTTCCTATAGCTTTCTCAAATATCTGTCTTACCACAAAAATCTGATTTACACAACCCCTACCTGTCCTAAAACCACACTATTCCTCACCAATTACTTCCTCTGTTCCTCTCCTAATCCTCTCGATCAAGACCCTCCCATAAGCCTTCGCAACTACTCTCAACAAGCTGATCCCTCTGAAACTACTACACTCACACTTGTCCCCTTTTCCCTTGTAAAGTGGAACTATACAGGCACTCCTCCAGTACTCTACCCTCTCTTAAACAAACATTAAATAACCTCACCAACCAGTCACTCTACCTCCTTTCTTCAGAGATTCTGAATGGCATCCATCCAACCCAGGTGCCTTACCTGCTCTCATCATCTTAACAGCTGCTTTCACTTCATCTTTCCCTATTTCTCCTCCATTTTCCTCACTCATCACTCTCATTTTCTTAGCATTTCCCACTGCAACTACCTTTCCCTCACTATCCTCCTTCACATTTAACAACTCCCTAAAATACTCTGCCCACCTTCCTCTCACTGCCTTCTCTTCCATTATCATCTCTCCATCTGCACCTTTTACCTTTTCTTCTGTACTTGATTCGCCTCCTCTTCATCTTTTAATTTCTTTCCAAAACATCTTTTTATTACATTCAAAATTTTCTGTCATACTCTTACCCCATTTCACTTCTCTCCTCTTCGCTTCCTTTATCTTATGCTTAACTTCCTTTCTCTTTACTTTGTACCTCTCATACGATTCCCTCATCCTAATTTGTAGCCAATCTATGAATGCCTGTTTCTTCTCTTCTACACCCTTCTTTGCTTCCTCATCCCACCACTCACTACCCTTCCTTCTATTTCCTCCCGCTCTCCTTGTTCCACACACCATCTTTGCACACTTTCTGACTCCATCCTTGAACCATCCCCATTCCTCCTCCACTTCTAGTTCTACTCTATCCTTCACTCCCTCCCACTTCTCTCTCAGCTTCTTATACTCCTTTTCTTTCTCATCTAACAGTTCACTCTAAGTACCTCCCTACCTTCTGCGTTTTCCTCTTTCTCCACCTATTCTCCATTCTCAATTTGCCTTCCACCAGAAAATTATCTGACATTCCCCCACTCTCTCCCCTTAGAACCTGTACATCCTTAACTCTTACTACCATACTCCTGGTCACCACTATATAGTCCATTAATGCTTTATCTGCCACCCTTCCATCCACCACCCTCTCCCATGTGTACATATGCTTGATTTTCTTCCAAAACACTGTATTTGTCATCATCAACTATCTTTCAAGACACATCTCCACCATCAATTCTCCACTACGATTTTTACCTGGAACTCCATACTTCCCAATCACTCCGTCTATTGGTTCATTTCCTACCCTAGCATTAAGGTCTCCCAATACAATTACATTAATATTCCTCCCTAATCCCTCTATGCACTCATTTAGATCTACCCAAAAAGCCTCCTTTTCCTCTACGCTCTTCTCACTACCAGGCTGATACGCACTTACAAAAACCCATATCCCCCTTCCCAGCTTCACCTTCATCCACATCAACCTTGATGAAACCTCCTTCCACTCCACTACATGCATACTTATCTCTTCACTTATTAGTATAGCCACCCCTTCTCTCCCTCGTCCCCCCTTCACTCCTGAGAACCTCCCAACTACCCTCCCAAACTCACACTCGCCCCTCCCTTTCATTTTAGTTTCACTCAAAGCCAGCACATCCATCTTTCTTCTCACAAACATACTACCTATCTCTTCCCTTTTACTCTCATCTGTACCACATCCATTCACATTAAAAGACCCAAACCTTAGGGTACTGGTTGGAAAACTCCCAGACCCTCTTATGCCTTTACATTTTTTTAGGAATGTCCCCTTATGGGCTACAGGTAGCAGTACTCCTAATCCCATCCCCTGTCCCATTTTTTGTAACCTCTTACAACTCAAGTGGAAAGACTTAGTGGTAGCATTTTTTTCCCCCCACCATTTTTTTTTTTTTTTTTTTTTTTTTCCATCATTTCTTCATCCATATAATGGAACAGTAGGGAACTTTTGCATTTTTAGCCTCAAATAGTGCAATCAGGTGTGTACTGTTCAAGTACAGTACTCTTTCATGTTGTTTCTGCATGTGCCTTAAAAAAAGGGATGGATTCCCAGACAGCGAGAAAGCTTTCTTAAATACATGTAATTTCATGCAAATGCAGAAATTTCACATGCCTGTTTTACTTAGTAATTCACCTCCACCCCCACTCCTCTATTCCTTGCTATGTGTGATGCTTTCCACTTCATCCTCTTGCCCTTTAAACTTTCCCCCAACCCATGGATACCATCACCTCTTGTACATCTCATCACGTTACCTTGCCTACATTTATTTTTAGCTTCCTCTCATATAACCTCACAAACTATGCCACTAACTGCCTCAGTATTGTATGGAGATATCCCATAATACAGAATTCACTGTGAAATACCTCGCTGTGTGATGGCATCTGCTTATTGTATTTTAACTAACTTATCCAAACATCTATACATCAAAAGGCTTTCTCCCCTATGTGAGGGAGGTAGCCAGCCAAAGCATGCACTCACCCTCCACCTGTCTTGCACCCATTTGTCTCCCTTTTAAAAGTCTCTTTGCTCCTTGTGGATGAATGGTCATATTTGATCTGCCCACGGCCTGGATGAGAAGCAGTGCAGTAAAACAACATACAGACAGCTGATGTGGATTTACTCCCACTACTTCATTTCCCCATCTGGGGTATTGGCTGCATGTTGTTGTGACATGTAGCATGCAGTTGATACTTTAGGGTCTATATGGGGTGCCCCTATGGACCAGAGCCACACATCATTTTGTCTGTGATAGAGGACTCTGCTCACAGAGAAATGATGACACTTTCATTATACTGCTACTGTCCCTCTGTTATGCTGTCCTGTACCATTTCTCTGAATATTCATTTCCTTGTTTTGCCTACCCTGTGGTGGGGGATAGAATGTTGCCATCAAATATTCCCACTTGGATCATAAGAGGCGAGAATGAGGAAACAAAGAAAGTTGTAGAAGAGAAGAAGCGAGCTTTCACAGGTTGGTTACAAAATAGGACGAGGGAGTCATATGAGAGGTACAAAGAAAAGAGAAGTAAAGCACAAGATCAAGGAGGCAAAGAGGAAAGCAGATGTTAAATGGGGTAAGAGTATGACAGAAAATTATAAAAGTAAAAAAAAGATGTTTTGGAAAGAAATTAAGAGAGGAAGAGGAGGCAAATCAAATAGAAAAGAAAAGGTAAAAGGAGAGATGGAGAGATGATAATGGAAGAGAGAGCAGTAAGAGGAAGATGGGCAGAGTATTTTAGGGAGTTGCTAAATGTGAAGGAGGATAGGGAGAGAAAGGTAGTTGCAGTAGGAAGTGCTAAGAAAATGAGTGAGGAGTGAGGAAAATGGAGGAGAAATAAGGAAGGATGAAGTGAGGGCAACTGTTAAGATGATGAGAGCAGGTAAGGCACCTGGGTTGGATGGATGCCATGCAGAATGTCTGAAAAAAGGAGGTACAGTGATGGTGGGCTGCCTGGTGAGGTTATTTAATGTTTGTTTAACCCATTCACCTCATGGCAGCCGCTTGTTGTGTAGATACGAAAAACCGGATATGGTAGATCCTCGCGCGGGCCCTTACATCGGATGGCATGTGATGCGGCTTGACCGCGCGAGGACTGACATCATATTTTTCTGGTGTTTGATCAAACATTTTGGTGTTTTATGATTTTTTGTTTTATTTGTTTTATTTGACCAAATTTGTGCATTTAGATTTTTTTCAATATCTCTCATAAATTATAGTTTGATGTCTGTAGTCAAGGAAGACGAACAAAATTTTCCATGTTGTCCATGCTACTCTTTGGTATAAAATATTAAATACTGAAAATGAGATTTATTCTTCTGTGAGAGCTCAAAGTATACACTTTCTTTAGTTTTTTGTAAAATATGACCAAAAAAAAGGACTTTGTAAAACACCTATCCATATGTATAGGTTTTCCTCAGTAGTCATGAGACACACTTAAATGCTTTCATATTCTTCATACTAGCCCTGTATATAATATAAATATTTATTATTTTTTTTTTTTTTTTTTTTTTTTTTTTCAAAGTATGTCCTTTTTTTCCCTGTTCGAGTTGGGAAGTTACGGATGTATAATACAACAGAAACTGTATGTATTATTTTGTAAAATTGTGGAAAGTATGAAAACACAATATCATATCCTACACCTTTATGTATAAAAATATAAAAATATACAAATATATACATATATATATATGCAATATATATACAAAACACAAAACAAAAATAAAGTGTGCTGTGTCTTGCCACATTGCTTCTGACCATATCCAATACATATATAGAAAAAATATATATACACAATATATACATACATTCACACAATGAAAATAAGGTGTGCTGTGTCTTGCTACATTGCTTCTGACCCAGATCGGGCGAGGAATGACCCGATTGGAATTTGCTGGTTCTTACTGCATTGCTTCTGAACCATAGTACCACAAAAATATTGCTGTGTCTTGCTGCATTGCTTCTGATCCATCACGGCCGCAGCCACAGGAAATAGGGGGTACTGTGTCTTGCTGCATTGCTTCTGACCCATGATAGAGGGGGGAGAGAAAGATGACCCGATAACTACTTACAAATTTTTTTCCTCGTGGTACTTTTGAAAACAACCATACGTGCAGAGTGGCTTCTTGCACACCCTGCACGTACTGCGGGTCATCTTCCTCTTACCGTCACGGTAGCACAAAAAGCACCTTCGGTATTTGCCCCCCTCTGTCATTGTGACTGCATGGGAAGTCTTCCCTTGCAGTCTTGAGGGAACGGGCATGGGAGATGGGCTGCCACGCTGGTTGTAGGGCTCCAGAAGCCCGGCATACTCATTGAGCATGGCATTTGCCAGGGTCCGGTGGAAGTGGTAATGATCCCCTTTGTGGCCCAGTTTTTTCCATATGGCATGACAATTGACTATTGTCATGTCATACAGGAAAAAAAAGAGTTTCTTATACCACTTCTTCCATCGCCTGACTGAAGGGTACGACCTGGCAAGCTGGTCGCTCAGATCGACACCCTTCATATGCTTGGTGTATTCCGCAATACACTTGGGCTTCTGGAGCACCTTACCACGGCTCTGCACATCAACCATGCCGGATGTGTGGACTGTGCTTAGCATGGTGACCGTCCTTTTGTCCTTCCATTGCAAGCACAGCATTCCTGTGGCAGTCGACCGATGGTCCACATCCCCTCTCTTGTCCACGCTGAGGTCCGTAGGCATATAGCGCCGGTTCACCCTGACGGTTCCGACGGCCCCAGTCTTCCGAGCCTGAAGATAGTGGAACAAGGAAGGAGATGTGTACCAGTTATCTACATAAACAGTATACCCCTTGTCAAAGAGGTCGGCGTCCTCCATGAGGTCCACTACCGCCTTCTGTGAACAGGGAAGTTCACTTCTATCCTTCCCTGAATAGATCTTGAAGGCGGCAGTGTATCCGGCGGCAGGCCCCGAGCTTTCCGACAGCTTGTACACCTGTAGAATAAGAATAATAATGATTCATGGTGTAGTGTAGTCATGTGTGTAGTGTAGTCAAATAATGTAATCATATGCTGAAAGTATACATTTACAATTTATGTATTGTATACATACTTTGAACCCAAAACGAGCACGTTTAGAAGGATTGTACATTCGGAAGCTGAGGCGGCCCCTGAACTTCCACAGGCTTTCATCGATGGAAATGTGCTGTGCAGGCACATATACCGATGAAAACCTGTGGCTGAGCATGTTTATGACCGGCCTCAGCTTCCAAAGTCTATCCTCCTCATCTTCATCTTCATTATTTGCAAAATGAAGATTTGCCGAGATGTTTTCAAACCTCGTTCTGGGCATTGTGTCTCCAAACAAGGCCTGGTAAAAAGCTGGGTCCGTCGACCAGTAGTCCTGCAACCTGGGTTTTATATTGAGGCCCATCATGAGCCTCAAGCCAAGATATAGGTGCAGTTCTTGAGGTGTAAGTGGATGCCACCCAGCGGAAGGTACTCCGGCAAACCTATAGAAAATAAGAGCAAGGAAATAGCTCATGTAAATACTGTGCTCACCTTTTCTGTTTGAGTATAAGAAAACACATAAATAATGTTGGCTGTATCAACTCTACATACCGGTTGGTCTCCTCGACAATGTGGCAAATCAGTTCGTCTGTCATGAACGCCTTATAGACGTCCATGACAGACGAGGAGTCGTCGAGCTCCACCGTGATGCCGGTCTTGCCCGTGAATCCATACCTCCGTATGACGTTTTCATTGTTGGACCATGTAAACCCTGGTGTCCCTGGAGCGTTCCTTTTCCAGGCCTTGTCCCTCACACTCGAGAGGGGTTCTACTCTATCAATAGTGGTATCCAGGGCGCTTACATAGTCCAACTCAAACTCGCTGGAGTCGCACTGCGACGAGTCCTCCGTGGACTCATCCAGACTATCATGGCTATCTTCCTCAGGATCTTGCCTCGAGGTTGAGGGCTGAGGTTCTGGTTGACGGCGAGCAGGTGCAGATGTCATCTTCAGTCTTGACCGGTTCCTAATGCTGGAAGGAGGCCTTGACCGACCTTTTATAGATATTGCTGGCCAATAAGGGGACTCTACGTGTCCTTGTCCCCCAATCACAATCATTGTTGAATTTGGTCCAATTAGGTCAAAGCCGGCAGGTGCAAACCACAAATCACGAGATGAAATGTCATCAATTATTTTCGTCATAATGGGCGAGGTCAATGAACCCGTGACTCTGCGCTGAGCAGCCAATCCAGCGTAATTATGCACCACATGAGACTGCCCACCCGGCTTCCGTCATAATTACATCATAATTATCGACTAATCCCGGGAAAGTATCAGTTGGCATCAATTGAAGAAATTTACTTATAATGGGCAAGGTCAGTGAACCCGTGACTCTGACCTGAGCAGCCAATCCAGCGTAATTATGCACCACAGGAGACTGCCCACCCGCTTTCGTCATAATTACATCATAATTATCGACTAATCCCGGGAAAGTATCAGTTGGCATCTTCTCCCTCTCTCCTCCTCCTCTCCCTTCCTCCTCCTCTTCTTTTCCCTTCCCCAATCCTCCTCCCATTCCCCCTTCTCTTCCTCTCCCTCCTCCTCCGCCTCTCCTCATCTCTCTTTCCCTCCTCCTCCTCTCCCTCCTCCTCCTCCTCTCCCTCCTCCCCCTCTCCCTCCTCCCCCTCTCCCTCCTCCCCCTCTCCCTCCTCACCACAGGAGGTTGCCTGCGAGGCTTACGTCATTATTGTCATAATTACATCACAATTATCGACTAATCCTGTAAAAGTATCATTTGGTATCAATTGGAGAAATTTATGTCTAACCATACACCACAGGAGGGTGACGTAGTCATTACGTCATTATTACGTCAGTATTACGTCATAATTATAAACTAATCCCATGTAAGTATCAAGTACCGTCTATTTGGAAAAAACAACACAAAAACAAGTATATACGATGTTAAAAACACATGCCACTCATCGTGCGCATGATATCATGCCACCTGAGGTACGATGTTTATCTCCCCCTTGATGCCATGGAGGTAGTGATCCAATTCACTCATGGCATGTTTTGATGTCAGCTGATTTTGTGTCCAACCATCCCTTGACACCACATCATGTCATCCGAGGTGAATGGGTTAAGAGAGGGTTGAGTGCTGGAGGACTGGAGTGCCTGTATAGTTCCACTTTACAAAGGAAAAAGGGAAAAGTGTGAGTGTAGTAGTTTCAGAGATTAGCTTGTTAAGTGTAGTTGGGAAGGCTTATGGGAGGATCTTGATTGAGACGATTAGGAGAGGAACAGAGGGAGTAATTGGTGAGGAACAGTATGGATTTAGGACAGGTAGAGGTTGCATAGATCAAATTTTTGTGGTAAAACAGATATGTGAGAAAGCTATACAAAAAGGTAAGAATATTTTCTAGGCTTTTATGGATCTGGAAAAGGCTTATGACAGGGAAGACAGGAAGGCACTGTGGGAGGTTTTGCAGATATATGGGATAGGAAGAAAGCTGTTAAGAGCAGTCAAGAGTTTTTACGATAGTAGTAGAACATGTGTCAGGATTAGAAATGGAGAGAGTGAGTGGTTCGAGGTAAAGGTGGGACTTCATCAATGATGTGTTATGTTGCCTTGGCTGTTCAACTTATATATGGATGGGGTGGTGCAAGAGGTAAATGCAAGGGAGGTGGGTCAGGGATTGGAGATGGTTAAAGAAAATGGAGAAAAGTGGGAGGTGAGCCAACTGTTGTTTGCAGACAACACTGCACTTGTAGCAAGATCAGAGGAGGGATTGAGGAAGTTAGTGACAGAGTTTGGGAGAATGTATGAAAGAAGGAAGCTGAAGATAAATGTGGGTAAAAGTAAAGTGATGAGATGTACAAGGGGTGAAAGTGGCAGCAGACTGGAAGTGAGCATTAAGGGAGAGTGACTGGAGGAAGTGGATAGTTTTAGATATTTGGGTGTGAATGTGGCAGGAAAGGGAGGAGTGGTGGAGGTAGAATGTAGATTGAGAGAAGCGAGTAAATGCCTTGGTGTATTAAAAAGTGTAATGAGAAATAGACATTTGGGAATGGATGCTAAGACGAGATTGTATGAAGGAGTGATTGTGCCAACAGCACTGTATGGGGCGGAAACATGGAACATAAGAGAGGAAGAGAGAAGGAGTTTGAATTTGATTGAGATGAGGTGTCTGAGAAGTATGATAGGGATTACTAGGCTGGATAGAGTGAGAAATGAGGTGAGGAGGAGAATGGGGGTGGTAAGGGAGTTGGGAGATAGGGTGGATGAAAGAGTATTAGGATGGTTTGGACATATGGAAAGAATGAGTGAAGAAAAACTAGAAAAGGAGGTATGGAAGGCAGATGTCGAGGGAGTGAATGTGAGGGGGTGACCTAGGATGAGATGGATGGATGGGGTAAAAGGGGCTTTGGGGAATAGGGGAATGTCTGTTGAGGAAGTATGGGAGAGGACAGAAGATGGGTGAATGGAGAATGGTTGTATGTGGATGATGTTGTGATGCATGAGGTGGATTGGGTGGGGGATGGGGGGTAGGGTAGTATGTGTGAGAAAAATTTGACACAGCCTAAAGGGATTTCTCCCCATCTTCTCTTTTTCTGCATGGAGGGACGGAGAGGGGGGGTTGCTGATTTAATGAAGAGGCCTTGCTATGGATGTGCTGTGTCTTGCAACATTGCTTCTGACCCAGGGCAGTGGACAGGATGCAGAGATGACCCGTCATCCAGGAGGTGCCAAGATAAGAGGGAGGGTGGAGGGGAGTGGAGTGTATTGGGGATGGAATGGATGGGAATGGTTTTTATACCTCTGTTTTTTTGGCTACCTCCCTTGTAAAAGGGAAATAACCTTTGGTATATGTATGTATGTACTTCATTTACATGGCAAACCACATCCCACAAGTAAATAGAGAAGACAAGAAATCCCTTCAGACCTCATCAATTTATTATCCACTCGCAACCATTCTTCACATACACCTATCTCCTACCCTTTCCCCTTCCTGCTAAACATGTTCTTCTTTTACCCAAGACCCCATTCACCCCATCCATTCATCTCTTTCTTGGTGTTCCCTTCAAAGTTCACTCCATCTCTTCCACACTCTTTTTACTAGTTGTTCTTCACTCATTCTTTCCATATGTCTAAACCATCCCAATATTCTTCGATCATCCCTATCTATCAGCTCTGCCACCTAAGTTAAGGAGAACCTACCCAAATCAGCAACATGATATCTCTTTCATGAGTGACTTGTGGGCCAATCCAGTGGCTGTTGCTGGTTACATGAGAGCTGTGGGTCTCCTTCAAGAGCAAGTAAGGAAAGACTAGCAGTGTGGAAAGCAGAAGTGTATGGAGTGAATTTGAGGGAAGACCAAGAATTAGGTAGATGGATAAGGTGAAGAGAGCATTGGTTGCAAGAGGAATGTCTGTTGAACAAAGTAGTGAGTGCAACAGATTGTTAGGAAATGACAAGATAAGGTGGCAGGATGGGTATGCCATGTGACGAAATGATGGGGGTTAAATCTCCCTCAACTGTTGGCTCTTGCTTGCTCTAGAGATGTCTTGATACTTTGCCTATGACCCTAACAGTGTGGCCAAAGACAGGAATGATCTTCATCAATAAGGTTAAATGTATTTTGGATGGGTGTAGTTTGGGTGTATACTTTGACTTGGCCACCCCATTTATGAATGAGGAAAGGCCCTTTGGTATATGTATGTATGTATACAAGGAACGTGTTGACTATGTTTCTAATGTCCTTGTCCTTTTTTCAGGCACAAGCTAGTTCCCATGGTAATTGAAGACAAGTACCTGACAGCGTTAGATGGAGAACACCAATAGTGCATACACACACCTGCAAGCAATACTCAAACAAGAAACCTCATCCTGACGAAGGAAGGACTAAGAAATCTTTACCTAATACTTGTTGATTATACTAAATTTAGGCTATGTAGGATTACTGAAAGAAGAAATGAAAGGAGGAAAGCGAAACAAGAAAATTCCTCCAAGATGCAGAGCACAAGATGTGCTCAGTGGCAAAGTTTTGCCACATATAGAGAAGTGTGCTCCAAGAAGACTTGGACATGGAAACTATAAATAGCTAAGAATCAAATAACTGCAAAGAAGACCAACATCAAAATGAGAGAGAAAAAAATCAAAGTAATATCAAATGAGCAGAAATGAGGAATAAGATACTATGAAGACAAAATTTGAGATGACAGATTTGAAGAGGCTGCGGCTCGCAAATTGTCTCGCAGTGGAGACCAGTGACCTTGGAGTCCAGAGATGGTCAGGTTTGGCTCAACCTATACACACACTGCTCATGTCCATCTTCACCAGGAGGGACATGACATTATAGTAATGCTATAAATAATTATAATAATAATACTAATAATGATAGAACTACTTTAGTACTGCATCTTCTCATGGTAAAAGGTCTCTCTGCCAGGACCTCAAACGTCGAGAATCGATCGCGAATTAATCAAAGTTCCAATAGTTTCAACAGGTGCACAATCGCCTTGTTTTAAATTGCGATTGTCCCCTTGGATCCGTGATCGTGATGTCGGCTTGAGACCGAGATGCGATCTGTGGCGCACCAACGCCTCTGCGGACTTGATGGTTATGATAAAAGTGCTGGTGATAAATTATGCATCCAAGTTTGTTAGTAACTGTGATCACCTCATGTTGCTGCTGATGATGATCCTGTAATATGCAAATGTGCCGCACCTCCTGGTCCTCCTTTACAATGTGCCACATCCTCTAACTTTGTTTGCTCTGTTGCCACACCTCCTGCCCTCCTACAATATGTGGATCCCTCCTCCCTCATTCTCTCACAACCCTAAGTGGCCTGAAGTCTACTTTTTTTTCCTTCTTTGTGAGATTTTTTTCTCTCCACATCTGTTACTAAAATCCTGTCAACACACATTCCCCCAATTTGCAATAAGACCATGTTCCTCAAATGGCTTCCCCACTCTACTCTACCCCTATTTGTAATTTGCTGCCGCCATAATGCAAGCCAAGCCTTTGCCATCTTTCATCTGGGTGCCAGGATGGATGATCTTTGTTTTCAACTTCAGTGACCTTGATCTTTAGACCTACTTTTTGTGCAGCAACCATTATCATCTTCATTTCCCTCCTCCCTGCTTGTCCATTCTTTAATTCTACTTCTTGATACCTTAAGCCCTTCCATCTTATTTTACTCTTATCACCCTTTTCCATTTGACACACCACCTCTGTTGCATATAGTTCCCTATACTCCACCTCTTCCTCCTTCCCTTGCTCTTTCTTTCCTGTCTCATTTTCTTCCCCCTACTTATACCTGCCACATTCCCTTGTTTATCTCCACCCCTTCTCCAGTTCTCCTCATTCATACTTGCTGCCATTCTTCCCACACTTGTTTCTTCATCCCTTCTTATAACTATCCAGGTTCCTCCACCTTCTTTGATCTTCTGTCTATAGCTCCTCCATCATCCCTGCTGGCACTTGAATTGCATCCCCCCTCCCCCCCAAGTGCCACTGATATCCTCCTGGTCTTCCATCCCTGTCTTGTACTCCCAACCCCCTCTCTCTCCCTCGCCTAAGTTCATCCTTCCTTCACTTCCCCCTTTATTTTCTGCCTCCTCCCCAGCGCCCCTGCACATGTTGTTGTTGTTGTTGTTATTTTTGCGCAGCTGACACCGTACACAGGGCCCAGGTGGTGCCATGATACTGCCAGGGGCTGCCAGAAGGAAAGGGGAGAGAGGAGGGGAAGGAGATGGAGGGATGGAAGACCCAGGAGGAAGGGCAGGGAGGGGAGGAAGAGATAGGGGGAGGAATGGTCCTGGAGCTGGAGCAAGTCATTGCCCCAGTGCCTGCAGTAACCATACTTCAAAGAGCAACCCCCACCCCAAATCCCAACCTACCCCTTTTGTGGGTTACACCATGCTCCACCTTGACCTAGCTCCATCCTCCCCGCACTGCCCTGCCAACCTGCACCTGCTGCCCACCCGTCAGGAGGACCAAAGGGTCATCCTTCTCCCTACAGAGGCACAGTTCTACAAAAAAGAAGCTGCACCTTCAGCCAGTGCTGCTGTTGCTGCAGCCCCTCCTCCTGAGGCACTGTGTCCAGGTCTTATCATCATCATGTTCCTTAAAAGGGCAGTGTATGGCAGTGTAATGTAGTTTAAATCCTGCATAGGTTCTGCTGGCCTTTGGTTCTCAGTGCTGGTACTCTGCACCCCCGTCTTTCTTTCTCATCTTCTTTATTAATATTTTCTTCTTTTTTCTGGAATGGCGGTGGTGCTTCGTATCCACGCAGTCAGTAACATGCCTGATGGGAAGGTGCCCTTCACATGTCTTTGGTTTGGCTTCCTCTGCCTCCTACCTACATGCTACCACTACCATGATCCTTCAGCTTCCCCCATAGGTGGAGGACATTCCCCACTTTCTGGAGGTGTTGGGTCACTTTAGTGGCACCTGACGTGTTGCTGCTTTACTACCCTCCCACACCAGTGATGCAGTGCTCCACCAGAACCGGCCGAAGGTGGAGCAGTGCCTGCAGAATTCCCCTTCCCACTCCCAGTAGCACCTTGTGGCTTCTGAAGCCTTAGCATGTAGTGTACTGCTGCTTCTGTACTGCCCAACCCATAGCTCTCCTTGCATCGTGTCGGAACCTCTCACCACCCCGCACCAGCACTCCAGCTTGGGGCTGCAGCAGCGGCGGCAGCACCGCCGTGGTGCCCCTGGCCTCAGGTCGGCGCTTAGACGGAGCGGCTGCTGTTGATCCAGCCACCATCCCGTTGGGCTGGAGGATGCCATGGCAGACAATAATGTGTGTACAAACCCCATATATTACGCCAGAGTCTAGTTTCTTAGCCAGTGTTGATTATTACTGTATCATAGAGTTATTATCATGATAGAGCATAACGTATATTTGATAAATAGTGTCTAGTTTTTGGGAATGAACAGTTTTTCTTTTAACTCTACTAAAAGTACTATGTTGTACTGAACTAAGAGATAAGCTGCTGTGTTACGAGCCGTGCCCAGAGCACCCAAGAGACTGGAAGGCCTTGGCCATCTTTGTAAACAAGTTGTTGTTTTGTACCCGACAATGGTTAGGCCTCCCTGTCGCATGCACGTGTAGCCGTGTGTTGCCGTGCCATGCCGCAGCCCATCCGACTGCCGCAGGGTGCCCTGAGACGACGCCCCCGCGTGCGCCTGCCTGGACAAGCCCTACACATTTCGGCCCAGCTGCTATCCTGAGCCTCGATTCCACTTCTACTACTCGTCCTGGCCCAGCTTCCACTTGTACCTCAGTCTGTTACGAGGCCAAGCTGGAAGAGCAGCCACCAACTGAGGAGCAGACTTCTTCAGCTGAGCCTGGTCAGCAGGAGCAGCAGCAACAGCAAGTCAGGTTGGGCCAGACAGGTTTGGGGCAGGTGGTGTGGCGAGTGCAATGGGCATCAACCTTCCCCCCCTCCCCTCCCCCACAAGGCGCTGACATCTCTAAGAGTTTTATGTCACGAGATGTTTGTATTTCCAAGTTTTTAATCACAGACAATATTTTGCCAAAACTGTATCGTGGACAGCTTTGCAATAAGGTTATATTGTGTGTAATGAGGTGTTGCAGTTGTAAGCATAGACAGGGCGATGGCAAATGCACTCTTCTCTTTTGTAACAAGTAGACCTAGTCAGGCAGGCTCCTGAACTACCGGGCACGTATTCCACCTTTCCTCTATCCTTACTCTTCTACATTTCAACTCTTTATTTCTATCTCTCTCTCTTTTTGGGA
>NC_134777.1:56925185-56985185 GCF_046742065.1 Oratosquilla oratoria
CCTTCGACTACATGGATAAAGAGATGATTAAGAAAATAATTACTACATTGATAAGACCGAAACTAGAATATGCTATATCAATGTGGGCACCAAGCACAAAGAAAAACAAAGAAATTAGAAAGAATCTAAAGAGCGGCGACAAAGATGGCACCCACACTATCAAATTTGACATATGAACAAAGATTGGAGAAATTACAGCTGTCAACATTGGAGCAGAGAAGGGAAAGAGGCAACTTGTTGACCATCTTCAGTATCATGAAAGGGATGGAAGTTCTCAATAGAGATGACCTATTGAAATGGGTCTAGAGAAACAAGAGCACATGATAAGAAGCTAAAGAAGGACAGTTACAGAAGAGACCTGAAAAAGAACAGTTTCTCGCACAGAGTGACCGATGTCTGGAACAAACTAAACAGTGAAACGGTGAATGCCAGAACTATACAAGAGTTCAAGAATAAACTGGTTGTGGAGAGATATGAAAGTCACAACGAGCATAACTCCCGTCCCGTAAAATACAACTAACTAACTGACAAGACCTAAACTAGAATATGTCGCAACATTTTGGGCACCCAGCACAAAGAAGAACATATGAAAATTAGAAAGAGTCCAAAGAGCAACAACAAAAATGGCACCTACACTGTCAAATCTGACATGTGAACAAAGATTGGAGAAATTACATCTGTCAACACTGGAACAGAGAAGAGAAAGAGGTGATTTATTGACCATTTACAGAATTATGAAAGGAATGGAAATCCTCGATAGAGATGACTTATTAAAGTGGGACAGAAGAGAAACAAGAGGACACAAAAAGAAATTAAAGAAGGACACTTATAGAAGAGACCTGAAAAAGAATAGCTTTCCACATAGTGATTGATGTCTGGAACAAACTGAACGGAGAAACAGTGAATGCCAAAACTATACACAATTTTAAGGATAAACTGGATGCAGAGATACGAAAACAGGTCACTATGAGCATAGCTCTTGTCCTATAAAATACAACTAGGTAAATGCACACAACTCAAAAAGGATAACTACAGAAGAGACCTGAAAAAAAAATAGCTTCCCACATAGAGTGATAGATGTATGGAACAAATTGGATGAGGAAATAGTGTGTGCAAACACTGCAACAATTTAAGAACAAACTTGATCTTGCAAGATACAAAAACTGGTCACCACGAGAATAGCTCCCCTTCCCGTATAATACAACTAGGTAAATACACACACAGGCTTAGCTTCCCTTTACCGTACACATACACGGGCTTAGCTCCCCTTTACCGTAAGATACACCTAGGTAAATATACACACAAATACTTTTCAAGAATTTAAGAACAAACTTGATGCTGAAAGATACAAAGATGGGTCACTATAAGCATAGCTCCCTTCCCGTATAATACAACTAGGTAAATGCACATACACACACATGCATCCATACATACACATGCATAAAGATATGTTGTCTGTATGTGTACAGTTAATGACACAAGTACTTGTATACTGTATGTATGACTATATATGTATGTATATTTCTTGGAAAGAAGCTATTTTGCAAACAAGATCTGAGAAAGTTAAGTGAAGGTAACATTATCAAGCTTGTTCTAGAAATTATGTTTTTTTGCAAAACTCTTTAAAGAGTGAAGGTCTTTAACATGCCTGAAGTATTGGAGTTTTAGTTATTGCCTTAATTTCTACCTACTGAAGACCCATGGTCTCAACAAAAGCCAGTGACACCCCTCAGCCCTTCCAATAGAGTCCCCCGAAAAGAAATATTGGGACTGTTGTCTGTACATGATTAGTGTAATTTTGTTTCCATCACCAGCTGGTAAGAGATGGGGAGCAGCCAGTCATCAGCTTTTGTTCTTTGAAATAATGGAAGGAAAACTATGAAATTTAAAGAACTTGGGCCCAACCCAGAGACCAAATACAGCACTAAGGCTGCACTTCTGCAGTCAGTCAGTCAGTCTGTTGCTGTTGGTCTGTCTTGTTAGAGACCTGCAGGTCTCCTGCATTTCTGCATGGAATGGTGGATTACAGGGAGACTGTTGTCTCTGATGCCTGTCATGCAGGGCCACCACTTACAGGCACCCAGTGTTGGACTTTAGCTATTTTCAAAGAATTTTACAACTTTTTACCCTTTATATCAGTCGGTGAATATATATCTTTGTATATCCACAATTTTGTGATTTTTCCAACCTAGAGGATGATTAAAGGTGAAACATGCAGAATAAAAGTATGTTAAGTGCCCTCACACCTTTGAAAGGTAGTGCAGATTTTGTACAAGCTTGATGATGCACTGTCACTGTATACATATATAAAGCATATGTGTAAAAGTGTGCATACATACATGTAAGTAATGTATGTATAAAAGATATGTTTGTATCCATAAGTGCTAAGATAGGAGGAGGCATGAACAGATATGGGATGGTGGTATACTTAGCCAGCTCTCTTGTATGAGGGGTGGCCATGTCAGAACATACCATCTCACACCCACATTGCCCCTTCTATCTATGCTCCTATGGATATCTACATGAAAAAACTTTGTTTTTGTGTGTATGTAGATGTGTGTGATTCACCATGGTTTTGGATCACATGTTGGACTTGTGATCGACACTGTGTGTGTGTGTAGAATGGATATATGCATATGTGTGTGTATGTGTGTAAATTGGGTGGTGCCAAATGGCAGGCAGTTGTAACAACTGGTAAAGGAATATTTGCACACATGGTATCATAAATGACATGTGATTAAAGGATAAATGCTGAATTTAGGCATGAGAAAAAGGGGGCTTGGAAGAACAAAATCTGCTGTGCCTTCTTATTGTATTCATGGTTAATATTGATAATTACAATGTTCCGTCACTTTTCAGTCATGTGATAGAATATCTCCAGGGCCCCCAGGTCAACAAGATATTAGAGAAAACATGGCTAGCCCTGAATAGGTAAATGCATGAATTGCCACTCTGTACATGAAATGTCATGAGAGACTGCTCAAAAATGGATTTTGGAGAACAGTATGTAACTCCTATGTAGAGCAACAGCTGAAAATGTTGGTTCCTTGGTCAATCCATCTGTTGTCCTAGATCTTGCACAAGAACCACCCCAAGGGATCTGAAAATGCCCATCAAGTCAGCCCATAGGTCACTCAGATCATGTCATTTCGTTTTCTCTACTGAGGAATGCATTCTGTTTGTGGAAAAGTGAAGGGTCTGTCAGCTTTCAGGTCATTACTGAAAAGACCCAAAATATTTGTTTTACCCCTAGATAATGTGCATGCAGCATCAGCCATGGTGTGGGTTGCTATTATGCTTTTTGTAGTTTTTTGTTTGATGGCTTAAGTGTGGTCATCACATTTTAAACCCAATGTTTTAAAACAAGGACTTCAGCATTTATAAATTCCAAGCAGTTTTGATTATAATATTTACCATGATAGAAAACTGAGCATTTGCTGACAGGAACCATACCACCCAAGAACAGCAAATAGAATTTTAATGATTTCCCACATCCCTGGCATCTTTGATGAAACTGATAGACATAGTTTACAATGATTAGAGAGGAGAGGATTGGAGAGACTGCAAAGTAAAGTAGATTTAGATAAATTTCTTGAGCTCTACCTAAGGAATGTGGAATTGTACACAAGGATATCATTAAGTTGTGAAAGGCATACCAGAGTGGAACCTTAAATTTAAGTAATGTTGATAGAAAATATATTGTTTCAAGATTTCTTTAGTTGATTTGTGTGAAGATTGAGTATTTACATTTGTATATACAAGTGTTCGTGTATATGCATGCACCCTTGCCAACATAGGAACCTGTTATATGCCTGAGGACTAGCTGTTAGGATCTGGCAACCCTAGGGTGTGGCATTCTGTGAGTGAATGTTTCACAATTGTAACCGATTGAAATTGAATGTGTGGTTGATATAATTTTGCCTGTATCACCTAGGTTTGTCAAGCATTGCCAGGCATACACCAGGTCTGTATGTGGGCAGTGGTGCATGTAGAGAATTGTGTATGTACAAGTGTATGTGCATGTAATCATTGTTTATATGCATTCTATATGTGCAAATGTATGCATTATGCACATGACTGTAAACATGTGTAAATATATGTATATATTCAAATACAAACATGTTTGCATGTATATATAATGAGGTTTTCTGTGATGGAAGGTACAAACAGGCCATGGATAACTTGGAAGATGTGAACAGAATTTGGAGCAAGCATCACTTTGTTCCCAGTGGAAAGTATAGAAGTGCCACAAGTACTGATGATCAAGCAAACATTAACATTATAATTTCAATGCATAACCTTCACATTTTGGTACTAGATTTCCTCCCCCCTTCCTCATCAAAAGCTAATGTAACACAATTTTGAATAAGTTATTCAGCTAAAGACAGTCCTCTTTTAATCAAGACCCCATATTTACCTAATTTCACCCTGTATCTGAATGTGATTATTTGGCATATACTACAACAACAAAAATCTAAAAGATACATAACGTAACAGTTATACAACTTTAACAGTTATTACAACTAACTTCAGTTGCAATAATAATTGTTGCCTCGTGTTACACTCGGTGGAAACCTACAGCCTTACAGTGGCTGGCAATGGTCCTTGGACCCTCCTACAGATATCTCTGGGAAGAAACTGGATTATTGTCTGTGTTGTATTAATGTAGGATTGTTTGTGTCAACAGCTGAAAGTAGGAGAACAGTCACTAATTGTCAGTTCTCCTTATATGGTAAAGGTAGCAAAAATACAGTGTAAGTTAATAAAGGTTTAGTCAAGAAATTAAGTGCCAGCTCCAAGCCCAGATAGAGGAGATGGGGTTGGCAGGTTTTGAAAATAGACAAAAAGGAAACTACTGTCCATCTTGCAGGACAGTTCTGGGTAGTTTGATCATACTATTAGTTAAGCCAGAAAACTGGGGCATGTTTAAATCTTCCATTACTTAGAAACTATTATTATATACATATATTTATATATGCCATTATATACCTAAGTATAACATACATGGACCTATTTTTGTCATGTATACAATGATTTCAGGTTCTTTATGTAAAAGTAATTATAGATATATACCCTAAATTCCTCCATTTCACAAGGAAAAGGAGAGTGGTGATCGTATTTTGTTAATCTTAATGAAATTATATTGTAAAGTTGAACCCAAATATTTACAAATGAAATACACAGTGAAGTTTGACAGTTTATGCACAAATCTTGTATAATACATTTTTGTTGTTGCAATTTTATTTTTCTTTAAAAGAAGATTTAATTGTGAGCAGATACTCTTCAAATTTGACAGTAAAAATGGTATTTGACAAGTGAAAGTTAAACAGTAAATCAAAATGAATGAATGAAGTGGTACATTCTTCCGGCCCACTAAATTTAACACACCACCAGCTGATACCACCGCCGCCAGCACACCTCCTACTCCCACATTTAAACAACCTCCAGTACTGCACCTTTGTGCACTTACACCTCTTCCATTCCTCACCCACACCTGCTCGCACCTTCCAGCATTGCCTGTACCTTTACTATACCCAAAACCCACTGCACATTACTCACACATTCACTTAACCTTCTTTACCATACTTTTATCCACTGTGTTACTACTATTGTACATACAGTATACACTACCACCACCCTTGCACACACTACCCACCAGCTGTTGTTTTCACTAAAAGTCCCTCGTGACATCACCCACTGCCACCACCACCACATGCCCCCAACCAGCACAGCAGTCACTGCTACTATAGGTACACACACTGCCACCACTACTTAATCTAATGCTACCATCATGGCAGTCATTACCATTACACAACATGGCCATCACCATCACGCCCACTGCCACCGCCACACTCTTGGCCACCACGACAGAACCCATGGCCATTGCCACACTTTCCATCACTACCACTTCACTTACACTCCTCTCTCTCCCACTGCTACCTCCACAGAAGCAGCCACCACTACTACAGTTGCCCCCACAGGCCCTTCACTCTTAACAAAATCAAAAGACAAAGGTTAGCAAGACATTGTCATACCTGATACCAACAAATCAAAATTCCAGAGCAACGCACAAGTATCCTGCTGCACCATGAATGTAGGCAGAACTGTCATCATTGCATACGGAGACCAGGTTCTTGCATGCTTGACTGTCTTGTGTTCTTCACTGTTGCGGGTGTCTTTCCAAGTGTCGTCATCATCACCTGCCTTCCATTGATACTTGTCCATTGGTTGTGTCTGAATTTGGAGTGTTCTGTGGGTGCCACACAAACATGAGCACATACACACATGCATACCCACTCACATACATACATACACTTATACATATAAATGATAGATGGGAGAGATGGGACTCTATTGGCATAGCGCCTTTCCTGTATACTACAACTAGGTAAATGCTTGTGTATACACATGCACATGCATACGGTTTACTACAATTAGGTAAACACACACACATACATATGCACAAACACATGTGCACACATGCATACTCACACACTTGTACCACATTGGTACAACACTGGTACTACATTTTTTCACACATCGCATACACCACTTAATTATGGGTGAGGGAGGTCAAGTAGGACCTGCCATTCACTCTTGTTAATGAGTGGTGAAATGTCACAGCTGGCAAGTGTATGGTCAAGTGAGTTGGCGGTGCGAGTACCCAGGCTGTGATGATGATAGTTAAACGCGGCCTCAGTGAGCAGGCGTAGGCCAGGTCTCCCTCTGCTGTATAAAGTCTATTGTTGTTTGAAGGGTCAGCGCCACCCTATTATACATAAATATTGTTATTAAATATAATGTTCTTATGTACAAAGTGTGAAATAAAGTTTTACACGAACTGGGGTTTTATTGTGTACCCATGACCCAATAGATGGTGTGAGACTGCTTAACTTCCTTTTGGGTACAAGGTCACATACTCCAAAGTAGAGTAATGGTATCAATAGACTGAATATTTTGCATTCTCTGTTTCTGGTGTAAACAGAGTCATGCTCCACAGGATAAGAGAAATGAGACCTCTTGTGGATATCACTGGAGCATTCAAACTGTAGAGGGGGAAATAAAAAATTGCCTGACTGACTGAAGGAGGGAGATGGATGGGGGAATTTTTTTGCATGGGGGGTAGGGGGGCAGCTACCAGTAGTATGACTATCACTGGGAAAAGTTGTTACCTAATCAGTCAATCTTAAGCTTTTACCAAAAATCCAAAGTTCAATTGGGAATTTTTGCACAGCAACCCCAATCCTATAAAGAGATTGTAACCTAATAACTAAAAGTACAAACTGAAATCTATTCTACCCTAATACTAACTACTCAAAACAACACCAAACCTAATGTGAACCTCATAGACCTTTAAGTGCCCCCCATCAAACCCAATTAGAATGAAAGAATACATATCAAGTTTTGACACACCTCCCACCCACAAAATATATATATATATATATATATATATATATATTTTTTTTTTTTTGGGGGGGGGGGATGTACAAGGGGAGAGAGTGACAGCAGGCTGGAGGTGAGCATGGGTGAGAGACTGGAGGAAGTGTATAGTTTTAGGTACTTGGGTGCGAAAGTGGCAGGAAAGGGAGGAGTGGGGGTGGAGGTAGAATGTACATTGAGAGAAGCAAGTAAATGCCTTGGTGGATTAAAAAGTGTAATGAGAAATAGACATCTGGGAATGGATGCTAAGAGGAGGTTATATGAAGAAGTGATTGTGCCAACAGCACTGTACAGGGCAGAAACATGAAACATAAGAGAGGAGTTTGAATGTGTTTGAGATGAAATGTCTGAAGTATGAGGGGGGTTGCTAGGCTAGATAGAGTGAGGAGGAGAACAGGGGTGGAAAGGGAGCTGGGAGATAGTTAATGAAAGATCATTAGGATGGTTTGGACACGTGGAAAGAATAAGTGAAGGAAGATTAGTAAAAGAGGTGTGGAAGGCAGAGGTGTGGAAGGAGTGAATTTGAGGGGGCATCCTAGGATGAGATGGATGGGGTGAAAGGGGCATTACAAAAGAGAGGAATGTCTGTTGAGGAAGGATGGGAGAGGATAGAAGATAGGGGTGAATGGAGAAGGGTTGTGTATGGATGATGCTGTGATGCATGAAGGGGATGGGGGGGTGAGGAAGTATGTATGAGAAAAAAATTGACGCAGCCCGAAGGGATTTCTCCCCATCTCCTTTTCTGCATGAGGGGATGGAGAGGGGGGTTCCAGAATTTATGAAGTGGCCTTGCTGTGGATGTGCTGTGTCTTGCGACACTGCTTCTGACCCAGGGCAGTGGACAGGATGCAGGGATGACCCGTCATCCAGGAGGTGCCAAGATAAGAGGGAGGGTGGAGAGGAGTGGAATATGTAGGGAATGGAATGGATGGGAGTAGTTTCTATGCCTTGTTCTTTTTGGCTAACCCCCCATGTAAGGGGGAAAAGCCTTTGGTAAATGTATGTGTGTATACATATATATATATATATATCTAAGTCTAAAAAATATTCTAAAAAACACTGTGGAAGTCGGGGACAGGTGGTATTACGGTGACACTTTGTCCTAAAATTATTCTAGAAAATGCGCTTGGGTAAGTCGGGGTCAGGTGGTATTCTTCTTCTTCGCGTTCCTCTTCTTCTTCTTTGCGTTCCTCTTCTTCTTCTTCTTCTTCACATTCTTCTTCTTCTTCGTGTTTTTCTTCACATTCTACTTCGTGTTCTTCTTCGCGTTCTTCTTCGTGCTGGGGATCCCGTGTTGGGGTTCCGCCCTGAGGCCGAGGCCGAAGGGGAAAACGAGGGATTAGAGCGCGGAAAGCTGCCGCCGTAGGCCGCTGTTTGCGCAGCCAAGCCCCCGGCGAAGCCCGCAGCTTGTATATATATATATACATATATATATATCCATCCATCTCCAAGCAAATTGAAAGACTTCTGAGTGCTACAACTAGCACATCTTGTACCACCCCCAAGGGTGCATGACTTAAAACAATCACCATATATCACCCACAGGTTGAGGACCACCAGGCCTCATGTGGATTCCACTCGCAAACCACTCAGGCCAAAAGTACGGGCATCAGAGTCATATATGTGAGACATCTGAAAAATGTCTCAAATTTGGCTGGTTGCCCACAGCATGCCCTTGGGTCTAGGTTGCCCATGTCTACCCCACAGTACACTGTGCTCAATTCTCTACCTCTGGGTTAAGTTTGGGGCAAATCAATCACCTGGGGGTAATTTTGGTGACTGTCTCCAATTCACTCACCATCTCATCCACAGGTCAATGGCCACCAGGCTTCATGTGGATTCCACAAGGACACCACTCAGGCCAAAGGTAAGGGTGACAGAGGTGGAACTGGGAGACATTAGAAAAAGGGGTCAACTTTGGCTGGTTGTCATTGGCATGCCCTTGGGTCCAGGTTTATGTATACCTCACAGTGCAATATGCCTGATTCTCTCCTCTGGGGTAAATCAGTCACCTGACAATTTATAGCAAAATCTGTGGGTCCACTTTTGAGATTTTTCATTTTGGGATCATTTTGGTGACTGTCTCTAGTTCACCCACCATTTCACCCAAGGGTAACCAAGGTTCCTGTGGATTCCACTTGGACACCACTCAGTCCAAAAGTACGGGCACCAGATGCTGAATTGTGAGAAATTGGAAAAAGGCTCAATATTGGCTAGTTGCCACCAGCATGCCTTCAGGTCCAGGTTGCCTATGTCTACCATGCAGTGGCACTGTGCTCCACTCTCTCCCTCTGGAGTAAGTTTGGTGCAAATCAGTCAACTGATGATTTTTAGCAAAATCCTTGGTTGTCGCATTTACCTTGCACTGGTTTTGTTGCATCAATCATTTGTATTGTTGAAGGTTGAACCACCTTGGATGGGTACTATCCAAGAATATTCCTGGAATTCTGTAATGCTCCAAGGAAAAGGTCCAGTTTAAAGATACTTGATCAGAATTAGGCTACATAGGATTTTGGCAAAATTTATCAGTTCACTGATTTGGCCCAAACGTAACCCAGGAGAGAATTGGCTACATTACACCTCGAGGTAGGCGCGAGGTGCCTGGGCCCAAGGGTTTTTGCATGTGTAATGTTCTAGCCTTTCCAGTGGATAAATCAAAATCACAAGACCTTTTGAAAAAGTCTAATAATTCAAATGATTACACTGGCAGACCTTCCTTGTCTGCTTTCCACCTCAAGACTGACAGACCCTCTCTCTGTCGATGGGATACATCTGCAAAATTCTACATCAGCATGATGAATGGTTTACAAGTATTATTACATTTTATTTTGGTGATACAAGTTTTGGATACTAATATATTTTACAATGGTTAGAATGTTTAGTTATTTCTGCTTATCTATATATTATGATTATTAATCTATATTACATAATATATTGTGTATGGGTAAAAGGTGTTCTTAGGAATCTGGGGTACTTCATGGTTTGGTCACGTGAAGGAAGAGGTTGGTGGTGTGTGTGTATGTATGTTCGTATGTGTGTTGCTGTGTAGTTTTCCATTGTGTTGTAATCTGTGAGATTATGGTTACACATGGCAACCATCCAAAGTTGATCCTTTTCTCCCATTTTTCACATTTCTGCCTCTGGCGCTCATACAGTTGGCCTGAACAGTGTCCAAGTGAAATCCACAGGAGCCCTGGCCTCCTTCGACCTGTGGGTGAGATGGTGGCCCAATCTGAGCACATGAAAAAAATTACCCTCTCCCCCCCCAAAAAAAAGGGGGGGGGATTTAGCCCAACATGAACAAGTCGCTGATTTGCCCAAACTTACTTCAGAGGGAGAAAGTCAGGCATAGTGCACGGCAAGGTAGACACAAGGAGCCTGGGCCCAAGGGCCTGTGTGTAGCAACCATCCAAACTTGAGCCTTTTCTCCCATTTTTCACTTTTCCGTCTCTGGCACCCGTACTGTTGGCCTGAGCAGCGTCCAAGTGAAATCCACAGGAGCCTTGGCCTCCCTTGATCTATGAGTGCAATGGTAGCCCAATTGGAGCAGGTGATAAAAATGACACACACACCCAAAAAAAAAAGTATACTCAGGGATTTTGCCTAAAATCGGCAGGTCACCGATGTGGCCCAAACTTATCACAGAGGGAGAGTCAGTCACAGTGCACCATGAGGTAGATGCGAGGAGCTTGACTCCCCCAAAATTGGTAAGGAAAAAAAAAAAAATAATAATAAATAAATAAATAAATAAATAAATAAATAAAATCAAAATTCGTCGTCATCCACAATAGTAAACATTTCAAAGGAATCTTCGATTTACTCCATTGTTGATCATTGTTGATTATCGTTCAAATACAGTACTGTACTTTAATTTAAAAGTATGAACGAGTTGTTAGGTGCGCATGTGATTGACAGATTCAATGAAATTCAACATACATGTTCACCGTGGTTAATTGAAATTTGAGGAAGAATATTTCATGCTTATTATTAAAGAATTTTATCATAACTGATGATTTTATATTCGATTCTCAGAATGTGTGATCTTGTGTTTTATGAAAGCACTGAACCTTGTGGAACTTCACTTGTTACTACTCTCCAGGTTGACATCTTATCCTTCACTACTGTCCCCATGCATTATTCCTTCAAAAAATATTTCATCCATTCTAGTAGTTTGCCTCTCAGTCCTCCAGTGTGCTCCAATTTCCACACAAGTCAACTATGAGGCCCTTTATTACATGCCTTCTCTGGGTTGAGGTACAGACGGTCCACCCACCCCCTTCTCTTTTGCAGCACATCAATCACCTTCAAGTAAAAACTTATAAAGTTCAATGCACACAACCTTCCAGATCTGAAGTCAAACTGACTGACTGTTCATCTTTTCAAGATATTTGGTCCATTGATTTTTCATAATCTCATTTCCACCTTTGTGAATTAGTATCACATTTGTTTTCCAATAAAGCAGCATAATGCCTTCTTTTAATGAACATGTAAGACGACTGTGGATCTTGTCTGCTAGTTGTTCCCTACATTCTTTAAGTATCCAGTTTGAGATCCCATCAGACCATGAAGCTTTTGTCACATCCAATGATCCCAAGAGATTGACCACTTCCCTCACTTCTACATTTATATCTCCTAAACCTGTTTTTTGTTCCCCTCACTTTCCTCCAAAAAAGTGCACTTTTGTAAAGACCAATTAGAAACCTTCATTCATTATTTCTGTCTGAGCTGAGGCTCTTCAAAGACCTCACCACCCACTATTAGCTTGGTGATTACTTCCCTGTGTCTCAATTTACCATTCATAAACCTGTAAAATAATTTTGGTTCATCTTTGCATCTATCAACTAAACCTCTTTCAATATTGCCTTCTTCCTCTCTGTGAATTCTTGCAGTCATTCCTAGTTTGTTTTGTCGTAATTATTTGATCAAAACAGAGAACGTTAGAGAACTTACCTGTTTGAGTTCTCTAACAAATCGTTAGAAATTAATATAAGCTTGAGGCTTCGATGGCTGTAGATCCTTGCCGAGGTTTTATTGTCCTTCTGGTACCAGGGTTGAAGCTAATCTGGCGTTCAGGGACTAAAACTTAGTCTCGTTCGGCTGGAGTTCTAATGAGCCTACAAAACGGTTTCGAAGCCATGGGACAACTGATACGTCAAGTAAGTTCTCAAGTTCCCGATTTGTTAATCAAATTACAACATAGGCTTAAATAAATAATAAAGAGGGAGGGGAGTTTAATAATATATTAATTAAAATTACGATAGTGTGGTACGAAGTTACAGGAAAGATTCCCGATTCGAAAATTAAACAAGCTTTCGGGAAATTGCCTTAGCTCAAGGTAAACAATGCCATTCCCGTAACAACAATTACCATAGCCTCCCCAACAAAAAGAAAGTGTTTAAAAAATATAACACTTTCGAACAAAATTTATAAAGTTTTTTCTTGCTAGAGACCTTACTAGGTCTCTAGAGGCCAGTGCAGTCCCACGAGTCGGCCTCACAGAGGTTGGTTCCAGAAAGACACAATCGTCTTGTAAAGAGTTAACCTCTGCGTCTGAGACCTCTTCAAAGGGTTCAGACTCTCTAGCCTGAACATTAGGAACCCCAGGGTTCCGGAAATGTTTCCACAATACGAACTAAGGGCCAGAAGGGTCTGGTCTTGAAGGGGAGTTTCAAAAAGGCAATATCTCCCTTTTCCCAGCTTCTAGAACTGTGATATGCAGCTCTATCCCTTTCCCTTAAGCTGACCAAGTACTCTGTCAACCATCGTTGCTTGAACTCTTCATAAAAATAATCCCTACAGTCCATAACCAAGTTGAGAAGATAAGGGTAGTCTTCTCCTGATTCCCATTCAGGGACTTGTTCCAAGTCTCCAAACATCAAGGAAGGAATGGTCCTTCCAATAAGAAAATTATTTGGGGTAATAACATCTACCTCATTTTCACAAGAACGATAAGTTAGTGGTCTATTGTTCAAATTTTTTTGAACATCGGACAAAAGAGTGGTAATCTCTGCCAGGGAAGGAACAGACCTACCCAATACCTTGTACAAACATTGTTTCACTGTCTGTATTAACCTTTCCCAAGTGGCACCATACCAAGCAGCATAAACAGGAATGGTTCTATGCTGAACAGGGGAAGTTTTAAATTTCTCTTCAAATTCAGAAGATAAAAGTTGTTCAATAACATTTCCCGCTTGAACAAAAGATTTAGCATTGTCAGAATAAACAGCAGAAGGAATTCCATACCTGTTAGCAAACCTAACAAAAGCCAAAATAAACTCAGGAGTGGACATAGTATTCACAACTTCTAAATGAACTGCTCTAGTATTGAAACATGTAAAGATAAGAATGTATATTTTAACCTTCTCTCCATTCCTGTCTCTAACCCATAAATGTCCAGTGTAGTCTACACCAGTATGGGCAAAGGGCACACTTAGATTCACCCTAGAGGCAGGTAAAGAGGAAGGAGAAGGATAATTAACTGCACGGGAATTGTATTTCCTACAAACTATACAATCCTTCAAAATGCTTAAAACAGCTTGTCTGGCCTTAAGTATCCAAAATCCATACATACGAAGGAAATTAAGTGTGGCTTGTAGTCCCATATGCATAACTTGACAATGAGCAAAGAAAATTAGGATCTTAGTTAAATGATGATATTTGGACAAGAGAAGGGGATTGACAACCTCATATTTGAGGTTGATGTTCTTGTCGATTCTGCCCTTGGACCTAATCAAACCATTCTTGTCCAAGAACAAGTTCATTTGACTTACCAAAGGAGGTACGTCATTAGTGTTGGAATTCTGCAAATAAGCCAATTCAGCAGGAAAGGAATCCCTTTGCATAATACTCATCAAATAATTAGATGCTGCCTTAACAGGGTCAGCATTAGACTTCTTGAACAGAAAGACAGCCTTAAAAATCAAAGAAGTGTGATGAAGAAGTTTACTATAGGAAGAAAACTTAGAGACATCTATTAGAGGAGGAGTGTCAACTTGTACAACAGCAGCATTGACAATGTCTCCCTTGAAACAGGAGGGAATACATCCCAAGTGACCCTTTGGCCAAGTATGAGGAGGCCACAACAACCATTCAGGTCCATGAACCCACCGATTAAATTTTTTCCTTGAACACCTTAGCACTACAAGGTTTAGTTAGGAAATCAGCCATATTATGTTCAGAAGTAACATAAGTAAAGGAAATGGGTGTGAACTTGGCCTTGAAAATTTCCAAAAGATTGGAAATTTCCTTCAATCTATTATTGACAAATATATTTTTCTTAAGAGCCTTGTTGGTCAGGATCCAAGAAAGGGCAACTTGACTATCAACAAAAAGAACCACTGATTCAACCAGTGGTGCAGACACCAGTCCTTCCTCAATAATAGTGTTGAGGCATCTTGACCTTGGCAAATAGAAGAGAGGTATTAGACTTCTTTAATTCTCTTCCTTCTTGCCCTACATATATGGCACATCCATAGGCTTCCTTGGAAGCATCAGCAAATACAAATAATTTAATGGGAAATTCTGTACAAAAGGTTTTCCTTTTAAAGGATAGGTTATTAACCTCCCTAAAATTTTCACATAACTTGTTCCATCTAACAAGTAACTCTCTATCCAATTTCCCATCCCAATCCACCATCTTTTGGCACATCTCTCTAATAAGGATTTTTCCATGCAAGAGCATAGAAGAGAAAACCCTAAAGGATCAAATACAGAAGACAAGGAAGATAAAACTTGTCTTTTGGTCGAGGCATTCTGGTCAAGGGAAACATCCTTGATTCTCAAAGTATCATGATCCTTATTATAAATATAACCCAAGACTTTAACCTCCTCTTTATTGCAAACTACCTCTTGATCAAGAACAGAAAGAACAGAAGACGAATTGCATGTCCACTCCCTGAGAGGTAAACCTCCATTGAGCATGATCTCATTAATCTTCTCGACCATTGCAGGGAGGGAACAAAGCTCATTAGTAGTGTAGACCAAATTGTCTACATAAAATTTATCCTTTATTAAGGAGGCAGTTAGAGAGTCAGGCTGCAAAGAAAGATGGTGTTGGATAATGAAATTTAGAAAGAAAGGAGAGCAAATGAAGCCAAAAATGATAGTATTATACCTGAAGGGTATATACTGGTCGTTAATCCTCCTGAAAAAACAGAACCTGTTACAATCAGCCTCATCCTTCAAATGGATCTGCAAGAAGGCTTTCATAACATCAGCCAAAATTACATGATTATTGGTCTTGAAATACAACAAGAGAGAGAGAAGGTTGTTCATCAAGTCAACTCCCGGGAATGCAGCTTCATTTAAGGAAGCCTTTCCTACCTTGAGAGAACAATTGAAAACTGGCCTTATTCTAGAAGTGGAAAGATCATCATCCTTCAACACATGTCTATGGGGTATAAAGATTTGTCCAGGGACTCTTTTAGTTACTGGCTCAATAATACCCAAGGCCTCTTGCTGGTCAAACACAGCTTCATAATCCTCTCTAAGCCCCTTTTGCTCAAGTTTGTCATAAACCCTTTGAGCTACAGCTAGAGATATCTTAAGGTTAGAGGGAACAAGATCCACCAAATCCTTTTTCCACGGGATCTTCACATAGTAATGTCCATTCTTGAAGGAAATGGACTGTTTAAATTCATCAATGTGTAAATTATCAATATCCAGGGTCTGTTCCTCTTTAATACCGATGGACTCTAAAGAATAGAAATTGTCAAGACCATACTCAACATTAGAATTAATAAAAACTTCCTGCAAAGGATCAAATTGAGAACTTACAGGTTCTAAACAGAAGTTGACAAGAAACCTTTCTTTGCCTAACCTTTTGGGAGGAAAATATTTAACAGTCTTACAAGACTGAGTAAGGGAAGTGCCTTTCTCAGTTTTCTTTAGAGAAACTCCATTGGTCTTGAAAGAAGAATTATAGAAAACAAGTGAATCTCCATGATATTCCTCTAAGCAATTATAAGAATCCACTCCAAGGTCAGAGTCTGGTTTTATCCTCAAAGGCCTCTCCTTGCATTTGAAACTATCAGCTTCTCACTAGGAGGGATATATTGAGCCCCAGTCCTGTATGGAATGTAACCATTAGCAAGTTTGATAACCTTGCATGACGGGCTACCATACAAGGGGGCACTTTCTATTGAAAAGTTTGAGAAGTTTTGAAGAATATCATTTCCCAGAATCCCTAAAACGTTCAGTTGGTCTACCTTCACCTTTGGAAAACTTGGCGAGACAAAAAAATTGGTGATTATTCATACTAAGTAGTATAGAAGATAAGGAAGGAATTTGTAAGGACAAGTTGAATCCTTCAATGGCAAAGAACAAACTGAACAAATTCATCCCTGGAGGGAGTTTTAAGTTAGCAGTGTAGTTAAAACCTCTTTTATTCATTAGAGGTAAACCAAAGGAAGAAACTAACTTGTCCATAGGAGGACTTAAACAAGGTCCAACTTTGTCCTCTACAAATTCCTTATTAATGATAGAAAACTGTGCTCCAGTGTCCAACAAAAAGAGACATTGGGCAGTTCTCTTTCCTCTGCTAATAGGAAGGGAGACCAAAGGAACAATGGAATCTGTTGAATTATGAAAATTAAACACTTTCCCTTCAGAAAGTGGTGTCTTATAAGTCACAGGACACATGGCTCCATGGTGCTCAGGTTTGTTGCAAACAAAACATTTATAAGGCAGAGCAGCCTTTAACCCAGGGCATTTCAAAGAACCATGTCCATGATTTAGGCATCTATTGCACAGTCCTAACTGAGATGCTCTAACTTTCCTGTGCTCAAGGGATTTATATGAAGTACACTTCGAACTAGCATGGTCGAAAGCGGGGCAAACTTTACATTACAAAGGATTACAAAGGCGGAGCATGCCGACAGGAGACCTTTTTGTCCATATCTAGGTCGGATGCAAAAAAAAATCATAATAATAATAAAATAATAAATAAAAACTATAATAATGTAAATAACAAATAAAATACATAAATAAATGCATAGGTATAGTTAAATAATAAACAAACAGGTAAATTGTAAATAATAAATTAACATATAACAAATAATAAATGAAAATCAGACAGACAAATGATGATAAAACAAAAATAATATAAAATAAATTATAATCATTACAGCATCTTGCTTAGGTGTTTATCTAAATGATTCTTAAAGCTTCGAACTGAACTACATTGCACTACCTGTGCAGGAAGTTTATTCCAATCATTAACTACATGGTTGGCAAAGTTGTTTCTACCTACTTCCAAATTGAATCTATTTCCGGACAGTTTGAGACCATTGTTTCTTGGGATTAGAATTGGCCTTAAAGGAGCCATCAACTCCCTTACTGGAATCAACTGATTTTCTCAAGGAAATTTCCCTGAAAGCAAGGGAGATGGTAGTAAGGCTTCTTTTAGGTTTGACTCCAAGATCATCTGATCCCATTTTGAGTCTAACCAAAACTGACTGGTAAACTTCCTTGATTTGGTTAAAATTAGGGTAATTAGAAGTAATCACCCGAGACAATTCAATAAGAAAAAATTTAGGCAATTTAATTAAAATTAATTTACTTATTAAGAGGAGGCCCTCGCTTCCTGGCCTAGTGAAATCTACCCCAATTCCCTTAAGGTCTTGTAGCTTGGAATCTACAGACCTAATGTAACTTTCAAGGTCTCTCAAGAGTGAGACCTCCGGTGCATTGATAATGGAAATCAACACCTTATCAAGAATTTCTTCCTTGTTGAAATATAACTCATCAAGAAGAAGGAAAGCAGAGTCAAAACTTGAATCATCCACTGGTAAGTTCTCTACTAAATGGAAAGCCTCCCCTCTGAGGTATCCCTTCAAATAAATTAACTTCTGACTATTAGTCAGATTGGGGATACCAGCTAAGGCATTCTGAAAACCTTTTTTAAAGTTTAAATAGGCAAAGGGATTGCTAGAATTATTCTCGAAATGTTGAAGAATAATAGGAGGAAGAGGAAGTTTTACAGAATTATCAGTGGACTTTAGTTTTTCACCTTTTAGAGATTCAAAAACTACCCTTAACTCTTGTCTCCGTTCCTTATACGGAGACAATTGCAGAAGAACGGACAGGCGGTAAGCTCTGGATGTCTCCATATCCTTGTCCTTTTCTTCTTCAGGGAGCAAGGCATTAATTTCCTCATCCAGATCTTGTATTTTTGAGAGGAAATTCTCAATCGGAATTAACACATCGTCAAGGACGGAAATAGATAAAGAATCAGATGTATCTTGAAGAGCTTTGAAGTCCTTAGAGATAAGCCCCTTTTTATGAGCTCTCTGTCTTCGGAGTCTTTGCAAAACTTCCGAAGCGGACAATGTCTTATCGTGGCTAGCCATAACGATGCCAACCCAACTATTCGTTACAAATACACGAGCAAAATAGTCGTGCCAAAAAACCGTCTTATGGACTAAGCACAACGTAGAAATTAAGTAAAATAATTTTTATTTAAATACTAGCTTAAATCGGATAAAGGCAACAAATCAAAGAAACCACGACAATACAACAATTGAGGCCACCAAGAATAGAGAACTATTCGGAAATTTCAGAATGTTCACGAGAAAAACAAGGTACCAAAGAAACGGTTTTGAAGCCACGGGACAACTGATACTTCAAGTAAGTTCTCAAGTTCCCGATTTGTTAATCAAATTACAACATAGGCTTAAATAAATAATAACGAGGGAGGGGAGTTTAATAATATATTAATTAAAATTATGATAGTATGGTACGAAGTTACAGGAAAGATTTCAGATTCGAAAATTAAACAAGCTTTCGGGAAATTGTCGTAGCTCAAGATAAACAATGCCATTCCCGTAACAACAATTATCACAGTTTGTAAGCTTCTTTTGTTTTATTGATTCTTCTCTTCCTCAAGCCACATCCTTGGCCTTTTTTGCAATCTCACTTTCTTGTCTCACTGCTTCTGACCCAGATCAGTGGGCGAGATGCAGGGATGACCCGTCACCCAGGAGGAGCCAAGAAAAGAGAGAGGGAGTGGTGGTGAATGGGAGTGGAGTATATGGGGATGAAATGGGTGTGAGTGGATCTATGCCTTTGACTTTAGCTACCTCCCAAGTAAAGGGAAAAAAGCTGTTGGTATTTTTTCTGTTAAACCAGTCCTGTTTCTGCTTTTTCCTCCCACTAGTCTTTGGCTCACTCCCCAGTTATAAATATCAAGAAAGACTTCCCATTTCCTCTTTATTCCTGTGGTATCCATGAATTCCTCCAAGTTTTTGGTGGAAAAGAAAAAAATTAAGAAAGTGCATACATTGAGCTCTCATATAAAAACAGCACTCATATCCAGTATCTAATGGTTTATAGCAAGGGCTAATATGGAGAACATGGAAACATTTCAGGGTCTCTCTTGACTACAGAAACAAAACTATACTTGAAAAAATAAAATAAAATAAAATTCATAAAATGCCATATTCTTAAAAAAAAAAAATGCAAAACTGGCACATCTGTCTGCACACAGGCATGCTGCATCTGAAAACAATCAGTTATGAGGGCTGATGCTAGGCCTAATATGTCATGCTAGCATGGCTACCTATGAGCAGAAAAAGGTTTATGTGAATGGGTTAACAACCAATCAACCCTTAATTGGGGTTTGGCCAAGTGAAACCACACACATAGCTCAAGTCAAGGGCTTTGAGGTGAAGCACAGCATCCCCACACCAGAGCCTGAGACAAGGAAACACAGTTTGCATGAGAAGTTTTATTTTTTCTTTACCATTCATGAAAAATATAATCAACACAAATACAATACCAACTAGCTCACATAAGGCCAGTTCAGTCACAGTCCATGCAGACTATCTATTAAAACACAATACTTTTAATGACCTCAGCAAGAGACTAAGGACTTAGTCTGCACAAAAACAACAAACAATAAAATATATTTGGAGAGAGTGCAGGAGGCAGTGGACTGAATGGAGTCATTAAACTGATGAATATGTTGCCACCATGGAAGTGTAACTTTAGTTGGGAGGTCTGCAAAGTACTGAAATGCACTCAAATCATGGAAACTGGCTGTTCTATAACTAAAGTAATTTTCCTCAAGCAGCTTTCCCTACCCTTAGTAGATTTTGTGGGGAAACTTCCAAAAATTAAACGAGAAAGAATCTTCTGGGAGAATGTTTTTCATCAACTTGGCTATCAGGGGTCACAAGTAGTCGAGAATGTTTTTCTGGATCGAATGACAGTAATATCTTTTAAGTTAACATGATTATAATTTATGGGCCATATTTGCTTCCATTGCTGGGCAACCAAATCTAGTGCTTTGTTTTGGGGTCTGTCATTAAAATACACCTTGTACCAGGAGTATTTATGTTGAATTTTTGGTCAGTTAAAACTTGTATTTCTCTTGCCATAAAGCAGCCTTGGGAATAGTATATTGCCCCAATGGAAACAACAATGACATATACAATTTAATTTACATACATACATATACTAACAGCTTTTTCCCCTTTACAAGGGAGGTAGCCAAAAAGCAAAGTCATAAAATCTATTCCCACCCATTCCATCCCCACATTCTCCACTCCCATTCACCCCACTTCCTCCCTCTTATCTTGGCTCCTCTTGGATGACAAGTCATCCCTGCATCTTGCTGACTGCCCTGGGTCAGAGGCAATGTAGCAAGACAGAGCACATCCACAGTAAGACCGTTTCATTAAATTGACGACCTCTCTCTCTGTCTTCTCATGCATAAAAATAGATGTGGAGAAATCCCTTTGGTCTGTGTCAAAAATATAATTCAAACATACTCCCCCTCCAATCCCCACTCTCTTCCATGTATCCTAACATCACCCATACACAACCATTCTTCACTTACCCCTATCTTCTGTATTCTCCCCACTTCCTCAACAGACATTCCCCTTTCCCAATGTCCCTTTTATCACATCTATCCATCTCATCATTGGTTGCCCACCATGTTTATTCCTTTCGCCTATGCCTTCCACCCATCCTTTACTAATCTTTCTTCACTCATTCTTTCCATGTGTCCAAACCATCCCAATACTCTTTCATCAAACCTATCTCCCAACTCCCTTTCCACCCCCATTCTCTTCCTTACCTTCTTGTTTCTCATTCTATTTAGCCTGGTAACCCCTACCATAGTTCTCAGGCATTTCACCTCAAACACATTCAAACTCTTCCTCTCTTATGTTCCATGTTTCTGCCCCATACAGTGCTGTTGGCATACAATTTCCTCTTAGCATCCATTCCCAAATGTCTATTTCATTGCACTTTTTAATTCCTCAAGGTATTTACTTGCTTCTCTCAATCTACATTCTATCTCCACCTTCACTCCTCCCTTTCCTGCCACATTCGCACCCAAGTATCTAAAGCTATCTACTTCCTCCAGTTTCTCCCTTAATATTTACTTCCAATTTGCTGCCGCAATCTCCCCTTGTATATCTCATCACCTTACTTTTACTCACATTTATCTTTAACTTCCTTCTTTCAAACACCTTCCCAAGTTCCCAAACTCCATCACTAACTTCCATAATCCCTCCTCTGATCCTGTCACAAGTGCAGTGTTGTCAGCAAACAACAACTGGCTTATCTCCCATTTTTCTCCTTTTTCTTTAACTATCTCCAATCACCAGCCAATTACCCTTGTATTTACCTCTCACATCACCCCATCCATGTATAAGTTGAACAACCAAGGCAACATAACCCATCCCTGGCAAAGTCCCACCTTTACCTCAAACCACTCACTCTCTCCATTTCTAATTCTAACACAGGCTCTACTACATACAAACATACATACATATACCAAAGGCCCTCTCCCTCTTACAAGGGAGGTAGCCAAAAAACATAGGCATAAAATCCACTCCCACCCATTCCATCCCCACATACTCCACTCCCATCCACCCCCTCCCTCCCTCTTATTTTGGTTCCTCCTAGATGACAGGTCATCCCTGCATCTCGCCCACTGCCCTGGGTCAGAAACAGTGTTGCAAGACACAGCACATCCACAGCAAGGCCACTTCATTAAATTGGCGACCCTCCTCTCTGTCCCCTCATGCAGAAATGAAGATGGAGAGAGGTCCCTTCAGACTGCATCAATTTATTTTCCACACATACTCCCTCACCCTCCATCCCTCCCCCACAGGCTCTATTACTCTCGTAAAAACTCTTGATTGCTCTTAACAGCTTTCCTCCTATCCCATACAGCTGCAATACCTCCCACATTGCCTTCCTGTCAACTCTGTCATAAGCCTTTTCCAAATCCATAAAGGCCCAAAAAACATCCTTACCTTTTCCTAAAGTTTTCTCACATATCTGTCTTACCACAAAAATCTGGTCCACACAACCCCTACCTGTCCTAAACCCACACTATTCCTTGCCAATTACTCCCTCTGTTCCTCTTCCAATCAAAACCCTCCTATAAGCCTTCCCAACTACACAAACTGATCCCTCTGAAGCTACTACACTCACACTTGTCCCCTTTTCCAGCACTCTACCCTCTTTTAGACAAACATTAAACCTCACCAGCCAGTCCACCATCACTATACCTCCCTTTTTTAGACATTCTTCATTTACAGTCATAAGATAGTAGAACAATACCATGTTGATAAAAAAAAAATCCTGCAAAAATTCAAGTTATACCAAAAACACAAAAGAAATAAAAACATAAATGAATCAAAAGGGTCAATGAAACAAAGGCATCAATGAATCAAACAAGAGTAAATGAATCAAAGGAGTCAATTAATTAAACAAACAAGTAAACAAAGACAAAGGAAACAAGTTTATATACCAAAAGGCCTCTTCCACTAGCAAGTAAATAGAGTTGACAAGGAGAAAACTCTTTGGACTGTACCAGTTTATCCTCCATTTACAATCATTCTTCATTCACTCCTATCTCTTGCCTCCTCCCTTCCCTACTCAATGGACATTCCCCATTGGCCCAAGGCCCTGTTCACCCTACCCATCCATCCCATTCTTGGTCATCTTCTCAACTTCACTCCATCCACCTTTGCCTTTCACATTCTTTTTGCTAGTCTTTCTTCAATATTTTTTCAATATGCCCAAAATCCAATCTGCCAGCTGTCTTTCTAACCGTGCTCTGATAAAAATAAATAAATAAAATCTCATAAATGAGATAAAATTAAGTGAAATTCAATCAAATGCAATTATATAAAATCTAATGAAAACCAAGTTTAGTGAAATCATACAAGCATACACCAAAAGGCCTATAAGGTAGTGGGTAGGTAGGTGGCCAAATGAAATGAAACAAGGGGATAAATATAAAACATCAACTAGATACATTTTATGATGGCAATACCCACTCACCACCTCAGGGATGAAAAGTGAACGGGTCTTTCAGAGTGGTTGTACTTTGACTTAACCACCCACAGGTACACACATATGATGGCATCTGTTGGCCACCTCATTGAGCAAGTTTTACGAATAAAAACTACACCTAACTATTTATTCCTAGTAGCTTCTTTATAAATTGGATTCTTGCCTATGACAGATCAATCTTTCTTTATCAGAAAAGGGGATGGAATAAGTTATTCCACATTTTGAACACCATGATACAGATTTTTTTTTTATTACTATACTATTCAATCCTGTAACTCCCCCTGAACTAAATAATAGACTGCCATTAGAATAAAATCAACAAATTGACCACTAGGCTAATAACCTGAGACTAGACAGCAGAAGTCTGAGTGAATGGAGTGATAGGATGTATAGGACACAGGTACTCATGTACAGATACAAGTCATGAGTCATTGTGTGAGTGATCACTGAAGGCAACTGTGGTATAATTGGTAAGCCTGCCTACCCAGCAAGTGGTAGGTCTTGGGCTTGATTCCCAAGCAGTGCCACCATTTCAATGATATTTCCTGTCCAACATGGCACATTGAGTAGGATCCCATAGTGCTGCACACTCTCTGACTGTCCCTCAGAGGGCAGGGCCTAGGGGGTAGATGTGCAAGTGATCACTGGGGGTGACCATGGTGTAATCAGTAAGCACACCTACCCAGCAAGTGGGAGGTCTCAGGTTCAATTCCCAGGATATGGCAGTTTTTCAGTGATGGTCCCTATCCAACAGGCATTAACTCAAATGTTAACACCTGTCTCACATTAAATCAGAATCTACAGTACTGTCCATGGTACACATACATTGTTGAAATGCTGTCCTGTTTCTCACAGTGAAAACTGGAAGTTCCTTAAAGTTTCTCCCGTAGGAAAACATGCAAGATGCTTAATAGTCCTCCAGATGCAGTATGTTGACTCCATACTGCAGCACCAGGGGACTCTCTACCTCCTGAAATAAAAACAAAATAGAGGATTCATGTGTTTGTCACCTACTGTAGATGGCTGTCACCATACCAACAAAGTAATGATAATAACTGCTGCCCTAAGTTTCACCATTTGGATCCTCCCCTCATTATTCACAAATAAATTATACAACCCAGCCTAAACCTACATATAGGCAAAACCCAGGGAAATAGTTATTTACCTGGACAGTAGAGTTGATGTGTATGCAAGGACAGGATTGGGCTCTTCACATGCCATAGATGGTCTATGACCCGCTGGGCTACACTGTCAAAGAGTTCCCATTTGGTGGAGGAGCAATACCCTGCCAACCATTAAACAAATTAAGGTAAGGAATAAACTTTAAAAATATTAATTAAATTAGTACATCAAATGTTCATGACTGCAAATGGAAAATCATGAATTTGGACTCATTACAATTAAATTTCTTTTCTACTGTAAAATATGAGCATTAGCAAGTATCTAGTTATGGGTTTTGATGCATCACAACTGTGCTATTAATATTCAGTTCCTTTACTACTGTGAACTGCAAATACTAATATTCCCTAACCTGCACTAGTTTGCGTGGGTATGAATGCATGACAGTGAACTGTGTCATAGAGGTCTTGTAAACACTTTGACCCTTCCTTGTTTCCAGTGATGCGATTACAAAGGGCTGGTTTGGCAAGATGATCATCTTCCCCAGACTCTGTCATTTTTGAAGACTGAGTGCCTTTCTTGGTGACTCCTTTGATTTCCTGGACACCTTCCAACTGTTTGCTGCCTTTTGCAGATTTCTTTTCTACTTGCAGGACTTCTGCTTTTTTATCACTACTATTACTAGGAACACCATTTGTATTATTTGTTTCTGCTTTGTTCGACTGGAAATCTGAAAGGTGATGCTGTATTTCAGGGTCCCAATATTGATTATGTTGGACAAGGGGTAAACAAATTAACAAAAGCAAATACTCTACACAAACACAAATATAACAACATAACTGAAGAAACATCGAATGATGATTCAATGGTTACCCTGTCCCATGCTGCACTGTTTGTCACCAAAAAGTGAGTGTGTGTGTTTGTGTGTATTTACCTAATTGTATCACACAGGAGTGGAGCAACACTTGCTGGGTCCCATCTGCTATTCTCTGATTTTTTTTTTTATCATACCTAGCCTCAAATTCATGTACAATTCAAACTTAATCTATATCCTTGATTTCCAATTATTATATTTTGATTTGAACTTGTGTACTGTTTGAGCTTGGGCTATATCACCTTCTAAGCTATTCAAAGTATTTATGGATCTATTTGGAAACCTGTATTTCTTCACATCCTTTAGATGTGGTCTTTCTTAATTTGCTCCTATAACATCTTACAGCCCTTCCATCTTTCATCAGGAGATATACATGTGTGTGTGTGTAGGAATCAAAGTTTATACAGAGATCTTGAGCCTTGTACAAAGACTGAGTGAAAGCCTTATGGTGTTAGTATGGGTCTGTTTTTATGTTACCAACTAACAAAAGGAGGACAGCAGTTGCCAGTTATTAATTCCTTCTATGTAAAATGTAGGGTGAAATAGTTGACACTGATATGAGAGAGATCTTGGGCTCAGTTTGGAGACTGACTACAAGCTCCTCTGGGCAGAACTTCTAGAAGGATTGAAGTGGGGGTGTTGATGGGTTCTTAAGTAAGGAGACAGTTCTCTCCATGGTCTGTTTCACAAAACCACCATGAGCAGGTACCCACCATTTATCTCATCGATGGAGTAGCGTGTAATGATGATATATGTAAACCAATGGTGCATATGATGATGACAATATGAATTAATGGAATGATATATGATGGTAAAATATTGAATCAATAAAATAGCATATGATGAAATACTAAATCAGTAGAGCAGCACAGACTTACATTGATGTAATTATATCTTTATAATCAATCTTCTATACGATACACAAAATCTGCATGATTAAACAAACTCACCTCCTTGTTGATCTGAATCTACAACACCTGGTAAATGGTAGGTTTCTATATTATTTTCATTATCTATTTGCATTTTCTTCTGTCCATCTGCATCTTCTATGTAGTTTTTATCATCTGTTTGACTTTTCTTTTTATTGTCTGTGCCATTGTCATTATATTCTGTCTCTTTGGTGTAAGCAGGCAGGATATGTTGTGTCTTGCATGCAACTCTCACAAAGAATGTGAACTTGTTTGGACAGTAGAAGGGACTCTCTAGGCGCCAAGTTGTCGAGGTTGAACAAGAACCCATACGTAACTGAATCACCTGTTTTTTATACAAAATATTTAATTTGAGCAGTTTGTGGTGTTTCTACTGCAGCTTCCATATTGGATCTAATACTACTCTTCTTTTCTGCCAAATGTTGTCCATGAAAAATATCAAGTATAGTCAACAGAACTAAATTAAGCATATCATTAGCAAATATTTCATGCATATTTGGACTTTGTTCAGTGATACACTGCAAATCATATGAATTACCCTGGTGCAAGTGATCTGCCTATCATTCTTGGGCTGCTTTATTTACATATACATACTAAAGACCCTTTCCCCTAAATAAGGGAGATAGCCTAGTCATACCACACATACACACAACTGGCAGAGAGACGGCGACGATTGGACTCCAGAAAAAAACTAAATCTTCGTGGATTCAATGATGACAGAGCACCTGTGTTATATTAGTAGGGAAGGGGAAAGCTCGTGGTGTAGTGGGAAGGTGAAGAAAAAGGAGAAGGGGGGGGATTACTGATGAAAATGGAAGAAAATGAGGAAGGAGATGAATGGGCCCCGGAAGTCAGAAGGAATGTCAACAAAAGGTGTGCAGACAATAGTAAAAATATAAAAAATAGAAAATATAGATTAGAGCAGCACAATGGACGGTGAAGATAATTATTTCCATGGATTTAATGAAGATGACACCCCCCCTCCCGATTAGCAAGTCTAGAGGAAAAACTAGCAAAAATGAACGAACAGTGCAAGGTTAGGTTCAATAAAATTTAACTGATTACATAGAGTTGATAAATTGGAAGAACAAAAGGAGAACCAAAACCTAAAAAAGAAATAGAAGAATTAAAAAGACAGTTAAAAGAAGTAATGGATGAGAATGAGGAAATAAAGAATAATAATAAAGAGAATAAAGAGTCCATAGAAAAAGAGGTAAGTAGTTGGAAAAAGGTTCAGGAAAATATCAAAATTGAATTAAGAGATATAGTGAAACAACAAATGAATACACTAAGGACACAGTTATTAAAGTGATGAGAGGGAGGGAGAACATAGTAAGAGACTTTGCAGATAAAAAGAAATGTATAATTATGTTAGGAATGGAAGAGAAACATAACCCAAATAGGACTACAAGAGTAAGAGAGAAAGAGTGAATAGGGTACTAAGAATATTTCAAGAAGGTGAACAGGAAATAGGGAAAGAAATTTAAGAAATATATAGACTTTGGAAATACAATGTAGACAAGACCAGACCAATTAAAGTCAAATTCAGGTCACAAACAACAGCAGAGAATGTCTTATCAAAAACAGGAAAACTAGCAAAAAGTGATCAGTATAGACAGGTATGGATAGAAAGATAGATGAATAAAGAGGAAAGAGAGGAAGAGAAAACAAAAAGAATCAAAGCTAGGGAGGGAAAAAAACGAGAACAGAACAGTCAGACAATGAGAAATTCTATTAGATAGTGGATATGAAAGAGAGGAAAGGGTTCATAGGAGAGAAAAACAGAAGGGGAACAGAAAACACGATGGAGGTAGCAGAAAATTAAAAGTGTCCTTCACAAATATAAATGGATTAATAACAGGCTTGAATGAACTGAATTACCTAATGGAAAAGGAATCTGACATAATGGGAATTGTGGAGACAAAATTGAAAGGTCCATTACCACCCAACAGTGTAGGACATGGTGCATATAATTATTGTATTAGAAACAGAAAAGTAAAACAAGGTGATGGAGTTATGTTCCTGACTAAGGATATAAATGTGAGGAATGTTACATATGGAAAGAATAGAGTGGAAATGATCATGATGGAAATAGAGGACAGGGACAAGAAGAGCAGGAAATGTGTGGTAAATTATGTGCCTCCTAAAATGGCTTCGTGGGAAGAGAGAGAACACAAAAATATGTTAGAAGACACAAGGATAACACTAAATAAGATAATGGATGATGGAGGAAGAATAATTACGATGGGCGACTTTAATTGTAAAGAAATCTACTGGGAAGAAATGACAGTGAAGGGTGGAGACGACCTATGGGGAAATGTACTACTTGATATGATTATAGAACATACAATGACACAATGGATACAAGAGAATACTAGGTATAGAAATGAGGAAGAGCCATCGAGACTAGACCTAATAATCACATCAGAACCTGAAATTGTGGACAAGATTGAATATAAGACTAAGTAAGTGACCACATTGTCACGTCACACTGGGTTCATACTCGTGATGTGACATATTTATTCCTTGAGCATAATTACACTGTGTTATGCTACCCCTTTGTGTGAGAATGAACAATGACTCCTTGTCCGCTAAGGCCGTTGACCTGGAACGCGCGCGAAAGCTCTCGTAAGCAAGCGGCGGAGTGATACGAAGCCAACGCCGCCCGCTAGCTGAGGTCAAGGGGCGCGTGAATCGAGAAGGCGAAGTAGTGCCTCCCCTCCCTTCTACCTCATTATCTTGTAGGTTAAGGTATAAGCTAGGGAATTATTGTGAACCCTCTCCATACATAAATAAAGGAAGTAATGGATGTGTGGAGTTGGGTGGATAGGGATAGGAAATGTATTTTAAGATAAGTTGGCATTGGGCAATAGCACTTGTGTTGTGCGGTTGGGGTATAAATCAGGGGGTGAGGTCACCCACGCTGCTCCCTCCGCACTCGACCTCTGCGCATTGTCGGTACTTGTAAGTAAGAGATATTCTCATTAGTTGTGTTAATAAATATTTCGGTGATTTTGTATATCTTCTTTCTTTATCCTGGCGTGTTGGACGTATCTATAAAGAGGCGATTATTCTCTGAGACTCTGGATTGTATGAATTACTCAAACTCTGTTTTAGAGTTTGATGTAACACACAAAAACTGAGCTTAGGGCATGACATAAATGGGGGCCTGACCGGGATACACTCCGCCGCCAGATAGAGGAATTAGTGTATGCAAAAGCATTGAAAATTATTTTCAAGTAAAAACGCAAGCCGCCAAGCGATCAAAACCGTGATCGATCATACAAACGCAAGCAGATTGGCTTCATTGTTTACATTTCAGCAACGCGTTACCTATGGTATTGTAGTTGTTTTCTTCTTTTATACGATGTCTTACCCAAACACCCCAGCTAGTTCTAGGAGTAGCCCTAGTTTTGAAGGATTCCCACAGGTGAGAGAAGGGGAAAGTGACATAGAAAGCAGGAGAGGGAGCCCTCACACTGGTGATATAGAATTCGAACAAAGTAGGAGGCTAAGGAGCGAGAGATACTTCGAACCGGGGGAAGACGAAAATGACAGCATTAGGTATTATAACGCAAGGAGCAATTTTAGTGAGGGTGAAGTAGAAGGGAACATACGTAGGATGCAAGAGACAGAAATTCATTATTATGGGGAAGTCCCCCAATCCAGAAATTATGACATAGAAGATAGAAAAAGTGAGGTTAGATCAGGGGGTAGACTAGTCAGTAAGGAAAGGGAATATACCTACAGACAAAGGCCGGACACACCACAAGAAACAGGTAGACACTATTATAGAGTGGAAGGTAGGGAGACCCCAAAAATGGGAAGAAGATATAGTATGGAGTCAGATAGGATTGGTTATGAACGGTTCCCACAAGAGAGGGAAAACTACTATGACATGATAGACGACATGGACAGGTTTAGGATAGGGAGGGATCCCAGAGTAGAATCGGGGAACGAATATTATCCTAGGAGAGGACTGGAGACATGGGGGGACACGAGTGGGTGTGGAACAGGACATCACACTCACCAACAAGTGGGGACCTGTAGTGGGGGAAATGACGTCGACAATATCATTAAAGCTTCTCACATTATAGCTAAATTTAATGAAGAGGACCCAGATTTGTTTTTTTCGTCATTTGAAGGCCTGGCTAAACAATTAGGATGGAGAAGAAACATTTGGCCAGTCATGATAAGATCAAGCCTCCCCCCTAGGGCATTAGCAGTGTATAATATGTTTGACGGGGAGGGAGTCTATAATTATAGTCAGATTAAAGATGAAATATTAAAGGTATATGAGGTTACCCCGGAGTACTTCAGGAAAAAGTTTAGGGAAGAGGAAAAGGATGTCAGCAAGGGCTACATCGCCATGGCCAGGAAACTAAAGGGCGATCTCGCGAGATGATGGAAGCCTGGATTCAGACATTGATAACCTAAATCTGTTCTATGATTTGGACAGATCAAACACTAGTGAGGCGGAGGAGAAGTCCTTATCCTCACTAGAGGGAGAAATGCGGGAAGAGGTCAGAGCGCTGCTACGCGAGAATGCCAATGTGTTTTCCCCATACCCCACCGTTACACAGGCGATACACCACGACGTCGTCCTAGAAGATGGAGCGAAACCCGTGAGGCAAGCCCCGTATAGACTGTCGCCCCAGAAGAAGCGAATCATGGAGGAGGAAGTCAGGCAGCTCATGGAACAAGGGTTGGTGGAACCAAGCACGAGCCCCTGGGCTTCGCCTGCTGTGTTGGTTCCGAAACCCGGAGGTGAGTGGAGGTTGTGTGTTGACTACCGCCGTCTGAATGCTGTGACCAAGGCAGACCCCTACCCCCTTCCACGAATTGATGACCTCATTGAGGAGGTTGCAGCAGCTAGGTTCCTGTCCAAGCTGGATCTAATGAAGGGATATCACCAAATCCCCCTTACAAGTAGAGCATCGGAGGTCTCCGCATTTGTTACTCCACAAGGGCACTTTCAATATAAAGTTACCCCCTTTGGAATGAGGAATAGCGGAGCATCCTTCCAGCGCCTGGTCAATTGGATAGTTGAGGGGTTACCCGGTGTCAAGGCTTACTCAGATGACATCGTAGTTTTCTCTGACAATTGGGAGGATCACCTTCACAGGCTAAAGGAGTTGCTTGGCAGGTTGGCCCAAGCCCATCTCACCGTAAATTTGAAAAAGAGCTCCTTTGGCAGGAGTACCATCGAGTACTTGGGCCACCAAGTTGGCCAGAATTGCATCTCACCAGTGGAAGCTAAGGTGAAGGACATTGCAGAGTTCCAGGTCCCAAAGACGAAGAAGGGGATCCGAAGATTCTTGGGTATGGTGAACTACTATAGAAGGTATTGTCCAAACCTCGCTGATGTGACCGCTCCCTTGACCCGCATGCTCTCTTGTAACCCTTTCAGGTGGAATGAAGGCGCAAATGCAGCTATTGATGAGTGCAAGAGGCTTCTCTCAAGTCGTCCCGTCTTGGTAGCTCCTGACTATAGCAGGACCTTTTTCATCTTATGTGATGCAAGCCAAGCGGCTGTAGGTGCCATGTTGGCTCAGGAAAGGGATGGTTCCATGCGACCTATTTCTTTTATGTCTCAAGTCCTCAAGGATTATCAGACTAGGTATTCCACAATTGAGAAGGAGGCCCTCAGCCTCGTGTTAGCGCTAAAGAAATTCCAGGTGTTTTTAGATGGTAAGGTAATAGTCCTTAGTGATCATAATCCTCTTAAGTACATTATAGAAGGGAAGACTAAGAGTGATAGGTTGGCTCGGTGGGCGCTAGCACTCCAGGGTCACGATTTAAATCTTAAACATATTTCAGGGAAGAGTAACATGATCGCTGATGCCCTATCACGCCCAGACACAAAATGTTCAACCCTCGCTTCGCAGGTTTGAACATTTTTTTTTGGTGAAGGGGGATGTATGTCACGTCACACTGGGTTCATACTCGTGATGTGACATATTTATTCCTTGAGCATAATTACACTGTGTTATGCTACCCCTTTGTGTGAGAATGAACAATGACTCCTTGTCCGCTAAGGCCGTTGACCTGGAACGCGCGCGAAAGCTCTCGTAAGCAAGCGGCGGAGTGATACGAAGCCAACGCCGCCCGCTAGCTGAGGTCAAGGGGCGCGTGAATCGAGAAGGCGAAGTAGTGCCTCCCCTCCCTTCTACCTCATTATCTTGTAGGTTAAGGTATAAGCTAGGGAATTATTGTGAACCCTCTCCATACATAAATAAAGGAAGTAATGGATGTGTGGAGTTGGGTGGATAGGGATAGGAAATGTATTTTAAGATAAGTTGGCATTGGGCAATAGCACTTGTGTTGTGCGGTTGGGGTATAAATCAGGGGGTGAGGTCACCCACGCTGCTCCCTCCGCACTCGACCTCTGCGCATTGTCGGTACTTGTAAGTAAGAGATATTCTCATTAGTTGTGTTAATAAATATTTCGGTGATTTTGTATATCTTCTTTCTTTATCCTGGCGTGTTGGACGTATCTATAAAGAGGCGATTATTCTCTGAGACTCTGGATTGTATGAATTACTCAAACTCTGTTTTAGAGTTTGATGTAACACACAAAAACTGAGCTTAGGGCATGACACCCATATTAGTAGAACTGGAACTAAATGAAGAAAAATACATGAGAAAAAACAAACAATATAGAAAGGGAAGAATGATGTATGGAAAAACAAATTTTGATCAAATAAGAGAATTCTTTCAAAGAGCAGACTGGGAAAGGATATACAAAGAGGAAACAACAGCAGAAGAGAAATGGAAAATTTTGACAATAATTTATAGGGGAGTGGAAAAGTATGTTCCAAGACAAAAACAAGAAAAAGGATACGAAAAATGTTGGTACAACAAAAGATGTAGAGAGTTAAAAGATAAAAGGGATTAAGTTTAGATAAAATGGAGGAAAGAAACAAAAAAAACAAAAAAAAAGGAAAATATATACTGATTATAGAAATGAATATGTTCAAGTGTGCAAAGAAGAAAAGAGAAAAAACGAAAAGGATGTCATAGAAAAATGTAAAGATCAACCAAAACTATTTTATAGATTTGTAAACAACAAACTGAAAAACAAACAAGAATTAGTGAAACTACGACATGGAGTTGAATACACAGAGGAAATAGAAATGGCAGAAATTATGAACAAGCATATTAAATCAGTGTTTACAAGGGAGAACATACAAATGAGAGATGACAAGTGGGAGGGGAAAGTACCCCCTATGAAAGAGATAGAAGTAACAAAGAATGAAATAATGAATCACTTAAGTAATCTCAATGTCATAAAATTGCATGGTCCAGATGAAATGGTAAACTGGATTTTGAGAGAATGCAGGGACAAACTAACAAAATACATAGTCTAATAAGCAGTTCATTGAAAGAAGGAAAAGTTCCAGAAGATTGGAAAAGAGCAAATGTAGTACCAATATATAAGGGAGGGAACAAAGAAGACCCTACAAACTATAGACCAGTCTCCCTTACAAGTACAGTAGCAAAAATTTGTGAAAGAATTATCAAAATTTGATAGGTAAAGCATCTGGAAAAAAAATGAACTAAATCCGAGGCAGTTTGGATTTAGACAAGGAAGATCATGTGTCACAAACCTGATGTGTTTCTATTCAAGGCTAATAGATATAACACAGGAAAGAGATGGATGGGCTGATTGTGCCTTTCTAGACCTGAAAAAAACTTGACAAGGTACCACATAAGAAATTGCTTAAGAAATTAGAAACTGTAGGAGGAATACAGGGCAAACTACCAAAGTGGATGGAAGACTTCTTGGATGAAAGAAAAATGAGTGGTGATGAGAGGCAAACATTCTAATTGGGATGAGGTGATTAGTGGAGTTCCACAAGGAACAGTACTGGCCCCAATAATGTTTGCTATATATATTAATTATATGGATGAAGGAATTGAAAGTTATTTGAGCTTCTTCGCAGATGATGCAAAAATGTAATTTTCGCAGGAAAATTAATTTTTCCCTGATACAAACCTGAGGTACTCCTTACACTAGGATACTCTCGCGTAGCGCGAATATTTCTACTGCGAAATTAAAATCCTCACTCTGTGGGTCTGGGCAACGCTTATCCTCAGTAAGGGGCCCCATTGGGGCAAGGGGGGGGGCCCTTGCCCTCCACCACAAGTCTCGCACACTATAACCATTCTCTGAGCCAGGTATGATTTAAGCACAAGGTTGTCAGGCAAGGAGAAGGAACTGTTTAGAGGGGTGGTTGAGGAGGGCCATTAAAGGTAAGGAGTACCTCAGGTTTGTATCAGGGAAAAATTAATTTTCCTGCGAAAATTACATTTGTTCCGAAGAATACAAACTCTTCGGTACTCCTTACACTAGGAGACTCGGACTTAGGAGGGAAGGAAGTTGTTATCTAGCCTGGGAAACCGCTGTAAGGAAAATCTAGTGTGCTAAGACTATGTTGACCAGACCCCTATACATTCCCCTCACTTTGAAGTGCACCCCTTTCTGTTCCCTGGAGTGGAGACAGAAAGGTTATAATCACTTTTGTACCACTGAAGGGCTTGAATTGATTCCCTTGGAATGCTAGAGAGCCCGCGGGTGAGGTAAGGGAATGTAAGAGTATGAGAAGGACTATAGAAAGTTATCCCTGCAGTTGCCGAGCCAGAACCTGGATGAGTTGTCAGGGTCGGCTGTGTGCTCTTGAGGAGGGGTATATCATTTTCAGGACTTCTTGGGCGGCCACTATGGGGCCCAAAGATAAGTTCCCTAAAGATTCCCGCATAACTTCTTTGAGGTAAAAGGAAGTGAACGTATTCTGGCTTTTCCATATACCTGCTTGAAGAACCTGGTTGACTGACCGATTCTTTCTGATGACTAGGGAGGTCCCTACTGCCCTCAGGTCATGGGCAATCTGTGTGGTCCATGTCGCAGGCTCTGCGGATGACTTCCATTGTCCAGTAAGAAAAGGAATTCTTAGTGATGGGCTACCTTTAGTAGAGATGAACAACCACTTTAATTCTGGTCGAAGATGTTCGGTTCTCTTGAGGTAGGTCCGGATGGCTTGTACCGGGCATAGAACTGTTTCAGTCTATTCTCCCCCTGCAAATTCGTCTAAGGATGGAACACTAAAGGACCAGAATCTAGGGTCGGATTTGGCAGGATCTTTGTTTTGGCAATGAATTGAGGCATGAAAGTGAAGGAGACCTCTTTCCATCCTTTGGAATGGGCGACTCTATAAGAGATGGCATGTAACTCCCCTACTCTCTTGGAAGATGTCAGGGCTAGCAGAAAAAACTGTCCTCTAGGAGAGGTCCTTCAGATGTGCCTCTCGGAGAGGTTCGTAAGGGGGACCCCTCAGAGAGTTCAGGACTAATGCCACATCCCGCGGAGGAGAACTGATTTCCCTGGGGGGGGCATGATCTTTGAAGTGCCTGAAGAGCATGGAAATTTCCTGTGAAAGGGCTAGGACCATGCCCTTCAGAGAAAACACCTGATTTAGAGCTGCCCTATAGCTTTGTACTGCCGAGAGGGAGATCTTCCTGGACTTCCTGAGGACGTGGAAGGAGGCGATCTCAGGAATGGTGGCTCGAACTGGGACTAACTTCCTGGAGTGGCACCATTTGCAAAGGCGCATTTCCCTTGATAAAGGTTAGCTGAGGATGAGCAAATAGGAGCGGACATGTCCTCAACCACTTCTCTGGGAAAACCCTTCTTTAGGAGGATCTGGACCATAGTCTGAACGCGTGAAGATTGAGTGCTGAAGGGTTCTTGTGCCAAGGCCCGTTGATGGGTGGATACAGAAGATCTGGTCTTCCCTGAAGGGCCAGAGGCTCTTCTACTGCTAGCTCGAGGGCGTCCGGAAACCATGGGGCTTCGGGCCACCAAGGAGCGATCAAAGTCATCCGAAGGTAGGATGCGTGTCTTGCTCTGAGGTACCTTCTGGAGCAAGGGAAATGGTGGGAAAGCGTAGGAGTCCAGGTTGTCCCAACTGTGCAGAAGAGCGTTTTCTCCTGCTGTCAGAGGATCCAGGAAAGGGCTGAAATATTGGGAGTTGGTGATTCCATCTCATTGCAAAAAGGTCCACTAGAGGGGAGCCCCATTTGCTGAGGATGAAGTTCGCTACTTCTCGATAGAGGGACCATTCTGTGTTGATTATCTGATTCTTCCTGCCGAGGTGGTCCGCCCAGACATTCCTCTTCCCCGGGATGTAACGGGCTTTGAGTGACACCTGGAGATTCTTGGCTAGGTTGAGGATGTCCATCATCAGAAGGCATAGTTCCTGGGAGACTGTGCCCCCCTTGCTCGTTCAGGTAGGGTACTACCGAGGAGTTGTCCGACATTATGCCCACTACTTTTCCTGAGACTTGATCCTTGAAGTGACGGAGAGCCAGGAGTACTGCTTTCAACTCAAGCCAATTGATATGGGCTGTCCGCTCGACTGTGGACCAGGAACCGCTGATGTGATCGTCGTTGAGGTGGGCTCCCCAGCCCTCCTTGGAGGCATCGGAGAACAGGAGGACTTCGGGGGGAGATGGGCCGAGGGGCATCCCCATGAGAAGGTTGCATGGGCCTTCCACCAGAGAAGAGAATCCTTGACTTCTTCGGTGAGGGAGATGTGTTGTAGGGGTTCTCCCTCTTGCGGGGCCCATTGAGACTTGAGGAGCCACTGTAGCGGTCGCATTCTTTGTCTACTCCAGGGGATTAATTTCTATATGGAGGCCATATGGCCCAGGAGGATTTGGCATTGTGTAGCCGTCAGGAACCTGGTCGATAGTGCCTGTGCAACTAGAGAAGCGAGATTCGGGATCCCCTTTCCTACTAGGAAGGATTCCATTAGGGAGGAGTCCAGGACCATACCCAGGTACGTGACTCTCTGTTCTGGTAAGAAATCTGACTTTTCCGGGTTGACTACTGTGCCCAATTTCAGGACAAAGGTTAGGACCATTCTCAGGTGTTCTGGCATAGCTGGGCGGAATGCATCTTGGAGGTCCAGCGACACCATGAAGTTCCCTTCCCTGATAGACGCCCTTACGGACTCTGGGGAGGCCATTCGGAACTTTGTCAGGGAAAAGGAACTTGTTGAGTGGAGACAAATAGATGACTGGTCTCCACACCCCTGTTGTCTTTTCTACTAGGAATAGCCGTGAGAAGAACCCTGGGTCCGGAGTCGAGACTTCCACTAAAGTTCCTGTCTGGAGCAAAACGGAGGATTCCTCCGCTAGGGCCCGCCCGCGAGCCGAGTCCGGGTGGAAGCTGCTGACTTGGATGGGATAGAGGGAGAGGTTTGGGACAGTGGAAAAGGGAAGACAATAGCCCGTCTTAATGACTCAGTAGGTCCAGTCTTCCGCCCCGGCCTCTTCCCATGCTCTCCAGTAGAGGGAGAGGCAACCCCCTATCCTGTGCAGAGGGGCTGGCGAATTCCTAGGAGTCCTGTGGGGGAGTCCGGAGCCTCTATAATGTTTGCGTCTAGGATCTCGGAGTCCACCATATCCGGGGGAATCAGCGTGTGGGTGAGCATAAATCTCCCTGAGGAGGGGGTCACTGGGGTCCCCGAGGATGGTGTCTCTCCTGCGGGACTCGAAGTTGGCCCAGGACGTTGAGAGACAGGAAACCTGATGCTTCAGGGCTCTGCTCGCGCTTGCCAAAAAGCCTGGAGGTCGCATTCTTCCTGGGGTTGTAGTGCGGGTAAGAACCCCCACGCCGAGGCAAGGAGGCGTTCTAGCCAGGAGTTCACCGCCAGGGACAGAGCCAGTGATTGAAGGTGGTTGCTGACTTCCCTGCCAGAGAGGAGGACGTTTCGTCTGCGCAGCGACTCGGCGTCCGCCTTAACCAGCTCTGGTAACCTCGCCGGGATCGAGGCTGCTCCGAGGGTTGACCCCGATGGGGTGTAGAAGCGCTTCTGGTGTTCCAATGGGACCGGAAGCCAACGCGTCTTCTCGGTCGTCCTTGTTGCGAGAGCGTCGGAGGCCTGGGCCATGGCTCTCGCCGTCTGCGTACTCCATGGAAGGTGGAGGGGAGGAGGCTGGGCTTTCTGAGAGTTGGCCGTCATGAAGATGTCAGACTCGAATGTGGCTTCCTCTTCTTTCGGGTGGCCCAGTCGATTCGCCCTCCGAACCCTCGCGAGGACGTCCGAGAAGGAAGGTGGGACCACCATCGAGGATTCCGACTGGGAAACGGGAGGGGAAAGGGAGCGTGGCCCCCCCCCCCCTACGGAGCTGTGGACATCGTCGTCGGCGTAGGAGGGGTCGGGACGGGCAGAGAGGAACCTCACGCTACCATCCCGGTCACTGATGGGTACAGAGGGGGGCCGAGCAAGTGGAAGATGGTCGAGGGGGGCCCTTGGGGGCGGTGACTCCTCACGAGCTTCCGTGCGGTGCACGAACCGCGCTTGAGAAGCGCGGAAAAAGCTGGCGACAATCGAAGCGGATTGCTTGATTTTCGGCACCGACGTAAACATGGAGAGATGTTAACGCGGTCACTACTGCGAAGAGAATGGTTATAGTGTGCGAGACTTGTGGTGGAGGGCAAGGGCCCCCCCCCCTTGCCCCAATGGGGCCCCTTACTGAGGATAAGCGTTGCCCAGACCCACAGAGTGAGGATTTTAATTTCGCAGTAGAAATATTCGCGCTACGCGAGAGTATCCTAGTGTAAGGAGTACCGAAGAGTTTGTATTCTTCGGAACAAATGTTGAAAAAAGTGAACACCGAAGATGATTGTGAATCACTGTAAAGCGATCTCAATAAAGTATGGGAATGGAGTAGGAAGTGGGAGATGGAATTCAACATTAAGAAGTGTAGTATAATGGAATTTGGATGAAGCAAAAAAAAAAGAATAGTGGGATATACATTGGGAGAGGAAGAAATTAAAAAAGTGGAAAAAGAGAAGGACCTAGGAGTCATTATTATGAATAATATGTCCCCTGAGAAACATATATACAAAATTTTTGGAGAAACTTATAACTTAATAAGACCAATCAAAGTAGCATTTACATACCTGGACAGAGAAATGGTGAAGAAAATACTAATCACTTTGATAAGACCAAAATAGTATGCAGCGACGACATGGTCACCAAGTACAAAAAAATGTATAACAAAACTTGAAAGAATACAAAGAGCAATTACAAAGTTGGCACCAATGCTCTCAGAACTATCTTATGAGGAGAGGCTGGCCAAACTTGAACTACAGACATTAGAGCAAAGAAGCGAGAGGAGACTTGACAACTATTTATAGAATCATGAAAGGCATGGAAACTATTGATAGAGAGGATCTAATAAAATAGGATAGTAGAGATACAAGAGGACATGGAAAGAAAATCAAGAAAGAAAACTATAGAAAAGACCTGAAAAAGAACAGCTTTCCCTTCAGGAAACAGATTAGATGAGAATGTGGTGTGTACAAAAATGATACACGAATTTTAAAAACAATCTAGATAAAACGAGATATGGAGACAGGACACCACAAGCATAGCTCCCCTTCCCATAAAATACAACTAGGTAAATACACACACACACTTCATACACATCAAAACTCATTTAATGTCCCTGCCATCTCAATACCTTGTGGATGAAGGCTCATCCCTATCCCCTACTACACAGCTCAGATCAAAAGCAATGGAGTAAGACATATGCTCCACAGCAGGACCCAAAAGCTAGAGCTGGTTTACCCCTGCCACTTTATATGGTGATTTCCACTCCTTATCCACTCAAGAAAATTTACTGAGCAGATGAGAGAATCCCATAACCCCTTCCATATGATGATGCCTACATAGGCATCATGAGGCACGAGTAGGTATATGAGGATGCTGGTGTTGGTGTCTTGATTATATTTATTTTGTAGTTGTAGCTGAGTGACCCCCATATTCTGTGAACTGGCTTGATCATATTTTCTGTGGTTATTAATATTCAGAGTGAAAGAGAACAAATAATACAGCTATAACTTTATATTTATATTGTGATGCATCACTGAATCATCGTACATCAGGCAGCTGATGCTGCCCACAAGAATTTGAGTTGTACTTAATAGATTAAGGCCGTATGACCTACCAAAGCATTTCAGTTAAGTTCTGTGTGTTCTTTGTTAGTATGTGGGTGAGTTGAGTTTATTATCTATCCAGGCTCACCTTAGTAAACATACACATGTACACCAAAAGGCCCTTTCCCCCCTCATAACAGGAGTGACCAACTCAAAGTGTATATCCATTCTTCACCTATCCAAAACCCCTTTGATGTTCCATCTATCTTAGCTCCTTGTTGATGAAGGGTCATCTCTGTCCCTGGTCCACTGCTCAGGTTAGAAGCAATGAAGCAAGAAACAGTGCCTTGTAAGACCTGAAGCTAATTTAACCCAACCCATCACTTCATCACATGGTTCAAGGGAACAACAGTAGTATAAAAGTATCATCCAATACTGGCCTCTAAACTCCATACTACACCTAACTCCCCTAGATGTATACCCAACTGTAAAATTCACCCCACATTTTGCACAACCACAATAATAGGACTGTATTCAGGCCACCATCCAGCTTTCAGTACCAACACAAAATAAGTCTGGCCATAGAATCAAATTGCCCCAGGTCCAATCACCAAACAGAAGACACAGAATCCTACACTGCCTACTCTAGCCTTACCCATACAACAACACATTATCTCTTCTTTGAGTGATTTATAAACCAAAATCCAGTGGTCACTGCTGGTTACCTGGGTGCCTTGGGTCCTGCAAGAAAGACCAAAGACAACCTACTGGTTGATTGATTGATAATGATAGCTTCAAGAAGAAGGCTAAGTAAGTCTATTATAGTCTGCACTCCAAGGAGTCTGTTCAGGATGTGGCATATGTTGTGATCTACCAGCCATTCTGCCAAATCAACCTTAATAAATGCCTCTCTCTCTCACTCTCTCTCTGTCTCTCTCTCTCTCTTATTTCCCATCTATGTGTTATTTGAAATATATTTATTTTTGTATAATATAATGATTATAACTTTTTAGGATTATAACAGCGATTACCCACCCCATCCTATTTATCTCACCTGTGACAACTTGGCAACATGGGGAAAAAGCACATTATACCATACAGCTTCCTTTACTATGTACACATACATACATACATACATATGCCAAGGGCTCTCTCCCTTACAAGGGAGGTAGCTGAAGTCAAAAGGAATAATTCCACTCCCATCCATTTCATCCCCACTCATTCCACCCCTATTCACCACCCCTCCCTCCCTTTTATCTTGGCTCCTTCTGGATAACAGGTCATCCCTGCATCTTGCCCATCGCCCTGGGTCAGAAGCAATGCAGCAAGACACAGCACATCCACAGCAAGGCTGCTTTATTTAATTGGCAACCCCCCTCTCCATCCCCTCATTGAAGAAGGGGAGAAGTCCCTTTGGGCTGTGTCAAAATATCATTCACACAGAATCACTCCCTAACCTCTCCCCCCCCATCCCCCACCCACTCTTTTCCATGCATCACAGTACAAACTCATTCTCCATCACTCCATCTTCTGCCAACTCACTTCCTTCCTCAACAGACCTCCCCCTCTTGCTCAATGCCCCTTTTACCCCATCCACCCATCTCATCCTCAGTCGTCCACTTAAGTTCACTCTATCCACCTCTGCCTTCCACACTTCTTTTACTAATCTTTCTTCACTTATGTACTATGTGCACAATATAAAAAATCAAATAGCACATAGGAAATAAGAGAAGGAGAGGAATGTACATGGCTAGTAGTAAATCATGACATATGCCACACTCTGAATGGACTCCTTGGAGCATAGACTTTAGTGCTCCTGAAAAGTGCATCAGAGAAAAAAGAAAGAAAAGAAAAAAAAATAAACTAAAGAAAAAATAATAAATATTAGTATTAATAATAATTACGTACAGTAGAGCCTTACCGATATGGAAACAACTTCAGTATTTTTCTCAAGCTTAGCTATCTGTTTTCCAACGTGACTGAGCGTCTTCGATATGGCATCACTTTTTCGGGTAATAATTGAGAAAGGAAAATAGTTATTAGCACAAGTTTCTTCATTCACACAACATGAAAAATAAATAATTCAATGTTTCAATCAATCCAAACCCTTTTATACTGGAACAAGATGTCTAACTTTGTGGGTCCTTCATCAGGAGGAGCCTTGAAGTCCCTGAAGAGAAGAAAAGTCCCAGGTCTGTCTCCAAAAGGTGTCTTTGTTGTATGATTGACCCGATGAGCTGTCAAGAAGAACACCCTGATGAACCTGCAGAATCTGGAGGTTTGGAAGTTAATCTGGTGTAATATACAATGTTATGAGGTTTCTATATCATAAGAGGTTCTCTATCTGTATATTGGAAAAACAAAGTTTACATTCAATGTATAATTCCTATGATCTTTTGATATCAAACTTTGGAAATGCAAAGGCAATGGAAACAAAGCTAAAGACTGCATAAATTGAAAGATATTAATGCTAGGAATAACACTGAAGGACAGGAAAAGAGCAAACTAGTGATACTGTAGAGGAGCAGAAGTGAAACTGAATGACATAGCAAGTATCCAGAGGGGGGAAGCATTACTGACTGGATGCCACAAAATGGAAACCTGAGTGAAGGGGATAGGATGTGATAGCGAAGTTTTTTGGGAGTGATGTGGCTGAGAGTTGCTCAATTGTGCAGCTTATGGAGGAAGTTAAGTAGTGGATTTTGAATGTCTGATTCAGTGACATAACAATTAAAATTACGGACACTAACATAAAACATTTTCTCTGAATAAGGGTTTTGGACAACAGAAGGAAAACAATTCAAAAGAACCACAATGATCTACACTTCCACAGCTAGGTTCGCAAATCAGTAAAACATAAAACACTTTACACGCTACACAAAAAACATTGAGAGAAATAACATGTCCACCCCAATCATTCAGTGATGTGCTGCCAATACTGCATGGTAAATATAGGAATATCATAATTAAGTCACACCCTTATAAAGGGGGAAATACCCATTAGCGCATATTTATGTATGAGAAACTCCTTAATACTCTGAAATGCTAAATTTACAATCACTGTAAAATCCTGGCTATGATCTAGATGTGAAACCTGAGAACTGACAAAAGTTATGGATCTAAGTAGTGCAGAAGATTAGAGAGGTCGCTGCTGGGAATAACACTAACTGGGTGATATTATAAGAGAATCTGCTCCCAAGGATTGGTGCCACCTGCATACATGCTAGTGGCAAGGTCCTTTTGTAGTGGTTTAGCCCCCAACTCTTGGGGCTGGTGAGGTAGTTGTTGTTGTTGTCGTTCCCTAGACTGTCTGTCCGAGCAGTCCCGTCTCCCCAAGGAAGGCCACAGCCGAAACTGGGTTTTCCCACAAATCCTTTATAGAGTGTATGTTGTGTTGTTTGCGTGCATGATTGTGTATAATGCAGTCTTCCATTATGTGTTGTATGGTATGGGGTGAAGTGTTACATCCTGGGCAGGTCCTGGAGCTGCAACGTCTACGTCGTGGGACCACCCCCCAACCCCAAGAGTTGGGGGCCAATCAGCAGCAACCACCCCTGGCCATCAGCTCTACGCAGATGGTGAGGTAGTTCCATGAGAAGCTGTAGATGCCGCCATACCAGGCTTTGACACCACCACACCAGTTTTCGATGGCATCAATTCAGATAAGCCCCTACACAGAATACTTCTCATACCACTAGACATTAGTAAAATTTTCGTTGCCATCTCCTGTCACAATCTCATAAGCAATATATACAACACAAACGTACACAATAATACCAAAAAATGACTGGCCAATTATCTTTCGTAGCGCGCAGTCATCCACAGCTGATAATTGATCCTGGAGAGGCTTAGTTCACAAAACTGGCTGGTCCTATGTACTTTCCCACTACTCTTAGTTAATTAGGTAATCTTTATGGTCCTCTCATTGTTGATGCAAAACTGAATATTTACCAAAAACTTCGCTATTCTAACTTCTTCCCGAATTCTTGGAGGATTAAACAAAATAACCCTCGATAAAATGAGCGTATCAACATTATATCACACTGAAAAGATTTACATTGGACCACGAGTTACCTCCTCTAATGTGTGTATGCTGGGCATCAGCATATTCAAAACACTGCGCAATACTTCCTACCCTTTAGAAAGTCTGTGTTTATCTTTGAATACATAGTAATATAAACATGATCAATGTCAACTCTATTTTTCATCTTGAATGTCAACTTCAAAGGAGTCCTCAGATCTAATGGTACTATGACTTTTCATCCCTCATCATTTTATCACATGAAATTTCATCATCTGACAGTTAACCATTCATCTTTTCATCACAAAGACATTTCATCACTTCACAGTTAAACACCTCGACAGTTAATCATTGCTCATTCCATCATATGACATTTAATCAGATAATCAGTCTTTTTTAACAATAGCTACAGCACATACTGTATGTATACCAATACTGGGGGATTAGTGATTTATATTGGAAAGTGTCAAAACATTTGCTGGAACTAATGTACAATAAAACAAGTAATACCATTCACGGAGTGTAGGTTTAAGGGTATAGACATATTCATGAGCAGATCTAGGCCTGTCACTTAGATCTGTTAACGACCGTTTAAATAGTGGTGGATTATTGACGCAAAGTATCATGGACATGCAACACAATAGAAACACAATGAGTTTAAAATGTATTGTCTTCTAATAATATTTTCAAACAATTTTTTATGCTCCTTGACAGAACATTTATATATAAAATACTATATGTTGATGTAGTTTTCTTAAAATTAACTATCATATATGAAAAATTGCAAGCATTTACAGTTATACGATTGTGGTGAAAAGTAGTACTGATGAAATGTAATGGCGATGAAAAGTCCAGAGGTGAAATGCATTGGTGATGAATTGTCTGATGATGATCTGACACATGATTAAAAGTACAGACGCTCCTCTACTTACGTTCATTCGTTTTACATTTTTTCGATTTTATGTTTGAACCGACTGTAAAAAAAAAATTGTAAAAAAAAAAAAAAAAAAATTGAGTGGTTTTTTTAGTTTAGCGCACTCTCTGTAGTTCAAACGATACTTACGCATGACGCTGCGTCCATTGTTTACATGGCACAAACGACAGACTGAACGTGCCTTGCCTCATCCTCCTCCTCCTCCTCCACCATCTCAATTTATGTTGCTTGAATTTAATTTATTTGAAATTAATGTTATTATTTTACAATGTTATGTGTATAATTAATGATTTAGGGGTGTTTTATAACATACGGTAATAGAATTTACGGATGTATAGTACAGTAACAACTTATGTTCATTTTCAACTTACGTTCGGCCGTTCGGAACGTAACTAAAACGTAAGTTGAGGAGCGTCTGTAGTATGATGATGTGTCGAGTGATTAAATGACAAGTGATGAAATGTCACCTAACCGATCTAACTATAGTAAACCCTTGACATAGCGGACGATATGGGGACAGGGGTCTGTTGTTATATCCAAAGATCCGTTATAACCGAGGATCCGTTATATCCAATGGAAATACAGGACAGATTCGTTATACAGTATCCCGAAGTTTGTCAGGTATTCGAAATTAGTAGGATTAGAAATTACAGTAAACCCTTGATATAACATTTGATATGGGGGACAGGGGTCTATCATTATATCCATTATAACCGAGGATCCCTCACTATAACGGATGAAAATCCTTTACAACGAGTGTTTGTCTGGTCATATTTTTTGTCCGTTATATCTGATATCCGGTATATCGAGATCTGTTATATCGAGGACTTACTGTACATAAAATTTCAAGAAGTCATAGAGTACTGTACTTCTTTTAATCATTTAGTAACTTCTCCTCTGAGAAGGTTCACTATGAAATTTTGTGTTGAAACTTCACTGGTGTCAATTCCTTTAGGCCATACCCAATGGTAGCTTGCACACTGCCATTTAGTAAATGCCAAGAAATAATTCTAGGCATTAGTTTAATACTAACAACTGTAAATTCCTAAATTGTCACTAAAGGCGACGAATTCACTAGAATATCCCCAAAAAGCCACAATCCCCAGATTGTCACTAAATGCATGAAAAAGTCCCAATCTGGGGACAAAATCTTTATAAGAGGGAGCTGTGGACAGAAGTGGAAGATACTGTAGAAGTGATAACAGAGACAAGTGGGCTTTGGCAACCCAAGTAAACAAATAGATTCATTATTTAATTAACAAGGAAAATAAAGTTATAAAATAAATAGATGTAATTAATACACAAGTAAGTGAAGAAGTAAATACTGTGAAGAGATGAAATATACAAGGATGCAGGAGTGTCAGAGTTTGGCATAGTCATGCAACTCATGATGATGTTGCGAGAAAGTCTTGTTTAGCAATGGATTTCAAGCAATTGATGACTTGTGTAGAGTACGTACCTTGTAAAGCCATTCTGAGAAAACTTCTGTAAGCTCTCTTCTGTATTAAAATCAGCTTGTATAATTCCCTGGACAACAGTATCCTGCATGTGGGAAAATTACTTATAGATATTTCAACCTACAGAAGCTCCCTACATCATGAAAATTTGAAGAGTATTGCCATTCATTGTTTTAAGTGTACACACAAATATATATCAGTGAAGGAAGAATAACGAGGGAGACAAACCGGTGAATTGTTTGATAAATATGTTATGTGTTTAACACCTCAAGTAATTAATTTTCTTATTTTCAAAAGATTCACATTCCTCCTCTCAATGTATGCTAGTCTTATAGATCAGAAAGGTTCCTAAATGTGCACTCTTTTTTAACATGTGGCATTAGTAACCTACAGTACTTGCATGAAGAGAGAAATTAGTGATTCTCACAAGAAAATTATGTATTCTTTTATGAGTACCTCATCCCCCCCCCCCTACACACACACCCAGCTTGGTAACCTCCGCTCTTGACTCTGTTCTTCCGCTCCTTACAGTCCCCCAGAAAAACCATACCTTCTCCTCATGATTTCCTGTCCCACCACCCAGTGTTGCTTGCCTAACCTCTACTCTATCCCAATTTTCCCCTTGCCCTCACTTCTGTTGTTCTTAACTCCTTCATACACATTCCATTAGTGCTTCTAGTGGTTGTCGTAGTTTCCATTGCCCACATATCAACCACACTTCAGCAGTGTTACCAGTGTCTGCACGTTGACAATCTTCGACGGTGCAGCGCGGTCTTGTAAATAGGTGTTGACTCTCTCCAGGAGAACCTCGACACTGTCCCAATCCTCTTCCCGGCGCGACTTGCCCTCCTCCAAGTTTGGTGTGAAGTCACGGTACCCGAGAAGAATTCGAATTCTTTCTTGCTCGCTCTCACTCGTTCTCCTGAGCCACACTCGAAGTCCTCTGTGGATTAAAAGAGTTCTTCAGCAGTGTGGTCATTCATCCATCACAGACACTTAAATATTTTTACCTATACAAGCAGGGTTGCCAGATGAAAATTTAACTGTAAGCCAAGAAACTTAAAAAAAAAAAAAAAAAAAAAAACAGAAATATGCCAAACCATGCTAAAGAACGCAAAAGAAAAAAATGCCAACACATATAAACTTTATTATTATCCATACCTCATAGAATTTTTTTCAGATAAAGATCATCCACATCCTTTTCACTTTCAGGAGTAGAAAAGTTGCCATAAAGCTTCTCAGATGTGAATTAGCATTTCTTGAGGTGCTTGGAGGCGTCTGCAGCCTTTGCCACTGAGCAGTAAGTTCGCTCTTATTCTGACGATTGCATCAAGAAGATCTAGCTGCATTCTGCTTCGAGCCTTTGTTTCAAGATATGCTACAAGTGAAAAAATTCTTTCAACTACAGCATTACTGACTGGAGTTATTAGACAGCTAAGAGCAAAGGTGGCTAGCTCTTTAAATGACTGATGTTCAAGAACACCTACCCAGAATTGTTCAGTGTCTGAAGGTACTCCATTTGTATTGAAAGGAGCTTCTTCTTTCCAATTTGCAAAAGGAAGTTTTTGATATTGTTCTTCAATGATACTTGTGTTTTCTCCTGCTATATGAATGAAAGGCATTTCTGAAAAGGCTGGTCTTGAAAAATGTAATTTTTGCAGGAAAATTAATTTTTCCCTGATACAAACTCCTTGGTACTCCTTACCATAGGTGAGGTTACCAGAGCTGGTCAAAGTGGACGCGGAATCACTACGCAGAAGAAATGTCCTCCTTTCCGGTAGAGAAGTCAGAGACCACATTCAATCCCTGGCTCTGTCCCTTGCGGTGAACTCCTGGCTGGAACGCCTCCTTGCCTCAGTAATGGAGTTCTTACCCGAACTGCAACCCCAGGAAGAATGCGACCTCCAGGCTCTATTGGAAAGTGTGAGCAGAGCCCTGAAGCATCAGGCTGCCTGCCTCTCAACGTCCTGGGCCAACTTCGAGTCCCGCAGGAGAGAAACCATCCTCGGGGACCCCAGTGACCCCCTCCTCAAAGAGATTTATGCTCCATTGAAGAGGGCCCCCCTTCTCATCCACACACTGATTCCCCCGGAAATGGTGGACTCGGCAATCGCAAGCGCGAACCAATTGATGCATAACAGAGCCATCGAGAGAACAGCCGTCCCTAGCTCGAGGCCAAGGACCAGCCCCCCATCATCCCCTAGGTCCTCTCAGACGCAGAGGCAGCCTTTTCATCACCCTAAGAGAGAAGAAAGGCCACCCCCCCATTCAAAGTCGAAAACACAGAATGAAAAGCCCCGCCCCTTTCCGAATAGAGAACAGAGGCGCAAACATCATCGAGGCTCCGCACCCCCTCCCCCCCCGCAGAAAATTCTAGGAATTCGCCTGCCCTCCTGCAGAGGATAGGAGGTTGCCTCTCTCTCTACTGGAGGGCATGGGAGGAGGCCGGGGCAGACGACTGGACCATACAGGTCATCAAGGCAGGCTATCGCCTTCCTTTTCACACCGTCCCCAGCCTCTCCCCCTATCCCATCCAAGTCAGCAGCTACGATCCGGACTCGGATCGCGGGTGGGCCCTAGCGGAGGAAATCTCCGCTCTGCTTCAGAAAGGAGCTCTAGAGGAAGTCTCGACTCCAGACCCAGGGTTCTACTCAAGGCTATTCCTCGTAGCAAAGGCAACAGGGGGGTGGAGACTAGTCATCGATCTGTCTCCTCTCAACACGTTCCTTTCCCTGACGAAGTTCCTAATGGACACCCCAGGGGCCGTAAGGGCGTCTATCAGGGAAGGGGACTTCATGGTGTCACTGGACCTCCAAGATGCCTATTTCCAGATACAAGTGCATCCCTCATCCAGAAAATTCCTCAGAGTCATCCACAAGGGCACCACCTTCCAATTCACCTCCCTATGCTTCGGCCTTTCCACAGCACCCCAAGTCTTCACCAGAGTGTTCAAACTCGTCTCAGCGTGGTCCCACTCCAAAGGAATTCACCTACTCCGTTACCTGGATGATTGGCTGATCCTGGCACAGTCTGCCCAGCTATGCCAAGAACACCTGGGAATGGTCCTAGCCTTCGTCCGCAAATTGGGCACCATAGTCAACCAGACGAAGTCAGATTTCATTCCAAGACAGAGAGTCACATACCTGGATATGGTTCTGGACTCTTCCCTAATGAAGTCCTTCCCAGTAGAGAAGAGAATCCAGAATCTCACTTCTTTCGTTGTACAAGCACTATCGACCGGGTTCCTGACGGCAAAACAGTGCCAAGTCCTCCTGAGCCATATGGCCTCCGTCGAGAGGTTAATCCCCAGGAGCAGACTAAGAATGCGACCGCTACAGTGGCTCCTCAAGTCTCAGTGGTCCCCGCAAGGGGGAAACACCCGACAACGCATCACCCTTACTGGAGAAGTTAAGGATTCTCTTCTCTGGTGGAAGGACCCGTGCAACCTGCTCGTGGGGATGCCCCTCGGCCCATCTCCCCCCGAAGTCCTCCTATTCTCCGATGCCTCCAAGGAGGGCTAGGGAGCCCACCTCAACGACGATCACGTCAGCGGTTCCTGGTCCACAGTCAAGCGGACAGCCCATATCAACTGGCTAGAGTTGAAAGCAGTACTGCTGGCTCTCCGTCACTTCACAGATCAAATCTCGGGGAAAGTAGTGGGCATCATGTTGGACAATTCCTTGGTAGTAGCCTACCTGAACAAGCAAGGTGGCACAGTCTCCCAGGACCTATGCCTTCTGACTATGGACATCCTCAATTTAGCCGAGAATCTCCAAACTTGGAGATTCTCGGCTAAATTGTGTCACTCAGAGCTCGCTACATCCCAGGGAAGAAGAATGTCTGGGCAGACCACCTCCGCAGAAGGAGTCAGGTAATCAGCACAGAATGGTCCCTCCATCGGGAAGTAGCGAACTTCATCATCAACAAATGGGGCTCCCCTCTGGTGGACCTTTTCGCCACCAGATGGAATCAACAGCTCCCAATTTCAGCCCTCTCCCGGATCCGCTGGTGGCAGGAGAGGATGCTCTTCTGCAAAGCTGGGACAATCTCGACACCTACGCTTTCCCACTGTTTCCCTTGCTACAGAAGGTGCTCCAGAGAGTAAGAAACGCATCCAACCTTCGGATGACTTTGATCGCTCCCTGGTGGCCGGAAGCCCCATGGTTTCCAGACGCCCTCAAGCTAGCAGTAGAAGAGCCCCTGGCCCTTCAAGGAAGACCCGACCTTCTACATCAACCGATCAACGGGGCCTGGCACAAGAACCCGTCAGCTCTTGCGCTTCACGCGTAGGGCTCAGGTTTGATAAACTTTTGAAGGTATTTTTTGCTGAAGGAAGTCTATGTGTAAACTGATTGAGAGCTTCTAGCATTGACATGCATCTTTCTTTAACAATTTTTACTTCTTAACAAGCCTCAGTGCTGTTGTTTTTCTGCTTTAGATATTTTTCACATTCCACCAAAAATTTAATACCAAAATCAACCTGTTCAAGGTTTCTTTTATGCCCTTTGCCATCAAATAATCTGCTTTGAAGACTCTTTTCATGTAAAAAGATTTGTTTGTAGAGGTCCTGCACAAATGGTGTAGCAAACTGAAAGTATAATTGGTTTTTGTGGCACATGAATATTTCTTCAAGTTGCCTACTTTGCACCAACTGTAGCATTGCCAGGGTTTACACATGAAAAATATGCCTTAAGTTCTTCCCAGTTCATCAATATGTTCAATAAAACCTTTCCACGAACAAGCCACCAAGGAGAAGAAGGCTTTTCGAATGGGAGAGGCACAGTCTGTGTTGGCTGTGAATCTGGAACCGTATTCATTATCTGAAACAACTCTTTGTTTGCTTCTCGTCATAACTATTATGAAACCAGTTAGGTACTTCTGTCAACATGTAGCCAACATTCCAGGTAGCTTGTCCAGTGCATACTGAATGCATAGTGCTAGAGAATGGCATGTGCATTTGAGCTGTATGCAGGAAGGAGATGCATTTCTAAGCCTAGACCATAAAGAGTTATTGCATCCAACCATCATTACCATGTTTAACATGGTGCATCTAACATGATGTTAGATGCACCATCGGATGCAAACCCAATGCAGTTTCCAAGATTCTGACCATAATTTTTAATTTCATTATCAATTAAATTGAATAGATTTTCACCTGTAGCATCAACAATTGGAAATAAACCAGTCACAATTTCCTTTGTCACATCACTGAAGAATCTAATCAAAATACACAGTTGCTTATGTGTGGAAACATCTGTAGACTCACCACAATCAGGGCATATTTCTTGTTTTCAAAATCACTAATTAGTTCAGCTTTTAGAGTAGGAGAAATAACATCTTTTATCAAACATGAACATTTTGTTCTATGCAATTTAATGTGTTCTAGCGTACTACCTTGTCCAAATTCAGCAATTATTTCACTGTTGTGGTCAACTGCATGTATTGCACTATGTCTATAGTGACTATCACTATGGCAAGTAAGTTTTACTTACAGCCAACTTCAGCTCTGCAGCTTTAATTTTGTCACCTACATCTTTTTTCTGATTTAGTAGTTGTGATATTTATCATATTCAGTTGCATTTGTCCTTTCACCGGTACTTTTTTTTTTTTTTTTTTGCTTCTCAGACTTTTCATGGTTTTGCAAATTACTATCTTGACGAAATGTTACAGTGGCATAATTTGCAGTATGCTGATTCAGTACCATCACTATCTTTCTTAAGCCACAAATGTGTCTTCTCCCAGTTGCTGTAATATTTCCGATTAGTATCATAAAAAGTTTTCCATTTCTTCGATGACATGGCTAGGTAAGGTTGCTGTATCTATATGAACCACACGAAAAAAATCAGTATCACATAATTTATAGAGTACAACTACAATACTATAAAGAACATTTCACATGTAGTTTTCTAATCTCGTGTACAAACTCTCCACAATGTACACTTTCAAGATTGGAGACCAACTAAAAATTAAAGTCGAATCACCAATTTGAAGCATGTACAATCAGTGCTTGCAATGCATATATACTGATATATTGGTATCGTCACAATAAGACATATATATCTATCACGTTTAAGGCATTGTGCACTCTAAGTATCAACTGTTGCAAAGAAAATAAACACAAGGAAACTAAACTAAATCATCCGTAAACACAACGTCAGTCAGCTCGGCTTAATGTTAATGGGGACACGTGAGAAACATACGCCTCTTCTAAGTTCCCGCCTTACGTAAACAAGGCTCAATTCATACGGGGGTCAGAGATCACGAATCCATTACAGAAAGGACGACCTCACGAGACAGAAAGTGTTATGGGCTGATAAGGTACCCAGCGCGCGACGCGATGACGAAAACTAGTATCACTAGTATCACTGTCTAGTGGTGATGATGCCGTCGTCAAACCAATCACCACATAGCCCCCCCTTAAAAATGGCTGTCTAATACGTAAAATCATACACTCAAAATTGTTTTTAATGCAATAACACAGAAAATTTGCATGATACATTCCAATTTATAATAGATTTTGCAAAAGTTGAACTAAATACCACTCTAATACAGCTAATTACAAAGCAATAAAGCATGAGCGAGCTTCACGTATACACGCACACTCAAACACATGTTACTGCGAATTATTACTGGTCACTGCAATTGTGCTAAATTCAAAACTTCATCGCAATAACTTTGGTCAACATTGTTGACCAAACAAACAATAAATGTTTATCGCCAAGTAAATTGGGAAAAGAAACCAAAACAAAGTAAATATGCAAAAAAAGACCAAACGGAAAAAGTATTGTCTATCTAGAAATGTATAAAAAATACTGCCCCAAGCTAATTCAGAATAAGCCAAGAAAAAAGCCAAAACGCCAAATAATTTTTCCCACGCCAAACTGCTTTAAAATAAGCCAGAATTGCAAATTCTGGCGTCAAAAAAGCCAACCTGGCAACTCTGTGTACAAGTACTTCAAAACAAAAGTTAAAGACAGCTAACGTTATCAACATTGCATCCTTGCTTTAATGTTTGGTGACCTAGAGAAAAAATATTTTCATATAAATTTAATGTACAGTTGGTGCTCCAAAAGTGACGAATTTCAGAACATACTCATAGCCATATAATAGACCACTTTGATGGGAAAAAAGTACTAATTGTTAAACAACACGGCTTTCGGCTTTCACTTGGCAAAGGGGTGAATTAGCTAATTTGGAAACCGATATTAAAAAAAATACGACATAAATTGCTGCATAAGTGTATTCAAAATTAAAAACACGACTCTTATTGTTATAATTTTTACTTACTGGTATGTGATAAGGCTTTGTTAATTTGATTATAGGATAAAACTAAAAATAGGTAATTATTTTTACTGAAGTAGGTATGAGCAGTAAAAATAAGAGGATGTTGATTTCGGTTTGTGCATTTTATCTGAGTGTTGAAAAATAATGGATATCACTGTCACGTCCTGTATATGAAGATAATCAGTGAGATAAAAGATAACAACAGTGGTGGCAGACGTACGAAGTGTCTCACCAACTACTATTGACTAGATTACATTATTATGGCGTACGAGGATTAAGACGTTGTTGACTTCTCGAGAACAGCGCGTTGTTCTCGAGGGTAGCCAATCTTTAACCTTTCCTGTAACTTCTGGGGTGCCCCAGGGCACTGTCTTGGGACCTCTTTTCTTCCTTTATTACATTAATGATCTCCCACTATCACTTTCCTCTACTGCTAGACTCGTTGCAGATGATAGTTTAGTATATAGGCAGATAGGAAACTGAGACTATTTCCTTCGACTACAAGATGACCTGCATGCCCTTGAAGACTTGGAAGCTAACTAGCAAATGACAAATAGACCTGACAAATGTCACTACATCAGATTCACGCGCACTAACCAACCCATCCAATTTACCTATACATTTCACAACACAAATCTAGATACATATTCCAACCACAAATACTTAGGGGTCCACATTTCAGCAGAGATGAGGTGGTCCACACATGTGAGCAGCGTCAGGGCCACAGCCAACAAAGCCCCAGGATTCCTACGCAGACATCAAAATCCTTGCTTTTATGGCAATCATTCGGCCACACTTAAAGTATTGCGACATTGTCTGGGATTAACATACTAACAATGACATACAAATTAGATTTCGCACAAAATAAAACAGCAAGATGGATCAGACGCGATTACAGACACACTATATTAGTCATTGCATTAAGATAGGACATTAAACTTGAACCACTTGAAAAAAGAAGACGAATGCACAGATAACAAATGATGATAGAATAACAAACAATTTAGTTGATATAAACAAAGAAACTTACACCCAACAAATACACAAACAACTGGAGGCATCCACAGATACCAAACAAACACCAACATATTCAAGTGATCATTCTTTCCCCGCAGCATCCAAGAATGGAATCATCTCCCATCTCACGTAGTCAATAGTCCCACTTTTGATCATTTTAGAAATAGGATCACACATCACTGCCTCCCTCTCTTCACTCCTAATCCCAGTCCTAACCCTAATTCTGATCCCATCCATAACCCTTATCCTAACCCCATTCCTGGTCTAAATCCTGTCCCTAACCCTTCATTTCTCCGCTCAGTGCCCGCACATTCATATTATGCCACCCGTGAGCGGCCCTCTACGGGTTCTCAAAAAGAAAGTGTTCGATGTTATCCATGATGTCAGAGCAATAGGGGTTCGTTTAAAAAGTAGAGTTGGTTTGGAACAGAATCACCGGAAGTAAAGAGTTTGGAACAGATCCTGAATAAAAAGAGAATAAAAATAATATAATTTGTAACTCTTCCCTTGAACCAGTTTGACAGAGTGCGACAACAGACGGAGACAAATACCCGCCGACATGACGTCATCAATGACAGATCCGTTAAAGTAAGTACTGATTTCGAGTTTTTAGCTCTTATCCCATGATCTTTAAAATACTCTGTGAATCTAGCAACAGTATATTTCTTGCCTGAGCCTGCAGGTGGTTGGCCAGCCGTCGGGCACCAAGGAAGACGTCGAGTTGCCATCATCTTCGAGACCAAAGAAAATGGATTCGCACATAATGATTTGACAGTCTTCATGGCGGGTGAGCCATTCGTTGGCTCGTTGGACCGTTTCACTGAAAAATGGTGGAAGCATCTATTAATGCCAGTAAATCAGACCCCGAAGTGGTGCAGTAGAAATTAATAGAAAACCAAAGAAGGGGATTGCTGTAGAACACATGAGAGTTTTTTCACTAAAAAATATAATAATCATGATAGTAATAATAACAATAATAATAATAATAATAATAATAATAATAATAATAGTAATGATGATAATAATGATAATAATACTAACAATAATAATAATAATAATGATAATGATAATAATAATAATAAATAATAATAATAATAATAATAATAATAATAATAATAATAATAATAGTAATGATGATAATAATGATAATAATACTAACAATAATAATAATAATGATAATAATAATAATAATAATAATAGTAATAATAGTAATAATAATAATAATAAGGATAATAATAATAAACCTTAATATGGACTAGACTGGAATACTCAGCAATGGTATGGTCTCCACACAAAAGTGACAGCTGTAAGCAAGATTGAAAGAATACAGAGAGCGAACAACAACCAGAACGATTCCTAGCTTCGCCGATAAGTCACACGAGGAGAGCCTAGACGCACTTGACCTGCCATTGTTACAGGATCGGAGAGAAAGAGGGGACTTGACCACGGTGTTCTCATCATTGAAGATGGTGGACAAAGTTGACAGAAAGGATCTCTTGGTCTTGGACAGGGACGCAAAAACGAGGTCATGGGAAAAGAAAAAAGAAAAAGTAAAAGCTGATGGATGTGAAAGAGACCGTTCCCCATATAGATGTGTAAACGCCTGGAATATTCTAGAACAGGGGTCACCAAAGTACGGCCCGCGGGCCGGATCCGGCCCGCGACGTCAGTTCATCCGGCCCGCCGACGATACTGGAATTTGCTTGATAAAACGTATGGTACACGAAACTTTGTGATACAATTTAGATTTGAATATTATGTTTAGAGTACTAGGAGATCTTGACGCGTGCGGAGACCTCTTGACTGCTATGTGCCTTAAATTTACTATTGTAAATTTTAAATTATTGTATCTAGATTATTGAACAGAATTATTATGCGGCCCACGCTCGTCATTCTTTCAGTTATCCGGCCTGCAGTGAAAAAAGTTTGGTGACCCCTGGTCTAGAGGATGATTTAGCACAAACTGAAATCATGTCTGAATTTAAAACGAGGTATTATAACTGGAAAATAAGAGACAGGACCCCGGGATATATATATATATATATATATATATATATATATATATATATATATATATATATATATATATGTATATATATATATATATATATCTATATATATAATATATATATATACTGTATATATATATATATACTGTATATATATATAGATATAGAGAGAGAGAGAGAGATAGAGAGATAGAGAGACAGAGAGAGAGAGAGAGAGACAGACAGACAGAGAAAGCGAGAGAGAGAAAGTGAGAGTGAGGACGATAACCGGCGATGGATTGATGGTCTCTCTCTCTCTCTCTTTCTCTCTATCTCTCTTTTTCAAAAGTTGAGTAGAACCCACAATGCGTCGCGCAGTGATGACGGGTCCATCAACTCTCATGAGTCAATTCTCATGAATAAAATCTCACAAGGAGGTACTCACAAGCCGCAACACACGTCATGTCTCACGAGTCGCTACACACAAGTAGAGTCTCACGAATTCACTCACACGCTGAACACACAGATCGATCAGCAGCCAAGCGTGGCAAGCGAGCGAAGGTAATTGGTCAGCTCTCCTGCGATTTGTACTTCACGGGAATCACGAATTAATGAGCGTGTATACTGTGCCATTAATCCCTCAAGATCGTTCGGGTGTCGGCCTGTGCGCTCGCCTAGCCGACTATTACCCTTTCTAGACGTCGCGGTTGTGTAGACAGCCTCGTGGCAATCCGGTGATACTCACCGTCCAGAAAGGATGGAAATTCGAACAATCAAAGTGGCATTTACATACCTGGACGAAGATATGGTGAAGAAAATATTAGTCACTTTGATAAGACCAAAATTGGAGTATGCATCGACGACGTGGTCACCAACTACAAAAAAATGTATAACAAAACTCGAAAGAATACAAAGAGCAATTACGAAATTGGCACCAACACTCTCAGAACTATCATTTGAAGAGGGACTAGCAAAACTTGAGCTACAGACATTAGAACAAAGAAGAGAGAGAGGAGACTTAATAACTATTTACAGAATCATGAAAGGCATATAAACTATTGCACAGGTAGTGCAATGTAGTTTAGCACAGGTAGTGCAATGTAGTTCAGTTCGAAGCTTTAAGAATTATTTAGATAAATACCTAAGTAAGATGCTGTAATTATTATAATTTATGTTATATTATTTGTTTTTGTTTTGTTATAATTTGTCTGTCTGATTTTCATTTATTATTAGTTATATATCAATTTATTATCATTTACTATTTACCTGTTTGTTTGTTATTCAACTATACCAATGCATTTATTTATGTATTTTAATTGTTATTTACATTGTTATAGTTTTAATTTATTATTAATAAGATTTTTTTTTTATCCGACCTAGATATGGATCAAAAGGTCTCCTGTCGGCATGCTTTGCCTTTGTAATCCTTTGTAATCCTTATTGATAGAGAGGATCTAATAGAATGGGATAGTAGAGATACAAGAGGACACGGAAAGAAAATCAAGAAAGACAGTTATAGAAGAAACCTGAAAAAGAAAAGCTTTCCCCACAGGGTAAAAGACGTTTGGAACAAGTTAGATGAAAATGTGGTGTGTGGAAAAACGATACACGAATTTAAAAACAATCTAGATAAAACGAGATATGAAGTCGGGACACCACGAGCATAGCTCCCCATACCGTAAAATACAACTAGGTAAATACAACTACCTAAATACACACACACAATCCACATTTTTGGTAACCGTAAAATTTCCGTTAACTGTTGGGAATTTGATTCCTTTGGGTTCCTTTTCTTCAGTACATAAATCATTGCTGTCATACAAATTGCTTTCTATGAAATACCAAATATTCGCGAGCATATGAATAGTGGGAGCTAAATCGTATAGTATGGGTGTTCCAGTGATTTATTGAAGAGAAATTTGAACGGGTGAGTTCCTTTACCTACAATAGATTTGGCGGTCGTCAATATCTAGCGACTTCCGGGTCGGGGGGGGGGGGGTTAGGCCGGGACTGAAATCGCGAACAAATGGAAGTTTTTATTTTTACTTCTTATCACTTCTATCAGATTATTATTTCCTACCTCGAATTTCTGAGACAATATTTTGTAACAAATGCCCTGTACTATAAATTGTAAGGAACAAACCTTTATTACATGCGTTCATTTATTCATTTGCCTATTTATATATTTAATAATTTCTTTAAAAATTGACACGTGAAATGGCAATACTTTCCCCATTCCATTTCAACTTATTTTATTCATTCGACGGAAATATAAATATTCAGAAGCACATCGTTACAATACTGACCCTTCTTTATACACTTTTCGCACTTTTATAACCGTCACAGATCAAAATAACCAATTTCCACTGTGAATCAGACGAGGAAGGGGGAGGGGGTGACATTCTGGCACGTGATGAAAAACTGCCACAGGGTAGTACAAAAAATTGAGAGCTAATGGGTTGATCACCCATTTATCACAGTAATACTAAAATCTAACATTTATTCGAGATTGACTTCAGAGCGAGGTTCTAGCTAGTGGGAAGAAAGCCCGTTGCCGTCGTCGTCGTCGTCATCGTCATCATCATCATCATCATCATCATCATCATCATCATCGTCATCGTCATCGTCATCGTCATCATCATCATCATTATTATTATTATTATTATTATTAT
>NC_134777.1:56995185-57012685 GCF_046742065.1 Oratosquilla oratoria
AAGTTTCCAGAGACTCTCACACGGGAAGTTTTGTTTTTGTAGAGGGTTTGGATGAGTCTTATAAGCTTCAAGTCAACAAGCAAAAATTATATGGTAATCCTGAGCGTACTTCCATCTCTATTCAAGCACTTGGCAGAGCGTGAAGATGTGATCTGACGTTGATTTGTTTGGCTTGAACCCATCTTGGTACTCGTCTAATACTGTTTCAGTGTATGGTGGGAGCCATTTGTATATTACCTTAGCAATGATTTTGTAGAATGTGGTGAGTAGCGACAGACCTCGAAAGTTGTCACAGGAAGTTTTAGGCACCTTCTTGTTGAGGGCTACAATGATGGCGGTGTTTCTTCCGTCAGGTATGGCTTCTTGCGTCCAGATCAGTCCTATAAGTTCAGCGAGTTCTGTAAGAAGGTCGCCACTTCTTTATAATCTTGACATTCAACATAACAATGTCCGGGGCTTTATTGTTTTTACGGGCCTTGATAGCCTTTTGTATCTCAGCTCTCGTTGGCGGCTCTTCTTGAAGACCAGTTAAACCACCGAGCATGGGTCCTGCATCCGCAAAACTGTCTATTGGCGGCTCTGGGTTAAACAGCTCAGAGAGATGCTCGATGCATCTCTGTTGGATTTCCTCTTCTTTAGTAATAAGATTGTCATATTTGTCTTTTATGCCTATGGAATTAGGTTGAAAATTTTCGTTTACTTTCCTCACATTCTTGTAGAAGTTTCTTGTCCGATTTTTTAAGTTATCATCATCTTCCATCATCTGTTTTTTTTTCAGGAAATGGCGTTTCTCCTGACTGTAGGACCTTCTTTGTTGTTTTCTGTGATTCTAGAAAGATGGATTTTAGGTTCTTATTACTAGGGCCTAGGTGCCTCATTCCGATTTCTTTTGTTCTTTTTCTTCATAGCTTCTTCACATCTATAAGTGAACCATTCTTCTCACATATATCCACATATTTCCCTGATGTCTTTGTTTGGGCTTCTTTAACTTTACTCCATTTACTGTTTACATTAATATCATCTTCTCCTCCCCCTATAAAATCTAAAACCTAAAATTGGCTGTAAAGTCCAAGGCAGAAGCCCTCCCTCACCTGAGAGCTTCTAAGTTTATCAATATCAAATTACTTGTTCTGCCGATCACCAGTACCTGATCTCTTGATTTTCAGTTTTGTATCGTCGCAGATCAAAAAGTGGTCAGTATGAGCGTCAGCTGCTCGGAATTTCCTTACATTACTGATAGAAGATTTAGATCTTCTTGAAACAAGTCATTTTGTGAACATGGTTTGTGAGTTATATAGTAAAAATATCTTATCATCTTAAGAACAAAAGAGTCATAAGTGAATTCTTGTATCCAGGAAAGGAAAATAATACTTTTACATGGTGTGTTAACTGTCACCGACTGGATTTTGAATTCAAAATATTGCATCGCTATACAAGCTAAAAATCCTCTTTTCATCTATTGGTACAAAAGGAGGTTGTTGCTCTCGTTGTTATTTCTAGAATGATAAGGGACACAACTCACCTAAAACTTTGGTAACCTGTAGAAAAACAGGTGGAGGTGTTTGGGTCCGTGTGAGGCCGGAAATCGCGGTAGAAGATGCAAGAGTTTTGGGAAGTGGTGGAAGGCCCCGCGGGAGGCTCCTCGTTCGGCTTCTTCTGCAGAGACAAACAAAATGAAATTACAAGTCTCCCTTAAACCTGGACCCACCCCAGTTTAATTCGATATAGTAATGATTGGTATACTGATTTAGACGATTATAATGAAACTACCAAAACCCCGTTTAAATAAAGTATTTCTCAAATTGTGGGATAAAAAATCGATTTTGTAGTTATTATATGGCTGTATATGAATAAGAGTAACATTAATACTAAATGAGATTTTTTGACAATGCAGATGAAATTGCATGAAAAAAGTTCAATGGTCATCTTTTTTAATTAAAATAATGTCTCTTATTTATATTAGAAACACTTTTATAACTACATCCAATTCCTTTTAAAACTAAACATAAAACATTTTATGGATTTTCTCGTTTAATAAACTAAACCAAAAACTAAAAATTGAAGGCCAATGAATTGAATAGATGGCTTATTGAATGTACACGACGTATTGTCTTCTTCCATTTGTAAACATTAAATTATATCCGACGACACACGCAAAGCGATCGATGTATAACAGCAACAACTATATTACCAATATTATTTTATCGTTTTACTGACAACCGTCCCATGACCTGCACAGTCATAAATTCTGAGTCGACGATTCGAATTATAATTGATTCTCAGTTTAAGCCCTTCATTTCTGGCTGGTATTTTACATTTATATATTGCTCCAACCAAACTACTTAATTAATTTCCGTGGTACCCTTTCAGTAGCGACAGTGCTCTGCAAGCCATGAGACGTTCAATAGCTATAAACGAAAATCTGTCACGAAAGTCCCACCTTTAACCTTTTGCCACATCACTCCTGCAAACTTTTCTGTCTTGCCACTACACCTGACTGGCGTCCAGTCTCACTACATCTGTTTTCTTTTCTTGAGTTATATTTCTAGTATACTCGTACTTCTGTTGTCCTTTCACCGCGTCTACAATTTTTTAACCACACTTTTCTCTTAACGCCTGTATTTCATTTTTTTCAGTAATTCACATTTCGCCAAATTGCTTTTTGCAAAAACGGATTTAACAAAATAACGTTTAACCAAATATTATTTCGCCAAATCCCTATAACCTAGGTATTTCGCCAAATCACTTAGGATAGATTAGCATAGGTGAGGGAGATTGCCAAAAAAGGGAATTTGACAAAATACAATTTGGCGAAATGGGAATGACTAATCTCTCAACTACTCTATGTGAAGAGACCCGAGCTCATTGTAAAGTTCGCTTTTCTGGTAGAAAGACAGAGAACCTCTCATAATATTCCTCTATTTGTATTTTCCCAACAAATTGGGATAATTTTTCCAAGTTCCTTTAACTACGTAAGGGATGAATAAAATCGCCTGGCGGCAGTTATAATAATGAAGGGGAAAATACCACCCGGCAGGGAAGGGGGTTAATTCACTGAGTAAAATATCCTGGGGCCAGGAAAATTAAAAACAATTCGTTAAAAAGAAATTGTTTTTGAATACCTTTAGTTCAATGTCATACCATCAACTTAATGAAATCGTCTGGCACTGGACATGACGAATTTTGTGAAATGACGTTAATAAGCTGAACAGGCTGTCAATTCGTTTCCTTTCTATGTAATGTTTCATATAAATAAAATAATCTTGTTTCAAACAAAATAGAAAATAGAATCAGCGATATTGTGAATTTTTTTTATTCCTAACTTATTTTCTGCAATATTAGTTTATACCTAAAATGTGTATGTTTGATAAATGTTTCCTTTTTCTTGTCAATGAATGTCCAGAATAAATAGCTGTTTTTAGTAAATAGATAAAAAATAAGTAAATAAATAACTAAACTGATTAATAAATAAATATATGAATAAATCAATAATTGAATTAATAAACGAAAATTAAGAAAACGAAACACCTGAATAATGGCACGTTTGTCATTTTTATATATTAATCTACAAAACTTCTTAATTTAAGTGTATTTTTCTTTAGTACAAAACTGTTTTATGTGTATAATTTGTGCACATACAATAAACTATTTGTGATGGTTCAATTCATAAACTGTGTTTATCTGTCTCTAGATTATTTTAAATACTCACTTGCACGAAGCCTGAACGCGGTTTTTTGTTGTCCTTTGTAGCCATTTCCTTGTCTGTCAGTAGACACTGTCTCCTTTACTTCCGTTGCTCATTCATGTATAAAACGAAAATATATAATACCTGCACTACGAATACAAAGTACTGTTTAAAGTTTATTATAATCTCTACGATGTGAGGCCCGTCAGACCGAGAACGTTTGGTAAAGAAAAAAGAAAATGGTCCGACTTGTGCTTTGCAGCGAGAGCGATCACAACAGGCTTTACCGACGGCGACTATCGATGTGAGCCTCACCGTCACGCTGTCGGTGGTTATATATGATCTTCCCAGAACCACTCTTCGCTGCCTCTCATGAAAAATTCATATTCTTAAGTCATCGATCGAAGCCTCTATACTACATGTCAACCATGAAAATAAGACGATTTATCAAATGTTTGTACTATAATGCTGAGCTGGCTGCTGTCAATAGACACTATGAACTCCTAGTCATCGATAATTCTGCGGAGCTGCTATCCTTGGGTACCATATCGCGTAAAGAATAAAAAAATGAATATCATAAGCATTCTTCCTTCGGTGAAAATGATTATTCAAGCATGCTGCGTGACTCTGATCCGTAGGGTGTCAATAAAACCTCCGAACGTATTTCATTCATTCAGTTGTTTTGGTACTGGGGAGTTTCATTCAGGTGGAAGGTGGTTTTGTGGCAGCTGGTAAAACAGGAAGAATTATTACACAGCAAATGTATCCTTGATTTAATTAAATTTTGTGGTATATTACACTTAATTTATACCCAGCCCCAGGCAATCTTTTTGTATTTGTGTATTTAGCCTCGCTGTTCCTGTTGCAGTCTTCGAGCTCGCGCATGCGCATCACAGTGCCACGAGTATAATGTGCAACTAAGTCAGAATTGCCATGAGTGAATGAAAGAATATACAACATATGAAATAGGACATTTACGAAAAAAGAAATATACAAATGTAGCTGAAGGATATATAAAACAAATTTAGATCATACATCTACTTCGTAATAAATGTGTGATAGCATTTCAATGGACTGTTGGTGTTCGACTCATATTAAGTTAACAGAATCCATGTACAATTTTTCTTCTCAATACAACAAAAGACAATGGACTTGAAAATGACAGCTACCAGGTCAGTCGACCAACAGAAAGCCTCGACCGTGACCCAGTTTTTGACAGTCTTCACAAGCTGAGAACAGACAAGTAAACAGAGAAATGAACGGTTAGGGAATATATAGATTATTTACTAAACAAGTAGGTATATAGATAAACGAACATATGAATTATATACCAAAATAAATAAATAAAAAATAAATGTAAATGTGCAATAATAATAATAATAATGATAATAATAATAATTATAATAATAATAATAATAATAATAATAATAATAATAATAAATGTGGATGAATACATGAACAAATGGACAAGCAACCAATCTATCGACATTGACCGAGTCGTCCACCAAATCCTTGCTCGTCGATTCCCTCGTTCATTTCCCAAGTAGGTCAGTGTCGGCAGAGTGTATCTGAATCCGTCATCAATGCATCCATGGCTAAATATATTATGGGCATTTGATTAGACTTGGCCCAGCTTGTATATTGCCTTAACAAAATTCTATTCCTAGTTTTTCTGTCAATATTGACAACGGACATAAAAAAAATCTCCCGATGAAATATTCACAACTAAAAATAAATAAAATGAAATAGTGACCTGGAACGGAAAGGGTTAATCGAAATGCTAGATGGAGAAGTTTGCAAGAGTGATGTGGCAGGGATTAGCATCTCCGAGGCACCCTTCTATATGGATGGGGTGCCTCGGAGATGAATAGAATAGCTTGGCGACAGCCAGGACAAAAAGAAAAACGCCATCTGATGAGGAAGGGATTCGAGATAAATAGACAAATGAATAAATAAATAGATAAATGGATAAACAATAAGTAAATTAATTGAATCAATCAATAAATAATAAATACACAAATATATAGATACCGGCTAGAACTAAACACTCAATGACCATCGCTACACTGAAATAAAAATCCTTCTCTTACAAAAACTTTTGAGGCTGATTCGAACGCAATCCACATCACCACGCCACAGAATTCACGTCTCGCTCAGAACGTGGCAGCTGCCACTTTAACTACAAGCTGTTATTGTCCCCCTTGAGCAAAGGGATGTGTGTGTGTGGGGGGGGGAACGTGTAAGGTCACATGACTAATGCGAGCTCTAAAGGTTTCATATGGGAGGGTAATAACTGGCGATCCATAGTCTAGCACATGATCCAAGAGTGGCGAATCACAACCACAATCATGTGGAAAGATGAAAACAAAGAAAATGAGAAAACACCTGCTGCGTACAACTCACATAAAGCAAATGTTACGCAGTGCCCTAATGACATATTTAAACAAAAACATATCCACACACACACACACACACACACACACACGCTCGCGCGCGGTTGGTAAAGTCCCGGACTGTCACTACGGCGGTCCGGGTTCGAATCCTGCCCAGGGCTGAAATAATTTCAGTATCGCTGCGCTTCGAGTCGTTACTCCAACTCTCGTGGCGGGGAGCTGGGTGTGTGTGTGCGTGTAAGATTACAACATTACCCATAGATCAGTCATACGAGCTCTGAGCTCTCTTCCGGGTGGGAAATAGCTGTCGATCACGAGTCCAACCCGTGATCCAAAGACCAAGGTGAATCACACACACACGATTTTAAAAACAGTCTACATAAAATGAGATATGAAGACGGTACACCACGAGCATAGCTCCCCTTCCCGTAAAATACATCTAGGTAACTAGGTAAATACGCACATCCCAAAATATTCATTGTGCGCACGCACCTGTCTTTGCGTCATTGGTGACGTCTAGTCCGGTCCAGTCTGTTCCGTCGAACTGGTTATTACCGCCTTCTGTTTACCGCAGTGGTTTCCAAACTCGGGTTAAACTGCTCCCTAGGGGGTAATATCGTGACATGATATTTTTCTTCTTGGGTGCAGTGGAGTAGACTTCAAAGGTCACCTGCTTTCGACCACAAAGCCAATAATTCGCCAATTAGCTGTTAACATGCAACTTCGTCCCTCCCACTGACTGATGAATATGTTCTTGAACTTGACCAAAGTCATTGAAAAATGTAAAATGTTCAAAGACAATAAAAAGTCTGGTGTTTCAATATATCCATATATATCAATATTGATACAGTTTTGTGAAAGAAGTAGCACAATTGATGTGATAGGTTATGTAGGGTACCGGTCTGAAAATTTTAAGAACCTTTGGTTTAGTGTCAGTCAACGGCAACGGACAACTGTTGACACAGTGCCTTTCCTCGTCCCCTTCTCTCTCTCAGCACCCGTAAAAAAGAAAAGGAAAAAGGGATGATGATGATGATGATGATGATGATGATGATGATGATGATGATGATATGACAAATACATGCACCCCTTTATATATATATATATATATATATATATATATATATATATATATATATATATTTATATATACATATATATGTATATGTACATATATATATATACATATATGTATATATATTTATATATGTATGTTATACATATATATGTATATATATATATATAGACGAGATAAACACCATATGAGGACAGAGCCTTTATTTGTACGACGTTTCGCTTATTACAGCTTTTTCAAGTACTTGAAAAAGCTGTAATAAGCGAAACGTCGTACAAATAAAGGCTCCGTCCTCATATGGTGTTTATCTCGTCAATCTTGTCGGCAAACAGCCACTTTTAAGCATATATATGTATGTGTATATGTATATGTATATGTATATATATATGTATATATATATGTATGTGTATATGTATATATATATATATATTTATATATGTATATGTATATGCGTAAATAACCACTAGGAAAAGTAAACTAACGAAGCAGAGCGCTTTCGTGTAATTACATCTTCAGTGCAGATACAAAGAAGGAATTATAAGATGAAGAAACAAGGTACAACGTCCCATACTTGTTGGCTACCAGGACGGCCCATACGTCCGTCACGTGTACTTCTTCCACTACCTCTCCGAATGCCCTCTTCACTATGTCATATATTCTGTACCTTGTTTCTTCATCTTATAATTCCTTCTTTGTATCTACACTGAAGATGTAATTACACGAAAGCGCTCTGCTTCGTTAGTTTACTTTTCCTAGTGGTTATTTACGCATTTGTGAACACACGCTCCTAGTGTTTTTATTGCATATATGTATATATATATATACATATATATATATACATATATATGTATATATATTTATATATTATATATATATATACATATATATATATATATACATATATACATATATATATATATATATATATATATATATACATATATTTAGAGGCCAACCTCAACTATCTCCACAGTTGCGAGGATAGAAGTCAACAAGTTCCTACGCAAAGGGAGGAGTGGAGTGAACGGCCAAGCGGATTTGCACCTTCCGCCACGAAAGCAACACGGTTTGCCGCATCTTATATATCGGTATTATTGATACGACAGGAAATTTATCCCGCCCTCCCTTCGGCACTCCTGGAGCATTCTGGCCCAATCCGGCAAACACAATTTGGTAAACACGCCAAAATAAATCACTAATAACCCATAATATATTCAAAATATCGCAAATTCCCTGTACAGTCAAACTTTGTACATTTAAAACTTTTGATCAGGTACATTTAGGGTGTAATTAAATTTTCCGTAATTATCACGGGAGGAATTAGTTTGGGTGGGGAGGACAATCATGTTACAAGACGGAACCAATTTCCACCAGGAGCACCTCCCATTATCCTAGAGATGTTTACAGCCATCACCTGCCAATCTTCCTCCATCCCCCACCACCCCTGGGTTCAAACATCGATCTCTTTCCTTTTATTTACTCCGTTTTCGTCTCTTCTACATTTTCCTCTTCTCTCTTATTTCCTCTCTTAACTCTTTCTTCTCTCACCCTCCTATTTCTTCCTCTCCTTTCCCCCTATTCTTATTTTTATTTGTTCTCCTCCATTCTATGCATACTAAAATTTCTTTTGTAAAATATAGGATATTTACTGTCTGTCTCTCTTTTCTGTGCCTGTGCAAACTAATATTTTTCTGTGGCGTAATAGTAACATTCCATTAGATTGATATTTCCTCTTTTTCCCTCTCTTTTCTTTCCTCTATGAAAGGTGATAATTTTTGTAGTATAATACTGACATTTCCTTAGACTTCTTTCCTTTTTTCTCCTCTTCCCTAAGCAAATCACTATTGTCTCGTTTAACATCCACATTCCAACAGATTACTCTCCTTTTCTATTTTCTCTCATATTCTTTCTTTTCCTCTCCTCTCCTTCCTCTTCTCACCACAAATAATCTTTGCAATTAAATATCAACATTCCATTAAACTTCTGTCCTTTCATCTTCTTCCCCTCTCTCCCAAGCAAACTAATTATTTTTGTGATATAATATTTAACATTCCATTATACAAATCAATACAGGAACCACAAGACCCGGAAGAAAGTCACAATCGAAGAATTCCTCTTGAGTTTACTTCACATATGAGAAGCAGACCCAAAATTAGATGGATGGATGGGGTGAAAGAAGCTTTGGTTACATGTGGTATGTCTGTTGAGCAGGGAAAAGCATGCAAGAGATACGACTGTAGAGAGATTGCAAATGAAGGGGTGACATTGCTTGAAGAGATGTTTATCTCATGAACTCCATGGGTGATTGGTCGAGGAAAAGGGTTGCTGTGTGGTGAATCAGTTGGGAGTAAACCAACTTCAGCTATCATGCCTTTCTGTGGCAGACCTGTGCTTCATTGAACTGTTTTTGGATGTATTAGTGTATTAATGTATGGTAGCAGTGGGAGGTGCTAAGAAAATTGCAGTGATGGGAGAGGGAAATGGAGGAGAAATAAGAAAAGATGAGGTACAAGCAGTTTTGAAAATGATGACAGCAGGTAAGGCACCTGGATTGGATGGTTGTTGTGCATAGTGTCTGAAGAAGGGAGTTGCAGTAAAGTCTCATATACATGGGGTATGTTGAGAAGCAAGTGAAATGTGCAGGTTACTTGCCATGTGTAAACACCTGCTTGACAAAGAAATCTATGTTTACACATGGCAAAATTTTTACACACAGCAAGTAACTTGCACATTTGACTTGCCCCTCAACTTGCTCTGTGTAAACAAGGCTACAGCCTCATTTACACAAGGCAAATTGAGAGGCAAGTCAAGTGTGCAAGTTATTTGCCATGTGTAAACATCTGCTTGACAAAAAATTGGGTAACCTGCCCAGTTTTCTTTGTCAAGCACATTTTTACACATGGCAATTAACTTGTAGTAAGTAAATAGCACACTTGACTTGCCTCTCAACTAGCCCCATGTAAACAAGGTTTAAGGGAGGATATAGGGCTGGAGGACTGGAGGAGTGCCTGTATAGTTCTGCTTTACAAGGGAAAAGGGGACAAATGTGAGTGTAGTAGTTTCAGAGGAATCAGTTTGTTGAGTGAAGTTGGGAAGGCTGGGAGGGTTATGATTGAAAGGATTAAGAGAAGAACAGAACAGAGTAATTGGTGAGGAACAGTGTGGGATTAGGAAAGGTAGGTGTTGCGTGGATCACATTTTTGTAATTAGGCAGATATGTGAAAGCTTTAGCAAAATGTAAGGATATTTGGGAGGTTTTGCAGATATATTGGATTGAGGGGAGATGTTAAGAGCAGTCAAGAGTTTTTACATAAGTAGTAGAGCCTGTATTAGAATTGGAAATAGAGAGAGTGGTTTGAGGTAAAGGTGGGGCTGCATCAAAGATGTGTCATGTCGCCATGGCTGTTCAATGTGCACATGGATGGGGTGGTGCAGGAGGTAAATGTGAGGGTGATGGGCAGGAGACTGGAGATGGTTAAAGAAAATGGAGAAAAGTGGGAACTGAGACAGTTGATGTTTGCTGATGACACTGCATCTTGTGGCAGGGTCAGAGGGAGGATTAAGGTAGTGACAGAGTTTGGGAAGGTAGGCAAAAGAAGATAGTTGAAGGTAAATGTGGGTAAAAGTAAGGTGACGAGATATACAAGGGGAGAGGATGGCAGTAAGTTGGAAGTAAGTCTTAAAGGAAAGAGGCTGGAGGAAGTGGATAGTTTTAGGTCTTTGGGGTCCCATGTGGCAAGAAAGGGAGGAGTGGAGGTGGAGGTAAATTGTAGAATGAGAGAAGTAAATAAGTGTCTTGGGGTATTAAAACTGTCATGAGAAATAGGCATCTGGGAATGGATACAAAAAGGAGGCTATATGAAGGGGTAATAGTGTGGACAGCACTGTATAGGGTAAAGACTTGGAATTTAAGAAAGGCAGAGAGGAAAAGTTTAAATGTGTTTGAGATGAAAAGTCAGAGAAGTATGGTAGGAGGTACAAGGTTGGATAGAGTGAGAAATGAAGTGAGGTGGAGAGCAGGGGTGGAAGAGGTGATGGCAGATAGGTCTGATGAAAGAGTATTGTAATGGTTTGGACACATGAAAAGAATGGGTGAAGAAAGATTAAGAAAAGAGGTATGGAAGGTAGAGGTGGATGGAGTGAACTTGAGGGGACAACCAATGATGAAATGGATGGATGGATGGGGTGAGAGGGGCATTGACCAAGAGAGGAATATATGTTCAGCAAGGAAAGGAGAAGGAAGGAGATAGGTATGACTGGAGAATGGCTATGTATAGATGATACTGTTATGCAAGGATGGGAGGGTGTAGGGGATGGAGGGAGTAGGGAATGGTTGTGTGAGAATGCTATTTTGACACACTCTTAAAGGATTTCTCCCCATTTTCTGCACAAAGGGATGGAGAGGTGGGTTGCTGATTAAGTGAAGTGGACTTGCTGTAGATGTCCTGTCTTGCTTCATTGCCTCTAACCTGGGGCAGTGGGTAGAATACAGGGATGACCAGTCATCCATGAGGAGCTAAGGTGAGAGGAAGGAAAGGGTGGTGGATGATTGTGGGTATGTGCATTTTGTCTTGGCCATTTCCTTTATAAGGGGGAAAACCCTTTGATATATAGATTAATGTATTTATTATTTCAGAGGTAACCTAATCTACTTAGCCTACCATAAAAAGAAAGTTAAACAAATTTTGTCAGTATGGTATGCAGTTTTTGGACTGAAAATAATCCCTCTTCGGTCATGGTAGTTGTTTAGTTTCATTAATGTCAAAACATTACTTTAAAAGTAAAAGCTCACAAGAACCGTTTCACACTGAATACAAAAATACATGATAAAAATGTGAGTACTTCCAAGTAGTCAAAAGGTTAAGTTTAGAATTGAGGTATTTGAAGAGCTTCTTCATGACTTGTACAGTTTGCAGGTCCAGGATATGAATATAATGATGTACAAACTGTGGTTTAAATATCCAGTGGAAAGAAAAAGAAAAAGGAAAGAAAAAATACATATATACATATACCAATGGCTTTTTCCCCCTTACAAAGGAGGTAGCCAAAGCCAGAAGGCATAAATTCACTCCCACCCACTCCACTCCTATTCACACCCCTCCCTCTCTCTTTTCTTGGCTCCTCCTGGATGATGGGTCATCCTTACATCTTGCCCACTGCCCTGGGTCAAAAGCAATGCAGCAAGACAGTGCATCCACAGCAAATCCGCTTCATTTAATCGGCAACCCCCTTCTCTGTCCCCATCATGCAGAAAAAGAAGACCAGGAGAGATCCTTTCATGCTGCATCAAAATATCATTCACATATACTCCCTCACCTCCCCCTCCCTTCCATGAATCACAGCATCATCCATACACAACCATTCTCCACTCACCTCTATCTTCTGTCTTTTCCCTTCCTTCCTCAACAAACATTCCCTTCTTTCCCAATGCCCCTTTTACCCCATCCATCCATCTCATCCTTGGTCACCCCCTTGTGTTCACTCCCACCACCTCTTTTACTAATCTTTCTTCACTCATTCTTTCCAACTGTCCAAAGAAAATATACATATACATACATATACCAAAGGCTTTTTCCCCCTACACAGGGGGTAGCCAAAAAGAAAAAGGCATAGAAACCACTCCCACCCATTCCATTTCCTATATATTCCACTCCCCTCCACCCTCTTATCTTTGCACCTCCTGGATGACAGGTCATCCCTGCATCCTGTCCACTGCCCTGGGTCAGAAGCAGTGTTGCAAGACACAGCACATCCACAGCAAGGTCGCTTCATAAATAAAACAAGTAAATAGAACAAGTCACTGATCCTTCCATCTTAGCTCCTTGTTGATGAAAGGTCATACCTCTTTCCTGCTACAATGCATGGGAAAGAGGCATTGCAGCAGCAAAGAGCACCTCAATATAGGATAACCAAAAAAAGAAAAAAATTTCTTCTCCTCTTTTATTATCAAGGTTGAGATGCAGATACATTCGCTCATAAATACACAACCAGTCACAACTTGCAGGCAAACAAGATGAATGGGGCCTACACATACATACATCAGACAAAATCATGACTTAATACATTTTCAACTTTGGTCATAAGTAAATCTATCTGTCCAACACTTTCCATTACCATTTTTTTTTTTATTGTTTTTTTTTTTTTTAGGGAGGGGAGATCTCATTTCAATAACTAAAAATGACAAAACACATTTCTCCTTTATAATATGCAACAAAATTATCAAAGTGCAATAACTTTTCACATCTTTCATCTATATTTCCTTGACATGAGCACCCTGATACTAACAAGAGGTTAGCTGACATTATATCATCTGTTGTTTAGACACCAAACTTGTGCTACAGGTCCTGGAGCTTGGAATGTGAGAAGTCCAAGAACAATAAATGCTACAAGAATTCCATGGGCCGTGTAAAACAAGCACAAGGTCTTTCACGAAATCAACACTATCACAGACTCATTAACTGACATACTCTGCTCTATAATGCTCTCTGTTCCTTGTCTGCAAAACCAAATATTTCTAACTTTTTGAAGTGCTACAAGTAATGAGTAATCTCTAACTCTCATTGTAAAATAGCCCAGACCCAGGAAAAAATAAGATGGACTTATCATTTATCATGCTTGTTACACTGTCTTTTAATAGACGATCTAATAATGTATTCTATATTAATTTCCTGCATAAACTAGTAATGCATAAAGATCAAGATGAAAAGCCATTAGTATACCCGAAGAGCAAAAATTTGTGCTAGAGCAATGAGTACACTTGTTTAGCCTGATATGGGCAGTTAAATTTCATGAAATACAGATTGTTACAGCCACGTACCATTATCGGCATGGTAGAGTGGGTTTTGTATTATCTGACCTTGTCTAATTACTTCCCCTCACAAGTCAAAAGTAAACAATGATGAGTCTACAACTAAACTGTGAGATCACAATTCTGTATGAGGTTCCTTTTGTTGTGTGGGCGTTGGTTCATCTGCAAAAGGAAAATGAAAGAAATCAATACAAACTGATTCATTGTTGAGATCAAAAGTATTGTGGGCAACAGCCCTCACTGTTGTGAAAAGTCACCCCAACAAAAGAAATTAATACAAACATACCGAAAGGCCTTTTCCCCCTCATAAGAGGGGTGACCAAGTCAGGGCATACACCTACCCTATACCCATTCATCATCCCTCCCATCATGGCATCTTATGGATGAAGGTTCACCCCTCTGCCCTGCCACACTGCTTGGGTCAAAGGCAATGCAGCATGACATAGCTTCTCCATAGCAGGGCCTGACAGTTAGAACTGCCTTACTTCCACTGCTTCATTATATAGTGAACATTTCATCACTCATCCATTCAAAAAACTTAGGGGGTCAACAAGATACAATATGATCACAAGAAAAGATACCTATCAAACCAGAATTCACTTATAAATTTGTTATTCTTTAAGGTAGCTTACACAGAATAAGAAGTTTTCTAGAGTGTCCTTATCTTTGTATATATGCTTTTATACTCTTATAAGCCTGATACAAGATTCTCATGCTCCATTATTGCTAGCCTTCCATGGCAGGCATTACACATTCTAAATGTTATTTAGCTCTTGGTTTCTCAGTTAGCAGGTCCATCACCATAATAGATCAATACTTTTACATGCAGATGGTGTTTACTGTTTTTCAGAGTTGAAAATTTGTGGAAACATATGCTGGTACCTACCAAACTGAGTTTCGTGTCAGGCTGAGGCATAATTGTAATAAACAGGTGATTACTCCCTCAGGTGTTCATCAAAACAAATTGTACACACTGTGTTATGGTGCTGATGGGTTTACTCTACAATAAAGTATGCAGTCATAGGTTTCTAATAAATCATCCATCAACACATTCACTGAAACCCTATCATGTTCTTGAAGTAAGCAAACCATCACCCTTCAAAACGAACATGAAAATTTGCATCCTAGATTCAGCCTGACAAACCAAATGGTATGATTACTCCTCTCATCAACAGTTACCTTACACCCCATGTACGGGTAAACAGGAAATAGATGAAGAAGAGCACAAGCCCTGATGAAAGTTGTGCCCAGAGAAGGTCACGGAACTCCGGGTAATGGTTGGGGAAGGGTTGGTAGGGTTCTGGCCGCACACCATCTGAGGTTTGGTGCACTAGTATTACCTCGTGTTTTTTTGTTTTACTTGTTTACATCAGACTGTGTACTGTCTCTAAGACTGTTCATAACATATTTCCATGTTATGTATGCTATGTATGGCCTTTAAGATTAGAACAAAAAAGATGGAGAAAATAAAGACAAAAAGAGCAACACAAAATATGAAATGCTGGGGTGACAAAAAATTATTGCATTAAGTAGACTAAGCAAATCTAAACAAACATGAAACATGAAATCCAATCCACTTTTTCACAAGATGATGGAACTGCACTTATTTCTGATGAATATTCCATTAAACTGAGTTAAAACAATGGAAGTTAAATTTCCTGGAAAGTGGGATCCCAACTTGTATTCAACCAAGAGTTTAATCATAACTGGAAACAACCTTTTAAACAAGGAACATAACCATTAGTATGGCTCTGATAGCTAAAGACCATTTCAGTCTTCCTTTGTATAATGGCCACACCTAAATATATATAGTTTAATCATACTTAACAGGAGTTAATCTTTTAGTTACTATTGTTGATAATAGAGGATTTTTCAATAAATTCTTTCCTATCATTTAGTGTTTATCTTTAAAATTTCCTCCAAGTGAACTCTTAACACTGAGAAAATCTCTGGGAAAATAAGAAGGAAATACAAAACTACAACTAAACTGTTTTAAGACCTTGCTGTTCAAGACAAACAAGAGTTCAAAGAAATTATTTAAGTAAAACTGTACTAAATAATGAGAGCATATATTACTATCTAGTTTCTCTTACCCAATATTTCTTCTCCATTTTTCCTCTTATTCACTTCACTATCATTTTCTTCACTACCTTCTTCAAAGTTATATGGCTCCTCTGGTAATACTGGCTCTTGTCTTGTATCATCTACAGCATTAGAATTAAATTAAAAATTATTGAATACGTTCTATTTAAAGAATGATTAATTATTGTTAATTAGCACTGCCTTGGTTTAATTCGACATGTATATAAATGTTGACCATTCTAGCCCAAATAGTTGGGCTTCTGGGCATTTCTTCACTAACCTGTTTGTTTCTCCTCTTGCTCTTCTGCACTTTCAACCTTTGCCCCTTCTTCCTGATCTTCCACCACTACTTCCTCCTTTTCCTTTTCTTCCTCTTCAGTGTTGTTGGCTTTTTTTGTCTTCTTAGCTTTTTCTTCCTTTTCTTTGGCTTCTTTCTCAGCTTTGATTTTAGCTTCTGCAGCCTCCCGTTCCTTCTTAGCCTTTACAAGTCTAGCCTTGTTGACCAGGTACTTGATCTGGAAAGGTTGATTTAATTTCTATATATAACCTACACAAATCTTGTTCATATTTTACTTTCACTTATATCTATTAATTAACAAGATTTTACTGCTTCAGGGCAAAAGTATGTAAAGTGGCCAGCCCCTTTATAGGAAGGATTAAGGCCTTTGTAGGTAATGCGTGTATGCATATGTAATTGTGTGTGTGTGTGTGTGTGTGTGTGTGTGTGTTTGTGTGTGTGTGCACACCTTTGCTTTTTTTAGGAATGTCCCCTTTGGGGCTACAGGAAGAAGGATGCCTAGTCCTGTCCCCCCTCCTGTTTATGTCACTATATAAGACTCGGGTGGAAATATTTGGTGGCAGTATTATTTTCCCCCAACACAGGGTTCAGCAAACTGAGAAAATGAATATTCAGAGAAGTGGTACAGGACAGTAACAAGAATGGGGAGACATCATAACAGAGGGACAGTCGCAGTATAATAAAACATAATTTCTCTATGAATAGAGATTTCCTTTACCACAGACAAAATGATGTGTGGCTCTGGTCTGTAGGGGCACCCCATATAGACCCTAAAGTATCAGCTGCATGCTACTTAGCAGCTTTTAACCCCACAATAACATGCAGCCAATACCCCAGATGGATGGGGTAAAATAGGCATTGGGAAGGAGGGGAATATCTGTTGAGGAAGGATAGAAGACAGAAATAGGGGTGAATGGAAAATGGATGGACGATGCTGTGATACATGAAAGGGAGGGGGAGGGGGATGTGGGGTGAGGGAGTACGTGTGAAAAATAAATTGACGCAGCCCAAAGGGATTTCTCCCAGTCTTCTCCTTTTCTGCATGAGGGGATGGAGAGGGGGGTTGCCAATTTAATGATGTGGTCTTGCTGTGGATGTGCTATGACTTGTAACACTCCTTCTGACCCTGGGCAGTGGACGAGATGCAGGGATGGCCCAT
>NC_134777.1:57015185-57217685 GCF_046742065.1 Oratosquilla oratoria
TACCACTTCTGGCTGGTTTGTTCTGCTGTCACTCCCAATCCGCTCCCCAGTCCTTACACAATTCCTGCTGTTTATTACTTTATCATAACTCTACACAACAATCAGTCTTTTCATTTTCACCACCTCCACATGATCTCTCTTACACTCATCACCCATGTCTCACTTTCAGACATGTAAAAATTTCCTAGACAATGATGAAACTTTCCATATTTATGTCAATTTTTTTTTACTGATACAATACATATACACTGTAAAACTATGACCCACCCTTCAATGCCCACATCATTTGAGCATACAAGGAGTGAGATACTTCACTAGTTCTACATAAAATATTGAATTACAAAATTTCAAAAATTTCTAAAGTTTGTGAACATAAAAGACTAGGGGCAATGGACTGATTGACTTGGAAACACTGTTTAGGAATAAACTTCAAATAGCTACTGAGAGACTTGGCTTTGAGAATATTCTCTCATTTGTCATTTTAAGTGTCTTGACTTACTTCTGTGTCAACAATAAGTTTCTCCATACTCTGTAGTTCAACTTCAGTAAACCACCTTTCTTCTGGTGGAGGTTCCTGTGCTCTCTGCATGAAGGTTGATGACGCATTGATCATATCACGCAAGGCCTGTGGGCAAAAGCAAAGAATGATGAACATGAATATCAACAAAATATATTGGGGAAAAAGGTGTCAATGGTGGTTGGAAGAGAAAAAAGCTGAAGGAAGCAGGGTGACAGGAAAGGGTATAGAAGGAGAGGGTGATGAAAGGAAAGTAGATGAAAAGGTAGTTTGGAAGGAAGTGGGGTTGGAATGAAAGGGGGTCAGAAGAAAGGGGAGTGGAAAGAAGGGGCAGGAGAAATATCTAGGAGATGGGGTGGGAAGCTGGGGTGGGAGGAACAAATAGGACAAGAGGTGGAATAAAGACGTGAGGACAAGGTTCATGAAGAAGTGGGTGGGAGGGAATGGGTAGGAAAAAGGAATGGAAGGTTGCAGATGGAAGGGACAGGATGGGAGAATGGGATTGGGAAGGAAGGAATGCAGAAATATGGGAGTGAACAATGACAAGGGCAGGGGTGTCATAAAATATGGGCATAGGAGAGAGGGAGTGAGTGGGTTATGAAGGGGGGTGGAGTGCACACAAACAAGTGAGCACAGGAGCAAGAGGAGTGGGCTAGAGTGAGGGAACAGTCAAGCAAGGGAAAGGATAAGGATGGAAGTTGTGGCACTTACCATTTTATTCTGGCTGGTGCCATGTTACTTTATTCAGTTGTGTATCATACCCTGCCACCTCCCTTTTGGGCATTGCTATGAACACCAGGCTGGAAGACCTTTCAAACAGCCAGATCAATTTAAGAAAAATTCTCTCCAACAACAACAACAACAACAACAACAAAAAAAAAAAAAAAAAAAAAAAAAAAAAAAAAATTGAAGAATAAAAAATATATAAACAAATAAATAAAATGAAAATAAATAAAAATAGATTAATAAAAATAAATGAAAAATAAAATAAAATAAATAAAAATAAATCAATCAATAAAATAAATAAAATTTTCTTAAATGGCTACATATTCTTGTGTCAAATTCCTTCCAAAGGACATGAATTTTTGCTTTAATTTAATTTTTTCTGATGGCCATGTAGATTCTTTAAACTCTTTCTAATGGCCATGAAAATTCTTGTTTGCATTCTTTATAGCAGCTGCAAAAATTCTTGTGTGATTTCAATCCAATGACCTTGTAAGCTTTTTTTTTTTCTTTCTACAGAGTAAGAATTTATATTGATAAGGGAAGAAGAGATCCTTGGCAGAGATATAAATTCTTACTTTGTAGAGCTCCATCTTTCTGAACAATTTTCATTTGACTTGAGCATGGTGAAAAATCTCAAATGTGCTAGCTTGCAATATTCAAATAATGGCAAGATCTTCACATTTATATCTCCAGTATAGGAAGGTTATATTGAAAATTAATGTCCTTCTTCTTATAGAATATTTTCAACATAATTTGTTCAACTCTGCAAAAGATGACCAATAATCTAAAACTTGCTTCTTCACCTCAATTTCTGCTCTTGCTTCAGGTACAATACTATGAGTATACATCATATTTCAGTATTTTTTTTTCTAAAATTATGCTTTATCCAAGTGAAACCATCATAACTACAAGTATCATTCTGTATATTTCTTTTATTTTCTCCATCTCAATTGTTTTGATACTTTGGTTTGCCATAATGTGTTGAAATTTTTCCATTTGTGCCCATGCTGCACCTCAAGATATTTTATTCTGGCCAATATCAGAGAACATTATTTAGTTGATGGAAAACTAAGCATGAATGGGTTACAATATTTTTTGAATGATCAGCAAGTTTCAACTGACTTCCAGAACTTGTAGCTGTCACAATGACAGTTATGTTTATAGTTCTACATATTCATAATAGTAACCACCTTTATCTAATGCCTTTTCCATAGGTCTTCATTCCTCATGAAGGTGTGTCTATGCTTATAAACACCAGATTCATTTTTTTGTTTTCAATTCATCCCAAGTCTTAATTAAATACTGTATCTGAAAATGTAGATAGAAGGGTATCTTCTTTGTTGTATTGAAGTACTTTCAAGATTTATGTTTGGACTGCTACTAGAATATTACATGGTGGTGAGTGAAACACCTGCTTTGAAATGGGGTAGTTTTGAATGATCACAACCCTACTCTACTCTGACTCCACTCCTTAGCTGAACACAAGCCTAAAAAATTATGTCACTGTAGCAAATGGATACAAAAAAATATGTCAAGGTCAGGTGGGGAAGGTCAAACATGGGTAGAAAAAGGATGGTAAATAAGGATCTAGTTTTTACCATGAAAAAAGGATAATACTTAAAGTTTAAAGAGAAGATTATGGAAAAATTAATGACACTTACAAGAAGCACAAGGCATACAAGATAAAAGGGTTATATGGCACATTAATATATGTACACACACATATTTATACACAGGTAATGGAGATAAAAAATAATAGATATATGAGGAGAATATACAGAGAAAAAAATTAAAACAATATGTTTGATAGAAGTTGATGAGAGAAGAACTGTTCTAATGGCAAAGTCCTGGACACTGAAGCAGTTATTTCATGGGAGGTCAAAAGTAATGCCATCGAGTTTCCTTCAATCAAAAGGATGATAATCAGGTCACCTTAGCTCTTTCTTGAGCGAGGCCCACAGCCTCATGGTATCCAGCCATGATCATGATATTGGTCCAAAAGTTATTCAAAAGAAGTGATCACTAGAGCCTGTACAACAGTGACAAATCCAAGAGTTGGACAGAAGGAACATAATAAATGACAGTAAACTGACAAGAAGTTGGGAAAACATCAACTGTATTTAGTCATTCTTCAAGGCAATAACTAATGAGCATCCAAAACATAAGGATACGTGCTTGGAAAACAATTTCAAGTTGTTAACTATTCAATGTGCACAGCTGTTCTGCAGAAAATAAAGTCATGACAGAAATATATATATATATATAAACTGTGACAAAGATAAAAAGGATCAATATGATGCTACATAAATGCATACCAAAGGGCCTTTTCCCCCCTTAAAAAAGGGGTCACCAAGTCAAAACATGATGCTAACTCCAAACTGAATGAAACCATCACATGTCAAGCATAATAAAATGTATAAGGCATGCCATCACATTGAACATGTTATTTACTGCTGTCCTCATTTGATATCTTCTGGGGAACAGAGGGAGATAAATAGCTTTGGGTCACAGGTCTACATTGTAAACAAACCCTTTATAATATAAAGGCTTATTCATATAAGAGGGAGGGAGGGAGGGAGGGAGGGGGAATGACAAGAGTGGTATGTGTGGGGATGGAATGTGTATAAGTGGATTTTATGCCTTTGTTTTTTGGCTATTTCCATTGTAAGGGGGAAAAGCTATTGGTATATGTATGTATTCATATAAATGTTCATTGTAAATATGGATTCATGACTGTTATTGCAAGTAATAGTTATACAAGAAGACTGTCAGATAATCATCTCTCAGCCACCCATCTAGAATTCTAAAGCTGTCAATAACCTCACCCCCATCTTGTGTAGCCTTGAGTGCAGCCAGTCTCTAGGACAGGCCCAAGATCACTATTAACTTCACTTTATTTCCTACACCTTTTCGCTTAAGGAGACTTGACAACTGTCAATTACTACTAAGCTGGTGAGACCTATGGGAGGTCCCAAGGACTGTTGCCAGCTACTGTGGGTGGTAAGCTAGCCATCATGTCTTACTGGATTAAAGAACATACACAGCATGCACCTGTGTCACAAAATAAGTAGAAAGAAAACTGATAAACAATTCAATGTTGTCAACACCCAGATACCAGCTTTAGCAAAGATAAAGTGTAGTCAATCTATTACCCTAGGTCTTTCTTACAGCACTCTCAGCCTACAGGTAACTGGCCACAGCCAGTTTAGCCCATAAATTGTCCAGAGATTTTGTGTTGTTGTCTAGACTGTGAGAGTCAAGCAGCATTGACTGAGGTGTTCAGTGTCTTGTGTGGTGGTGCATCTAGAGCAGTTAGAATCAAGCCCATTCTGTGTTAGTAGTGTCTTCATGCAGGGTTGTGATCAGAATGCAGTCATACCAGTGTGGTCCTTACTTGTCTTGAGAGTGATTTCTCAGTTAGGTTGATATCTGAGAGGAGCTGGTAGGTGTTGTTCTACAAAACACATTGCAATTAAGACTACAACAACCTTTAAGAAATTGATTAATAAAGGAAGTTAGGGAAACCTAGATGATACCTAAGCTGTCAACATGTGGGATATCTAGGTTGGTGCCATCTATTCATAGATTCCTCCCAGGGGGTTGACACAAAGGTTGAAATAATCTTCCTAACTACTGTAAACAGTGGCATACAATTTGAATTTCTAGACCTGAAAAATTTGTATGGCATACATAAAGTGAGAGCCATTACCATATGTTGGTTAATCATAATAGTAACCACCTTTATCTAATGCCTTTTCCATAGGTCTTCATTCCTCATTCTAGCAGACTAACACACATATTTGTAACTAAAACTTGTGTTACACAAGATTAATATAGTAACACAAATTCAGTATTAATGTTTTGCCATCCCAGTAGCCTATTTTATGTTTGGATGGTCAATCTTTCTGATAACTATAGTCCTAGCCCAGAATTTTTAACTTAAAATCTTGAAGTCAATTTATAAACCAGGTTGACTTGTATGCCACATTTTACATTAGAGTAATTCAATGAAATGAGTAAGAGGAAGTTTAATTGGGTATAGTATGTGTGTGAGTAGAAAATGCATGCTGAATTATCCTGGATTAGTGTGAAAAAGAAATAGAAAATAAAGTAAATAAAAATAAGGGAGGTGAGGGATTAAGATGCAATGTTCACTGCAGGTAAAGTAATTGAAAGTTCTAAATCTCCTTACCTCCAACACCTACTCTTCTTGAGGTTGTTGCCCTCTTCACTTGATGCCTACAACTTTTACATACATGCATGTATGTGTATGTGTGTGTGTGTGCAAACCCACATTTCATTGCACCTGTATTCATATTAAGTATGTGCATAGGTAAATATGTGACAAACAAAATTGGTCTATTTTGCCCAAAGAAAACCAGTAACTACTGTTACAAACACTACATGAGCTCAATCAGCTGGGAACTACCTTGAGACAGAATGGGATAATTGATGCATTATCTAGAGTAATTTTAACTGATACTGGATTTATTCCTGGAGCCTCCCCTTACCTATATATTTTTTATTAACTTTTAGGTGGTAGGGAATTTTCCTAAATATTCTTCTGCTTGCTGCCAAACAGTTTCATTAAGCTGAGAGAAACCCCTTTGCTCTTCAAAGGTAACCATCTTGACTAACTCATAGAAGGCATGAACCATTCTTATTATTGATTTATTTTGGCTATTGCCAAGCAATTTAATTCAGCTTTGATAACCTCCAATTGGATACCACTACTTGGGTGAAAAGTCAGGGGTGGAGAATGTATGAGGCTGCATAGTGATGAGCAAGTTTATAGTAAGGGCATACTATATTAAATTTTTATGCTTCTAAAAGTCCTTCATAAGGTACTGTCCTTGCAGAGCGGGAATTCTGTGATGTTAAACCAGAATAAATGCAATTTCAGGGTTATGAAGTAAAAATAAACATAACCCTTATACATTAATAGCAACTTAATACCCTAACCATTATCATATAATTTTGTTCCATTACTAATTAATATTCAAAGTTTAATTTACTTTCCCATCACATTCTTTACAAACTTGTTTTGGTTAACCCTTTCATACAATAGTATAAACTTTCCATTATTTCACTCTGAAGCAACTCTAATTTTTCCCTCAATATTTCAGCCATTACCAGCACTGCAAGGTGGTAGGCATGAATACCTTTATCAGACTTTCCCACCATGCACTGACTTGAGCATATTTGAAACATCTATCTCCGAGTTCTCACCCCCAGATGTTGGTGCCCTAGTCTGCCCAGCTACCTAGCATGCTACCAAACTTTAATATACCAAAGCCCTTTTCCCTGCTATTTTGGAGGTGGCCAAGTCAAAACATACACCCACTCAAAATTGAACTTGTCCCTCCAACCTGATGGCACACTTCTCTTGTTTATTTATGGTTTGTGTCAAGACAATACAGAGGTCAGGGGTGCTCCCAGACTTAAAGTATCAAACACCTTAAAAATTAATAAAAAATAAATAGTTTCAAATAGTCCTGGGGTACTGATCTATTGCCATTTCAACTGTTGCCACTATATATTTTCTTAAAAGTCTATCCATTCTGTTCAACACTACTTTTACTACGTTTACTACTGGCTTAACCCTTTCAGCTTGATCTTCACAGATTTTATTTCTGGTTAATGCAACAACTTTATTCTCTAGCCAAAAGGCTACAGAAAAGTGTCTAGGATTAGTCAGAATAAAATCTGGGAAGAACTGTATTTGGCCAAAAGCATAAGAAAAATAAAATAAAAATAAATAAATGACCATGCAAAAACAAAAAGTTGATAAATAAATAAATGAATGAATAAATAAAAGCATCAATGTGACTGTGGCAGAACAAAGGAATGTAATGAAATTAATTTTAAAATAAGTTATTTTTATTAAAAAAATATATATACATTTAATGTGTTAAAATGTACTATCTTATCTTGTGAAATACTGAGTTTGGTTAAAGTATCACAGATAATCTGGCACATCCTTGCCCCCATGACTATTTGTCACGTCTGGTGTTTTTCTGACTGCGTCTAAATCTGGCACCCTGGGCTGACTGACTTGGAGTTGACCCACCCAGCCTCACACCTCTCCCATAAAAAGCACCATTATGCCCTTGCAACAACGAGTCTTTGTGATATGAAAATGTGCTCTTAACATCTAGACAGATCTGTCCAATCCAGTGCATTAACCTAATCCATATATTATATTGTCTGCAAATAAACCACAACAGAATAAAAAGAAGAAGAACAACAAAGGAGAAGAAGAAGACCATAATCATAAAATGTCTTGCCTGAAGAGCTTCTGGACGCTCACGATGTTCATGCACCCGCTCCTTGATTGGTTCCACCAACTTCTCCAATGCACTTAATTTCTCCTTGTATACAGAAGCCTCCTCATCGAAACCATCTTCATATATCCATTCATCTAACTGGGGTGGAAGAAGATCAACCTTAGTCTACTTGAACATTTTGTTCATAAATTATAAACTAAAAAATAATGCTTACAAAAATCATAATCTATATTGTCTGCTTTCCATGTTCCTTACCCTTCTTCCATCTGTCATAACCCATGCACATACATTCACCTTTTTACCAAGTATGCTCTCGCACCTACCATTCAAGCCAAGACAATCTTATAGCCTTCAGTCATATTACCCATACAATCATTCCCCATAATAATTCTTCCATCTATCACCCATCACCCTTCAATATAGAAACCTGATCTACATAAATGTTCCCCATTCTAAATCCTTTTTGGTCTTCATCTGGTTGGCCCTGTACCACCTTCACCATGCATTTAATGAATACCTTTCTGTACTAAATGGCTCATTTCCTCTTATTCTGACCAATGCTGAGCTACTCTTTACATTTGTGGTTCTTCCTTGTAGGTTAACTCCTTCCACTGTTCCTTCTATTCTGACTGCTGCCAGGCAATCTTAGTGATCTGTGTTGCATCCCCATGGTAAGAAAGGTGTTAACACTTCTATGTGTCCTGGAGTAACATTTCACACAATCTTTTCAACCCTTTTGCTATGGCTTATATTATATTGCTTTATCCTGCCCCATCCACTAATGGAAAATAAGCAGATTGCAACAAGTGATTTGTTCCTCTTAAACTCAACTGAACAACTACATTCTCCAAACCTTATTACCACACAATCATTACCCCCACAATTTCCCCCGAAAGAGCATCTTGCTCACCATATGCAACATCTATTCTTCCTACCCTACCCTTCATTATCACAAATACTGCTCTCTAGATTTCTACAACACACATTTCTTTTCCATTCTTTTATCCCAGATTTTCAACATCTAAACTGTCTTACTTTCACATCCCCAATTTGACTCGTAGCCCCTTAAAGCATTTCTGCTATCCCTACTTTCTTTAGGGCTGCAGGTCTTACGCATGAAATATCCAAGGCCATAAATTGATTAACTTCTTCACACTTTCCTTCTGCATTAGACTCTTGTCCCCCTTCAACTATCTTCATGGCTTACCTTGCAGCCCCTAGTTGAATCCCAGACCAATTTCTTTGCAAGAGTGAAACACTCCTCACTTTCAGCTACTTCCACCTTCATTTCTCTTTTCAAAGATTCTCTCTTACCAGATTTCTATAATTATCTATTGCCAAGCTATTCACACCTCATCTTCCCATTACCTACCAAACTGCATCATATCATCCAAACACTTGCTACTTCTGTCCTTTCATTCACATATGTTGTAAATATGTCACTATACCACACCCAAACCTTAAGTACATAATCCTTGAACTCCACTTCACACTTCCTCTTTGTATATCTGACACTTAAATTAATTAATTCACGCATCCATCATCACTATCATTGTTGTTGTTATAATCATTGCCATCATCATCATCATCACCAACACCACTACCATCCCTTAACTTTTTTCTTTTCTTTTAACACTTAAAACTCTAATTCTATGACAGTCTCCCCTCACTCTACCAGTTTTCACCCAGAACCCTTTACTATCCCACCATTGTTTGTTTTCTTCCCAATTCCCTGGTCAACCAACACATTGTCAAACAGACCCCCACTTTCTCACTACACTACAACTGCATTCACTAAATCATTTGCTTAATTCAGTTTACTTAGTACTAACTCCCTTATCACTCTACCCATCTTACCACCCACATAAAGAGAAGAGGCTGCATCTTCCACTCATTCACATTACCCAATGCTCCTTTCAAAAGTCACGCACTTCCATTCTTCCCATCTCTAAGCCACTCTGAAGACCTAAATCACTGAAGGTCTCTCAAAGTCATCTATTACCTACTCCAATCAACCTTTGACACACACACACACATCATATTGTACATAAAGCCCATCAAAAAATAGCCAGCACAATCAGTCCACCCCTCCACCTAGACAAATGTACTTAAAACTAATTCATGCTAAAACAGTCTGTTAGAAGGACAATACCTGTGAGCACATTTCTCTAATTTTGGTGCGTTCATCATCTGTGGATGCAGCTTCATATTCTTCCTGCCACAGTTTATCTTGAGCATCAAGGATGTAACTCTCCAGGGTGTTTCTAGCTGCTTCCTTCTCTTTCCTGGCTTTCTCTGCTTTATTGATGTTCTCTACTCTAAAGAGGAGAGATATGAAAAGAAATTAAGTATAAGATCAAAATAAGACACATTGCACATTTAAGATAATTGCTGCCTTGATTTTCACTACCTGAAAAACTGTAACCCCATAGTGGCCAGCAAGTCCATAGGTTCTCCCAGAGATCTGCCGGGGCAGTAACATTCAACTGTTGATAGTGTTGCAGGTTCATTTCTATTTCAAACAATTTTGAATGAATGGAAGTGGTGTAGTCATTAGTTGTAAATTATCCTCATATGAAGAATAGAAGAAAAATTGTGGAACTTGATAACAGACTTTAGGTACAGTCTCATGATAAAGGTGAGGGCGTTGATGGATTTTGAAGGCAAAGAGATTTTTCTCTAATGCAGGACAATTACTGGTCCCATTATATCTATACATGTACACATACAACTTTCCTCTAATGCAGGACCATGACTAGTCCCATTATATTTATACATGTATGCATATAAACATTGAATTTTAATGCAGATACAAATGTGCAAACTATAATTTTCTATAAAAAAAAAACTCCAATATTGCAACTGACCTAATTAAAATAAGAAATCACAATTGACCATTCCTGTACATCATATATCCATCTATATAACAAAAGGCCTTTTCCCACCTTATAAGAGAGTTAGCTAACCACGGCATGCACCCACCCTTCATCCATCTGTTTTCCCTTTTATATTAACTCTTTGTTGACACAGTACCATCCTTGTCCCCTACCCACTGCCAGGGTCAGAAACTATATTCCAAGAGCCTTTTTCCTCTTATAAGAGAGTTGACTAAGTCAAAGGCATGTACCTATTCTCACCCATTTAACTCCCCTCCACCACCCTTTTCACTCCTCCCATCTCAGCTCCTCATGGATGTTGGGTCATCTCTGCATCTGCCGACTGCCTTGGGTCAAATGCAATGCAGCAAGCAGCAGTACATCCACAGCAAGACTGCTTCACTTAATTGGCAACCCCCACCTCTCCATCCCCTCATGGAGAAAAAGAGAGGACTGGAAGAAATCCATTTGAGCTGCATCAAAATACCATTCACACATATGCACCCACTCCCCCCCTCTCCTACCCCTCCCTTCCATGGAAGGTCATCATGTGCAAACAGTAGGGGTAAACCAGCTTTGGTTATTGGGTCCTACTGTTGAGGTGCTACATATTGTTGTATTGTTTCTTTTATTGCAATATATAGCTCCTCAATGGCACGGCTCATTCGCCAAAGCTTGTTTATCCCAACTGCTTCAGCACATGGTGACCCTCCCTCTTTGTCCACTCATGAGTAAATAGAGAAGACATGAAGAAATCCTATCGGGTGGCATCAATTCATATATCTACCAAAGGCTCTTTTCCATTTACAGGGCAGGGATTACACCCCCCCCCCCATCACAAATAAAAAACCCTTAACCATCCTTCCCATCTCTGCACTTTGGGGATGCCTTGTCCCCCATTACAGCATAGAGAAACCTTCTTCTACAGCAAGGACCAATGGTAAAAGCTGGTTTAGCCCCTACCATTTCACCATATGGCAGTGGAAAAAATTGAGACAACTTATGCTCACCTTTTGACTGAAGTTTTCATCTGCTCTGGAGTTAAATCAGGGAAGTCGAGCCTTGCTTCAGTAAAGTTTAGTTCTTCTTTAACTACCACCAGCTTAGGTTTCATCTCCTTTTTCTTTTTCTCTTCCTTCTTTGTTTCTTTTGCGCTATCACCATTCTTACCCTTGTCACTGGTTTTATCCTTATCTTTCTTTTCTTTCTTTTCAGACTCAGTATCAGATTCTGACTCACCGCCGGCTTCCTTTTCTTTGTCTTTATCATCTTTCTTTTCATCTTCTGAGCCTGTGGGAAATAAATTTGAATATGCAGTATTTTCTTTAGGAGTTTGAAAGGGTGTGTGGGCAAAAGTACATACATACAGTAAAAAGCGGTGTCCCGCAAGGATCAGTACTGGCCCCAATCATGTTCGCCGTATATATTAATGACATGAATGAAGGAGTGGAGTGCTATATAATTTTTTTTGCAGATGATGCAAAATTACTTAAGAAAGTAAAAACGGAAGAGGACTGCAACTCATTGCAACAAGATTTGGACACAATATGGAATTGGACTCAAAAGTGGGAAGTAAAATTCAATATTAAGAAATGCAGTATAATGGAATTTGGAAAGAGTAAAAACAGAATATCAAAAGATTACAGAATTGGGGAAGAAAAAATAAATAAAACAAACTATGAAAAAGATCTTGGAGTGATGATTGGAAAGGACATGAAACCAGATAAGCATATAAATAAAATATTCGGAGAGACCTACAGCTTATTGAGAGCAATCAAAGTGGCATTTGCTTATATGGACGAAGAAATGATAAAGAAAATACTAACTACACTAATAAGACCAAAACTTGAGTACGCAGCATCACTTTGGACACCCAGTACCAAAAAGAATATTAAGAAACTAGAAAGATTACAAAGAGCGACAACCAAACTAGCACCGACACTCGCTGAACTAACATATGAGCAAAGACTATCCAAATTGAACCTACCAACTCTGGAACAAAGAAGAGAAAGAGGAGATTTGCTGACTATCTACAGAATAATGAAAGGAATGGAAGTTTTAGATAGGAACGACCTGTTAGTGTGGGAAAACAGTAAAACGAGAGGACACGGAAAAAAATTGAAAAAGGATAGTTATAGAAAAAACTTGAAAAGGAACAGTTTCCCACACAGAGCAATAAATACATGGAACAAATTAGACAACAAAACAGTATGTGCAAACACTATACAAGATTTTAAGATAAAACTTGATGCGGAGAGATACAAAAACGGGTCACCACGAGCATAGCTCCCCACCCGTATATTACAACTAGGTAAATACATACATACATACATAGCTCCCCTTCCCGAAAGATACATACATACATATACCAAGGCCTTTTCCCCCTTTCAAGGGAGGTAGCCAAAAAGAAAAAGGCATAGGATCATTCCCACCCATTCCATCCCTAAATACACTTCACTCCCCTCCACCCTCCCTTTTATCTTAGTACCTCATATAAGATACAACTAGGTAAATACATATACCAAGGGCTTCTTCCCCCTTTTCAAGGAAGGTAGCCAAAGTCAAAAGGCATAATTCTACTCCTATCTATTTCATTCCCACCCACTCCACCCCTCCCTCCTTTCTTCTCATCTTGGCTCCTCATGGATGATGGGTCATCCCTGCATCTCAACCATCGCCCTGGGCCAGAAGCAATGCAGCAAGACACAGCAGATCCATAGCAAGGCTGCTTCATTTAATCAGTGACCCCTCCTCTCCATCCCTTCATGTAATTACATTGAAGGTAGGGAGAAATCCTTTTGGGATTTGATATTCACCTCTGAACCAGAAATAGTGGAAGAAATAAATTATAAAACACCAATTGGGAAGAGTGACCACATATTAATAGAGATCGATCTAAAGTAACAAAATGTGGTAAGAAGGAATGAGAAACATAGAGAAGGAAGATTGATGTACAACAAAACTGATTTTGTAAAACTTAGAACTTTTTTTCAAAATGCCTGTTGGGAAAAATTTGCAAATGATGAAACAAAGACTGAAGAGAAATGGAAAATTTTCAAAGAAATATATAAAGAGGGAACAGACAAATATTTATGTGCCCAAGCAGAAACAGAAAAGGGAGTACATAAAGTGCTGGTATAATAAAAAGTGTAGTGATGCTAAAGATCGAAGAGACAAAGCTTGGAAAAGATGGAAAAGAGACAAAAAAAAAAAAAAAGACTAAATGGCAAACATACATTAACTGAGAAATGAATACGTAGTCATACGAGGAGAGGAAAAAAGAAACAATGAAAAAGGTATAATAGCAAAATGCAAAGATCAACCTAAACTGTTCTACAGATATGTAAACGACAAACTATAAGACAAACATGAAATAATAAAACTGCGTGAAGGAAATCAAGAATACACAGATGTAGAAATGGCTGAAGTAATGACCAGACACTTTATGTCTGTTTTTAACATTGAAAACTCACAATTGTGGGATGGTAGTCACCAGGAAGGATCCCCAAAAATGGAAGAAATAATGGTGACACGGAAAGAAATAAGGGACCAGATAAAGAAACTCAATGTCATAAAGTCACATGGGCTAGACGGAATAGCAAACTGGATATTAAAAGAATGCATAGACGAACTCACAGACATTTTGTCTGTGAGTTCGTCTATGCATTCTTTTAAGATAATTGAGTTCTCACTCAAAGGAAAAGTACCACAAGACTGGAAGAATGCTAATATTGTACCAATATATAAGGGAGGAAATAAAGAAAATCCAACAAATTATAGACCAGTATCCCTTACAAGCACAAATGCAAAAATAAGCAAAAGTTATTAAAAACAAATCAAAAGAACAAAATATTAAACCCTAACCAATCTGGATTTAGAAGTGGAAGATCATGTACTACAAACTTAATATGCTTTTACTCAAGATTGCTAGACATAATACAAGAAAGAGATGGCTGAGCAGATTGTGCCTTCCTGGACCTACAAAAGGCTTTCGACAAAGTACCACACAAAAAACTAAGAAAAATTGAACTAATAGGTGGAATACAAGGAAAATTATTGGAATGAAAGGAAGAGTTCTTGAAAGGAAGAAAAATGAGTGATACTTAGAGAAAAGAACTCAAAATGGGTAGACATGATAAGTGGAGTACCCGAAAGGCTCTGTGTTGGTTCTGATAATGTTTGCTGTTTATATAAACGACATGAATGAAGGAATTAAATGCTATATAAACTTCTTTGCAGATGATGCAAAACTATTGAAGAGAGTGAGTAACGAAGAAGACTGTAAATCTTTTCAGGGAGATCTGAACAAAGTCTGGAATTGGAGTAAAAAGAACAAAGTGAATTTCAACATTAAAAAAATGTAGTATAATGGAATTTGGAAAAAGCAAAAATAGAATATCCAGTAAATACAAAATTGGAACAAAAGAAGTTAAAGTAAATTCAGAAAGGGATCTAGGAGTGATCATTTCAAATGACATGACACCAGACAAACAAAATAGTTGGAGAAACCTACAACTTAATAGGATCAATGAAAGTGGCCTTACATGGATGAGGAAATGGTGAAGAAAATCCTAGTTACATTGATAAGATCGAAATTAGATTATGCAGCATCACGTATGAACACCCAGTGGGAAAAAAAAAAAAAAAAAAAAATGGAATGAATTCAAAGAGCACTAACAAAGATGGTACCAACACTAAGCATGTTGACATATGAACAAAGATTGGACAAACTAAATCTATTAACTCTGGAGCAGAGAAGAGAAAGAGGTGATTTGATATCTATAAATAGAATTATGAATGGAATGGAAATCCTTGACAGGGATGATCTACTTAAATGGGACAGAAGAAATACAAGGGGACACAAGAAGAAACTTAAGAAAGACAGCTACAGAAGAGATTTGAAAAAGAATAGCTTTCCACATAAGAGCAATATATACATGGAATAAATTGAAAGAGAAAACAGTGAGTGATAAAACTATACACGACTTTAAGAAAGAACTGGATGTGGAAAGATACAACTGTAGGTCTCTACAAGCACAGGTCTTCTCCCACAAAATACAACTAGGTAAATAAATACATAACCACTCCCTAACCCCCTATCCCCCACCCACTCCCTTCAATGCAAAAGTGGACAAAAGTAAAGTAATAAAATGTACAGAGAGATAATGGTGGCAGGTTGGCTGGATGTAAATATAAAAGGCAACAGGCTGGAAAAAGTAGAGTTCTCACTATTTAAGGTCACATGTGGCAGTGAATAGTGGACGTGGAGGTGAATTATACAGTAAAAGAACCAAATAAAGGTCTGGGAATGTTTGTGCCCATGGCACTATACGGAAGAGAGACCTGGAATTTGAAGGAGGCAGAAAGGAAGAGTTTGAACATTTTCATGATGGAGAGTTTGAGAAGTATGGTAGGTGTGACAAGAATGGATAGAGTGAGAAATATGGAGGTAAAGCTGAGAACAGGAGTGGAAAGAGTTGGTAGATGGGGAGATCAAAGAATACCGAGGTGGTTTGGGCATATGAAAAAAATAAGCAAGGAAAGTGAAAGTGGATGGCGTAAACTTGAGACATCAAGAATAAGATGGATGGGTGGATGAAGGGAGCTGTGTATACATGAGGAATATCTACTGAGCAGGACAGCCAGCATGGAGGTAAAAAAAAAAAAAAAAAAAAAAATTATATATATACATATATATATATATATGAGTGAGTGGAAGGAGGTTGCGAACAGATGATATATGATGCACATTGAAAGAATGCTTCTTATCAGCTCCATCCATAAAGAGAGTTGATAAAGTGGAGGCTCATCATATAATGAACCAGTGGGGGTAAAGCAGTTCCAGCTACCAGGCCTTGCTATGGAAGAGCTGTGCTTTGCTGCATTGCCTTTAAGGAAAGCAGTGTGGAAGGGGACAGGGATGATTCATTAACGAGATAATAAGATGAGAGGGCCATTAAATGGATATTTTGACTCGTACACCCCTTTATGTATACGTAATTAAATTCCATCCTCTCCTCCATATAAACTAAAGAGCTCCCCATGTTAGGATCACCATCCCAGCCACACTGTTGGATTCAGTCAACACTCAAACCACAAATAGAAGGATGGGGCTTGCCCTTAATATTCATCAAGTCAGACACTTTTCAATTAAGATACAACTGGGTGATACAATATCATTCATATTTCATCAATGGTAACCAGCATATCTATCTTTAGAGACAATACTGTGCTGAAGAGGTGGACTTAGGAATAATGAAGGAGATTTAAGAAGGGTAACTGTGCTGACAGCACTGTATGGGGCAGAAACATGGAACATAAGAGAGGAAGAGAGAAGGAGTTTGAATGTATTTGAGATGAGGTGTCTGAGAAGTATGATTGGGGTTACTAGGTTGGATACAGTGAGGAATGAAGAGGTGAGGAGGAGAACACGGGTGGAGAGGGAGTTGGGAGATAGGGTTGATGAAAGAGTATTGGGATGATTTAGATACATGGAAAAAACGAGTGAAGAAAGAATAGTAAAAGAGGTGTGGAAGGCAAAGGTGGAAGAAGTGAACATGAGGGGGGGACCAAGGATGGGATGGGATGGCGTAAAAGGGGCATTGGGAAAGAGGGTAATGTCTGTTGAGGAGGGATGGGAGATGACAGAAAGGGGTGAATGGAAAATGATTGTGTATGGATGATGCTGTGATGCATGAGGGGGAGTGGGTGGGGGATAGGGGGTGAGGGAGTATATGTGAGAAATAAATTGATGCAGCCCAAAGGGATTTCTCCCAGTCTTCTCTTTTTCTGCATGAGGGGACGGAGGGGGGGGGGTCACCGATTTAATGGAGTGGCCTTGCTGTGTCTTGCGACACTGCTTCTGACCCAGGGCAGTAGACAAGATGCAGGGATGACCCATCATCCAGGAGGTGATAAGATAGGAGGGAGGGAAGAGGGTAGAGGGGAGGGGAGTATGTGGGGATGGAATGGGTGGGAGTGGTTTCTATGCCTTTCTTTTTTGGCTACCTCCGTGTAAGGGTGAAGAAAGCCTTTGGTATATATAAGAAGGGTAATGGAAGGTGAGAGGAGAATTTAAAAAATACTACAATTCTTTTTGGAGGGGAGATACAAGATACTGGCAAATTCTAACATCTTCAAAACAACTTCTAAATTTCCAGTGTATACAAGGTTCTCCATTATTGTTAAATTATATGAGAAAAGTGACAGCTAAGAATTCATTTCTACTGTAATTTTAGTTAATATTTCAGTTGAGAAGTGAAAGCTGAGGACCTGTTTTCACTACAATTTTAAGTTGTATTCAATCAGAGATGTTATATCCAAGATCCTGCTTCCGCTGCATCTTGGGAGAAGCAATGACATTTTTTCACAGTAAACTTGAGTTACTTTTCATGAAAGAAGTGACAGCCAATGCCTGTTTTCACTATAATCATGAGTAAAATTCTACAGGAGAAGCAGCAGAGGATCTTTTTTTTTTTACTACAAGTTAAATTCAATATAGGAAGTGATGACTTAAGGTTGGTTTTGTATTACAAGGGAGGTAGCCAAAAAAGAAAAAGGCATAAAACCATTCCCACCCATTCCATCCCTAAATACACTCCACCCTCCCTCTTATCTAAGCACCTCCTGGATGATGGGCCATCCCTGCACCTTGTCCACTGCCCTGGGTCAGAGGCAGTGTCGCAAGACACAGCACATCCCCAGCAAGATTTATATAAATTATCAAATACTTTAAAAACTCAGCTAAGGTTACCAAACATTCTATACAGAGACAGACAATAAAAATTATATTTTCACTAATGACACAATGGGGATTTTCAGCACATAGGTGAATACATCAACTCCTTCAGCAAGAAAACAATTTACTGGTTTTATCATGAACACCACATCATTTTATACATGAGCCTAGTTACTTTCCCATTCTAATATCATTTGCTTTTGTTATCTATATACAAACTGGTTTCTTCCCCCTTACAATTGTGGTTGCCAGCCAAGAAATATGCCCTTCCCCAACCATCCCACTCTAATCCGCTGCCCATTTCCCTTTCATCTTGGATCCTCAAGGATGAAGGGCCATCCCTATCTCCTGCCCATACTAGATTTTTCAGCCTTCCAACTTTCCAATATTCTTATGAAAAACACCTGAGGATGGGACACTTTTCAAGGATGAAAACAATGTAAATGAATACTAAATACATCTATCTGTCTAGATGTATGTAGCATTCAGTTACGTTGTTCTCATCCTTGAAACAATAGAACTGAATACTACACATATAAATACACAAAAGGGCTGAACATTTCATATACAAGAACAGAATAGGAAAAATACACTTTTCAACTAGAAAATACAAGACAGAGAGAATCTTTTCAAATGTGATCCACTAACAAAATAACTAATTTCAAAGGAGCACTATAGTAACATGTATTTGTAATTTCCATATTGTTACCAAACAATTACATAACATGGAAAAAGTCACATTAGGTCCTACAAAACAAACAAGCCCACCACCACCGTACCTGAGAACAGCTTACTGATGGTACTACCAAGTTTGGAAAGTGTTGATTCCTCTTCCTCTTCCACTTCTTCTGTGATGTTCTTCTCAAAGACTGCCTCTACATTTACAAGGCTCAGGATCCCTGAGTCATCCATGCTGAAGTGAGCCTTAATGCCCTTAGATTCTGCTCCATCCTTCAGCTGCTTCTCAAAAGCTTCTGTCACCCCCGTCACTGATACAAGGCTTACATTCACTGGCTTAGCTGCCCTGTTCATTAAAGAAGATACAACATAAATTACAAATAACCAATACTGAATAATTATCATAACAGCCACTGTAATCCTATCATTCATGTGGTACTCTACTCCATTCACAAACTGAAGGTAAGGCCTGCAAGAAAGAACCTAAGCCACAGATTGATTGATTCAATTCATCCATTTTATACTATCCCCTGGGCACTGTCTCACAAGAGCAAGTGTAATAAATGGAACTTGTTTTGTAATCAGTATGTCTACTTGTTTCTATGTCAAAGTGCTGTGGGGTTACTCTGGAATACATACATACATCTTTTTCTCCCTTACATGGGAGGTAGCCCAAAGAAAAAGGCATAGAAGCCACTCCCACCCATTCCATCCCCCACATATTCCACTCCCCTCCACCCTCTTCCCTTCCTCTTATATTGGCACCTCCTCGACGATGGGTCTACCCTGCATCTTGTCCACTGCCCTGGGTCAGAGGGAGTGTCACAAGACACAGCACATCCACAGCAAGGCCTGTTCATTAATTCAGCAACCCCCCCTTTCCGTTTCCTCATGCAGAAAATGAGAAGACGGGGAGAAATCCCTTCAGGCTGCATCAATTTATTTCTCATACATACTTCCTCACCCCCCATCCCCCACCCACATCCCCTCATGCATCACAGCATCATCCATACAGAGCCCTTATCCATTCACCCCTACCTTATGTCCTCTCCCATCCTTCCTCAACAGACATTCCTCTTTCCTATTGCCCCTTTTCCCCCATCCATCCATCTCATCCTAGGATGCCCCCTCATGTTCACTCCTTCCACACCTTTTACTAAGCTTTCTTCACTCGTTCTTTCCATGTGTCCAAATCATCCCAATACTCTTTCATCAACCCTATCTCCCTAATCCATTTCCACCCGTTCTCCTCCTCATTTCTCACTCTATCTAGCCTAGTAACCTCAATCATACTTCTCAGGAATTTCATCTCAAACACATTCAAACTCCTCTCTTCCTCTCTTATGTTCCATGTTTCTGACCCATACAGTGCTGTCAGCACAATCACTCCTTCACACAATCTCCTTTTAGCATCTATTCCAAAATGTCTATTTCTCATTACACTTATTAATCCACCAAGGCATTTACTCAATTCTCTCAATCTACATCTTCCACACCCCCACTCTTCCCTTTCCCTGCCACATTTGCACCCAAGTATCTAAAACTATTCACTTCCTCCAGTCTCTCTCCCTTAATACATACTTCCAGTCTGCTGTCCATCTTTTCCCTTGTACACCTCATCACCTTACTTATACCCACATTTATCTTCAACTTCCTTCTTTCACACACTTTCCGAAACTCTGTCACTAACTTCTTCAATCCCTCCTCTGATCCTGCTACAAGTGCAGTGTTGTCAGCAATCAACAGCTGGCTTATCCCCCACTTTTCTCCATTTTCTTTAACCATCTCCAACCCCCCACCCACCACCCTTGCATTCACCTCTCGAACCACCCCATCCATGTATAGATTGAACAGCCAGGGTGACATAACACATACCTGATGAAGTCCCACCTTTACCTCAAATCATTCATTCTCTCCATTTCTAATCCTAACACAAGCTCTACTACTCTCGTAAAAACTCTTGACTGCTCTTAACAGCTTTCCTCCTATCCCATATATCTGCAATACCTCCCACAGTGCCTTCCTGTCTACTCTGTCATAAGCCTTTTCCAAATCCATAAAAGCCCAAAAAACATCCTTACCTTTTCCTATAGCTTTCTCACATATCTGTCTTACCACAAAAATCTGATCTACACAACCACTACCTGTCCTAAAACCACACTGTTCCTCACCAATTACTCCCTCTGTTCCTCTCCTAATCAATCCTCTCAATCAAGACTCTTCCATAAGCCTTCCCAACTACACTCAACATGCTGATCCCTCTGAAACTACTACTCACACTTGTCCCTTTTCCCTTGTAAAGTGGAACTATACAGGCACTCCTCCAGTACTCTACCCTCTCTTAAACAAACATTGAATAATCTCACCAGCCAGTCCACCATAACTGTACCTCCTTTCTTCAGACATTCTGCATGGCATCCATCCAGACCAGGTGCCTTACCTGCTCTCATCATCTTAACAACTGCCTTCACTTCATCTTTCCTTATTTCTCCTCCATTTTCCTCACTCAACTATCTTTCCCTCCATATGCTCCTTCACATTGAGCAACTCCCTAAAATACTCTGCCCACCTCTCTCTCACTGACTTCTCTTCCATTATCATCTCTCCATCTGCACCTTTTACCATTTCTTCTCTACTTGATTCACCTCCTGTTCCTCTTTTAATTTCTCTCCAAAACATCTTTTTATTACTTTCATTTTTTTCATACTCTTACCCTGTTTCACTTCTGCTCTCCTCTTTGCCTCCTTAATCTTGTGCTTTACTTCTCTTCTCTTTACTTTGTACCTCTCATATGATTCCCTCGTCCTAATTCGTAACCAATCTATGAAAGCTCACTTCTTCTCTTCTACACCCTTCTTTGTTTCCTTATCCCACCACTCACTACCCTTCCTGCTATTTCCTCCCATCCTCCTTGTTCCACACACCATCTTTGTACACCTTATAAATTCCTCCTTGAACCATCCCCATTCCTAGTTCTGCTCTATCCTTCACTACCTCCCACTCCTCTCTCAGCTTTTTCTACTCTTCCTTTTCTTTCTCATTTAAACAGTTCACTCTGAGTACCTCCCTACCTTCTGCCCTTTTCCTCTTTCTCCACCAATTCTCTACTCTCAATTTACCTTCCATCAGAAAATGATCTGATATTTCCCCACTCTCTCCCCTTAGAAAATGTACATACTTAACTCTTCCTACCATACTCCTGTTCACCACTATATAGTCCATCAATGCTGTATCTGCCACCTTTCCATCCACCACCCTCTTCCATGTGTATTTATGCTTGAATTTCTTCCTAAACACTGTATTTGCTATCATCAACTCTCTTTCTAGACACATCTCCACCATCAACTCTCCACTACAATTTTTTCCTGGAACTACATACTTCCCAATCACTCTGTCTATTTGTTCATTTCCTACCTTAGCATTAAGTTCTCCCAATACAACTACATTGACATTTCTCCCTAATCCCTCTATGCACTCATATCTATCCAAAAAGCCACCTTTTCCTCTATGCTCTTCTTACTACTAGGCCCATACACACTTACAAAGACCCACATCTCCCTTCCCAGCTTCATCTTCATCCACATCAACTTTGAAGAAACCTCCCTTCTTCACTCCTGAGAACCTCCCAATTACACTCCCAAACTCACACTCACCCACCCTTTCAACTTAATTTCACTCAATGCCAACACATCCATCTTTCTTCTCACAAACATACTGCCTACCTCTTCCCTTTTACCCTCCTCTGTACCACATCCACGCACATTAAAAGACCCAAACCTTAGGGGACTAATTGGAAAACTCCTAGACCCTCTTATGACTAATTTTTTTTAGGAAATGTCCCCTGTGGGTCTACAGGTAGGATTCCTTGTCCTATCCCGCATCCCATTTTTCTGTTGCCTCTTACGACTCAAGTGGGAAGACTTGGTGGTAGCAATCTTTTCCCCCACCACAGGGTAGGCAAAAAAAAAAGGAAATGAATATTCAGAGAATTGGTACAGGACAGTAACAAGGGGTTGGGGGGCAGCATAATGGAGGGACAGTTGCAGTATAATTAAAGTGTCATCATTTCTCTATAAACAGAGTCTTCCTCTATCACAGACAAAATGATGTGTGACTCTGGTCCATAGGGGTGCCCCATATAAACCCTAAATTATCACCTGTATGTTACTTTGCCACAATAACAAGCAACCAATACTTGGAATACTTTTGAATAATATATTCTAGGAATAGATTTTTTATTTATCTCTCTGGGCTTGGGTTGAGTGAAGCAGTGTGAATGCACAGGTAAAATGTTTCTCACTTGTAAATTTGAATGAACTTTTACATCTTTTGTATAATTCAATGGGAAGAATGTACTAATCCATTTTTAGTGTACTACTTACAAAACTTCTTGTTTTGGAAGGTGAGATGTATCTCCGTAGTTAACAGCAAAGTCGAAGTCTGCAGTATGCTTATTGAAAGTCATAACTTTCTTTTGTGGATAATTGTTTGCAACAGCAAACAAAGATCTCTTCACAGATTTGGTCAGCGTCTTTCCATCATCAGTTTCCACAGTTCGATCAAAGTCTACCTGTTCAGAATGAAAATACCAAAAATCCAAAGTTAAATCCATCAAACTTCCTCAATTTTTAAGTGAAGCACAACTATGAGCTACACATAATGAATTATGTGCAGTAGTGAACATGATGAGATCAGTTATCATGTTTATATCAAATTACAGTAAAAATTTCAAGTTCCCCAAGTAGAAATACAAATCTTTCAAACATTGTGCTACAGTGGTGAATGGTGCATGCTACAGTATGCACACACAAAACTAAACCAAACAGACTGAAAGTTGCAAACACAATGGAGGCATTTAGATATATGCACTCATCATAGAAAAAATGTGCAAAAGTTTACCAATACCAATCTCTTAAAATGACACTCACAAATAGTTCACATTAAGAAGTTGCAGTATACTATATTCCACTATCCAAATGGCTTTCATGTTCATTTTCAGTTCTACAGGAGGAGTCAAGAAAAGACGGAGGGAGGGGTGTTGGTTGGGAGTGTAGTATGTGGGGATGAAATGGGTTGGGGTGGATTTATGACTGATTTTGGCTACCTCCCTTGTAAGGGGGAAAAGCCTTTGGTGTTTTTGTATATATATATATATATATATATATATATATATATATATATATATATATATATATATATATATATATATAATATATATATATATATATATATATATATATATATATATATGTACAGTTATATTACAGTATCATATCAACCATGAAAGCAAGGGCTGTGGAGAAGAGGGTCATGAAGCTATAAAAGCTTAGTCAAGATTCCAAACAAACAAAATGTGCATGGGTGACAAAATTGGAGAAGAGTGTGAAGATGGGAATGACCTGTTCTGTGAGAGAAGTACAGCAATGATGAATTGGTAGCACTGCTAAGGAAGTAAATTGGTGCATTTTTCTAATGGTTCAAGCAGGAAGGAGTGGCCGAGATAATAGATGTAAACACAAGGGGCAATGAGTTCTCTTCATTGCCAAGGTACTTGCAGCACCCCAAGTGTAAATACAGAACTAAAGCTGTATGCATATTGACAAAATTCATAAAACAGCTGAAGCCCCACAGGAAAATTGACCAAGCAGTTGAGATGAACCTAACCATTTTGCTGATTCCCTTTTTCACGGCAGCCCACCAACTTCCCTTTTCATCAGAAGTCCCATTCCTTTGAAAATAAATCTAGGAGGGAGCAGAAGAATATTTGTTCATGCATACAAGAATTTGAACTTGGCAATACTAGTGGTAACAACTAAAAATAGATAAAATATATCACCATGCATTAATATGCACAAAAGAAACAATAAATGTTACAACTATTTACTGACAACCACAAGAAAATATATACACTAAGTGGATGGCTGAATCAAAGCATACCTCAACTCCACCCTATTTATTAACTTTTACAACATGCATGGGAACACAATGGTGGCATTCTCATCCCCTCTCTCTCCATCTCCCACCAGAGGAGCAGGAGAAAATAAAATATAGTATACTGGGAGTGGTTGGTATAGGTGATTTAAGAACAGCAGAAACAAGAGCCAGTAAAAGTTCAAAAGTGACAGAGCAAGTGAATGGAGATTTGTTTCTGAACATAAGAGAATGCTGCAGGTCTCGGACCCATTGGGGTTCCACTAAACACCTTAAATATTGATTGCCTATGATTATGCAATCAATACCTCAGTATTGGAAATAAACATGTACAGTGCTAGGTTTTTGGATGGGTGTAGGATGAGTGTAGGGAGAGTGCATGCTCTGACTTGGCCAACCCCCATACAAGGTGAAAAGGTCTTTTGGTATATGCATGTGTATATATGCAATGTGGAGTCGTTGGTATAGGTGATTTAAGAACAGCAGAAACAAGAGCCAGTAAAAGTTCAAAAGTGACAGAGCAAGTGAATGGAGATTTGTTTCTGAACATAAGAGAATGCTGTAGGTCTTGGACCCATTGGGGTTCCACTAAACACCTTAACTATTGATTGCCTATGATTATGTAATCAATACCTCAGTATTGGAAATAAACATGTACAGTGCTAGGTTTTTGGATGGGTGTAAGATGAGTGTAGGGGGAGTGCATGCTCTGACTTGGCCAACCCCCATACAAGGTGAAAAGGTCTTTTGGTATATGCATGTGTATATATGCAATGTGGAGTTCTTGTCTTGTGATCTAAGTATATTTTTATATGAACGCACTAGAGGGTACCTGGGCAGATTATTGTAGCTATTTGAATAGAATTCTGCTAGGGTTGTATTTATGTTTAATTTAATGGCCTTCATTTATGTTATGTGATGCAAAGGGTGTGAGAGCCTGAAGGGGTCTTCCACTGTACTCTGTGCCTATCATTCTCATGTGTTGTACTATGGGAAACATTTTGGTTTAAATGTAGCCAATTATTCTTAATGCTGTAGTTTATATTGTTCATAGTTTTCCCTTCCCAAACCTGTCATCCAGGAGGAGCCAAGAAGGGAGGGAGGGAAGGGTGATGAATGGGAGTGGAGTATGTGGGGAAGAAATTGTTGGGAGTGGATTTATGCCTTTGACTTTGGCTACCTCCCTTTTAAGGGGGAAAAAGCCCTTGGTATATGTATGTATGTATCTCAACTACCTGTTAATTCTTTCTAGGCAAGATGTAAATAACTTGGGTGAGATTGTATCACCTTTCCATAATCTTCTATAGAATTGTTGCCTTTAGTTTCACATTGGAAACTGAGGCCCTACTATATATCTTCTTGGGCTTGTCTGTGTTGTACTGGTGTGACTGTTTCCGTGTTACCAGTTGCTGGTTATAAGCTCTCCTTGTGTGAAATGGGAGTTTGAAATACAATTTGCCCAGTCTGGAAACAAGAGTGTCAGCTCTCTAGATGTGGGAGAGGGTGTTGAGTTTTGAAGATAAGCGGCACAAACATCATTCTCTTTGCAGGACCATCACTTGTAGATACCTATCATTGATCTCTGTCCAGAACGTTAAATAATTATCAAAGGTACAAGTGTTAAATTTGTTTACAAATACCCACATAATATATCCAATACATGCCTGAAAGAGACTCATGCAAACAGTTGTGAAGGATGAGATGTTGCAATGAAGAAAGATGACTTGTGGGGTAGTGAAGGGCTTGGTGCTGGCACCTGTAACTTGATATTAATCAATGATGTGATGAATAAATAAGCAGCTACACTAATCAATTTGCTGATGATGCCACGATCATGAAATGAGTTAAAAGTGAGGAGGAGTAGAGACTGCTACATTAAGACAAAGATAAAGTTCATGAGTGGAAGATTAAATTTAATACAACGAGCAAAACTTTGGAAATGAGCATAGTAGGAACAGACCATAATGATGGAGTTATATAATAGGGAATGAAAGAAAAAAAAAAAAAAGGAGTAATGAATGTTACTAAAAACACACACACATTAACAAAATAATGGGAGGGATACACACTCTGTTAATAAAAATAAAAACTAGCATTTCATTGTAAGGATGAAGGTATGATGAAATTTTAAATCTTATCTGCCCTAGATTGGAATATGCGGTGGTGGTGTGGCCACCACTGCATAAGACATGTGCACGAAAAAGTGAGAAAAGAATGAGTGGCAATTAGAATGATCCCTAACCTCAACAGACAAAATGTACAAGGAGACATCAGATAAACTGGTATTTGAAGAAGAAGAAGAAGAAGAAGAAGAAGAAGAAGAAGAAGAAAAAAAAGAAAAAAAAAAAAAAAAAAAAAAAAAAAAAGGATAAATAAATAAAACAAAATAATAATAACCCAGGGGGAGAACATAATCATTATAAGGAAAGTTTAGCAAGGAGAGAGAGACTGGACCCCATGAGCATCGCTTCATTCATGTCTGCAACCATAAGGTAAGTACACATATCATAAAAAGGTCTTGGTCTTGTACATTATATCAGGATTTTGATAATAAAAATTCTTGGTAGCAAAATGGCTTACTGAATTAAAGTATATATGTATGTACGTATGTATGTATGTCTGCAGTGTCATCCGCAAACAAAAGCTGGCTCACCTCCCATTTTTCTCCATTTTCTTTGAACATCTCCAATCCCTGACCCACCACCCTTGCATTTACTTCTTACACCACCCCATCCATGTATAAGTTGAACAGCCAGGGTAGCATAACACATCCCTGACAAAGTCCCACCTTTACCTTGAACCACTCACTCTCTCCATTTCTAATCCTGACACATACTCTACTACTCTCATAAAAACTCCTGACAGCTCCTAAAAGCTTTCCTCCTATCCCATATATCTGCAAAACCTCCCACAGTGCCTTCCTGTCTACCCTGTCATAAGCCTTTTCTAGATCCATAAAAGCCCAAAAAACATCCTTACCTTTTCCAATAGCTTTCTCACATTTCTGTCTTACCACAAAAATCTGATCTACACAGACTCTACCTGTCCTAAATTCACACTGTTCCTTGCCAATTACTCCCTCTGTTCCTCTCCTAATCCTCTCAATCAAGATCCTCCCATAAGCCTTCCCAACTACACTTAACAAGCCTCTGAAACTACTACACTCACACTTGTCCCATTTTCCCTTGTAAAGTGGAAATATACAGGCACTCCTTCAGTCCTCCGGCACTCTACCCTCTCTCCGGCAAACAATAAATAACCTCACCAGCCAGTCCACCATCACTGTACCTCCTTTTTTTTTAGACATTCTGCATGGCATCCATCCAAACTATGTGCCTTACCTGCTCTCATCATCTTAACAACTGCCTTCACCTCATCCTTCCTTATTTCTCCTCCATTTTCCTCACTCATCACGGTCATTTTCTTAGCACTTCCCACTGCCACTATCTTTCCCTCCCTATCCTCCTTCACATTTAGCAACTCCCTAAAATACTCAGCCCATCTTCCCCTTACTGCCTTCTCTTCCATTATCACCTCTCCATCTGCACCTTTTACCTTTTCTTCTCTACTTGATTCACCTCCTCTTCCTCTCTTAATTTCTTTCCAAAACATCTTTTTATTACTTTCAAGATTTTCTTTCATACTCTTACCCCATTTCATATCTGCTCTTCTCTTTGCCTCCTTTACCTTGTGCTTTACTTCTCTTCTCTTTTCTTTGTACCTATCATATGACTCCCTCGTCCTATTTTGTAACCAATCCGTGAAAGCTTGCTTCTTCTCTTCTACAACCTTCTTCGTTTCCTCATCCCACCATTCACTATCCTTCCTTCTATTTCCTCCTGTCCTTCTTGTTCCACACACCATCTTTGCACACTTTGTGACTCCCTCCTTGAACCATCCCCATTCCTTCTCCACTCCTAGCTCTACCCTATCCTTCACTCCCTCAGCTTCTTCTTGTACTCCTCCTACTTTTCCTTTCAAGAGTTCACTCTAAGCGCCTCCCTACTTTTTGTCCTTTTCCTCTCTCTCCATCTATCCTCCACTCTCAACTTACCTTCCACCAAAAAATGATCTGATATTCCCCCACTCTCTCCCCTTAGCACATGTACATCCTTAACGCTTCCTATTATACTCCTATCTACCACTACATAGTTCATTAATGCTCTATCTACCACCCATCCATCCACCACCCTCTCCCATATGTACTTATGCTTGACTTTCTTCCAAAACACTGTATTTGCTATGATCAACTCTCCTTCTAGACACACCTCCACCATCAACTCTCCACTACAATTCTTTCCTGGAACTCCACATTTCCCAACCACTCCATCAATTGGTTCATTTCCTACCCTAGCATTAAGGTCTCCCAATACTACTACATTGCTCTTGTAGCAGGATCAGAGGAGGGATTGAGGAAGTTAATGACAGAGTTTGGGAGTGTGTGTGAAAGAAGGAAGTTGAAGATAAATGTGGGTAAAAGTAAGGTGATGAGATGTACAAAGGTTGAAAGTGGCAGCAGACTAGCATTAAGGGAGAGCAACTGTGGGAAGTGGATAGTTTAAGATACTTGGGTGCAAATGTGGCAGGAAAGGATGGAATGGAGGTGGAGGTAGAATGTAGATCAAGAGAAGTGGGTAAATGTCTTGGTGGATTAAAAAGTGTAACGCGGAATAGAAATTTGGGAATGGAAAATAAGAGGAGATTATATGACAGAGTGATTATGCCAACAGCACTGTATAGGGCAGAAATATGGAACATAAGAGAGGAAGAGAGGAGGAGTTTGAATGTGTTTGAGATGAGGTGTCTGAGAAGTATGATGGGGGTTACTAGATTGGATAGAGTGAGAAATAAGGAGGTGAGGAGAACAGGGGTGGTAAGGGTGTTGGGAGATAGGGTGGATGAAAGTGTTGGAATGGTTTGGACACATGGAAAGAATGAGTGAAGGAAGGCTAGTAGGAGAGGTACGGAAGACAGATGTGGAAGAAGTGAACATGAGGGGGCAACCTAGGATGAGATGGAAGGATAGGGTGAAAGGTGCTTTGGGGAAGAGGGGAATATCTCGAGGAAGGACGGGAGAGGACAGAAGACAGGAGATGCGTGAATGGAGAATGGTTGTATATGGATGATGTTGTGATGCTTGAGGTGGAATGGATGGGGGGATGGGGGATGAGGGAGTATGTGTGAGAAATAAATTGACACAGCCTGAAGGGGTTTCTCCCTATTTTCTCCTTTTCTGCATGTGGGGTTGGAGGGCAGGGGATTGCCAATTTAATGAAGTGGCCTTTGCTGTGGATGTGCTGTGTCTTACAACACTGCTTCTGACCCAGGGCAGTGGACAAGATGCAGGGATGACCCTTCATCCAGGAGGTACCAAGATAAGAGGGAGGGTATAGGGTGGAGGGGAATGGAATGTATTTAGGGTTGGTATTGATGGGAATGGTTTTTATGATTTTTTATTTTTGGCTACCCCCCTTGTAAGGGGGATAAAGCCTTTGGTGTATGTATGTAAGGATGTGTGTATGCATGCATATGTATATGTATATATATATCTACATATATATATATATATATATATATATATATATATATATATATTTGGAAATAAACTCTCCTACTGGGATTCGAACCCTCGCCAGAGCGGCTTGCTTCGTAAAAGATATATATATATATATATATATATATATATATATATATATATATATATATATATTATATATATATATTATATACAGGGCGTTTGTGATAAATTTGCCAATTTTTTTTATATTCTGCCATTTCAGAACCATTTGAAGGATTTAATAGCAGTAGAGTGCAATGGATAGCTGATCCAGTGTTATTTGGTGGATGTGAGGGCTAGAGAGCATGGACGGCCGGAAAGCATAGGAATATTGGAGGAGAGTGACCTGCATCATCATGATTCGCACCAGGTTAAAAAATTCGGAAATCTTAGCTGCAGCTCAGTGCTCCTTGAATACTGTAAAGGATGTGATATGCAAGCTGGAGAATTGCGATGGAGATGTGGAAGCAGTGGCTAACAGGAAGGATCAAAGCAGGCATTCTGACTGTCTGCACATTGAAATTTGTCGAGAAGCTGCAAAAAAAGATGCAGCAAAATCCAGGCAAGGCAATGCGGACCTTGGTGAGAGAGATGGGCGTCGGAGTGGCGACTATGAAGACAACGTTGAATGAGGATCTTTGCTACTCTTCATACAAGAGGCGCAAGGGCCAACTACTCACTGCCAAGGCCCAAGAGAATAGCCTTACAAAAGCCAAGAAACTTCTCAACAAGGTCAAACACCCAGTTGAGCTGGGAATGCTCTGGTTCTTCTCAGATGAAAAGAACTCCTGCCAGGACCAGTTGCACAATGGGCAGAACAACAGGTGGCTAGCCTACAGTCTGCATGAAGTCCTACGCTTCATGAAGACGAAATTCCCTCAAACTGTGACGGTAGGTTTGTTTCCAGCAAAGGCCATGTCATGCCGCCACACATCTTTGAAGAGGGACTCAGACTCACTTCAGATGGCTATATTGAGTTGCTGTCCACTGTTGTCAAGTGCTGGGTGGAGAGGGTGGCTGCAGGAAGACCATATGTGTGGCAGCAGGACTCAGCTCTGTGTCACACCTCCGGGAAAACCCAGAAGTGGCTGTCTGAGAACTTCTATGACTTCACCAGTCCCAACATCTGGCCCCCCAACTTGCCTGATTGCAACCCCATGGACTATTATGTGTGGGGTGCAGTTGAAAAAGACACCAATCGTACTGCCTGCAACACCAAGGATGAGCTGATTGCCAGGATCAAACTGGTGTTCAGGCATCTCTCGAAGGACACCATGAAGGCCACGTGCTGCAGGTTCAGGTCCTGCCTGGAGGCTGTGGTGGAGGCTCAGGGTGGCTTCTTTGAGTGAGCTGTATTTGGCAAAAGATCCTCTAAGAGATGCACTTTGAATTTTGAGAATACATCAATTTTTGGCCAAGATACGACTTTTTCCTTTCCGAAAGAGTGTAAAATTTATCCCAAACACCCTGTGTGTGTGTGTGTGTGTGTGTGTATATATATATATATATATAATACCAATATAGATAATTACACTCTGATTACTCAAATCTGGAAGAAATCTAAGATATCAACTATGGAGAGTAATAATCATGACGCAATTCCAACATCAATACAAGGAAAAAGTATGTCATGGGAAAATATTTCAATTAGACACAATACTTACAAACTAACCTTTTGGCAAATTTAGTAAAGAACACCACCACATTTAAGGAAATGGAGATGTACACATACATGCTACCAAAAAGCCTTTCCCCCCTTACATGGGGGGTGGCTAAGCATACACCCACTCTACAGCCATCCAAAATTTATTTACCATTCCTATCTTATCTCCAATATTTAAGGCTCATCAAGCAATGTTGCCCTTCCAGTATTCACGAGGAAAAACAAAAGTAAATTGAATTTCAATTATAGATGCATCCACATTCATGTGTGGAATCTTACATTCAGTACATACTATACTAAAAAAGGCATATAATATAATGAACAAAATGCCAGATACTTGAAATGGTACACATGTCCAAAGTTCATCTACATTTATTTGTCATGAATACTGCAAGGGAAATGCTGCATAATGATTACCTAGTACTGGACCCACTACAAACTTTCTTTAGAATAACATGTTTAATAATGTACATTTGTGAAGAATTTCAGTGAATGCTATAGAAAAATCCACTTACCTCCAGTGGGAAGATCACTGCATCCTTCACATGGAACTTCTTAACTTTGAAGCCTTGCCCAAGGTCAGCACCCCGATAGATGGCCCCCATAGCAGCAGCTTCATCAGCATTGATGTTCTTACCCAATTCTTTCCCCCAAATATTCTGCAGGATACTTTGAATACGAGGCACTCTTGTGTTCCCTCCTACTATGATAAACTGTCAAGGAAATAATAAAACCCATGAGTGGCCATTATTATGCATTAATTCATCTTTCATAGAATATTAAAATCCTGTGAGCAAAACTAGTCCTCAAAATTATTTGCAATAGAAAAAATGTTGGAACTGTCCTATATGTTTACACATAAGGATATTCTTAACAGCATGGATATATTCAACTGAATCTATTTATAAATCTTATAAAATGGTCCCTAATGACAGTTCTGTTTATTCTAGCCCTATTCTATAATAACTTTCATTTAAGATTATTACCTTTCCATACTTGCACTTTTAACCAAACTCCACCAGTGACAAAACCAAACATTACTAATTTCTATCACATCTTGTAATTTTTGTGAATTGTACAAGGGGACGGAGAGGGGGGGGCCGCCGATTGAATGAAGCGGCCTTGCTGTGGATGTGCTGTGTCTTGCGACACTGCTTCTGACCCAGGGCGGTGGGCAGGGTGCAGGGATGACCCGTCATCCAGGAGGTGCTCAGATGAGAGGGAGGGTGGGAGGGGTGTGGAGTGCATTTGGGGATGAAATGGGTGGGAGTGTTTTTATGCCTTTCCCTTTTTGGCTACCTCCCTTGGAAGGGGGAAAGCCTTGGTATATGTATGTATGTATGTGTATATACATTAAAAAAAAAAAGTTATTCTAAAATCTGTGTTCACATCATACAACTTTCATATACCAAAGATTCTTGATTTTTTAAACCTATTTTTTCTGAAATGCCTAGACATGATACTGTCTCAAATGGAAAATAAATAAATCTGATGATTTGGTTTAATATCACAAACTCCACCCTATTAGGAGGCTATGGTGGTGCCCCTTAAAGATGACTTTGTAGCATGGAATTTAATTAACCATGCCCTTGGTTCAACTCTCCGGTGTTTGGGTTCGACCACCAACACCTCGACCTTTGCTGCAAATAATGACACCTTAACCCCTTCCATACGGTGCCGCACACGTAGGCGTCATGGACTTAGATCTCGGTGGCAGCAGCCAATGCCAGCCGTACGACGTGTCGTAATAATACTCGCATCATAAAATATAGTCACCGCTTATATCAATCGTTCTCTCTTCACCCGTGAATTTTGATAACCATACAAAATGCGATTACAAAAGAATTAGAAAGAATGTCATTATGGAGGGGCGACTACAATAAATATAATCAAGACGCCGATATGGCAGCCTCGCGAATACACTCGCTCCCCATGACGCCTACGTGTGCGGCACCGTATGGAAGGGGTTAACCTGGTTGGCCAGCAAGCTATCTAAATACCAAAAAGCTTCTTCTTTCTTGTATGAGAGGTATTTACCGACCTAGTTTACCTAGTTGTATCTTACGGGAAATGGGAGCTAAGCTTGTGGTCTCCCATCTTTGTATCTCTCCATATCCATTTTCCTCTTAAATGTTTGTACTATTTTTGCACACACTTTTCTCATCCAGTGTGTTCCATACATCCACCACTCTGTGGGGAAAGATGTCTTTTTTCAGGTCTCTTCTATAACTGTCCTTTTTAAGCTTCTTTCCATGTCCCCCTGTATTTCTTTTATCCCAATTTAGTAAGTCTTTTCTGTCAAGGACTTCCCATGCCCTTCATAATCCTATAGATGGTCAACAAGTCACCTCTTTCCTCTGTTCCAGAGTCAGCAACTCCAATTCTAACAGTCTTTTTTCATACGAGAGTTTTGATAGTTCTTGGGCCATCCTTGTAGCTGCTCTCTGGATTCTCTCAATCTTCTTTATATTCTTTTTTGTACTGGGTGACCAGTGTCTCTGCATACTCCAATTTAGGCCTTATCATTGTGACTAGTATTTTCTTTACAATTTCTACATCCAAGTAGGTAAAAGCCACTTTTATTGCTCTTAGCAAGTAGTAGGTTTCACCAACAATCTTGTTTATGTTTGTCAGGGGACATAATATCTTTTGTGATGATCACTCCCAGGTCTTTTTCAGATCCCTCATTCTTAACTTCTTTTTCATACATACATATATCAAAGGCTTTTTCCCCCATACAAGGGAGGTAGCCAAAAAACAAAGGCATAGAAACCACTCCCACCCATTCCATCCCTTACATACTCCACTCCCCTCTACCCTTCCGCTTATCTTGGCACCTCCCGGATGACGGGCCATCCCTGAATCTTGTCCACTGCACTGGGTCAGAAGCAGCATCACAAAACACAGCACATTTACAGCAGGGCCGCTTCATTAATCGGCGACCACCCTCTCCCTCCCCTCATGCAGAAAAGGAGAAGATAGGGAGAAATCCCTTCTTGCTGCGTCAATTTATTTCTCATCCATAGTCCCTCATCCCCATCCACTCCATCATGCATCACAACATCCACAAACGACAATTTTCCATTCACCTCTACCTTCTCTCCTCTCCCGTCCTTCCTCAACAGATATTCCCCTTTTTCCCAATGCCCCTTTTGCCCCACCCATCCATCATATCCTAGGTCAACCCCTCATGTTCATTCCTTCCACATCTCTTTTACTAGTCTTTCTTCACCCATTCTTTCCATGTGTCCAAACCATCTCAATACTCTTTCATCAACCTTATCTCCCAACTCCCTTTCCACCCCTGTCCTAAGCTCCTCATTTCTCACTTTATCCAGCCTAGTAACTCCTAACATACTTCTCAGGCACCTCATCTCAAACACATTTAAACTCCTCTCTTGCTTCCTTTCCTGCCACATTCATACCCAAATATCTAAAACTATCCACTTCCTCCAGTCTCTCCTTTAATACTCACTTCCAGTCTGTTGCCACTCTCTCCCCTTGTACATCTCATCACCTTACTTTTGCCCACATTTATCTTCAACTTCCTTCTTTCGAACATTTTCCCAAACTCTGTCACTAACTTCCTCAATCCCTCCTCTGATCCTGCTACAAGCACAGTGTCATCAGCAAAGAACTGGTTCATCTCCAACTTTTCTCCATTGTTTTTAACCATCTCCAATCCCTGACCCAGTACCCTTGCATTTACCTCAAACCACTCACTCTCTTCATTTCTAATCCTTACACAAGCTCTACTACTTGTAAAAACTCTTAACTGCTCTTAACAGCTTTCCTCCTATCCCATTATCTGCAATACCTCCCACAGTGTCTTCCTGTCTACCCTGTCATAAGCCTTTTCCAAATCCATGAAAGCCCAAAATACATCCTTACCTTTTCCTATAGCTTTCTCACATATCTGTCTTACCACAAAAATCTGATCGCTAACCCTACCTGCCCTAAACCCACATTCTTCCTCACCAATTACTCTCTCTGTTCCTCTCCTAATCCTCTCATAAGCCTTCCCAACTACACTTAACAAGCTGATCCCTCTGAAACTACTACACTCACACTTGTCCCCTTTTCCCTTGTAAAGTGGAACTATACAGGCACTCCTCCAGTCCTCTACCACTCTACCCTCTCTTAAACAAAGATTAAATAACCTCACTAGCCAGTCCACCATCACTATACCTCCTTTTTCATACATTCTTATTTTATATCTTCCAGATATCCTTTTTTTACTTTTTCCAAACTCCATTATGCTAGATTCTTAAGTGTTGAATTCCACATTCCACCTCTAACTCCATTCCCAAACCTTGTTTAGATCTCTCTGTAATAATTCACAGTCCATTTCAGTACTCACATTCTTTCATCTGCAAAGAAGCTCGTATAATATTCCACTCCCTTGTCCATGTCATTCACATAAATGGCAAACATTATTGGAGCCAGCACTGATCCTTGTGGGACTCTACTAATTACTTCTTCCCAAGTAGAAGTCTTCTCTCTGAGCACTACCCTCATTTTCCTTCCATGCAAAAAGTCCTCCATCCACTTTAGTACTTTACTGCATATCCCTCCCTCCTATAGTTTCCATCTTTCTTAAAACATTTTTGTGAGGGACTTTATCAAAAGCTTTTTGTAGATCTAGCAAAGTGCAATCAGCACATCCATCCCTTTCCTGTATTATTTGCCTTGAGTAAAAGTAGATCAAGTTTGTGGTGCACGATCTTCCCTGTCTGAATCCAAACTGTCTCAAATTTAGAATATTGTTCTCCTCCATCTACTTTTTATAACTTTTTTTTTTGCAGATTTTTGCTTCTGTGCTTGTAAGGGAAACTGGTCTGTAATTTGTTGGGTCTTCTTTATTTCCTCATTTATAGATTGGTACAATATCAGCATTTTTCTAGTCTTGTGGTATTTTTCCTTCTTTGAGCAAGCAACATATGTATATTTTGTCTATTAGTTCTTCTTTGCATTCTTTTAATATACAATTTCCTATTCCATCCGGGCCGTGTGATTTTCTAACAATGAGGTTCGTTATTTGATCCATTATTTCTGTGTTATCATTAATTCCTTCAAGGAGGGGATTTCCCTTCTCTCCCTTCAACGTGTTGTATTTTTTCTCTTGTGAAAACAGACTTAAAATGTTTGCACATAACTTCCACCATTTTGGTATCTTTTCTGTATTTGGTGTTCCCTTGGCGTAGTTTCACTATTTCCTGCTTGTTTTTCAGTTTCCTATTTACATATCTATAGAATAGTTTTGGCTGATCTTTACATATCTATTATGTCTTTCTCATATTTACACTTTTCTTCCCTACATATTTTATGTATTTGTTCCTTTGGTTAACATATGACTGCCCCTTGCTAGGTTTGTCTTTTATCCATCTCTTCCAAACTATGTCTCTATCTTTTACTTCACTGCACCTTCTATTAAACTCACATTTTATGTACACTCTTGTTTTTGCTTTGGTACATATTTTCCCAGTTCTTTACAAATCTTCATCAGAACCATCAATTTTTCTTCTACTTGTGTTTCTTCTTTGTAGAAAATTTCCCAGCTCACTTCAAGAAAAAAAATGTCCTAATTTCTCAAAGTCCACTTTGCCATACATCAATTTGCCCTTTCTGTGTTTCTATCTCTATATATATTTCCTTTTAATTCTAACACGAGTAGTATCTGGTCACTCTTTGTAATTGGTGTCTTGTAATAAATTTTGTCTACTATTTCAGGTTCTGACATAAATATTAGATCTAGTCTTGATGGTTCTTCATTATTTTTAAATCTAGTGTTCTTCACCCATTGTGTCATTGTATGTTCCATGGCCATGTCGAGTAATACATTTCCCCATTGATCTTCTCCACCTTTCACTGTCATCTCTTCCCAACATATTTCTTTGCAATTAAAGTCACCCATGAGTATTGCATTACTTCCATCCATCAGCATCTTGTTAAATAAAGATTTAGTATCATTTAACATTTTGAAGTGATCTCTGCCCAAGACCCTGTTTTTGGGGGCACACTTCCGCTTTTATTGTGATCATCTCTACCCTATTCACTCCACATGTAACTTTCATCACATTTAAGTTCTTCTTAACCAGGAACATGACTCCTCCACCCTGTTTCTCTTCCCTATTTCGAAGCCAATGATTATAATCCATGTCCAACGATGTTTGGTACTAGTGGACCTCTTAATTTTGTCTCCAAGGTATGCAGCCACCTCCACCCATTTGCTTCCCTTTTAATCAAACAAATAAATACCTGGCCAATGTCCTTTAAGTCCATGGCAGCATTACGAAGTGCAGCATCTACAGGTGCTCTAACACGTTCAAAAAGATCAAGACACAGCTTTTCAAAGTCCTCTCTGGTCACATGAAGTCTGAAATCTTGTTCATCAATGACTCCTTCAACCTGCAAATCAAACAAAAAATACCCTGTCAGCATAACTTTTTTGAACTATTGCTTTCAAACCCATTCATTCTCTTTGCACTGAGAAAAACCACCATTTCACCACATCTTCTTTGAGCTGAACAAATCGGTTAGGTGTTAGCTACAATTCAATCAATCATAGCCTTGAATTTCAATGACTGGAAACCCACAACTCCATGGCAACTGGCAATGGTCCTCAAGCCCTCCCACTGATCTCTCTATGAAGAAAAACTGACCTAATGTCTAAATCATATCAGTATAGAACTGTTTCTATATCACCAACTGAAATTTGAAGGTGGGGAGCAGCTGCAGTTGTCAGCCCTCCTTGTGTTTAAAGATAGAGGAAATATAAATAAAGCTGATAGAGAGAGATCTTAGGCCCAGTCAAAAGACCAAGTGAAAGCCCCCTCAGGGTTGAACTTCCAGACAGAAGTGAGAAAGTTGATGGTCTTTCTTCATAAGGGTCTTAATACATGTCTTGATTCATCAATCAATCCATAGTCCTGGATTCTCCTGCAGAAGACCCATGGTTACATTCATCAAAGCTCAACCTTTAATTGAACAAAAGTTATATAGCCAAAACAAATCCAATATAGCCTATTTCCTTAATGAAGATTTAATGACAACTATGCAAGCATCATGAGGCATGAGTGGGCATGTGAGGATGCTGGTGTCAACATCATGATTATATTTATTTTGTAATTGTAACTGAGTAACCCCTGTATTCTGTGAACTGATTTGATCACATTTTCTGTGTTTCTTATTACTCAGAGTGAAAGAGAATGAGTAATAGAGCAGTGACTTCATACTTTATAACGCAAGTAGTGAGATGCATCATACATTAGGCATCCAATGCTGTGTGCAAGAATTTGACTTGTATTGAAGAGGTTAAACTTGGAACAGGAACATGCATAAATGAATAATAGGATTCAAACAAAATTATAATTTTGCCACCTTTACACACTTTTAAATCAACATACCTGACTGATGTAGTCAGAGTTTGCTGAGAGAATGTTTTTAAGTCGTCCAGCTTCCTTCATGAATTTTGCCATTGCACGCCCAGACTTGAAAACATCACTACTGGTTTTTTTCATTTCATTGAACTTGGTTGCCAGGAAATCTCTTAACCTTAGTTGCATCTCCAAACCACCAAGGGTGCGGTCATACCTTAAATGTAAAAACATACGATACATTAATGCATAGTGACCTAACTCGGACTGACAGCAATAACTGAAGAGCACTGAGAATGGAAAATTCTAGACATAACACTATCATATCTAAATCATGTAGCTTCAGCCCATAATTCTAGATGAACTCTGCAGACACACCTACCCAATACCAAGTATATTCAGTTGTGGGTTAGTCTCAGTATAACCCCTGTCCTTTGTCTTAATTGTCTGATACGAAACTATTGAGGCTGTTGTGGATGATGCACCCATGTCATAGAAAAGAATATGCTGTATAGTTTCGTTGATCTCCTTGCGTCTGAACATTCCGTAGTTCAGAGCCACAGCGGTGTTACTGTTCATTAGAGAGAGGACCTGCAAATAATAATAAAAATTCATAAAGACCATGATATGCATACATACATACATACATATACCAACGGCTTTATTACCCCCTTACAATGGAAGTAGTTATGAAACATACATACATATACCAAGGCTTTTCCCCCCTTACAAGGGAGGTAGCCAAAAAGGGAAAGGCACAAAATCATTTCCACCCATTCCATCCCTGAATACACTCCACACCCCTCCACCCTCCCTCTTATCTGAGCACCACCCTGGATGATGGGTCATCCCTGCACCTTGTCCACTGCCCTGGGTCAGAAGCAGTGTCACAAGACACAGCACATCCACAGCAAGGCCGCTTCATTAAATTGGCGACCCCCCCCCCTCTCTGTCCCCCCAATGCATAAAAGGAGAGGACAGGGAGAAATCCCTTCGGGCTGCGTCAAATTTTGCTCACACATACTACCTCACCCCCCATCCCCCTGCCCATTCCACTTCATGCAATCACAACATCTTCCATATACAACCATTCTCCATTCACCCGTCTTCTGTCCTCTCCCTTCCTTCCTCAACAGACATTCCCCTCTTCCCCAAAGCTCCCTTCACCCCATCCATCCACCTCATCCTAGGATGTCCCCTCATGTTCACTCCCTTCACATCTGCCTTCCATACCTCTTTTACTAGTCTTTCTTCACTCATTCTTTCCATGTGTCCAAACCATCCTAATATTCTTTCATCAACCCTATCTCCCAGCTCCTTTTCCACCCGTTCTCCTCCTCACCTCCTCATTTCTCACTCTATCTAGCCTAGTAACCCCCATCATACTTCTCAGACACCTCATCTCAAACACATTCAAACTCCTTCTCTCTTCTTCTCTTATGTTCCATGTTTTTGCCCCATACAGTGCTGTTGGCACAATCACTCCTTCATACAGTCTCCTCTTAGCATCCATTCCCAAATGTCTATTCCTCATTACACTCTTTAATCCACCAAGGCATTTACTTGCTTCTCTCAATCTACATTCTACCTCCACCTTTTCCTGCCACATTTGCACCCAAGTATCTAAAACTATCCACTTCCTCCAGTCGCTCTCCCTTAATGCTCACTTCCAGTCTACTGCCACTTTCACCCCTTGTACATCTCATCACCTTACTCTTACCCACATTTATCTTTAGCTTTCTTCTATCACATATTCTCCCAAACTCTGCCACCAGCTTCCTCAATCCCTCCTCCAATCCTGCCACAAGCGCAGTGTCGTCCGCAAACAACAGCTGGCTCCCCCCCCACTTTTCTCCATTTCCTTTAACCATCTCCAATCCCTTGCCCACTACCCTTGCATTTACCTCTCGCACCACCCCATCCATGTACAAGTTGAACAGCCAGGGCGACATAACGCATCCTTGACGAAGTCCCACCTTTACCACGAACCCTCTCCATTTCCAATCCTGACACAAGCTCTACTACTCTCATAAAAACTCTTGACAGCTCCAAGAAGCTTTCCTCGTATCCCGTATATCTGCATAACCTCCCACAGTGCCTTTCTGTCTACCCTATCATAAGCCTTTTCCAGATCCATAAAAGTCCAAAAAACATCCTTCCCCTTTCCTATAGCTTTCTCACATATCTGTCTTACCACAAAGATCTGATCTACACAACCTCTACCTGTCCTAAATCCACACTGTTCCTGACCAATTACTCCTCCTGTTCCTCCCCTAATCCTCTCAATCAAGATCCTCCCATAAGCCTTCTCAACTACACTTAACATGCTAATCCCTCTGAAACTACTACATTCACACTTGTCCCCTTTTCCCTTGTAAAGAGGAACAATATAGGCACTCCTCCAGTCCTCCGGCACTCTACCCTCTCTCCAGCAAACATTAAATAACCTCACCAGCCAGTCCATCACTGAACCTCCCTTTTTCAGACTTTATGCATGGTATCCATCATTCTGCATGGCATCCATCATTCTGCAAAGGCATAAAATCCACTCCCATTCACCCCCTTCCCTCCCTCTCATCTTGGCTCCACCTGGATAATGGGTCATCACTGCATCTCGCCCACTGCCCTGGGTCAGAGGCAATGTAGCAAGACACAGCACATCCACAGCAAGGCCATTTCATTCAATTGGTGACACCCCCTCTCCATCCCCTCATGCAGAAAAAGACGACAAGAAGAAATCCCTTTGGGTTGTGTCACAGTATCATTCACACACACTCCCTCATCGCACCATCACTAACCCACTCCCTTCCATGTATCACAGCTTCATCCATACACAACCATTCTCCACTCACCCCTATCTTGTCTTTTCTCTTCCTTCCTCCACATACATCCCCCTCTCTCCCAATGCTCCTTTTACCCCATCCATCCATCTCATCCTAGGTTGCCCCCTCATATTCATTCCTTCCACCTCTGCCTTCCACACCTCTTTTACTAATCTTTCTTCACTTGTTCTTTCCACGTGTCCAAACCACCCCAATACGCTTTCTTCAACCCTAACTCCCAACTCCCTTTCCATCCTTGCTCTCCTCTTCACCTCATTTCCCACTATCCATGACACATTAGAAATTACCTACAAATTATCAAGGGCCACACCTACTTCTACAAAAGAAGTAAAACCCCAGATTATAGCAAACAAAACTATTATGCCGTCAAAACACACCTTCATGCCAGTCATTTCAGCTGCTGATAATATTGCTCTTCTCTCTGCCTGATTGAAAAAGGCTGGGACTGTGATGACAACATCTTTTATTCGTTGTCCTGTGTGACCCATAGCCTCCTCCTTAGCATTTGTCAATATTTGTGCGACTAACTCCTCTACAGTAAACTTTGTTTCCCTGGAAATGAACAACAATAGAAATTAACACTCAAAGAATTTAAATCATATGCTTTGACTACCATCCCCTTATTATGGGGTTGAAGTCTCTTTGGTATGCATGTATGACATGAAGAGGCTGTATTGTATGAATGGGGGGAGGGCAGTCTGGAAGCTATGGCTCCCCCCCAATATTTTCTATATACACTATTCACATCTAATAATTTTATGTTTAAAACACGCGACTTTGATATACCGAAAAAAGTAAATAAAAACTAAATCATGGCCTTGCATAACAAGTAATATACTTGAAATTGATCAACTACAATGCTTATAAAAATCACAAGTAACAAGGTCTATAATTTGTTCAGATGCAAGAACAAAAACCTACTGATAAAGGACTTACTCATCATGTACAAAAACTACAGTATTTCTATCTGGGTCTCCTTCAATATTATAATATGGGAATCTTTTCTTGTAGACCTCCACAATAGGGTTGTCCACTGTTTTCCCTAGCAAGTCTAGTAAATAGAAGTAGGTAGTAGAAGGATTTCGGATGCCAGCAGTTAGTGCATCATCTCCAAATGTCCTTTCCCCATCTCGAAAACTGATGGTCACAGGTGTCTTACGTTTTGATTCCTTATTCAAAGATATTTCCATAGGAACACCAGGCTGAAATTGAAGGACAATCATTATGAACAACATCTTTAGGGTTACCAATTTAATTCACAATTTGTTGACTTCATGCATTGCAACAAAATCCTCTTCAAATTCATACATATCTCAAATTGGAGAGGAACAATGTAGTATTCCATAATGTTCAGGTTTAACAAGATATTTGCAATGAAACCGCTTAGAAATGTGCTAGAAAGGGAAGCAACTGTATTGGTGTTTTGTTGATCTGTAGAAAGGGTATGACAGTAGATTTGAAGAGAGTACATACATATACCAAGGGGTTTTCCCCTTACAAGGGAGGTAGACAAATTCAAAGGCATAAATCCACTCCCACTCATTTCATCCCCAAATACTCCACTCCTGTTCACCACCACTCCCTCCCTCTTTTCTTGGCCCCTCCTGGAAGATAGGTCATCCCTACATCTTGCCCACTGCCCTGGGTCAGAAGTATGGGCAGAAAATAAATGGAGTTAGGAGGTTGTTTAATGTTTGTCTAAAAGAGAATAGAGTGTCGGAGGACTGAAGGAGAGCCTGTATAGTTCCACTTTACAAGGGAAAAGAGGACAAGCGTGAGTGCAGTAGTTTCAGAGGGATCAGTTTGTTGAGTTGTTGAGTGTAGTTGTTGTTGTTGTCGTTCCCTAGACTGTCTGTCCGAGCAGTCCCGTCTCCCCAAGGAATGCCATAGCCGAAACTGGGTTTTCCCACAAATCCTTTATAGAGCGTATGTTGTGTTGTTTGCGTGCATGATTGTGTATAATGCAGTCTTCCATTATGTGTTGTATGGTATGGGGTGAAGTGTTACATCCTGGGCAGCTGTTCACAATGCGGTCATCCAGCCTCTTCTGGTAGCTTAGAAGTGCTGGGTGGTGACCGCACCGCAGTCTGGCCAAGTGGACTCTGTCCTTTCGTGGGAGAGAGGATTCAGAAGGGTGGATATCAGGGGGTCTGGCATGCAGCAGTGTGTTGTCTTTCAGTGTGTTAATGGAGCGGTGAGTGATATGATTATGAATATGTTTCCGGAGGCTGGTATTTGGTGGTTGTGGAGGAAGAGAAGAGAGTATCTGTGCGTGATAAAGGTCTTTGGATGTTGTTTTAATGTTTCTTGGTGTGTGTGGGTGTTCTGCTATGTAGTGTAGCGGGTGTAATGTGTTTGTGGTGGCTGCGGCAAGTGTTTGTGTGCCTCTCATGTCGAGGTGGTCCTTGACTTTGAGGACTTTCATTTCATAGTGTAAATGGTCTGTAGGTGTTGTATTTGTGCAGCACTGTATGGGGCAGAAACGTGGAACATAAGAGAAGAAGAGAGAAGGAGTTTGAATGTGTTTGAGATGAGGTGTCTGAGAAGTATGGTGGGGGTTACTAGGCTAGATAGAGTGAGAAATGAGGAGGTGAGGAGGAGAACAGGGGTGAAAAAGGATTTGGGAGATAGGGTTGATGAAAGAATATTAGGATGGTTTGGACACATGGAAAGAATGAGTGAAGAAAGACTAGTAAAAGAGGTATGGAAGGCAGATGTGGAGGGAGTGAACATGAGGGGACGTCCTAGGATGAGGTGGATGGATGGGGTGAAGGGGGCTTTGGGGAAGAGGGGAATGTCTGTTGAGGAAGGAAGGGAGAGGACGGAAGACAGAGGTGAGTGGAGAATGGTTGTATATGGATGATGTTGTGACTGCATGAGGAGGAATGGGCGGGGAAGTGGGGGGTGGGGTAGTATGTGTGAGTAAATTTTGACGCAGCCCGAAGGGATTTCTCCCCGTCCTCGCCTTATATGCAAAGGGGGACGGAGAGGGGGGGTCGCCGATTAAATGAAGCGGCCTCGCTGTGGATGTACTGTGTCTTGCGACACTGCTTCTGACCCAGGGCGGTGGGCAGGGTGCAGGGATGACCCGTCATCCAGGAGGTGCTCAGATGAGAGGAAGGGTGGGAGGGGTGTGGAGTGTATTTAGGGATGAAATGGGTGGGAGTGTTTTTATGCCTTTCCCTTTTTGGCTACCTCCCTTGGAAGGGGGAAAAAGCCTTGGTATATGTATGTATGTAATTGTTTTTAGGGCTTTGTTTTGTATGATTTGAAGGGTGTTGTGGTGTGTCTCACTGAGATTAGGAGCCCATGCAGGACTCGCATAATTCATCACTGAGTGTATGCATTGTTTGTATATTGTTATATTAGTTTCTTTGTTTTGTCCAAATGTTGTTCCAGTGATTGACTTAAGTGCGTTAAGTCTGGGTGTGCATTTGTTTTTTATGTTTGTGATGTGTTGTTTGAAAGACATGGATGTATCGTATGTTACACCAAGAATTTTCGGTGTGTTTGTGTGTGGTATTAGAGTGTTGTTGATGTAGAGATGAGGTATGTATTTGTGTTCTTTTGTCCAGTTGGTGAGAAGTGTTGCTGTAGATTTGGTTGGAGCTATTTTGAGTCTGTTTGTGATGAACCATGTGTTGAGTGTGTCAAGGTATGGCTGGATTATTTCTGCAGCTTTGTCTGTGTTACGATGTGTGCATGTGATTGTTATGTCGTCTGCGTAGGAAGAGATTTGTATTTCCGAGGTGTCTGGCGTGGGTAAGTCATGCATGTATAGATTAAATAGTGTGGGGGATAGAACTGAGCCCTGTGGTACTCCATTCTTAATGTTTCTGATGTGCGATGATTGGCCATTATATGACACATAAGCATTCCTACCTGCCAGATAATTGGCCAGCCATCTTTTGGTGTTATTGTGCATGTCTGTGTTATATATTTTATTTGTTAGGTTGTGGCGGGGGATAGCATCAAAAGCTTTACTAATGTCTAATGTTATAAGAAGTGTTCTTTGGTGGGGCCTATCTGAATTGATGCCATCTAAAATTCTTTGTGTGAGGTTTGTCAGCAGAGTGTTTGTGGAGTGTAGTGGCCTAAAACCGTGTTGTGAGTCAGCAAGGGGAATATGTGGTGTGACAAGTTTAAGTATTAGGCGTTCAATGACTTTAGAGGGGGTGCAGAGAAGTGTGATTGGACGGTGCGGTAACAAAGGTGGGGAAGAGTGTGGGTTTAGGACAGGTAGGGGTTGCATGGATCACATTTTTGTGGCAAGGCAGATATGTGAGAAAGCTTTAGGAAAAGTTAAGGATGTTTTTTGGGCCTTCATGGGTTTGGAAAAGGCTTATGATAGGGTAGACAAGAAGGAACTGTGGGAGGTATTGCAAATATATGGGATAGGAGGAAAGCTGTTAAGAGGAGTCAAGAGTTTTTACAGGAGTAGTAGAGCTTGTATTAAAATTAGAAAAGGAGAGAGCGAGTGGTTTGAGATAAAAGTGGGACTTCACCAGGGATGTATTATGTCATCTTGGCTGTTCAATTTATACATAGATGGGGTGGTGCAAGAGGTAAACACAAGGGTAATGAGCTGGGGACTGGAGATGGTTAAATGTTTGCTGATAACACTACACTTGTGGCATGATCAGAGGAGGAATTAAGAAAGTTAGAGACAGAATTTGGGGAGGTGTGCAAAAGAAGTTGAAGATAAGTGTGAGTAAAGGTAAGGCAAGGAGATATACAAGGGGAGAAAGTGGCAGCAAATTGGAAGTGAGTATTAAGGGAGAGAGACTGGAGGAAGTGGATAGCTTTGGATACTTTGGGTGTGAATGTGGCAGGAAAGGGAGGAGTGGAGGTAGAATGTATGATAGATTGAGAGAAGCAAGTAAATGCCTTGGGGGATTAAAAAATGCAATGAGAAAGACATTTGGGAATGGATGCTAAGAGGAGATTGTATGAAAGAGTGATTGCACTGACAGCACTATACGGGCCAGAAACATGGAACATAAGAGAGGAAAAGAGAAGGAGTTTGAATGTGTTTGAGATGAAATGTCTGAGAAGTATGGTAGGGGTTATTAGGTTGGATAGTGAGAAATGAGATGAAAAGGAGAGTAGGGGTAGCAAGGGAAGTGGGAGATATGGTTGATGAAAGAGTATTGGGATGGTCTGGACACATGGAAAGAATGAGTGAAGAAAGATTAGTTAAAGAGATCTGGCAAGCAGAGGTGGAAGGAGAGAACATGAGGGGGTAACCAAGAATGTGATGGATGGGGTAAAAGGAGCATTGGGAAAGGGGAATGTCTGTGGAGGAAGGAAGGGAAAAGACAGAAAGTTGGGGAGAGTGGAGAATGGTTGTGTATGGATGATGATGTGATGCATGGGAGTAGGTGGGGGATGGAGGGGAGGAGTTAAGTGTGAATGATACTTTGATGTAGCATGAGGGGATTTCTCCAGTCTTCTCATTTTATGCATGTGGGGATGGAGAGGGGGGGGGGTCACTGACTAAAGGAGACAACCATACTATGTCTTGCTACACTGCTTCTGATGCAGGGTAGGAGGAGCCATGATAAGAGGAAGGGAGGGGATGAATGGGAGTGGAGTATGTGGGGGTGGAATGGGTGGGAGTGGATTTTATGCTTTTGGTTTTTGGCTACCTCCCTTGTAAGGGGGAAAAAAGTTGGTGGTATATGTATGTATTTACCTAGTTGTATTATACGGGAAGGGAGCTATGCCAAATGCCACTTTTATTGACCTCAATAAATTGTAGGTTTCTCCGACTATTTTATTAATATGTTTGTCTGGTGTCATGTCTTTGCTGATCATTACTCCAAGGTCTTTTTCTGAGTTTACTTTTTTGACCTCTTCTTCAATTTTATAACCTCTCGATATTCTGTTTATACTTTTTCCAAATTCCATTACATTTCTTGATATTGAATTTCACTTCCCACTTTTGTATGTATGTATGTATGTACAAGAAATAATTTGCACATTTGAAAGAGCATCTAAGAGAATGGAATATGGAATTCAACACATTTGAGGCAAAGGTGTGTATTGTCACCATGGCTGTTTAATTTCTATATAAAGTGACAAGAAAGGACTGCAAGAACCGAGTTGGTGAGTAAGGCAATGGTCAAGAATGGATGATTATTAATCTTGTGTATTTGGATAAACTGTTCTGCTAGTGGAGTCAAAAGAGCACTTGCAGAAGACTGAGTCTGGCAAGGTATGGTGACTTTCCCTAAAATGAATAAAAAGGTCTGGCATTAGCCAGAATAAAATGATAAGTGCAACCTTGTAGGAAGGGAGTCAAGATTAGCAATGCAGGAACAACAAAAAATACTCACTGCAACAACAGCAACTTTATACCACTCCGATCCAAAGTCTATGCTCATGATAGTGACGGCACTGGCAGTGCTTACTACAGCCACTGTGATTGCGAGGGGAATCAATCCCCATTTTGTGGCACCCATGGTTTGGCACACCCTGAAAGAAAATCAAAGTATGAGAATTCTTTCTCCAATAAACAATCAAAGATCATACGCAAGTGTTTTGCAATCAACTGCAATGCCATTCCATTTGTTTTACAACACAAATTCTCAGTGATGAGTATCAATGTAAAATGCAGTAAGCAGAATGGAGAAAAAAAAATTTTTAGTTAAGACAAAATGTATACACTTTCTCTTACACGAACAGTCATATCCTGAATATTTTACGTGCACTTGTTCCCAAGAGCCAAAGTAAATTTACAAGCCTGACATCTTATAGTGTATCACCATAATATCCTTCATTACTGACATCCAACTGTTGAGCATTACTTCACAAGGAGATTTTTGTAAGGAGGAGGAACTCAAAGTGACAATAAACTGATCAATATATCCTATACAAGATGCTGTGTAATCCTACAGCGGTCTCAGTAGGCTGACAACAACAATCTTGTATTAGTTGGAGGAAGGGTCTAGGAGAGGCAACATTAAACTGACTGATAGACTTGAATGAGTAATGGGTTAATCAAAGGTTCCTCAAAGTCAAATAAGCTTGTCATTAGAACATTATTAAAAGTGACCACACTGCCTTAATGAGTCAATCAAGTGTTTAATGAGGATTTACATATTCATCCAATACTGGTCTGATATGAAAGCAATCCTGATCATTTTAATTACTTCTAAAGTATAAGAAGTCTGACAGGGAGGACACAGGAGAGGGGGGGGGGTGAAATGGAAAAGGAGAGGATGGGGGAAAAGAGGACTGGGTGGGGGTATAAAGGGGGGAGGATGGGGGAGACTGATGGGGACAGAGTGAAAAGTGGAAGGGGGTGAGGAGGGGAAGGAAAGGAAGAAGGCGGGGATGTGTGGGAGAGGAAAGAATGGAGGAGAGGTCAGATGAGAGGGAAAATGGCTGGCTGGAAAAGGAGAGAAAAGGAGGGGAGAAAGAGAAAGAGAAAGGAGGGTGAGGGGAGAGAAGACGATTGCGCTGGAGGAGATTGGACAAAGACCGGAAGGAGAAGTGAGTGAAAAGCCCAGCTGGAGGAGGAAGAGGAGAGAAGGAGGAGGAAGAGAGGAAGAGGAAGAGGAGGAGAGGGGGAAGTTGGGGAGGGAAGGGGGGGGGAACGAGGGTGAGAGGAAGAAAGGAAGTGGTAGAGGAGGGATAGGAGGGTAGTGGAAGAAAAAAGTTTGGGGGCGCGACCGGAGAGGTGGAAGCGGGAGACCGCGCATCGTGAAGAGAGGGGAGCCGCTCCTCTCCTCCGTCCTGACAAGAACGAAACCATACAATAGGTGCCCACCCCACTTCTCCCCTCCTCACGGCAGGTTACAATCTCAATTTTCTTGCTCAACCATACATTTTACCAATTAAATGACCCATCTGCTGTACATGTGTCCTTCTTGCACGCGACACGTGGCCTTAACCCCTTCCGTACCGGGTGGCACTTCCCCCACCTATCCCTACTACCGCATGGCTATTCTATTCACGTATCCGTGATACCTCCTGAGGAGGTGGAGGGGGGTGGGTGGGAATAATGGACAATCTCAATCACCTCCAATTCCCATACCGGATGATTTCTTTTTCTTTTTCCTCCTCCTGTGGTCAGGGTATTCTATTCATTCCTGCGTCACCCTCCTCTCTGCAGAAAGTATTTGGTTACTTGCCTTGTGTTGGATCATGCATCACCGAGAAGAAATACTGTAATGGATCACTGTATTTTATCTCATTACCTATTCCCGGGCCCTCTCCGCGTTGCTTCTATGGCGGATGGTACGAGGAGTGCCGACATGGTGAGCATACGCTACGAGACGCATAGCCAAGTAGTCACCTTCTGTGCCTGAACAACCGTCGAATTTATCAAAATCGTTTAATTTTTTTTAGTAGTTTCTGGGTTACCGACGCCTCTACCTTTGTAGTCAATATCGTGCCGTTGTCGTACTCTAAAGTATGTTTCACGTATTGATCTTAGTCATTTTTTTAATATGGGTTTGTTTCGAGTCCTTTCTAATTATCCTTTTGCTTTACTTATTTAATTATTTATCTTTAGATACTTGCGGAGAGATTGAGGCACTGGTTGTTGTTTTTCACCCAAAATGTATGTAATATGATTGTTATTAGTGGGGACATATAGCAACAGTGGTTGTTGCACGATATTAAGTAAATCGAGCATTCTACTAATATGTGGTATAATATGAGCGGCTCCACATTGGCAGGTGGAGAAATCGTTTCCTGTCACGAGGTGGTCATGCATGATGCATTCTAGTGGAGGCTAATAAACGACTGGTGTAAAATTCATCAAAAGAGGTTACTTCTTGGTATTCTTCTATTTTTTCTGATATTCACTATGGTTCTGTCGATATATATTTATTTTACTATCAAGTCATGCGACCCTTGCTTTTATTCACATGAGAGTGAAAGCGACATTTATTTTTCAGCCGACCTTTACTCTCTCCACAGATCTTGATCTTTACCAAATGCAGCGCCGTCAGTTTACAGTAGTGGTTTCCAACCGGTGTGCCGCGGCACCCTTGCAAAAAATTCAGGGCAAAAATTATTTTCGCATTACCGACTCTCATCCACTTTTGTTCATTAAAGCAGCATCGGTGGAAAGATGAGTATTTTCATATTATCCAGGGACAAAATTTTGTTACACTGATGTTGAATCAACAAAAATACTGACAAACTAGAATTTAGATTTTGTAATAAGGGTGCCGGGGACTTTTGAAAGGCTTGGCAAGGTTGCCTCAAGCCAGAAAAGGTTGGGAACCACTGGTTTACAGCTTCATATGACAGTTCCACAAGCAACTTGTATTCTATTTCTTCGCTCATAATCGTTGTTTATATCCTTGGGAACAATATCACGTCAAAAATGCGGAGTCACGTAGGTAGTAATGGAAATATGAAAGGATGGTGACTCAAGAATAGTAAATCTAACAGCGACTTTTTTTTAGTTGCATCTAATTTTAGAATTATAATGTGACTGGTCCGCAGAATAGACTGACGCAACCTTTATCTTGGCCGAGGTGACCGATTTAGCCGCAGCTCAGCGTCTCCTGCTGGAAACTCCCCTATTAGCCATCCTCCCCTTCATTATAGGACCCCGCCCTACGCTCCGCACTCTAGACCGACTAACTGTTCTTGGAAGGCGTTGGGTGCATAGGGGGCGGGGTTGCTACGACTACCTGTTCTACTACATGCCACGTCATCTGTGACATTGGCCAACGTCACCAAACCCTCACTGCTGCGGTTTTGTAAGGAAAATAAATATCATCGGGAAAATATATATATAGACAAAATTATTATACATCTCTTCTCCCTTTTCAACGAAATTATTCAATCCACTCAGATGTGCTCTTTTGCTGTCGTACGGCGTATTTTACAATGTGCCTGTAACCGATGGGTAAAGCACACGCAGTTATGATTGTTTTCACAGATGTCACTCATCTAGCGTGTATGCCTGATCAAAACGAGATTTGCTACCAGGTGCGCAAGGGGATTATTGAATAACCTGCCGTCAGTTGGAATTAAATTAAGTGTGCCACACATTACGGAAGTGGCTCGACAATGATACGCGCGTCCAAAATTAAAACCAACATTCCACAAATTTACCGCAAAAGCCGCGCCCGTGCTATCAGCTTGGGCCATCAAAAGTTAGTGACAATCTCACTTTTCAATTATTCACGACTCATTGTGTCAATATTTGATATTTAGACTTTTCCCCTCACAATGCACCTCCATGGCATTAAAACCACAGACTAGAAAATATGGCATCGATCTTTGTGGGAGTGCGGAAAATTCACACCTGGACTGAAACGAGGCCTATAATCGCCTAATCACAATTAATTTAAAAACCAAAGCCTGGCAAGTAGTTTAAAAAATAATTACTCTATACCAGAAACGTATCTTTTAGCTCCAAAAGTAATAATCAGTTAAAAACAATACGTTTGTGTACAGGTAAACTTTATTTTCTATCCAACGTCATAAGACGCATGGCGATTTTATATTAAAAGTAAATGTTGTTAATGCATTGATATTGCATGCATTAATATACAGTAATGCATCCGTTGTTTCCGCATTTAATGTTCAACCATACAATACAGGTCATATTGCCAATGATAAAAGTCTAAAGAAATGTGAAATTTTGTGAAGTCTAAATGAATCATCAGCTATTTTGACCAATAGATAGGGGCGTGGCTTCAATGTCAAATGTGTATTAAAACGACAATCTTATTTGCACAATGTGACGGCTGGGTGATTCCTATCGTGCATTGAACGACGCGGCCATTCGAATCCCAACAACTACTAGATTCCTATTAACCTAAGCACTTAACTTAGGGCAAAGACGGACCTGCCAAGCGCCTTCTGGCGTGAGCTCGCTAACGATATCTTTGACAATGTCGCAGTGTCGGCTGTGCCCCCGAGGAGCAAAGATCATGCCAGCTATTCACCAACATAACTGCACATAATTCTGGTTGACGCCAGACGATCCTATTTCCTCAAATCGGTCGGGGAGGTGGATCTCACCATTCAAAACAACTGTGAGGCCTGCCTTTCAACTGAATAAAGTTGTTTGGAATTATCAACATGAACAACATAAAAAGTACTCCACTATGGTCTTTGGCATAATGATGGCTGTTGCCAATTTTGTTCTACTTTATGCCACACACTCACTCTGCTGAGTCAAGAGCACAAGCTGAAGGAATTTAAGTTATTTCAATCAACCCCTATGATACCCTCAAACAATTTATCTGTCTAATGCCATTCATATTTAGATGGGAGCAGGAGCCCATGTTGCACAAATTAAAGAAGTTAATAATGCTTATTTATATTCAATGCAGTGTGTCTCCTGCAAGACCTGGGACAATAGACTGATTGATATCTGAATACAGTCACTTTTAACTGTATGTGGAAAGCTTGGTGAATCTATTACACTTAAGATTTACAAGTAGGATTTTGTTCTAATACAATGGGACCAGTGATGGATACCTATGGGATATACATCAGACATTCCTGCCACCCATCTTCAAAATCCATCAACTCCCTCACCTTCATCTCAAGGTGCAGCTCTAAGGGTCTGACACTTGGTATCTGTACTGAGCTCATGGTCTTTCTGTCAACTTCAACCATTTCCTCTAACTTTTTTTTACACAAGGAGGGCAGACAACTAGCAAATGCTCCCTCTTTCTTCTACTATTAGCCTGTGACACAAACAATCCCACATTAATACAACACTGCCAAGAATCCAAAGCTTTTTCCCAGAGAGATCTATAAGAAGGCTTCAGGAACAATGCCAGCCACTGTGGGACCGAGTTTCCAGTTCATGAAACTCAAGCCCCTTCTTGACATGTTAGCTAACCTAATATCAAACAGAAATGAACATGACATCACTGTGGTCCAAAGACCAATTGTACAAAATCAAACAAAGGTTACCTCAACTGCCCCTACATTAATGCTACAGATAATAATAATTAAACAGACACTAATACAATTCTTCTTCTCAGAGAAATGTAAGGGCCAGCCTGGGCATTGTTGCCAAATATCCTTGAGCCAGGGGTTTCTTGCTAACAAGATCCAAGGTAACAATGTAAATCTGTGTGAAGACTCCTCTGACATGTTGAGCCACACCCAATCTACATTCCTTTTGTTGAATCCCTATCCTATATTTTCCAGTTTTCAGTTCATCATGATATTCTGTCTTGCCCAGCTGGCTGCCATAACAGGAGGCACCAATTCCTCTGACCTTTCACTATTTCCTTTTTCATTATATTGTCCTCAAAACTTGAAGAATATACAAAGCAAGACTGTAGTTGTAATGTCACCTGGTACACCTCTCCTAAACATAGTTGCCATGCCAGTTTTTGCCAGTGTCTGGATCCTGTCCCCACCCATACACTCCCCCCAGTTGCCATGCAAACTAGGTTACTACATCCTCTCCAGTACTAACAAGATTTTTACCATACTTAACAAAAAAGGCTTTTCTTGAGTACCATAAAAATATGTTTCTTGAACTCAATTCTTCATACATATTAATGTTATAAAATATGGATTTTCAATTCCAATGGGAGAAAAAAAAAAAAAAAAAAAAAAAAAATCACATCAAACTACAACTAAGAGTCCTTCATGAATTGTCAAAAGCTCAGTCTGCCAGTGTGGCTCAATTGTGTGCACTTTAAGTCTTCCACCAATGTGGAAACAAAAAAATGCTAATACTCATCTTCAACACTTTGACCCATTTTCTAAGAACTTGCAAAGAAATTTATCTGCTACATTAAGTAGAGCTACATTAAAGCTAGTTTGGTTTCAGTACAATGACAAACTACACATAAATAATGCAAATTGTCTGACAGTACCTTTTAATATTCAACAAATGTCAACAAAGCAAGAGAAAGAAGATACAAAGTTATACAAATGACCTTCCCATTCATTCAAGTCTGGGAAGATTGTCTTATGCCATGTTAGAAGTAAAGAGGTGATGGAAAATACAGTGTAGCTGAAATACAGGATAGAGGAAGATATTTTTCACATGGGTACTTTGGGGAGAAAATGGGTGAGTTGGTCTTCATACAATTTATTTAAAACCAAAGGACTGTTGCCAGTTGCCATGGGGCTATGGTTTTCTGGTGAGAAACTTCAGCCAACGTATGAATCGAACCAATCCACAAGGAACTACCAAAACAAGGAGCATACATTCATACTCTACTTACAAAACAAAGCTGTTGGACAGAAGAATAATGCCTCCAGTAGAATATTACATGGAAGAGTGAATACAATGGACAAATATGTACAGAAATGAGCTAAATATTTTCAAACATTCTAGTTTTGTGTAGCCCCCCTATGGCTGGGAGGCACTTAATTACTAAATTTTGAGGAATAGTGGAGAGAAAAAAAAAAGAGTGGAGGAAGGAGACATAACATAAAAAAGTAGATAAATTGAATGGAGCTGGACTGTACCTTGCTCAGATGTAACACATAAGATACACGCAAGCACATACCAATGGGCCTTCTCCCCTTTACCATAGGGGTGGCTGACTCAAACCATTCACCCACCCCATACCCATCCATTGTTGCTCCCATTAAAGCACATCAAGGATGGTGAGAAATGTGGAGGTGAGGTCAAAATTTATGGCGTCAAATGAGCTGGCAGATGAGGTTGATCAAATAATGCCAACATGAGATGAATAATAAGTATTCTCCTGGATAGTAGAAACATGAAGGTTCCCACATCTCCTTATGTGAAAAAGGAAATAAATATTCCAAGCTGATAGCAACAGATGAAGTAATCTTATGTCCCGTCTAATTGGAGGATGAAGGGCGCAGCCGCCAACTCTGCTCAAGTGAAAAGAGGGAGGAAAAACAGTCCAAACTGATAGTGGAAGAAATTTTGTTATTGGTTAGGAGACAGTGCCATCCTTTTGGGTGCTACACCTCCAGATGGAGATGAGGGTAATGATAGGCCCTAAAGACGAGTGGCAGGGAGACAATCCTCTTTGATGTTTGCCCAGTAGGTCTACCTTATTTTGGAACCCAACATTGGTCCCACACTACTATCTATCAATTTCTCAACCACCCTAGCCCATGTTCATCCATTACATTAAAATGACACTTAACCATTAGCTCCCCTCTATATACATATTTCTAACATCCTCTCACAGCCCCAGCTCCCCCACTCACACCTTAATCAGCTATCTAGAATAATGACCAACAAAACAGTCAAAACAGTGTCTGCATACCCTTTGGTTCAGCAACATCACTTGCCTCAGACTACCATGAATCTCAAGAGCAACTCAGTAGTCAGATAAAAACATTCATTTGGACTGCATCACTACTTTATCTATTAAGAACCACTCTCCATTCCTAATTGTAGCAACCACTGGCTCAGCATCTGTGATCAATGTAGAGATTATACATTCACAAATCACTTGGAAACCTATCCCCTTCTTTGGCACTCCCTCCACGCGATAAACCCCCAAAAAACATGGGAGCCATGCACACACCATCCGTTCATGCCAACCTCTCTATCTTCCTTGTTCAGCAAACATACATCTCGCATCCTATACCCTCTTTATGCCATCCATCCTCCTTATTCTTGATCTTCCTCTCAGGTCCATTTCACCTAGTTTTACTTTCCACACTTTTTGCTAGTATTTCCTCATGCATTCTTTCCACATAGCCAAATCATCTCAAAACTGTTTGATCCACCCTAACCAACAACTCTCTTTGCACCTCCCTCCTCTGCTTCATCTCTATATTTCTAACTATTCACCCTCATAACACTATCATCCTTCTCAAACAAAGGCTTTTCCTTTCTGATCCTTCGAACTCCAAGTTTCAATACAGTGTTGTGGTTGCAATCACTCCATCATACATTCTTCTCTTTGTATTAATCCCCTGATGCCTCATTCACATACCCAAAACATTTACTTTCCTCCTTTAGTCTATAATTCATCTCCACCTATGGACAACCAACAAACACTACTAAATAAATCATTGAAACATTATCAATGGAGCACCCCCACTCAGAGGCCATGGAGTCACACAAACGATAGGTTCAAATTTCTATGCACGAGCCATCAAAGCCACCCTCCTACCCCTCATCATGTCACATCAGTATGGTCCACCAAATGCAAATCCTCAACATTATTCCATTCAAGATCTAAAATAACTTCCCCTCAGTATGATCATACAAAAATATACATACTCAGGTCATAAAACAAGTATGCATTTAATGACTACCAAATTCTGTTCTCCACTAAGCTTCTCTCATGGTCAACTCAGCAGAGAAATCACTCCCATGACAATTAAGAGTTGTATTGACACCCACTACATTCAAGTCACCAGCCAGCATTAGAGCAATATCAACACAGACCCAGACTTATACGAGACCATCACACATGAGACAGAGTACCTTGACCCTTGTACTCACTCCAAACAAGAAATCTCTTCAGTGTCTTGAATTGGTGGCTATTGTCATTATTGACAGTTTCCTGAGAAATGTGGGTCTGCTGCAAGGGAGGGTATATATTCAGGATACCAAAATAATTATTTCAATTTTTTTCTAAAGTTGGTTGAAATAAGGGGGGGGGGTCTTCTCTATCATGTTTCCAATACATAAGTGATAAGGATAAGAAATGATTTAATCACATTTAGCACCCAAGGTCAAGGAGAGAAAACATTATTTGTAGACAGGGCCTCTAGGACACCTGTATCTCAATGAATACCCTAAAGATATATAAAATAATGAAATGGCTTACTCGTGAGACTGATCAACTTTCACACAAAATCACATTTTCTTGACACCAATAGTTTCTGGGAAGATCTTGCTGAAAAATTGTAATAATGTAAAGTAACCTTTACTCATTATTGTACTCAGTCTCAAGAACTAAGTGAAAAAATGCATGTGTATGACATTGTTTGTCACTTCTTATCTGTTAATATAATTGCCAAAACAATTAACCAATTTCAGTGATCTTAAAAAAAATATAATGTCCTTCCCAACTCAATCATTGATCCTTTGTTTTTGTTACATTTAACTTTTAAATGCCTTTGGTATGTCCCAGTTAACATGCAAGATTACTCATTTAAAAAAAACTTTCCCATCACTTCCATAAATGTGAAAAATGTAACCCGAATCTCGATTAATCAACTAAACATTTCATACTTAATACTTACATGCCTGCTGAGCGCAACTACAAGTAGAAATTGTAGAATCAGGAAGACCTTGATAACGTTGTAATTTTCAGTTTTACTTCATTAGAATATATGTGAATCAATTTCCACTCTTACTAAGTTCAGACTGATAGGAATATAAAGATTTATTATATTTTCCTTTTGCGTGAAACACCAGAGTTGTTCCTCAATCAGCTGATCGTATGACACTTACCCATTTGGTTGGTACATTCAAACATCTGGGAACAAGCCTTGCATACAAACATTTCAACAATTAAACACCCACCTAGAGCAATTTTTCAGGTACAAATGCGGCCGATCTTTACAGCGTTAACACCCCCAATCAACAATTTAGCACGTGTTTCACTGTGAAGACTTTACGATCATGAACCGCGAGACGCCGGGTGCGCTACGTCAGCGGAGCTTCAGACTGTATCCTGGTGTGGCGAGATGTGATTGGCCGACGTGTAACAAAACAGATACCTGCTGTTGTTATTCGTGTACTGTCGCACAATTTTGAAATGTCATCTACTTCACATTTTATATATTTTTATATGAAAATTACAATTGTAATTGTTATTTGCTAATCATCATATACTTAATTACTTGCTTACGAAATGTATATAGAGATAAGAGAACTCCAGCGCATAGCGCTTGTTGCTAGTTTTGTATATAAAAACGTAAGAATTGTACAATCTTGCACTTTATATTCTACATCCCTGAGGAGGAAAATGATGTAACATCGTAGAACCAGAACGGATAGGCATTCATGTGAGAAGTAACAGATGTTACTGGCTCAGATAAAAATGAATACTTTCACAAAGCAATATGTATATCAAGCAACGTAGATATGCCCATAAGTTAGACAGACAGATTTCGTGTGTGAAGTGTGAATTGCATTGAAACTGCTTTTGGAATTCGAATTGGTAATGGATTACACCACAAGCACCGGCATTTAGACTGAACAATAACTAGAATTTTTAAGAATTGCTGTAGATGCAGTAGGCTGTACGCGTAGGGAACAATATTCTAAATACTATGGATGCTGTGATATGGCATGAAGAACGAGAAGATCTTATTTCTGTCATGGAGTTCACTTGCATAGTAACTTAGTTGGTTGAGGTTTATTAGCAATGTTACAAAATGTAGCAGTCAATGTGCTAGAATGATAATCTTACATAGATGACTTCCTGGAAGAGGCTTACGCAGTGTGGTGGATTATCTTTGCTTAATAATCGTACTTCAATTCTTGATTAAACCAGAGTGATTTATCAAGTCAGACCTTAAACTGGTTGACTTATGTTGCTGTGATCACCCACACAGACAGTTAATCCCAGTTATTTATCACCCTACATGGGAAAGCATACTTATAACCAACTTATAACCTTGTCTGAAAAAGCTTCAGTGAATGCCCCCTACTGATGCTTTCTTGAAGTTTCAATATGCTTTGACTACATTGTAACATTCCCAGCCATATTTGCCAATGAGTATCTTGTATGTCTCTATTAAGTCTCCCCATGATCTTTTGTATACCAACATTGGTAGGTTCAGCTTCCTTAGTCTCTTATCACAATTAAGTGATTTGTGTTCCGGCACCATCCTTGTAGCCCTTCGCTGCACATTCTCCACTATCTAAATGCCTTTAACCAGCCTAGGACTCCATACCTGGTTAGCATACTACAAATGTGGTCTTAGCAGTGCTACAAACAGCGCTTTAAATATTACTGCATCCAACATAACAGGTGATCCACACAACTTAATTTATCATTGATTATTACTCCCACATCCTTCTCAAAAGTTATCTTTTTTAGCTGCTTCTCCATTTGGTAGCCTCAATGTTCAATAGTTGTTCTTCATATTCTCATATAACTACACGTATCCGGATGAAAACTCAACAGCCATTTTTCACTCCGTGAGTATACCTATTGCACATCCTGCTGTAATTTCTGACAATGATCTTGATCTTTTATGCATCTAAATATCTTTGTATCATGTGCATACAGGTATACTTCACTGTCATTTACTATACCATTGGGGAGGTCGTTAATAAACAAAACAAGCAACAATGGTCCGAGAACAGACCCCTGCGGCACTCCACTTGTCACTGGGTTCCATCTTGACATTTCCCCCTTTACCAACACTCTTTGTTGTCTTTGCATTAGGAATGCTGCAATCCATTCTAGGTACTCCTTTCCAATTCCATAACTACTAATTTTACTTAGTAGTCTTCTATGTGCAACTCTATTGAAAGCCTTCTTAAAATCACAGTAGATTATGTCCACTGTGTATCCATCATCAATAATTTCAGTCCATTTGTCCAAAACCTTTATGACCTGTAACACCATAGATCGTTCTGAGATAAAGCCATATTGCTTTTCACTAAAGAAGCTATTGGTTCTCATGTGTGTCATTATCCCCTCCCTTATCATTGTATCAAAAATCTTACAGATTATACTTGTTAAACTGACTGGCTTGTAATTCCTTGGATCACACTTGGAACCCTTTTTAAATATAGGAGTAATATGTGCTATTAGCCAGTCTTGAGGGAGTTCCTTATGCTTGAAAGAGTACTGGTATAGTATTTCTAAAGCTACTAATAATTGTTCCATGTCTTCTTTTATAATCCTAGAGTGTATTCCATCATATCTTGGAGATTTATGCCTCTAGATTTTTAATGATCTTTCTAATTTTTTCCTTGTCAATTTCTAGGTGATACAGTGTTGGCCATTCTTCATCACACAGTGTGGTACCTCATCTTCAGGTTCCATAACAAACACCTTCAAAATTGCTCTGCTAAAACTTCAATTTTTTCAGATCACTTCTGGTTTTTCCATCATCAGCAGTACCCCTGTATAAGTTGGGAACCCTTGGTTTACTTTTTGTCTTAGTTTGCACATATTTCCAAAACATTTTAGGATTTTCCTTTACATTTTTTGCTATCTCTCTTTCAGCTTCACTGCATTTTGGGTTTCTTTTCTAACTTCATTATTCAGTCTCCTGTACTCCTTCTCGGTCTCCAGATACTCATTCCTAGTAGATGCATTCAAATTTCTCTTTAAGGATTTCATTCTCATCCACAACCTCTGTTTCTTTTTAATCTTAGACCATAACTTCTTATTCATTGGTAAATTGTTGTTTGTCCTTTTCCTGGACTGATGTAATTCCCCATCAAGTAGAGAAGAAAAGGTAAAAGGTGCAGATGGAGAGATGATAATGGAAGAGAAGGTAATAAAGGGAAGATGGGCAGAGTATTTTAGGGAGTTACTAAATGTGAAGGAGGATAGGGAGGGAAAGATAGTTGCAGTGGGAAGTGCTAAGAAAAGGACCATGATGAGTGAGGAAAATGGAGGAGAAATATGGAAGGATAAAGTGAAGGCAGTTGTTAAGATGAGAGCAGGTAAGGCACCTGGTCTGGATGGATGCCATGCAGAATGTCTAAGAAAAGGAGGTACAGTGATGGTGGACTGGCTGGTGAGGTTATTTAATGTTTGCTGGAGAGAGGGTAGAGTGCCAGAGGACTGGAGGAGTGCCTTTATATTTCCACTTTACAAGGGAAAAGGGGACAAGTATGAGTGTAGTAGTTTCAGAGGGATTAGCTTGTTAAGTGTAGTTGGGAAGGCTTATGGGAGGATCTTTATTGAGAAGTTTAGGAGAGGAACAGAGGGAGTAATTGGTGAGGAACAGTGTGGATTTAGGGTAGGTAGAGTCTGTGTAGATCAGATTTTTGTGGTAAGACAAATATGTGAGAAAGCTATAGGAAAAGATAAGGGTGTTTTTTTGGCTTTTATGGATTTGGAAAAGGCTTATGACAGGGTAGACAGGAAGGCACTGTGGGAGGTTTTGCAGATATACAGGATAGGACGAAAGCTTCTAGGAGCTGTCAAGAGTTTTTACGAGAGTAGTAGAGCATGTGTCAGGATTAGAAATGGAGAGAGTAAGTGGTTCGAGGTAAAGGTGGGACTTCATCAGGGATGTGTTATGTCATCCTGGCTATTCAACTTATACATGGATGGGGTGGTGTGAGAGGTAAATGCAAGGGTGGTGGATAAGGGATTGGAGATGGTTAAAGAAAATGGAGAAAAGTGGGAGGTGAGCCAGCTGTTGTTTTCAGACGACACTGCACTTGTAGCAGGATCAGAGGAGGGATTGAGGAAGTTGGTGACAGAGTTTGGGAGAGTGTGTGAAAGAAGAAAGTTGAAGATAAATGTGGGTAAAAGTAAGGTGATGATATGTACAAGGGGTGAAAGGGGCAGCAGACTGGAAGTGAGCATTAAGGGAAAGCGACTGGAGGAAGTAGATAGTTTTAGATATTTGGATGCGAATGTGGCAGGAAAGGGTAGAGTGGAGGTGGAGGTAGAATGTAGATTGAGAGAAGCGAGTAAATGCCTTGGTGGATTAAAAAGTGTAAGGAGGAATAGACATTTGGGAATGGAGGCTTAGAGGAGATTGTATGAAGGAGTGATTGTACCAACAGCACTGTATGCGGCAGAAACATGGAACATAAGAGAGGAGGAGTTTGAATGTGTTTGAGATGAGGTGTCTGAGAAGTATGATAGGGGTTACTAGGCTAGATAGAGTGAGAAATGAGGAGGTGAGGAGGAGAATAGGGGTGGTAAGGGAGTTGGGAGATAGGGTGGATGAAAGAGTATTGGGATGGTTTGGACACATGGAAAGAATGAGTGAAGAAAGACTAGTAAAAGAGGTATGGAAGGCAGATATGGAGGGAGTGAACATGAGGGGGCGACCTAGGATGAGATGGATGGATGGGGTGAAAGGGGCTTTGGGGAAGAGGGGAATGTCTGTTGAGGAAGGACAGGAGAGGACAGAAGACGGGTGAATGGAGAATGGTTGTATATGGATGATGTGATGCATGAGGTGGAATGGGTGGGGGGTTGAGGTAGTATGTGTGAAAAAAAATTGTCGCAGCCCAAAGGGATTTCTCTCTGTCTTCTCCTTTTCTACATGAGGGGACTGAGAGGGGGGGAGTCGCCAATTTAATGAAGCGGCCTTGCTATGGATGTGCTGTGTTTTGTGACACTGCCTCTGACCTAGGGCAGTGGACAAGATGCAGGGATGACCCGTCATCCAGGAGGTGCCAAGATAAGAGGGAGGGTAGTGGGTGGAGGGGAGTGGAGTGTATTCAGGGATGGAATGGGTGGGGATGGTTTTTATGCCTTTTTCTTTTTGGCTACCTCCCTTGTAAGGGGGAAAAAGCCTATGGTATATGTATGTATGTATGTATCTTTCTTGTAGGTACACTCTTGTCTATTGTAACATGCATTTTTTATTTGAATTTTCCCCACATCTCAATATTGGTAGTCTTGGATAGATGTTTCAATTAGTGTTGAGTTTCTTACTCAGCAGCTCATAATCTGCTTTTTCATACAGATACCTAGTTTTTCTTTCATGTGTCACAATCTTATCCATATTACAATTAACTTGTATCACAGCATGATTACTTCTCCCCAGTGAATTTCCAATTTTAACCTGTTCAACAATTGATTCTTCATTAGTAAGAAATAAACCTATTATATTACCCTCACTTTCACCCCTTATTCTTATTTCCTCCACAGGTTGGGTCAAAAAGCAATCATGCACCTCCACAAATTTTGTTCCAAAATCATTCATTCCAGTTTTGGTTGTGCAATTTTTCCAATTTATTTGTGACAGTTTAAAGTCTCCCATCATAATCTTGAATGTAGCCTTTATATCAGTTACCTCTTGCAATAAATCCAGCAACTGTTGGTCATTTTCTTCCTGGCTGTTTGGACTCTGATGTACTAGAGTAAGTTTCTCTCCTTGAAGCATAATTTTCAGACAGCAATACTCTCTGAAACATGAAACCAATTCCACTTTGTTATACTTAAAACCACTTTTCATGTATATCAGAAGACCTCTACCTTCATTACCCAAAACATTACTTTCTTCTATTCCATATCCTTCTATGTTGTATTCTTCAAGATCTCTTTGATATCTTAAATACTTAAGTTTAACTTCAGAGAGGACAATAATACTTGGCTTGTCCCTTAAGATATCAAGTAATAACCTTAATTCTAAAATCTTATCAAAAGTATATACATCCACATTTGTAAATATAATGCTAAACTTTCTATTTATATTATTTACATTCTGAGCACATTGTATAGTTGGGTCAATTTCTATTCTGGGCCTGATCTTTGATCCTCCACCTTGATGACCCTTCGATTCCAGGGTGGACCTCTGACTACATACTTCCCCTCTCCCCTATCTGTCAAGTTTTTTTGCCTTCATTAACATTTATTTGATTCTCTCTCTCTTTTGCTTAAATCATAGGCCACTCTGAATTTTTTTAAGGTTTCATCCTTGCCCAATTCTTTTATTTTTCCTAAATATGTCATTACTCACTTCTGAGTCAGTCAGTGCAGCCAGTATTGGGTGATCTCAGCCTTCTACCTTTTTCCCAAGCTTCATCTACAGAGCTGCCTAGTGTAGGCCTTATGGTCTTTTGCCGTCTCCTTTATTCTTATGTTCTTATCATCTTATCCTCCTGAACCTCACATGTATTCAGAATTTTCTTAACAATCTGTCTGTCATCATTAATCCTTTCCTGGAACATGTTTGAATCGCTTTCAGGGACATTGTACACAACAATGTTGTTTTCTCTTTTCTTATCATTTAGTTCTTCTAAAACTGTAGTCATATCTATTACCTCCTGTTTTTCCTGAGATGCCTGATGCCCACCAAATACCCCTTGTTCTACATTTAGTTTGTTAGTATTTGATTTCTTAATTTCACGTGTATTGATTTCAACTCTATCTGTGAACTCAAGTCTTGTACATTCTCTCTGTCTTTATTCATATGTTCATTTATATCCACTGATTTAGTCTCTAGTACTACTACTCTACCAGTAATGTTGTTAAAATCTTCCTTATCCATTTTGACAGTCTTACATATCATCTTAACCTCTTCCTGCAGTATATCTTGTTTCTCAATCAAGTCTGGTTGTATCTTCTCCAGTTTCTCTATATGAGATTTTAACTTTGCACATCCTTTTTTACAGGAGACAGTGCCATGTAAACTGGGATCCTGCCTCTTCTTCCACCATAAACCTATAAACATCCTCAGGTATCCTCTCATATTTGGCATGATACCAAGTTACACGAATATCACATAAGAATGCCACGTCATTATCCCTTACCAATTCACTGCATCTCCCACAGCAATCACCTGCATTTATTACTGTTTCCTTTGAAGACTTCTTTGTTGTTGTTCTATTTGCTTTTCATTTTACTCCGCCTGAGTCCATCTGTTTACTTGTCATCTTTTGCTAGATCATCTCTATAAATGCACATTTCAATTATAGCTTATATTCAGTATTTCTCAAGCAAGCTTGTGATGCCTTAAGATAATACTGTATAGCAGTATATAACATTAAAAACATAAATTTAATGGAGCACAAGTGACATGTCCACCACACATGTGTATAATGTGTGCTTTTGATGATGCAGTAATTATTTTCCAAATGTTCTGCAAGTTGTGAAATTACTTGCCCTGTCCAACCTTTGGTTTTAAGCTTAGGACTTGCATACCAGCTAGGAAAATAATGAGGGGAGCAGTTGCCAGTTGTTAACACTCATCAATTGACATAGCAGGAGTGGGGAAATGGTTTAAATTTGATAGAGAGATCTTAGGCTTGGTCCAGAAACTGAAAGCCAGTATATCAGGGTTGCACCTCCAGATGAATGTGAGGGTGTTAATAGGTTTGGAAGAAAGGTAGTAGGGAGATGATTTTTTCCAGTGTTTACCTAGGAGGACCAGATAAGCTGATACTTACCATTGATTATAATATATCAAAAGAGTTTCCATTGAAAATCTATTTTATTATTCATTCCAGTTTATTTTGGATTGTGGCAATTACCTCCCTTGTTCCATGAATGAAATATCAAGAGCATGAGTATACACAGGCAATATTTTAGTGACTGAATCCTGTGGACCAGTCAGGTGGAATTCTAGTATGGATGGTGATTAACCTCCACTTAAAAAAAATGATCACATAATTTTTTTAATTTATTGTTCCTTTGTTCTACTATACTTTTTTTTTATGAATTCTATTATTCTACCATTTTGGTGCAGTATTGTTCACAAGGATAGAAGCTTTGATTATTTTCGACAAAATGCCAATGTACCATAATGAAAACATGGTAAATATAAAGGTTGCCAAACTCACAGATGCAATTCTTATCTATATTATCAGATAGCTCTTATCAACAGGCGTGGATACAAAAGGGGGGGGGCAGAGGGCCCGGGCCCCCCCCAATGCCCTGAGTATGAAGAACAATGGTAATGGTCCATTACCATTGTTCACTCATTTCAAGTTTGATTCTCCTTGGATAAACACTTTTTAGTGCAAATTTATGATTTGAATTATATTTGTGAATTATATATGATTTTACATACAATTACGAGCAAAACAGACTTAGGTTTCTGGACCAATCTCCAAGCCAACAGCATTATTCTTTGGGTTAGAATATCGCGTGTTTCAAGTAATGGTTATCGGTTTGGCCCCCCCCCCCCCCAGATAACATTCCTGGATCCATGCCTGCTTATCACAGTGAGTATTTTGAACCCCATGAATAAATACCACAAGTTCCACAAATTAATAGTAACATTTGTGGTGATTTTTTTTTTTTTTTTTTTTTTTTTTTTGGGGGGGGGTGGTTGTAGTGCAGAGTAGCACACCAGCACATCAAAGAGTTGGTGAAATGGCCTGGGATATGAGGCAACTTCCTCTTTCATTATTTGGACAGATATTTATTGATCAATGCCCACAAAGAGGAAACACTCATCCACGCTGTCTATCCCCCGCTGGATGACCAGCATCATCAATCATGTACTCCACTTGAGGCTTTGAGAAATGAGGAAGGAGGCAAGAAATAGAAAGCGATGTGAGTTTTTTTTTCTGGGAAACATCTTTACAATTACTAGGTTAGGTGTGGTGATGCTGTTATCTACAACAGTCCCTGCCAAAAAAAGCACTAAATTTTTAGAAATGGCTACTGACATTACTATTGATTTGTAGTTCCTATTTATGGGTTCAAATTACTCAGAATGATAAGACCTATCTGATGATATAGATAAGAATTTCATCTGTAAGATTGGCAAACAACTTTATTGAAAACATTTGATGGTTTATGTTATAGACAACAATTTAATTTTATTTTTCAGAAAGTAGGCTCATACAACTGATATGAGGTTACACATGCAAATACTAATTGTAATATGCAACATCTATAAACTTGTTGCTACAAATACTGCTGAAACTGTTGAAGGATGCTGTGGGGCACATACAAACAGACAGCATGAAGACAACATGCTCCCTGAAGTGGACATTCAAAGCTCGTGTGAAAGTGGAGGTGGAAAAGATGAAAAAGAGTCTTGTTTTGGAAAAGTTGATGCCACCAAATATTCTAAAAATGCAAACCTTATAAGTTCATATCCAAGAACTAATAACATGATACAGATTCCGGGTGGCAAGTTCGTGATGGGAACCAATGAACCTATTTTTGTTGCTGATGGAGAAGGTCCAGCAAGAATGGTCACTATCACTTCCTTCTATCTTGATGTTCATGAAGTCAGCAATGCAGAATTTGAGTTCTTCGTAAATTCTACAGGATATGTAACAGAAGTAATAGATTTTGTAGTTCTTTTTTAGAATAATATTATGATAAATGTATTCGTTATATGCCAAAGAGAAAAATTATTACATACTATAACCTAGACCAAATTTTATCAAGGCAGAGAAACTTAAGGATTCCTTTGTTTTGGAACGTGAATTATCTGATGAAACAAGATTCAAGACAGAACAAGCAGTTGCTGCTGCCCCGTGGTGGGTACTTGTGAAAGGTGCTAACTGGAGACATCCTGAAGGACCTGATACTCATATAAAAGGTAAGAAATATCTATATGTTATAGAGATTAGGTGTGACATAGTTACTATGATATCTAGTCATTGAGCTACATTTGAAATGATTTTACTTAAGTAGGAGAGGACTAGTGATGAGTGCCTGCAGGAGATGGTCCTACAAAATTTATATCAGTTATCTCCCTCCTGCCCATCTTCAAAACCCATCAATTTCTTCTCCTTATCTGGAAGTGCAGCCCCATGGGGTTGCACTCCCTGATGGAGGTGAGGAAATTTAGTTTCTAGATGAGGCCCAAGATGTCTGTAAACTTCAACTGTTTTCTTTGCCATTTTACACAAGGAGATCTGAAAGCTGGAGAGTGCTCCCTTCCTCTTACTGCCATGAGGCAGTGCTATAGAAACAATCCCACACCAATACAATACAGACATCTTTTCAAAGTTTCATTCCAGAGAGATCTATGGGAAGGCCTGAAGGTCTTTGGCAGCTGATGTGGGGCTCTGGGTTTCAAGTCGTAAAACTGTAGGCAATAGTTATTATTACTTAGTAGTGCTATTATGCAAGGTATTTAGAACCACAGGGACTTTTTTATTCATATTTTGATTGATTTATTTACTTTTTATATTACTGAATTCCATTATGTACAGAACTTGACATGTACAGTATTGAAAAGGAACTTATTGTTATTCAGTTTAATAGACTAGTGACATGACAGTTACAGAAGACAAAAGAATTGGAGTGATTGTATGTTTTATATGTTTTAAGCTATGTTTTCCTTTCATTTTACCTCCTGTGGTTATGTATTTTTGCAGTTCTATTTAGCTTAGGGAGAGCCATGTACTAAAGGGTATTAAGGATATCTACACCCCATTGTTGTGACACTTTATGTAAATTTTTATCTGCTTTATGCCAGCCAATTTTATTTGCCTGAGTACAGAACTTTGTAGAGAAGGCATCAAGAGTAGGATGCCCTTGACCAGAAATACAGGGTGATGCCACTAAAAGTATTCATCACATGGAATTTTATTGACTAGTGTAATTAATGGCAGCTTTGTTCTTATAGATCGCATGGATCATCCTGTTGTTCATGTATCATGGAATGATGCAGTGGCATTTTGTACATGGGCTCAGAAAAGGCTTCCAACAGAAGCTGAATGGGAGCGGGCATGTCGTGCTGGCAAGGAAAATCGTCTTTTTGCCTGGGGCAACAAATTCACTCCAAATGGGGAGCACAGGTTAGTTTCCAAATTGGTGAATTTGATTAAAATAGTTATTTTTATTATTAAAGTAATAGATCTGTTGAAATATGAATGGTTACTACTTGACAGTGTATTCTTATTCTCACCAATCAAACATTAAAAAAACTGCAACAGCAATGTACTATTGAAAAACTTATGACAGCATATCACCCATACCACACAAAAATGCATACACACACAGTACATTGAACAGGCCCTTCAAGACAGACCACCAGACTCAGTTCTCCAACAAAAAACCCCAGACATAGCCCCCCTCCCCCCAAAAAAATAAATAAAATAGAATAAGATTTTTTTTTTTCATGAATCAAGAGCCAATACATGGCAGGGAGAATTCCCTAATGTCAACACAGCAGAAGATGGATATGCAACTCGATGCCCAGTAACAGCATTTCCGCCCAATGGTTATGGTTTGCTCAACATAATAGGGAATGTTTGGGAGTGGACGGCAGACTGGTGGACAGTTAGTCATTCACCCAGTCCACAAGATAATCCAGTAAGTTGAGGTCACCATGAAGACCATTGTTAATGAATGGTGGTGGTAGGGTGGAGGTGAGTTTAAAGTGTAAGAGGCTAGAGGACGTGGAAAACTATTTGGTGTTGTATGTAGCAGGAGTAGAGGAATGGTGAAATGTAGTGTAAGGGGAATGAAAAGTGTCATGAGAAATAGGTATTTGGGGATGAACACAAAGAGAAGACTGTTCAAAGGAATGATTGTGCCTAGGGTGTTTGGAGGAGACTGGGAATTTGAGATGAAGTATTTAAGATTTACAAACATGGATTGAGTGAGAAAAAAGGAGGTGGGGCAGAGAATGGGAGTGGAAGGAGAGCTGGCAGATAGAGTTTATGAAATAATGCTAAGAGGGTTAAGGCATATGGAAAGAATGAGTGAAGACTAGTGAAGAGTGTGTGTAAAGCAGTGGGTGGAAGCAAGTTGAGGGGAAGTTAAAAAATGAGGTGGGTGGATGGGGGTAAAGAGGGTATTGTATTGACCAAATTGTAGTATATGGGGAAAGAGCAACACTCATTGGGTCGTATCTCCTATTCTCCAATTTATCATACTTAGCCTCATATTCATGTACAGTTCCAACTTAATCTCTATCCTTGATTTCCAACATTCACATATAGATTTTAATTCGTGTATTGTTTGAGCTTGGGCTATACCACCTAAACTATTCCAAGTATTTATGCATCTATATTGAAAACTATTTTTTCACATCCTTTAGACATAGAGTCTTTCTTAATTTATTCCCATGACCTCTTAACCTCTTCAATATGAGTCAAATTCTCATGCGCAGCATCATATGCCTAATGTATGATGCATTACACTACTTGCATTATAAAATATAAAGTCACTGCTGTATTACTCACTATCTTTCACTCTGAGTAATAGTAAACATAGAAAACATAATCAAACCAGTTCACAGAATTCAGGGATTACTTAACAACAGCTACAAAATAAATATAATCAATACATCAATGTCGGCATCCTCCTATACCCACTCGCACCTCATGATGCCTGCGTAGGTGTCATTGTATGGAAGAGGAGCCCTCCCATCCTTAATCAAGAGATCTTTTCTGTAAATGCAATCTATCCCCTTTAGTGACCTGAATACTCTAATCATATCACTTCTTTCTCCTCAGTCTTTCAAAGTTGCTTGGATACAAAAGGAATATCTGTTGAGCAAGGAAGAGGGATTACAAGAATTGGAGTGAATGGAGTAGTTTTAAATGGATAAGGAAACTTATGCAGCCTGAATGGATGTTTATACTTGTTTATAAATTTCTTGAGTGGATGTGGAGTAGGGGGAGTGGCACCATCTATTGAAGCATACATATTTTACATATGCTAACAACTTTTTCCCCCTTACAAGGGAGGTTAGCCAAAGTGAAAGGCATAAATCCACTCCCACCCATTTCATTTCCACGTACTCCACTCCCATTCACCACCTCTCCCTCCCACTTTTTGGCTCCTTCTGGATGACGGGTCATCCCTGTATCTCGCCCACTGCCCTGGGTCAGAAGCAATGCAGCAAGACACAGCACATCCACAGTTCTAGGGATAAATCAGCTCTGGGTCTTAGCCCCAGCTTTGGAAGTGCTGTGTCCTGCTGCATTACCTCTGACCTGAACAGTGTGGCAAGAGACAGGATTAACCCTTCATTCATGAGGTGTTAAGGTGGGAGGGGCAGTGAATTATTATTATTTGCTCACAGAGAAATGATGACACTTTTATTATACTGCTACTGTTCCTCCGTTATGCTGTCCCCCAACCCCTTGTTGCTGTCCTGTACCATTTCTCTGAATATTCATTTCCTTGTTTCGCCTACCCAGTGGCGGGGGATAGAATGCTACCACCAAGTATTCCCACTTGGATCATAAGAGGCGAGAAAAACGGGACGGGGATTGGGACTAGGCATTCTTCTCCCTGTAGCCCCACAGGGGACATTCCTAAAAAAAGTAAAGGCATAAGAGGGTCTAGGAGTTTTCCAACCAGTGCCCTAAGGTTTGGGCCTTTTAATGTGCATGGATGTGGTACAGATGAGAGTAAAAGGGAAGAGATAGGTAGTATGTTTGTGAGAAGAAAGATGGATGTGTTAGCTTTGAGTGAAACGAAGTTAAGAGGAAGGGGCGAGTGTGAGTTTGGGAGTGTAGTTGGGAGGTTCTCAGGAGTGAAAAGAGGGCAAGGGAGAGAAGGGGTGGCTATACTAGTAAGTGAAGAGATAGGTAAATATGTATTGGAGTGGAAGGAGGTTTCTTCAAGGTAAATGTGGAGGAAGGTGAAACTGGGAAAGGAGATGTGGGTTTTTGTAAGTGCATATGGGCCTGGTAGTGAGAAGAGTGTAGAAGAAAGGGAGGCTTTTTGGATAGATTTAAATGAATGCATAGAGGGATTAGGGAGGAATGTCACTGTAGTAGTATTGGGAGACCTTAATGCTAGGGTAGGAAATAAAGCAATAGATGGCGTGGTTGGGAAATGTGGAGTTCCAGGAAAAAATTGTAGTAGAGTTGAGGGTGATGTGTCTAGAGAGTTGATGATAGCAAATACAGTGTTTAGGAAGAAAGTCAAACATAAGTACACATGAGAGAGGGTGGTGGATGGAAGGGTGGTAGATAGAGCATTAATGGACTACGTAGTGGTAGATAGCACTATAATAGGAAGAATTAAGGATGTACATGTTCTAAGGTGAGAGAGTGGGGGAATATCAGATCATTCTTTGGTGGAATGTAAGTTGAGAGTGGAGGATAGATGGAGAAAGAGGAAAAGTACAAAAGGTAGGGAGGTGCTTAGACTGAACTGCTTAAATGAGAAAGAAAAAGAGAAGGAGTACAAGAAGAAGAGTGGGAGAGAGTGAAGGATAGAGTAGAACTAGGACTGGAGGAGGAATGAGGATGGTTCAAGGAGGGAGTCACAAGGCGTGCAAAGATGGTGTGTGAAACAAGAAGGACGGGAGGAAATAGAAGGAAGGGAAGTGAGTGGTGGGATGAGGAAACAAGAAGGTTGTAGAAGAGAAGAAGCAAGCTTTCACAGATTGGTTACAAAACAGGATTAGGGAATTGCTAAATGTGAAGGAGGATAGGGAGGGAAAGGTAGTTGCAGTGGGAAGTGCTAAGAAAATGACCATGATGAGTGAGGAAATTGGAGGAGAAATAAGGATGGATGAAGTGAAGGCAGTTGTTAAGATGATTAGAGCAGGTAAGGCGCATGGTCTGGATGGATGCCATGTGGAGTGTCTGAAAAAAGGAGGTACAGTGATGGCGGAGTGGCTGGTGAGGTTATTTAATGTTTGGTTGAGAGATGGTAGAGTGCCAAAGGACTGGAGGAGTGCCTGTATAGTTCCATTTTACAAGGGAAAAGGGGACAAATGTGAGTGTAGTAGTTTCAGAGGGATTAGCTTGTTAAGTGTAGTTGGGAAGGCTTATGGGAGGATCTTGATTGAGAAGATTAGGAGAGGAACAGAGGGAGTAATTGGTGAGGAACAGTGTGAATTTAAGACAGGTAGAGGTTGCGTAGATTAGATTTTTGTGGTAAGACAGATATGTGAGAAAGCTATAGGAAAAGGTAAGGATGTCTTTTTGGCTTTTATGGATCTGGAAAAGGCTTATGACAGGGTAGACAGGAAGGCATTGTAGGAGGTTTTGCAGATATACAGGATAGGAGGAAAGCTTTTAGGAGCTGTCAAGAGTTTTTACAAAAGTAGTAGAGCATGGGAGATAGGGTTGATGAAAAAGTATTAGGATGGTTTGGACACATGGAAAGAATGAGTGAAGAAAGCTCAGTAAAAGAAGTGTGGAAGGCAGAGGTGGAAGGAATGAATATGAGGGGGCATTCTAGGATGAGATGGATGGATGGGCTGAAAGGAGCATTACAAAAGAGGAATGTCTGTGGAGGAAGGACAGGAGAGGACAGAAGATAGGGGTGAATGGAGAGGGGTTGTGTATACATGATGCTGTGATGCATGAGGGGGAGTGGATGGGGGATGGGGTGTAAGGAAGTATTGTATGTATGAGAAAAATTTGACGCAGCCCAAGGGGATTTCTCCCCGTCTTCTCTTTTTCTGCATGAGGGGATGGAGAGGGGGGTCGCCGAATTTATGAAGCGGCATTGCTGTGGATGTGCTGTGTCTTGCGACACTGCTTCTGACCCAGGGCAGCGGACAGGATGCAGGAATGACCTGTCATCCAGGAGGTGCCAAGATAAGAGGGAGGGAGGAGGGTGGAGGTGAGTGGAATATATAGGAAATGGAATGGGTGGGAGTGATTTCTATGCCTTTTTCTTTTTGGCTACCCCCCGTGTAATGGGGAAAAGCCTTTGGCATATGTATGTAGTAGAGCATGTGTCAGGATTAGAAATGGAGAGAGCGAGTGATTCAAGGTAAAGGTGGGACTTTGTCAGGGATGTGTTATGTCGTCCTGGCTGTTCAACTTATACATGGATGGGGTGATGCGAGAAGTAAATGCAAAGGTGGTGTGTCAGGGATTGGAGATGTTTAAAAAAAATGGAGAAAAGTGGGAGGTGAGCCAGCTGTTGTTTGCAGACAACGCTGCACTTGTGGCAGGATCAGAGGAGGGATTGAGGAAGTTAGTGACAAAATTTGGGAGTGTGTGAAAGAAGGAAGTTGAAGATAAATGTTGGTAAAAGTAAGGTGATGAGATGTACAAGGGGTGAAAGTGGCAGCAGACTGGAAGTGAGCATTAAGGGAGAGAGACTGGAGGAAGTGGATAGTTTTAGATACTTGGGTGTGAATGTGGCAGGAAAGGGAGGAGTGGAGGTGGAGGTAGAATGTAGATTGAGAGAAGCGAGTAAATGCCTTGGTGGATTAAAATGTGTAATGAGAAATAGTCATTTGAGAATGGATGCTAGGAGGAGGTTGTATGAAGGAGTGATTGTGCCAACAGCACTGTATGGGGCAGAAACATGGAACATAAGAGAGGAAGAGAGGAGTTTGAATGTGTTTGAGATGAGGTGTCTGAGAAGTATGATAGCGGTTACTAGGCTAGATAGAGTGAGAAATGAGGAGGTGAGGAGGAGAACGGGGGTGGTAAGGGAGTTGGGAGATAGAGTAGATGAAAGAATATTGGGATGGTTTGAACACATGGAAAGAATGAGTGAAGAAAGATTAGTAAAAGAGGTATGGAAGGCAGATGTGGAGGGAGTGAATATGAGGGGGCGACCTAGGATGAGATGGATGGATGGGGTGAAGGGGGCTTTGGGGAAGAGTGGAAAGTCTGTTGAGGAAGGACGGGAGAGGACAGAAGTCAGGGGTGAATGGAGAATGGTTGTACTGTATATGGATGATGTTGTGATGCATGAGGTGAAATGGGCGGGGGGGGATGGGGGGTGAGGTAGTATGTGTGAGCAAAATTTGACACAGCCCAAAGGGATTTCTCCCCGTCTTCTCCTTTTATGCATGGGGAGACGGAGGGGGGGGGGGTCGCCGATTTAAGGAAGCAGCCTTGCTGTGGATGTGCTGTGTCTTGCGACACTGCTTCTGATCCAGGGCAGTGGACAAGGTGCAGGGATGACCCGTCATCCAGGAGGTGCTAAGATGGGAGGGAGGGTGGAGGGGTGTGGAGTGTATTCAGGGATGGAATGGGTGGGAATGATTTTATGCCTTTTCCTTTATGGCTACCTCCCTTGTAAGGAGAAAAAAGTCTTGGTATATGTATGTATGTGTATATATATATATATATATATATATATATATATACATATATATATATATATATATATACATACATATATAAATTGTGAAGAACCCACAGTCAGGATAAAAGGAAACTTAGAAGAAAGTATAACTTTTATATTTCAGCTAATAGCTGCAGCCCTCTTCAGGAAAGTACAGGTTACAAGAAATGATAGAAACATAAATACAATTGAGATGTCTTGACTAGGATAAAGTCAAAATATTGTAAAAGTCCAACTGCAGCTTCAGAAGAAAAATTGTTGAATCCACCTTAATAGAAGAATGTCCGAACTTGAACATCTCCAAAGGTCATTGGTCCCTGGACATAATCTCACAGCTAGCTGTGAGCCATTTGGTTGAAATTCTTTACCTTCCTGATTCCGCTTCCCCACCACTCCTGACCCCGCATCCCATCTGACCTCACACCTCTACCTACATGTCCCCTCCCTTCCTACTCCATTCTGCGTGACAGAATGTTTTGTGTCTAGGTATACCTGTTCCCCCTCCACTTACATCTCAATTGTATTTATGTCTCTATCATTTCTTGTAACCTGTACTTTCCTGAAGAGGGCTATAGCTATTAGCTGAAATATAGAAGTTATACTTTCTTCTAAGTTTCCTTTTGTTTCAGCTGTGGGTTCTTCGTGATTATTATTTTTACAAATGTGTTACTACATTTGTCCAAATGATATATATATATATATATATATATATATATATATATATATATATATATATATATATATATATATATATATGTTGAGGCATTGTGACAGGTTGGTGAAGGCATTGTGACAGGTTGGTGAAGATTTATGTCTTCCTCACCCACCTTCACCATATATATTATGAGTATAGGATGGGTGGAGAGTGACTTAGCCACCCCATTTATAAGGGGAAAAGGCCTTTTGGTATATGTATCTATAATAGTTGTATTGCTAAATATTGTGTTTTTATTGCAGAAAGGACCAGAAAGTAGTACAGATAAAGTAAAAAAAGGTGGCTCCTATATGTGTACGAAGCAATATTGCTACAGGTTAGTGGTAGTCTCCCATTGGGTGTCACTAATTTTTCAGATTGTTTGATATTATTTTGATTTGTTTGATATTTTGAAGATGAGGATGTGGGTCCAGTAACCAATACCTACTAGTGGTGGTTCTGCAAGATACTGCCCATCTTCAGAACTTGTCAACATTCACACCTCCCTCTGGAGGTGCACCACTGGCACTCTGTCTCCAGACGAGGCCAAATATTTCTTTTTGTCAACTTAGACTATTTTCCCTACATTTTTGTATTAGGAGAGCTGACTGCTGGCAACACCTCTCCTATCACTATAAGGATAGAGAAAGTGCAAAATATGAAAGTGAATTGATGAAAGGATGATGTGGCACAAAGGGATGTTGTAATCTGCTCTGTAAATTATATTGAGTGAATGAGGAGTAGAGGTCACTGTCACCATATAATGAAATAGGGGTAAACAAAATGTGGCTCTTGGGTTCTGCTATAGAAATGCTATCTTGCCAAAGTGCATATATATATATATATATATATATATATATATATATATTATATAAATACAGTCAAACCTCGGTTTTCGAACATAATCCGTTCGAGAAGGCTGTTCGAAAAGCGATTTGTTCGAAAACCGAAACAATTTTTCCCATTATAATCAATGTAAATAATTTTAATCCGTTCCAAGTCTAAAAAACAACTTTTTCTAATTTTTGTTTTACTATTTTACACCATAAACTGCACTGTATACTGTTTATCATAAATAAGTGTATCCCACTTCTTTTCTTAAACTTTTCAAACCACCCTCTGCTTGCTTTAAAATCAAACCCTTCCGGAATAATGCTAGGATCTTTTTTTATCAAATCTTCATACAATTGTCTTGCTTTGGCACAAATTGCATCTTCACTAAGAGTATCACCTGCTAACTGTTTCTCATTTACGAAAATCAGCAAAAGTTTCTCCACTTCCTCCAATACCTGTGGCCTTTGTTTGCTAAAAACACTTGATCCTTTAGCCACATCACTTGCTTTAACCTGGTCTTTATTTTTTAGGATGGTGCTTATCGTCGATTTCGCCATCCCAAACTCCTTAGCCAACGCAGACACACGAACGCCAGATTCATATTTCGCTATTAATTCTTTTTTAAATTCAAAAGTTTTGCGCACTACTTTCCTCTTTTCTTCACCACTTGAACTTGCTTTCTTTGGACCCATGATTAGGGGCTAATACACGATGCAAAGATGAAAAAAAGTCAGATTTACGTAAATAAGAACGAACACGTCTGCTCGGAATGAACTTTGATCGCAAATGCGCTACGGAGGAAGCATCCTTAGCGTTCGAGTTCTCTCGGCTCGCGAGTGAGCCGCGTTCGGGTACGCTCGGCTTCTTTCGGTTTGTTCGAGAGCCGAAATTTGGTCGAGTTCTGAGACGTAAAATTCTCGAACTTTTTGGTCGAAAACCGATTTGGTCGAGAACAGAAGCGTTCGATAACCGAGGTTTGACTGTATATATATATATATATATATTGGATGCTTGCTTGCCGAGTGGGTTAGAGCAGTGGAGGAGGCGACGGCTGTGCAAACCCTGTTGTGAGCGAGTTCAATTAAAGTCATGGTTCATTAAATTCCATGCTACAAAGTCCTTTGTAAGGGGTACCATCCTAGCCTCCTGATGGGTGAGTTTATAGCATTAAACTAAATCAATATATACTGGGTAGATATGTATAAGAAGTTGCTGTAACTTCTTGAGATAATTTGAACACATGCCTTCTCTTCCAGATACCGTTGTGCAGCTCGAAGCCAGAACACACCTGATTCCTCAGCCATTAATCTCGGTTTTCGTTGTGCTGCTGATAAATTACCTGAATACCTTCAAGTTTGAATTGCAGTAGAAATTTGTTACATTGTTTTGTTGATTGGTAACTTGGAATATAAACTTATCATGATTTTATTGTACCATTCACCATTACTTTTAATTTAAATTAATCAGCTGACATTAAGTTATAAACCTTGTTCATTGAATGTCAGAGGGAATCTTCTTTTTTTCCATCTTCAAAACCCATCAATACCCTCACCTCCATCCAGAGGTCTCAGTGAAGCTAACACTAGATCCTTGGACCATGTCCAAAGTCTCTGTGTTAAATTAGACCATATTTTCTCTACCTTTAACACAAAGACAGTTGACCAATGACTTCTCCCCTCTTTCCACTACCATAAACTGGTGACATAGAAACAGTCCCACATTAATATAACACAAGCAACAGTCCAACATTTCTTCCCAGAGATTAACCTCTTCAATATGAGTCAAATTCTCGCATGCATCATCAGCTGACTGATGTACAATGATTCGATAATGCAGCGCAATCCTCGCCTTTATAAGTTACAGCTGTATTACTCGTTCCCTTTCACCCTGAATGTTCATAAGCACAGAAAACTTGATCAAGCCTGTTCACAGAATACGGGGGTCACTCAGCTATAACTACAAAATAAATATAATTAAGACGCTGATGCTGGCATTCTTGTATACGCACTTGCACCTCATGACACCGACATTGGCGTCATTGTATGGAAGGGGTTAAAGAAAGGCCTAGGAAATGTTACCAACTACTGTGGGGTTGTGGGTTTCCAGGCAGCGAGACTTGAGGCTATACTGCAGTTATTATTATTTATTCATAATCAGAAGATGGTGAATAATAAAAAGTCAGCTGCTAATTAATAGAGGATATCTCTTTCTCTCTCTTTCCAAAGAATAAAGACAGATTATGAGGATTATGTATATATGCTTCCCAGTTGTTATTACACCAGTATTATTATGCCTTAACTTTGACTTTTCATGGAAGAAAAGTAAAGAGCAGGGATCCCTAGTTCCCTCATTCTGTTCCATTACTTGCCTTCTATGGCAATTATGTGAACATGATGGCAACATTCTTCTCCTAGTCAGTGTGGATGAGGGGGAAGGTTGCCATGTAATGAAGCAGTGGGGGTAAACCAGCTTTGGCTGTGGGTCCCCACTGTGGAGGTGCTGTGTCTTGCTGCAAGTAGTGTGGCAGGGGACAAAGATGACCCTATATTTATGAGAAGCTAAAATTTGGAGGGATTTTTTTTTTTTTTTTTTTTAATAGGTATAGGGTGGGTGCTTTGATTCAGCTACCCCCTTTGAAGGGGAAAGAACCCTTTAATGTATGCATTATTAATATGCTGTAAATAATCTATAATTTTGAACAGATTTTATATTTTCGAGGTAATCAAATTCGGTTTAGATCTGTATAGGTATGTATATCAAAAGGCCTTTTTTTCCCTTCTATATTAGCATTTCTCAGAAGTCCACATGTATATTAATACAATGAGCTTTATGAAACTTGTTTATACTGTTTTCATGTTCCTGTTTGCTAATGAAGTTATCAAGTGAAGTGGATACTGATATTACGGTTGAACCTCGAAAGCCTGGACCCTCGTATGACCGGTCGAAATGAACAAAGGGGGGACTTTTCAAGCAAAGTTCCCTATTTATCTGGTAGGTGGCAGCGACGGCCGTACACGTGTACTCAAACCCGGCCCAGTCAAACCGCCACCAGGGCTGCCGTTTCGTAGAATTTTGTACCAAAACGTAATAAAATAGCGGCATGTGGCAACTGCACAAGGAAATGAAGAATTTTTTTCTACATAGCGGGTTGTTAAAAACATTCAAAAACTCAAACTTTTGTTTAAAAATCATAGAACAAGTTATCACATAATAAATGGTACATCAAAATATTACTTTTATTGGTAATTGTGTTACTTATAAAATGTAGAAAACGCGGCAACCCTGGCCGCCACCACTCCCGTGTGCATACCTTCCGATATTTACAGTGTACGTAATAAAAAATACAGTACAGTACACTGTATATACAGTACATTTATATGCCTGTATTACAGTTATTATTACAGAATTATTAGTATTATAGCATTATTATTACAGTATTGTTATTATTACAGTGTTAGAGTATTATTCTTATGTGTTTCTATGCCATATCATACATTACCTATACGTATACAGCTATGAAAATCTATGGGTGTTAGGGCGATATTTTCGATGACCGGACGTTTGGCATGACCGGACCACCCTTCCCCCCAATTAGTCCAGTCTTTCGAGGTTCGACTGTATTTAAGTCTTGTTTTCTCATTTCCCATTTATGAGACATTCATTAACATGCATAGGCACAGGCTGCACAAATACAACACATACAGACCATCTGTATCATGAAATGAGTCCTCAAAGTTATGGATCACCTTGACATGAGAGGCACACAAACACTTGTCACAGCCTTCAAAAACAACCCACCCACTACACTGCTTGGCAAAACACCCACATGTGCCAAGAAACATTAAAACAACACCCAGATACCTATATCACACACAAAAACTCTCTTCTAATCCTCCACATCCACCAGACACCAACCTCCAGAGGCATATCCATAATCATATTGCTCACTGCTCCATCAACAAACTGAAAGGCAATACATAACTGTATGCCAAGCCCCTGATATCCATCCCCCTGAATCTTCTCTATCCCGAAAGGACAGAGTTTACCTGACCAGACTGCAGTGTGGCCACCATCCAGCCCTTTTAAGTTACCAGAAAGGCTGGATGACCGCATCTCAGATAACTCCAGGATACAACACTTCACCCCATACTATGCAACACATTATGGAAGACTGCATTGTATACACACAATCAAACATGCCAAGAGCACAATATACACTCATTAAGGGATTTGTGGGAAAACCCTGTTCCAGCCGTGATGTTTCACTAGGATACAGAACTGCTCGGGCATAGTCTAGAGAATGACAACAACAGCATACGTAGGCACAAATCAAATGGAAGAAACTTTCACAGTCTATCTAGGTAATAAGTGATTATTTTTCATTACCACAAAATCTTGTAAGAATTTTATATTTTTACAGAGCCCTTAGATTTAAAATACATGAAGTTTGAAAAAAGATGAGTCTTTTATTTCCCCTTGTGGTTTTGGTCACATGGAAAGAATAAGTAAAGACTAGCAAAAAGAGTGGAAGACAGAGGTGGATGAAATGAACTTGAGGGGAAGACCAAAGATAAGAATGTCTGTTGAGCAGGGATGGGAGAGCAGGAGAGAGAGGCGTGAGTGGAGACTGGTTATGAAAGGATGCAGTGTGAAGGGATTTCTCATCTTTTCTGCTCATTAGTGGACAAGGAGGGAGGTTCACCATGTAATTCAACCAGTGGAGGTAAACCAGCTTCAGTTATTTGGTGCTGGTATTGTGATATTGTCTTATTGCTTTGCTTCTGACCTAAGCAGGGTGCCCTTCATCCACAAGGAGACAAAATAAAAAGGAAAACAAATGGATGTTAAGATGAAAGGAAGGTGAATGCATGCCTTGGGTGGCTACCTTCCTTATAAGGAATGGAAGAAGCCTTTTGATGTGTGTGTGTGTGTGTGTTTATATATACACCAACAGAATGAAACGGGAAACTACACCAGCAGTATACTACTCAAACATCTGTAACAATCTAACACTTATACATACATACATATACCAAGGCTTTTTCCCCTTTACAAGGGAGGTAGCCAAAAAGAAAAAGGCATAAAACCATTCCCACCCATTCCATCCCTATATACACTCCACCCTCCCTCTTATCTTAGCACCTCCTGGATGATGGGTCATCCCTGCACCTTGTCCACTGCCCTGGGTCAGAGGCAGTGTTGCAAGACACAGCACATCCACAGCAAGGCTGCTTCATTAAATTGGCAACCCCCCATGCAGAAAAGGAGAAGACAGGGATAAATCCCTTCGGGATGCGTCAAATTTTTCTCACACATACTACCTTGCCCCCATCACCCCACCCATTCCACCTCATGCATCACAGCATCATCCATATACAACCATTCTCCATTCACCCCTGTCTTCTGCCCTCTCCCGTCCTTCCTCAACAGACATTCCCCTCTTCCCCAAAGCCCCCTTCACCCCATCCATCCATCTCATCCTAGGATGTCCCCTCATGTTCACTCCCTCTACATCTGCCTTCCATACCTCTTTTACTAGTCTTTCTTCACTCATTCTTTCCATGTGTCCAAACCATCCTAATACTCTTTTATCAACCCTATCTCCCAACTCCCTTACCACCCCTGTTCTCCTCCTTACCTCCTCATTTCTCACTCTATCTAGCCTAGTAACCCCTATCATAATTCTCAGACACCTCATCTCAAACACATTCAAACTCCTCTCTTCTTCTCTTATGTTCCATGTTTCTGCCCCATACAGTGCTGTTGGCACAATCACTCCTTCATACAGTCTCCTCTTAGCATCCATTCCCAAATGTCTATTCCTCATTACACTCTTTAATCCACCAAGGCATTTACTTGCTTCTCACAATCTACATTCTACCTCTGCCTCCACTCCACCCTTTCCTGCCACATTTGCACCCAAGTATCTAAAACTATCCACACTCTCCCTTAATGCTCACTTCCAGTCTGCTGCCACTTTCACCACACAAAAATGCATACACTCCAATCTTTAAACAAGCCCTACATGATAGAACTCAATTCTCCAGTAAACCCCGAGATAAGCCCCACAGGAAATATCTTTCCACACCTGATAAGACCCACACTGGCATGCTATCCTCGAAAAAGTACATCACAGAATAGACCTGGCCACAGATTCAAACTACCCCAGATGCAACCACCACACAGAGGACACAAGACACCTCATATTACAATGCCCCACACTAACAATCTTTAGAAAACAGCACAATATATCTTCCCTGTTGCTGGTCTTGTGCAAGAGACCAGGAGTAATGGACTGATTGAATGCTCATGTCCATTTCATGACTGGAGACTTCCCTCCCACCTGCCCATGTAGTGCTCCATTAGAATACTACTTCCTACTGGAATACCCTACTTACACATCCCCCTCACAAAGATACTTGTTTTGCAATGCAGCAAAACACAGCATATCCTCAGTAGGACCTGACAGCCAAAGCTGGCTTACCCTTACTGCTTCATTTACATGGTGACCCTCACATAATGGAATTTGGAAAGAGTAAAAATACAGTATTGGGACAGTACAAAATTAGAAACAAAGACGTCAAAAAAGTTGATTCAGAAAGGGACCTGGGAGTAACCATCACAAGTGACTTGACACCTGATAAACATGTAAATAAATTATTTGGAGAGACTTGTAACTTGTTGAGGTCAATGACAGTGGCCTTCTACTACATAGACGAGGTGATGGTTAAAAAAAATAGTTGTTACACTGATAAGACCTAAACTAGAACATGCTGCAACACTATGGGCACCTAGCACAAAGAAGAACATAAGAAAGTTAGAATACAAAGAGCAGCAACAAAGTTGGCACCTACACTGACAAACCTGATATATGAACAAAGATTGGAAAAATTACATCTGTCATCATTGGAACAGAAAAGAGAAAAAGGTGATTTGTTGACCATTTTCAGAATTATGAAAGGGATGGAAATTCTCGACATAAGATGACCTATTAAAGTGGGACAGAAGAGAAACAAGAGGACACGAAAAGAAACTAAAGAAAGACAGCTACAGAAGAGACCTGAAAAAGAATAGCTTCCCACATAGAGTGATTGATGTGTGGAACAAACTGAACAGAGAAACAGTGAATGCCAAAACTATACACAATTTTAAGAATAAACTGGATGTGGAGATATATGAAAACGGGTCACTACGAGCATAGCTCTCGTCTCATAAAATACACAACTAAGTTTAGGTGAAACATTAATACTTCTACCATCCCTCAAATACTTTTGTACAGGAGAAAAGACTCCTTTACAAACTATAATTGACCCTGAGCAGAAAAACTTCACACATCAGTACTTTCATAGCTAAAAATTAATGTACTTGCATACATGCCTCCTTCCGACTAGTTACACCAAAATTAAGAAAAATATCTTCGATGGCATGATACAGTTCACAAGGATAGAAGACCTGATCAATTGTCAGTGATAATAAGAACAATAACAATATGCATGTATGTGTAAGTTCAAGACATTCAAATTACATCCCCAAGGGCTCTCTCTTACTTATACAGTATAGTGGTTGGCCAAGTAAAAGCATACATTCATCTTAACCAATGAATTGCCTCTTATCTTAGCACCCCATAAATGATACATTATTCTTTTGTCCCCTGCCAAACTGCCTGGGCCAAAAGCAATGCAGTGAGACATAGCATCTCCACATTAGTTCCACAGATTAAGATTGTCTGCCTCTACTAGTTCATATGGCAATACAATAAATTATTAAATGTAGAAAAAAGAAAATAACAAATAAAAGATTATTAGTCAATCAATCAATCCTTTGTTCCTAGTCTCTCTTACAGAATACCTGTGACCTTCAGGTAATCAGCAACAACCTCTGGGTGGGACCATAAATCACCTAGGGAAGATATATTGTTATCTGGGGATTTTTAGTGTTGGGCATTGTAGTGTTCTATGACATGTATGACAATTGCATTTGGGGCAGTTTAAATGTGACCAGGCCTATTCTGTGTTGGTAGTTTTATAGCTGAATGATGTCGTGAGTGCAGGTGTGTCGGTGTGGAGGGGTTTCTTCTGTGGGGCCTGCAAGGTTGTTGTTGGAGTATTATTTGGTGGTTCGTTTTTGAAAGCTTGTTTAGTAATCTGATCATGTCTTTATGTTTGAGTAGTATCCTGCTGGTGTATTTTTTTTTATTGTTCTACCAGTGGTGTTTATGAAAATGTAAAAATTTGGACAAATGAAACCATCATTAATACCACCTTTTCTTCTTAAATCACAGGATCAGAAATTGAAAAGTAAAGTGAGTGAAACTTAAAAGCTAAGAACTTCTACACACTAGCAGGTGTCTGCTAGGAGGGTGGGGGAAACCAAGGAAATAACAACATACTCTGTCTCACATTATATTTACAATGCTGGCAATGGTAACTTACAGAATACCCAAGAATACCACACTCTAGTAGGACGTGCCTACAAGATACTGGTATACTGGGGATTATGAGGTCTTTCAAATCCATTTACAAAAAACATAGGCAACAACAGGAGAGAACAAAAAAAATAAATAAATAAAAATAAAAATAAAAAAGGGAAGAACCTAATACACAACCCTTTCAATACAGCACATTATATGGTGTTTGTTGGGGCAAATCCTAACAATTTCCAAAGGACAGGTTCTGACACAAATGAGACATATGCCAATAAGAACCCAAGTCTGATGTCAACCCTACAGATGACAAAAACTGTCAGATGCCTTAAAAAACCCACAAAGTATGCCATAGTATTGATGGGTTTGCTGGTTATAAAGGAAAGCAAATGGCACAACTTAAAGGACAAAATGCAGTACACAAAATAATTGCTATATACAACAACTTTCAACATATAAAGCAAGTGATGCTGCTGTTATGGGAGACTGAAAAGTAGATACAAAAGAGGTTATTACCTCATCAGCTTGGGGATAATGATGCCAGAGTTGGTCAAAACAAAACTCACATCAGTCAATTTACCTTTCTTTTTAATCATATTAATAATTCAAATGCGAGTAAAAGTTATGCATTACATCATACAATGTTGCACCAACATTTACTTCTGTAAGATGAACACAATAAACTAATTGATTTGTTGGTAACGATGGAATTACACTGCCCAATGTTGCACCAACATTTATTTCCACAACACAAATTTCAAACTTTTCTCTTTTTCATTTGGATAAACGCTACACGATTTAAATACACGAAAGGTATACATGTGGTTAACAACATAGTGACCAAGTTCAAACAGACAGTAGGTAGCTAAGAACTTCCTGAGTAGGACCAGAGGACCTGGGTGGATCTGACATTACCAGGGTAGAGGGTGCTGTACAAGAGGGGCACGCAAGATACGTACTCCACAGAAGCAATACAGATAATAAAATTGACAAAATTGTGACCGAGAAAGCTGGAGTTCTCGGGTTTGGAAGGTGCAACTGAGGTCAGGGAGGGCAAATGGGAATAGGTTGAATGAGGTAGCAAGGTAGGAGAGACAGAGATGAGGCAAAGAGGAAAAGGAAAGCTACAGTTGATGATAGAAAAAACAAAAGAGCAAACAAGGGAATCGAGCTTCAAAAGATGGTGTCAGAGAATGAAAAGAGTGAATGGGGATGAGAATGAAATGAAGTTAAGTCAAGTTTGGTGAATAAGTGGAGATTATGAGTGAAAGAATGAAAACTAAAAGTATGGGACAAGTGAATGGGTATGAAGAATAGATGTAAGTGAAAAGTAAGAAAAACTGGTCAAAAGTACAAGGAAATGAAGAAAAAATAGGGGAGGCAAAGCAAGGAATAGATGCCTAGGAAAGCGAGAGGTTTGGAATGTGCTCTGAAGTGCACAAAGAAGGAAACAGTCTGGGAGGTGGAGGAACAAGGTGGAGGGTGCAGTGGCGGCGCCAGGGGGGGCTTTAGCTCCCCCAACTGAAATGAGCAAATTGAAAATTTAAAACACTCGCTGAAATAATTTTTTTAAGTGGAATTTTTAATTGCCAGGGCTAAAGATTTGTCAGCCATCAGTGCTAGCCCAACCATTAACCCCCTCCCCTTCTGAAATGAGGATAATATATGTGTATCATATTACTATTCGCCCCCCCAAAAAATTTGCTCAGCCCCCGCAACTAAAAATTCCTGGCGCTGCCGCTGGGAGGGTGAGGGAGAGGGAGAGAGAGAGAGAGAGAGAGAAAAAAAAGAGTACATGTGGGGGATAGATGATGAAAAAGAAACAAGGTGGGGCAATGAAGATGAATAATTGTTTCTTCAAGTTCAAATGACTGGAAATCAGTTTTTCAAAGTAGTTGGCAATGGTCCAACCCTCATAAAGCTCTCCATAGGTTTCAATCGAGTAAATGCAAGTGTGTGTATGTTTACTTTCATATAGTATACAGGATATAAACTATGCTCATAGTGTATGGGAAGGGAGGAGGAATTATGTGTACATACATACATATACCAAGGCTTTTTCCCACTTACAAGGGAGGTAGCCAAAAAGGAAAAGGTATAAAATCATTCCCACCCATTCCATCCCTGAAAACACTCCACACCCCTCCACCCTCCCTCTTATCTTAGCACCTCCTGGATGACGGGTCATCCCTGCACCTTGTCCACTGCCCTGGGTCAGAAGCAGTGTCGCCAGACACAGCACATCCACAGCAAGGCCGCTTCATTAAATCGGCGACCCCCCCCTCTCCGTCCCCCCATGCATAAAAGGAGAAGATGGGGAGAAATCCCTTCGGGCTGCGTCAAATTTTGCTCACACATACTACCTCACCCCCCATTCCATCTCATGCATCACAACATCATCCATATACAACCATTCTCCATTCACCCGTCTTCTGTCCTCTCCCGTCCTTCCTCAACAGACATTCCCCTCTTCCCCAAAGCCCCCTTCACCCCATCCTAGGAGGTCCCCTCATGTTCACTCCCTCCACATCTGCCTTCCATACCTCTTTTACTAGTCTTTCTTCACTCATTCTTTCCATGTGTCCAAACCATCCTAATACTCTTTCATCAACCCTATCTCCCAACTCCCTTTCCACCCCCGTTCTTCTCCTCACCTCCTCATTTCTCACTCTATCTAGCCTAGTAACCCCCATCATACTTCTCAGACACCTCATCTCAAACAAAAAAAGTAAAGGAATTATGTGTAAGGATTGATAATACTTTCCAATGAAGGGACCAATGGCAGGCATTTGCTCATGGTGGTCCTGAGATGGAAGTTGGAAGAACTATTTCCATATTTCTTCTTTTTTGGCTACCCCCCATGTAAGGGGGAAAAAGCCTTTGGTATATGTATGTGTGTACTAATCTTCAAAACCTATCAATATTCTTACTTCATCTGGATGCCCTGTGGGCCCAAGCTTTTTCTCAACTCAAACTATTTTCTTCCATTTTTTCACATAATGGAGAAGATGAACCATAAGGCCCCCACTTTCCCTTCCCATTTTGTTACCCAGTAACAGTGATACAACTCAAACTGGAACAATACACAAATTAAAATATAAATATATATAATCAAAGCATAAAGACAGCCCAATTTAGGTATGATGATTGGACAGTAAGAGTGAGGACTCCATGAGCACTGCTCCTGTATACTCCAATTAGGTAAATATGCTGATACAGGAAAATGGTCCACTATTTCTTCCTGAAGATCTATAGGAAAGCCCAAGGGCTGTTGCTAACTACTGTGGGGCACCAGATTTCCTATCAGTGAAGCTCTAGGTACAAATTATTGTTGTTATTCAAATGTGGAAGAAAAGATGGTCAGCTAAATATGAAAAGGGGGAGAGAAAAGAAAATATGGAGATGAAAAGACAAATGAGAGGAAGAAGGGAGTGGTGAACAAAAAATACCGAAGAGAATGGGTAGTGTGGAAAAATGAAGTAAAAGAGGATGGGAAGGGGTGAAACCCTAAAGGAGGGCATGGAAGGCATGGGTTGAATTCAAAAGACAACTGGAGATGAAGATTGGAAAGATGAATAGGGTAATGAAGAGGTAAAGGTCAATTATGAAGGGAATGTGGGCAAAAACAGATGGGAAGAAAGAGAAATTGGACAATGTGTCGATTATACGAGGATTGGAAAAATGAAAAATGAACAAGAATATGCATGGAAGCTAAAAAAGCACAAAAGAACTAATAGCTGCAAGACAAAGACACCAGGGGTTGGCCTGACAAGCATAAAGATGAGGACTCTTAGGACTAGTTTTGCATACATACCGCATCACTTGTTCCTTACACTACGAGTCTGAAAATACAGTATAAAACAAAAGAGGTATTCATGACTCGTGTGACAAAAACAGAAATATAGTCTGCTTGATGACCACCGAGGGGCAGAAGAGAGAGAGAGACCTGCAGCGCACCAGAGGTTCCTCTGCCAACCCTTCATTTCTTGAAGACGATACAAGTCATTGACCTGGTACAGGCATTAAATACTCTCTCCTCCTTCCCATCACCATGTGGCTATACACGACAGATTAATCCACTGAGTATTCAATGCAAAATGCCCTATCAACACATGCATCTCTACTTTATACAGTTGTGATTTACCACATGCTTTACTGTTGTTGCCACTAGATAATGTGTCATACCCAGTAGTGTAAAAATTATACAATTAAATATAAAAATCAATTATATTTAAAGCAAACTCACAAGCATATTTTCAAGGCAGCTGGACATACTTTTTTATATTAGTTATTCCATTTTTGCTCAAAATTGTGCTAATCACTCTGGCCTTTCCTATACACTTGCTTCGACAAAGTAACAGTAACAGGCTCCCATCATCCAAGCAATTATACCTGGCAAGTCACTCTGAGAACTCTGACGACCAACAAGGACACTTGACGATAAATGAACAATAAATCACCAGGGTTTTATCAACTTTGTCTAAATCACTGGCAATGTAACTCTTTACGGCAGAAATGTTATCACTCTTTGAAAAAGAAAAGGAAAAAAATACATATATAAAAATAATAATAATAAATAAATTAGAAAAAAAAAAGTTAGGTTCATCCTCATCTTTACTTAGACAAAACATGAAGGGGTATACTGGTTCCTTTGGCCCACTTTTAGCTCAACTAAAGTACCCAACAATGAAGGTTAGCAATCAGCTACCACAAACTGACACTGCTGCCCATACAGCCCCTGTATTTATTCACTCAATTGTTTGCTGGTTCTCTTGTTGATCAAATTTGTTTTCAGCCAAACTCCTGTACACATTCTAGCTCTGTCAACAACTTGAGAAAACACTTGAATCAATCATAACCTCTACAAAGGAATATGTTGAACATGTTCCATCTCCAAACAAAGGACATTTACAAAACTCTGCAGCTTCCAGTCTTACTATTATATACATTACAGCACTGGCTTTTCATAAAAAGTCGGAGCCAATTGTTTTGTGTTCACCAAACGAGTCACAAGTTGGCATTTGCAAAAGTTCCATTCTTCCTCCAGACCAAATGTCCTCTTCCTTGCGCTCATTTCATTTACAAAAGCAGGCCAGGATTAGGTAAACCGTGACTTTTTATGCTGCGGAGAATCCATGGTGACATCGTGTGTGGGGGAGGAGGAGGGTGCAGGGCGCTTATTGTGACGAGCAAATTCTTCACAAATAAAGGCCTGCAGATCTGTTGAGGTCAAGTGAGAGGAGTTCCGACGCCTTGCAGATAAGGTTGTGGGGGATCCCACAGACGGAGGTCTCACAGTCAGACCCGTTGGTCCTGCACCAAAAATAGAACAAAGGGAGACAATTAGAAGAAGTATATACACTAATCACCTCAGATGACACAAGGGAATGCATGGATGGTATAATGGTTTACAGCAGGAAGGATTAAGAGTGTATAATGAAAATGAAATGGGTATTTTCCTCTCTCCTGTCAAGATACCTTCCACTGCAGAAAAGGGCACATATACCTATATGTTGGGCACTGCTGAGAAGGAGCTATGCCTCACCACAATGTTTTGCACCCAAGAAATGTGGTGGGGGATACAGCAACCTTTCCCCTAGGTGCTCTGATGAGCGAGGCGACTGAATGGGTTTTACTTGTTATGATGTGTTTGTGTGTGTTTTGACTTCTATGTCTGTGGAAGTCAAGAAGAAGTTTAGCTAACAGGGAAACAAGGGTAGAGGACGGGAGTGAAGTGGTGGATGGGTGTGGATGTGTGCCTTTGAATTTGGCTACCTCCTATATATGGGGGAAGAAACCCCTGGTATATAGATAATCTGTTTTGACTAAGGCACCCCCTTATAAAGTGGAAAGGGCCTTTGTGATATACAGTCCAATCCTCTACAATGTAGAGCATACAATAGATGTTGTTTCATTCACACAATAATGCCATTCCCCATGGTTTTCTGAAGTGTAATGAGAAATAGACATCCATCTGTTGTCACTTTTATCTTTGCTCCTTGCAGATGAAAGGCCAACAGTCCCCCACCTACTGCTTGGGTCTGATGTAATGCAGCAAAACACACAACTCCACAACAGGGTCCATACCATACAACACATAATGGAAGACTGCATTATACACAATCATGCACGCAAACAACACAACATACACTCTATAAAGGATTTGTGGGAAAACCCAGTTTCGGCTGTGGCATTCCTTGGGGAGACGGGACTGCTCGGACAGACAGTCTAGGGAACGACAACAACAACAGGGTCCAACAACTAAAGCTGGTTTACCCCTATGGCTTCACTACATGGCAACCCAACTCCCCCTCCACCATTATCCACTCATGATATTACAGAACAAACAAGAAGAAATTTCTTTGGTCCACATCAAATTTCATCCATTCACAACCACTCTCTGGGACATGTCAATGTTCTTCCATTCACGACCACTCTCCACTCTATCCATCTTTGTATCTCCTGATGTTATGATGATGCATCACAATAATCGCATTATAAAATCTAAAGTTACAGCTGTATTACTCACTTTTGCCCTGAATATTAATAATCACAGAAAATTTGATCAAGCCAGTTCACAGAATATGAGGGTCATTCAGCTACAACTACATACATACACACAACGTCCTTTTCCCCCCTTACATGGGAGGTAGCCAAAAACAAAGGCATAAAATCCACTCCCACTCATTCCATCCCCACATACTCCACTCCTATGTACACCCCTCCTTCCCTCTTATCTATGGGAGTTACTCAGCTACAACTACAAAATAATCAAGATGCCAATGCTGGCATCCTCATATACCCACTCACACCTCATGACCCCTACGTAAGTGTCATAGTATGGAAGGGGTACTTCACATCTATCCTCCATACAGCAGTGAGGGCATAATCACCCCTTCATACAGTCTCTTCTTTGTGTTCATCCCCAGATAATTACTTCTCATGATACTTTTCATTCCCCCAAATATATTTACTTGTTTCTCTCGCTCTGTAAATAACCTCTGCCCCCACTCATCTATTCCCTGCTACATTATAGGTATGTGTATACACACACAAATTATATATGAAATGATAATACATACATACACATGTATGTGATATGGTTTAATATCACAAACTCCCTCTTATCAGGAGGCTAGTATGGTGCCCCTTACAGAGAACTTTGTAGTGTGGAATTTAATGAACCATGCTCTTGGCTCAATTTCATCGGTGGCAGACTATGAACTGCCATCCCCTTGACCTTCACCACAAGTAACGATGCCCTAACTCACATACATATACTAATGGCTTTTTTTCCTTTCCCTTACAAGGGAGGTAGCCAAAGTCAAAGGCATAAATTCACTCCCACCCATTTCATCACCACATACTCCACTCCCATTCACCACTCCTCCTTCCCTCTTTTCTTGGCTCCTCCTGGATGATGGGTCATCCACACATCTCGTCCACTGCCCTGAGTTAGAAGTAATGTACCCAGACACAGCACATCCACAGCAAAGCTGCTTCATTTAATCAGCGACCCTCCCTCTCTGTCCACTCATGCAGAAATAGAGAAGACTGGGAGAAATCCTTTTCAGGCTATGTCAAAATATCATTCATGTACTTCCTCAATCCCTCCTCTGATCCTGCTACAAGCAGTGTCATCAGCAAACAACAACTGGCTTATCTCCCACTTTTTTCCATTTTCTTTAACCATCTCCAATCCCCAACCCACTACCCTTGCATTTAGCTCTCGTACCACCCCATCCATGTATAAATTGAACAGCCAAGGTGACAACACATCACTGGCAAAGTCCCATCCACTCACTCTCTCCATTTCTGAATTTAATACAAGTTCTACTACGCTCGTAAAAACTCTTGACTACTCTTAAAAGCTTTCCTCCTATCCCATATATATGCAATACCTCCAATACAGTGTCTTCCTGTCTACCCTGCCTTTTCCAAATACATAAAAGCCCCCCCAAAAATCCTTACCTTTTCCTATAGCTTTCTCACATATCTGTCTTACCACAAAAATCTGATCCATGCAACCCCTACCTGTCCTAAACCCACACTGCTCCTCACCAATTACTCCCTCTGTTCCTCTCCTAATCCTCTCAATCAAGACCCTCCCATAAGCCTTCCCAACTACACTTAAAATTATCCCTCTGAAACTACTACACTTACATTTGTCCCCTTTTCCCTTGTAAAGTGGAACTATACAGGCACTCCTCCAGTCCTCTGGCACTCTACCCTCTATTAATCAAACATTAAATAACCTCACCAGCCAGGCCACCATCATTGTAACTCCTTTTTTTAGACTTTCTGCATTAAACCCATTTAACCCAGGTGCCTTACCTGCTCACATCTTTGTAACAACTGCCTTCACTTCATCTTTCCTTATTTCTCCTCCATTTTCCTCACTCATCACAGTTATTATCTTAGTGCTTCCCATTGCAACTACCTTTCCCTCCTGATCCTCCTTCACATTTAGCAGCTCCCTAAAATACTCTACCCATCTTCCTCTTACTGCCGTCTCTTCCATTATTATCTCTCCATCTGTACCTTTTACCTTTACTTCTCTACTTGATTTGCCTACTCTTCCTTTCTTAATTTCTTTCCAAAACATCTTTTTAATATTTCAAAATTTTCTGTTAGACTCTTACCCCATTTGACATCTGCTCTCTTCTTTGCCTCCTTTATCTTATGCTTTACAGGGTGTGTACAGTAATTGTTTCGTTGTTTCAGGGACACCACTCAAAAGCAACCAGTCAGTATATGTCGAGACTTTGTCCCAGCAATACCGTCCCTGGAGAGCTTTACATTTCCTAATCTACGAAAAAGGGTAGTGGGTCAGGGATTGGAGATGGTTAAAGAAAATGGAGAAAAGTGGGAGGTGGGTCAGTGGATTGGAGATGGTTAAAGAAAATGGAGAAAAGTGGGAGGTGAGCCAGCTGCTGTTTGCGGACGACACTGCGCTTGTGGCAGGATCGGAGGAGGGATTGAGGAAGTTGGTGACAGAGTTTGGGAGAGTGTATGATAGAAGAAAGCTGAAGACAAATGTGGGTAAAAGTAAGGTGATGAGATGTACAAGGGGTGAAAGTGGCAGTAGACTGGAAGTGAGCATTAACCTCTTCACTCCGGGGCACATCGCACGTCTGGCAGCATTAGCTGCCCGACGTGCGATGTTGCGTCATAATAATCGCATTATAAAAAATAAAGTCAGTGCTCAATCGTTCGTTCTCTTTCACCCGTGTATTTTGATAACCATAGAAAATTGATGAAGCCAGTTTAGAGATAATTGAAATTACGTAGGTACGACTACAATAAATATAATCAAGATGGCAACGTCGGCATCATCGAGTACCCACTTGCTCCTCATGCCGCCTACGTAGGCGTCACCGTATGGAAGTGGCTAAGGGTGAAAGACTGGAGGAAGTGGATAGTTTTAGATATTTGGGTGCAAATGTGGCAGGAAAAGATGGAGTGAAGGTGGAGGTAGAATGTAGATTGAGAGAAGCGAGTAAATGCCTTGGTGGATTAAAAAGTGTAATGAGGAATAGACATTTGGGAATGGATGCTAAGAGGAGACTGTATGAAGGAGTGATTGTGCCAACAGCACTGTATGGGGCAGAAACATGGAACATAAGAGAGGAAGAGAGGAACAGTTTGAATGTGTTTGAGATGAGGTGTTTGAGAAGTATGATGGGGGTTACTAGGCTAGATAGAGTGAGAAATGAGGAGGTGAGGAGGAGAACAGGGGTGGAAAGGGAGTTGGGAGATAGGGTTGATGAAAGAGTATTAGGATGGTTTGGACATATGGAAAGAATGAGTGAAGAATGACTAGTAAAGAAGGTATGGAAGGCAGATGTGGAGGGAGTGCACATGAGGGGACATCCTAGGATGAGGTGGATGGATGGGGTGAAGGGAGCTTTGGGGAAGAGGGGAATGTCTGTTGAGGAAGGACGGGAGAGGACAGAAGATAGGGGTGAATGGAGAATGGTTGTATATGGAGGATGTAATGCATGAGGTGGAATGGGCATGGGGATGGGGGGTGAGGTAGTATGTGTGAGCAAAATTTGACGCAGCCCAAAGGGATTTCACCCCGTCTTCTCCTTTTATGCATGGGGAGACGGAGAGGGGGGGGTCGCCGATTTAATGAAGCGGCCTTGCTGTGGATGTGCTGTGTCCTGCGACACTGCTTCTGACCCAGGGCAGTGGACAAGGTGCAGGGATGACCTGTCATCCAGGAGGTGCTAAGATGGGAGGGAGGGTGGAGGGGTGTGGTGTGTGTTCGGGGATGGAATGGGTGGGAGTGATTTTATGCCTTTTCCTTTTTGGCTATCTCCCTTGTAAGGGGGAAAAAGCCTTGGTATATGTATGTATGTATGGAAAAGGCATGGGGTACTTATGTTTATATCCTCTGGACACAGCAGCAGTAAGATCTCAGAACTGCTAAAAGTGACTGAACAGTTTGTCAGGACTGTCAGGAGGGAGTTGATTTCTTCTCACTATGATTATGAAGGCATTGCCGAGGGGAAACATCTTTCTCAATGATCGTACACCATCAGGGACACCAAATTTCTCACTCAATTGCAACCCATGGTTGATGAAGACCCCAGCCAGTCCATGAAGTCCAGTGCCAGAGAGCTGCAAGTGTCTGAGGGCACCGTAAGGAAGTGTTTGAAGATATCAGATACAAGTCATATAAGATGTGTGAGGTCAACTCCTTTCCCCAAAGATACAGGAGAACCACTTCAAGAAGAGCAAGAAGATGCTCAACAAACTGAAGCACCCTCTGGAGAATGACATGCTCTGGTTCTTTTCAGATGAAAAGAACTCCTGCCAGGACCAGACCCACAACTCAAAGGACAACAGGTGGTTGGCTGTCTGTTCCAAGGATGTGCCAAGAGTCATGAAAACCAAATTTCCTACAACTGTCATGGTGTTAGGGGTAGTCTGCAGAGAGGGCTAAGTCATGAACCCATTCTTCTTTCCCCAGGGGCTCAGGGTGAGCACTGAAGTGTACATCAATACCCTACAGACCCATGTGAAGCCGTGGATTGAGGAAGTAACTGCTGGTTGACCCTACGTGTGGCAACAGGACTTGGCACCATGTCACACCTCTAGAAAATCTCAAAAATGGCTCTCCAACAATTTGACTTTGTTGCCCCTGATGTGTGGCTCACTAACTCACTTGACCTCAACTCTATGGATCATTTTGTATGGGGCACAGTTGAACAAGATACTAACTGCACCCCATGCAAGAATAAGAATGACCTGATCAGTCGGATCAAGGTAGCCTTTGCCAATCTCTCCAAGGTCATGAAGAAGGCATGTGCCAGGTTTCTAAGGCATGATGAGGATGTCACTGATGCCAAGGGTGGATTCATTGAGTAATGAGACACCAGAAGTGTGTAGATACATACCGTTTTTTTTTTTTTTTTTTTTTTTTTTTTTAATTTTCAACTAAACTGACTTTTTTGTGCGACCCTAAATTTTTTTTAAACAATTATCATATGCACCCTATACTCCTCTTCTCTTTTCTTTGTACCTCTCATATGATTCTCTCATCCTATTTTGTGACCAATCTGTGAAAGCTTGCTTCTCCTCTACAGCCTTCTTTGCTTCCTCATCCCACCACTCCCTACCCTTCCTTCTACTTCCACCTATCCTCCTTGTTCTACACACCATCTTTGCACACCTTGTGATTCCCTCCTTGAAACATCTTCATTCCTCCTCCACTCTCAGTTCTACTCTATCCTTCACGCCCTCCCACTCCTCTCTCAGCTTCTTCTTGTACTCCTTTTCTTTCTTATTTAAGCAATTCACTTTAAGCACCTCTCTACCTTCTATACTTTCCCTCTTTCTCCATCTATCCTCCACTCTAAACTTATTTTCCAACAAAAAATGATCTGATATTCCCCCACTCTCTCCCCTTAGAACATGTACATCCTTAACTCTTCCTACTATTCTCCTTGTTACCATTATAGTCCATTAACACTATCTACCACCCTTCCATCCACCACCCTCTCCCATGTGTACTTATGCTTGACTTTCTTCTTAAACACTGTATTTGCTATGATCAACTCTCTTTATAGACACATCTCCACCATCAACTCTCCACTACAATTTTTCTCTGGAACTCCACACACAATTCCTCTCAAACCCTTTCACTTTCAGTCTAACCAAATTTCCAGTTCATACAATAATAATAATAATAATAATAATAATGTGGCATAACACCCACCTGATATGCTTAGTGCTTCTCTGAATGTGCTCAGGTCTTGATCAGGAGGATGAACATGGGTGTGGTGAGGACTTGGAAGTCGAGGGGTCATCCAAGCTCGTGGTGACCCTCTGTAGGAGACCAAACAAATACATTAGATTTGTAATTTATCCTTTTGGTCATTAATATCATGTTTACAATTTATTACGAGTGGATGAAGAAGGAGTGGGGGTCCAGTATGATAAAGCTATTGGAATAAATCTGGTCTGGCAGTCAGGTCCAGCTATGTTAGAGCTACACCTCACTGCATTGTCTTTCACCCACCAAGCACTAAAATGGCCCTTCCTCTACAAGGTGCTGAGATTGGAAATGTGTTATGCAGGTTTTAATTGTGTGAGAGAGTGGAAGCGTGATTTGATTTGACCACCCCTATATAAAAGAGGGCATTTGGTATATATACATACACATTAAAGGCCTTTATCCTACATGTAGATGGGATAGCCCTGTCAAAAAATACACCCACTTCATAATACAAAAACCCACTTAATGTACCTCTCATCTCAGCACCTCCTGTCTCCAGCCACATTGTTTAGGCTACTCCTATTCTCATCCTCTCAATTAATACATGCCACTGCACTTCTCTCACCACACTCAATTGACTAATAACTACTACATTCATACTAGATACCCTTACCCTTGCATAATATGACTATACACAAATTTCAATCCATTATGACATTTCCTTAAATATATACATGCATATACCAAGGACTTTTTCCCCCTTACAAGGGAGGCAGCCAAAAAGAAAAAGGTATAAAAACCATTCCATCCCTAAATACACTCCACTCCCCTCCACCCTTTACCCTCCCTCTTATCTTGGCACCTCCTGGATGACAGGTCATCCCTGCATCTTGTCCACTGCCCTAGGTCAGAGGCAGTGTTGCAAGACACAGCACATCCACAGCAAGGCTGCTTCATTAAATCGGCGACCTCCCCTCTCCGTCCCCTCTTGCAGAAAAGGAGATGGGGAGAAATCCCTTCTAGCTGCATCAAGTTTTACTCACACATACTACCTCAACCCCCATCCATTCCACCTCATGCATCACAGCATCATCCTTATACAACCATTCTCCATTCACCCCTGTCTTCTGTCCTCTCCCTTCCTTCCTCAAGAGACATTCACCTCTTCCCCAAATCCCCTTTCACCCCATCCATCCATCTCATTCTAGGTTGCCCCCTCATGTTCACTCCCTCCATATCTGCCTTCCATACTTCTTTTACTAGTCTTTCTTCACTCATTCTTTCCATGTGTCCAAACCATCCAAATACTCTTTCATCCACCCTATCTCCCAACTCCCTTATCACCCCTGTCCTCCTCCTCACCTCCCCATTTCTCACTCTATCCAGCCTAGTAACCCCTATTATACTTCTCAGACACCTCATCTCAAACACATTCAATCTCCCCTCTTATGTTCCATGTTTCTGCCCCATACAGTGCTGTTGGCACAATCACTCCTTCATATAATCTCCTCTAAGCCTCCATTCCCAATCGTCTATTCCTCATTACACTTTTTAATCCATCAAGGCATTTACTTGCTTCTCTCAATCTACATTCCACCTCCACTCCACCCTTTCCTGCCACATTCGCACCCAAGTATCTAAAACTATCCACTTCCTCCAGTCACTCTCCCTTAATGCTCACTTCCAGTCTACTGCCACTGTCACCCCTTGTACATCTATCACCTTACTTTTACCCACATTTATCTTCAACTTTCTTCTTTCACACACTCCCAAACTCTCTCACCAACTTCCTCAATCCCTCCTCTGATCCTGCTACAAGCGCAGTGTCGTCTGCAAACAACAGCTGGCTCACCTCTCACTTTTTCTCCATTTTCTTTAAACATCTCCAATCCCTGACCCACCACCCTTGCATTTACCTCTCACACCACCCCATCCATGTATAAGTTGAACAACCAGGGCGACATAACACATCCCTGACAGTCCCACCTTTACCTCGAACCACTCACTCTCTCCATTTCTAATCCTGACACATGCTCTACTACTCTTGTAAAAACTCTTCACTGCTCCTAGCTTTCCTCCTATCCTAAATATCTGCAAACCTCCCACAGTGCCTTCCTGTCTACCCTGTCATAAGCCTTTTCCAGATCCATAAAAAAAAAAAAAAGTCCTTACCTTTTCCTAAAGCTTTCTCACATAATGTCCTACCACAGAAAAATGATCGACGCAACCTCTACCTGTCCTAAATCCACACTGTTCATCGCCAATTACTCCCTCTGTTCCTCTCCTAATCCTCTCAATCAAGATCCTCCTGTAAGCCTTCCATACTCGACTTAATAAACTAACCCCTCTGAAACTACTACAATCACACTTGCCCCCTTTTCCCTTGTAAAGAGGAGCTATACAGGCACTCCTCCAGTCCTCGGGCACTCTACCCTCTCTCCAGCAAACATTAAATAACCTCACCAGTCAGTCCACCATCACTGTACCTCCCTTTTTCAGACATTCTGCATGGCATCCATCCAGACTAGGTACCTTACTTGCTCTCATCATCTTAACAACTGCCTTCACTTTATCCTTCCTTATTTCTCCTCCATTTTCCTCACTCATCACAGTCATTTTCTTAGCACTTCCCACTGCCACTATCTTTCCCTCCCTATCCTCCTTCACATTTAGCAACTCCCAAAAATACTCAGCCCATCTTCCCCTTACTGCCTTCTCTTCCATTATCATCTCTCCATCTGCACCTTTTACCTTTTCTTCTCTACTTGATTCGCCTCCTCTTCCTCTCAATTTCTTTCCAAAACATCTTTTTATTACTTTCAAAATTTTCTGTCATACTCTTACCCCATTTCACATCTGCTCTCCTCTTTGCCTCCTTTACCTTGTGCTTTACTTCTTTTCTTTTCTTTGTACCTCTCATATGACTCCCTCGTCCTATTTTTTTAACTAATCTGTGAAAGCTCGCTTCTTCTTTTCTACAACCTTCTTTGTTTCCTCATCCCACCATTCACTACCCTTCCTTCTATTTCCTCCTGTCCTTTCTTGTTCCACACACCATCTTTGCACACTTTGTGACTCCCTCCTTGAACCATCCCCATTCCTCCTCCACTCCTAGCTCTACTATCCTTCATTCCCTCCCACTCCTCCCTCAGCTTCTTATATATATATGTATATATATAACCCGATATGATCTACCATGCACCCATTATGTTTTCAGATGTAGCATAGATATGCAAATATACCCTGAATATATCAATAGTTTATGAAAGTATAACATTCAGGGATGGAACGGGTGGGAATGATTTTATGCCTTTTCCTTTTTGGCTACCTCCCTTGTAAGGGGGAAAAAGCCTTGGTATATATATGTATGTATAACATGGGGATGATACTTTCAAAATTTTAACTTACAAAAAGTAGGAAGTTGAATGTAGCATTTTATAACCAAACTAAACCTATGACTACTGCACAGAATTTTCATCCCCATCTGCCCAGCATCCAACCCTTTATGGAATAAAATCACTCTGTACTATCATCTGATCAAGGAAATCAAGAGAATTAAATACTCTTAATTTTCCTTTTGACCTGAGTCTTCAGCCAAATACGATTACCTGGCATTACCACAAACAAATATAATAGATGTCATTACTGGGTTGAAGGTATCTGTATAAAATAAAGATCTCTGAAAGCAACATTGACATGCCTTCTGGAAAGCAAGATCCTAAAATTAAACTTACTTGAAGTGTGTAGTTCGAGGTGGAGCAGTCTTCCCAGCCAGGAAAGCAAGAAGATCTTCCCTTCTTATATGCCGTCTCCGTCGGGCCATGTTAAGGAGTTCCCTTGTTCGCCTTTGATAACCTGCTTGAACACCCAACTCACTAGCTCGCCGAACACTGTCTATAGCATCTGTGTAAGGCAAGAGAAATGTTCAGCTCAATAAGCACATGAAAAAATACATATCATATTTATAAAGTTAACATGGTTTGGGAAAGAACGCCCTAAAATTCAAGTAATGGAAGAGGAGGGAGAGAAAATATATACATAAAATAAATAAATAAAAATAAAATAAATAAATACATAAAATAAAGGCAAGTGACAGTCAGAACTATGCAATATTGCTTTACCTTTATGAAGAGCTGTAACATGAGGAAGAAACATTGAGGAAAAAAAAGTATAAAATAAAAGCATGTGACAGTCACAAATGTGCAACAGTCAGAAATATGTAATATTGCTTTACCTTTATAAAGAGCTGTAACATGACCTGCTGCTGTTTGGAAAGGTATCCAGAGGGAATGCTGGCCATCTGTTGAACCTGGAAAAGAAAAAAAATTCAGTACAATGAAAAATCTAATTTCCCATATGAATATGTCTAAGATAACTACATATCTGCTAGAAGGAAAGAATCGGGGAAAGGAGAACTAGAGAAGGTAAAAGGTAGTGTTAACAGAGCAAATAAGAGGGATAGAACGGGAAGGAGGGAGAAGGCGAGGAAGGAGGAAATAGGAGGAGGAGGAAGGAAGGAGGCGGAGGAGAGGAGGGAGAGAAAGGAGGAAATATGGAAAGCAAAAGAGTAAAGGGGTGAAGAACAGTTATGATGGTGAAGCTGAGAAGATGTGGAGGATGGGGGAATAGTGAAAAAGGAAGGAAGAAATAGAACAAGCAAGTGAAGGGGTGGGAGGAAGGGTGGGGGAGAGTGAGTGTAAGGGAGGAAAAGTGGAGACAGAGAGAAAGTGGAGGGAGGGAGGGAGGGAGGGAGGGAGGGAGGGAGGGAGGGAGTGGAGGGAGGGAGAGAGGGAAGGATGAGTGAGAGAATGGATGGATGGGGAGTGGAGGGAGATGGAGAGAGTGGAGGGAGATGGAGAGAGTGGAGGGAGAGGGGAAAAAGATGAAGGGAGGGAAAGGTTGAGGAAGAGGGAGAGAGTGGAAGGTGAGGAAAGGGGAAAAGGTTGAGGGCAGGAAAAGGTGGAGAAAGGTTACAGGAAGTGAAGGAGAGGAATGAGGAGAGATGAAGAAGAGAAGAGGGACAAGGACAGAAGGGAGAATAGAAGAAGAAGAAGAAGAAGAAGAAGAAGAAGAAGAAGAAGAAGAAGAAGAAGAAGAAGAAGAAGAAGAAGAAGAAGAAGAAGAAGAAGAAGAAGAAGAAGAAGAAGAAGAAGAAGAAGAAGAAGAAGAAGAAGAAGAAGAAGAAGAAGAAGAAGAAGAAGAAGAAGAAGAAGAAGAAGAAGAAGAAGAAGAAGAAGAAGAAGAAGAAGAAGAAGAAGAAGAAGAAGAAGAAGAAGAAGAAGAAAAAAAAAGGGAAAGAGATAATTAGACATGATGGAGGTAGAAGAAGAACAATTCTTGCACCACAGATGGCAACTTAAAATTGGCCGATGACCTTGGAGCCAAACAGGATTTTCAAATGGGGGCACTGACTATGCACCTGGTGAATGGCACCAGCTGGTTTGCTACAAAAAAGTTGACATTTTTACCAATCAAATAATAAATGCAAATGGAAATAGAACATCCTACAATACTTGAGGGCCGCCTGATCAATAACATAAGTTACCAATTACTGTTTTTTTCTATATCAACATATGATGGTCTCCAAGTCTAATGGTGTTTTGAGACACTATACTGTACTTGTAATTCAAGACCAATGCTTGGAGGGAGGGAGGGAGAGAGAATGCTTCCTCCCAGGACATAATTAACCTTTTGACATTTTTTAGGGTGAGTGCAGACACCAAAACAATTAACTAATACAACAAGTCAATCAATCAACTATCCAACACAAAGGCCTCTCCCAACTTCTGCCATCTCACTCCTGCAAACTTTTGCTACTTAACTATGACACATGTTTCTCTTCTCTGACTTGTCTTTTATTGATAGGCTTGTCCAATTTAGTTTTCTATTTCATCATTCTTCAATGACAATTTACAGTAATTTCTAAATTTAACTGCTACTGATTTTTTTTCATGCCTTACTTTCTTATCCCTGTCTGGGGTATTGGCTGCATGTGGTTATGGCAAAGTAGCATGCAGTTGATACTTTAGGGTCTATATGGGCTGCCCCTATGGACCAGAGCCACACATCATTCTGTCTGTGATAGAGGAGGACTCTGCTCACAGAGAAATGATGAAACTTTTATTATACTGCTACTGTCCCTCCGTTATGCTGTCCCCCAACCCCTTGTTGCTGTCCTGTACCATTTCTCTGAATTTCATTTCCTTGTTTTGCCTACCCTGTGGTGGGGGGAAAAGAATACTGCCACCAAGTATTTCCACTTGGATCGTAAGAGGTGAGAAAAATGGGATAGGGATTGGGACCAGACATCCTTCTCCCTGTAGCCCCACAGGGGACATTCCTAAAAAAAAGTAAAGGCATAAGAGAGTCTACGAATTTTCCAACCAGCACCCTAAGGTTTGGGTCTTTTAATGTGTGTGGATGTGGTACAGATGAGAGTAAAAGGGAAGAGATAGGTAGTATGTTTGTGAGAAGAAAGATGGATGTGTTGGTTTCGAGTGAAACTAAGTTGAGAGGGAAAGGCAAGTGTGAGTTTGGGAGTGTAATTGGGAGGTTTTCAGGAGTGAAGAGAGGGAGAGGGAGAGAAGGGGTGGCTATACTAGTAAGTGAAGAGATAGGTAAATGTGTAGTGGAGTGGAAGGAGGTTTCCTCAAGGATAACATGAATGAAGGTGAAACTGGGAAAGGAGATGTGGGTCTTTGTAACTGCATATGGGCCTGGTAGTGAGAAGAGTGTAGAAGAAAGGAAGGCTTTTTGAACAGATTTAAATGAGTGCATAGAGGGATTAGGGAGGAACATCAATGTAGTAGTATTGGGAGACCATGCTAGGGTAGGAAATGAACCAATTGACAGAGTGGTTGGGAAATGTGGAGTTCCAGGAAAGAATTGTAGTGGAGAGTTGATGGTGAAGATGTGTCTAGAAAGAGTTGATGATAGCAAATAGTGTTTCTGAAGGAAGTCAAGTATAAGTACACATGGGAGAGGGTGGTGGATAGAGCATTAATGGACTACGTAGTGGTAGATAGGAGTATAATAGGAAGAGTTAAGGATTTACATGTGCTAAGGGGAGAGAGTGGGGGAATATCAGATCATTTTTTGGTGGTAAGCTGAGAGTGAAGGATAGATGGAGAAAGAGGAAAAGGACAAAAGGTGGGGAGGTGCTTAGACTGAACTCTTTAAATGAAAAGGAAAAGGAGAAGGAGTACAAGAAGCTGAGAGAGGAGTGGGAGTGAGTGAAGGATAGAGCACAGCTAGGAGTTGAGGAATGGGGATGGTTCAAGGAGGGAGTCACAAAGTGTGCAAAGATGGGGTGTGGAACAAGGACGGGAGGAAATAGAAGGAGGGGTAGTGAATGGTGGGATGAGGAAACAAAGAAGGTTGTAGAAGAGAAGAAGCGAGCCTTCACAGATTGGTTACAAAATAGGATGAGGGAGTCATATGAGAGGTACAAAGAAAAGAAAAGAGGAGTAAAGCAAAAGGTAAAGGAGACAAAGAAGAGAGATGTGAAATGGGGTAAGAGTATGACAGAAAATTTTGAAAGTAATAAGATGTTTTCGAAAGAAATTAAGAGAGGAAGAAGAGGCAAATCAAGTAGAGAAGAAAAGGTAAAAGTTGCAGATAGAGAGATGATAATGGAAGAGAAGGCAGTAAGGGGAAGATGGGCCGAGTATTTTTGGGAGTTGCTAAATATGAAGGAGGATAGGGAGGGAAAGATAGTTGCAGTGGGAAGTGCTAAGAAAATGGCCGTGATAAGTGAGGAAAATGGAGGAGAAATAAGGAAGGATGAAGTGAAGGCAGTTAAGATGAGATCAGGTAAGGCACCTGGTCTGGATGTATGCTATGCAGAATGCCTGAAAAAAGGAGGTACAGTGATGGTGGACTGGCTGGTGAGGTTATTTAATGTTTGCTGGAGAGAGGGTAGAGTGCCAGAGGACTAGAGGAGTGCCTGTATAGTTCCAATTTACAAGGGAAAGGGGGACAAGTGTGAATGTAGTAGTTTCAGAGGGATTAGCTTGTTAAGTGTAGTTGGGAAGGCTAATGGGAGGATCTTGATTGAGAGGATTAGGAGAGGAACCGAGGGAGTAATTGGTGAGGAACAGTGTGGTTTTAGGACAGGTACAGGTTGTGTAGATCAGATTTTTGTGGTAAGACAGATATGTGAAAAAGCTATAGGAAAAGGTAAGGATGTTTTTTTGGCTTTTATGGATCTGGAAAAGGCTTATGACAGGGTAGACAGGAAGGTATTATGGGAGGTTTTGCAGATATACAGGATAGGAGGAAAGCTTTTAGGAGCTGCCAAGAGTTTTTACTAAAGTAGTAGAGCATGTGTCAGGATTAGAAATGGAGAGAGTGAGTGGTTCGAGGTAAAGGTGGGACTTCGTCAGGGATGTGTTATGTCACCCTGGTTGTTCAACTTATACCTGGATGGGGTGGTGCGAGAGGTAAATGCAAGGGTGGTGGGTCAGGGATTGGAGATGTTTAAAGAAAATGGAGAAAAGTGGGAGGTGAGCCAGCTATTGTTTGTGGACAACACTGCACTTGTAGCAGGATCAGAGGAGGGATTGAGGAAGTTGCGACAGAGTTTGGGAGAGTGTGTGAAAGAAGAAAGTTGAAGATAAATGTGGGTAAAAGTAAGGTGATGAGATTTACAAGGGGTGGAAGTGGCAGTAGATTGGAAATGAGCATTAAGGGAGAGCAACTGGAGGAAGTGGATAGTTTTAGATACTTGGGTGCAAATGTGGCAGGAAAGGGTGGAGTGGAGATGGATGTAGAATATAGATTAAGAGAAGCGAGTAAATGCTTTGGTGGATTAAAAAGTGTAATGAGGAATAGACATTTGGGAATGGATGCTAAGAGGAGATTGTATGAAGGAGTGATTGTGCCAACAGCACTGTATGGGGCAAAAACATGGAACTTAACAGAGGAAGATAGGAGTTTGAATGTAATTGAGATGAGGTGTCTGAGAAGTATAATAGGGGTTACTAGGCTGGATGATGTGAGAAATGAGGAGGTGAGGAGGAGAACAGTGGTGGTATGGGAGTTGGGAGATAGGGTGGATGAAAGAGTATTGGGATGGTTTGGACACATGGAAAGAATGAGTGTAAAAAGACTAGTAAAAGAGGTATGGAAGGCAGATGTGGAGGGAGTGAACATGAGGGGGCAACCTAGGATGAGATGGATGGATGGGGTGAAAGGGACTTTGGGGAAGAGGGGAATGTCTGTTGAGGAAGGACGGGAGAGGACAGAAGACGGGTGAATGGAGAATGGTTGTATATGGATGATGCTGTGATGCACGAGGTGGAATAGGTGGGGTGATGTAGGATGTGTGAGAAAAATTTGACACAGCCCAAAGGGATTTCTCCACGTCTTCTCCTTTTCTGCATGAGGGGACAGAGAGGGGGGGGGGTCGCCGATTTAATGAAGCGGCCTTGCTGTGGATGTGCTGTGTCTTGCGACACTGCCTCTGACCTAGGGCAGTGGACAAGATGCAGGGATGACCCATCATCCAGGAGTTGCCAAGATAAGAGGGAGGGTAGATAGTGGATGGAGTGGAGTGTATTTAGAGGTGGAATGGGTGGGAATGGTTTTTAATGCCTTTTTCTTTTTGGCTCTCTCCCTTGTAGGGGGGGAAATAGGCTTTGGTACATGTTATGTACTTTCTCCAGTAATTCTCTATTGATATTCAATAGATTTCAATTCATAACCTGAGGAGCTGGCACTCAGTCTCCAGACTGAGCCCAGCACATACCAGTTTCAATGGTATTTCCTCCAAATTTTCACAAAAGGAGAGCTGATAATCTATGACTACTACCTTGATAGTGATACAAAAACAGTACCACATTAATACAATACAGACAAATCTACAATTTCCTCCCAGATTTCCAGTCAGAACAACCCAGGGCAACAATTATCATTATTTGTAAACACTATGCTGTCCTCATTTCTTAAGAGCTTCAAATTTATTTCTAATTTCAATTTCAATCTTTTTTATCATTTATCTTTGCAACTTTTTTCTTCTAGCTCTAAAACTGAATTTGGCCATGCAACTAATCATTCTATGGTCATTACCTATATTTACTTAATCTACAAAAGTAATACTGTTAATGTTGTTGCTCTCATTTTCCATAAAGCCTATTTCATATTTCATTGTTTCACTTGGACTACGTTCATTTACAACCTACATGCTTTTGGAAGTCACAAATTATAAAAAAAATCTAAAGAGTACATAAGGTTTCTTCCACAGCTGTTTATGAGTAGCCTGAACAAGACTACATTCTACATCATAAAATGCCAAATTTGGCACACTTAATATCTTGGTCTGGTTTAAAACACCTAACAACTTTATTCATCTTGGAGGAACCTTTGTGCCATATATTTACCCTTCACAGACTTCATACTAAATTTGGCACCATTGAGGAGTTTCATCTGGTTTGTGCCTGACATACTAAGAGAAAACTCTGTGCCATAAAGGATCTAAGTGATTACTTGGCTTGGCATTCCCATGACACACCCACACATTGTGAAACACAAATGGCACTAAGAGTACATCCTGTTGAACTTTTGTGTCCCCAGAGGAAAGGACAGAAAAGAAATAATAATAACATAATTAAATGAAAAGAAAAAAATATATATATAAATAAACAAATAAAACAAAAACCAATCTGCACAATTCCTTGGAGTTACATTGATATAATGAAGGTTTACGCAACATTATATCATCAATAGAAAAAATATGCCAGCCCACACAATAAAGGAGGGGAAGGGTAGGGGTGTAGGCCTTGTGCATTGACTTAAAATAGGCACTACTAAGTATTAAAAAAATTACAATTTCAATCTAACACTCAGGTGTAGAACTGGCAGAAAGGCCTGAGTGGGCAGACAACAATTGGCAGTTTTCCAACTAAGCTAATTCAAATCTTGTGTGTTCCCAGGGGACGGTGTCACAGCTTCCGAATTCCTTGTGAGTCATTCAGTTTCAATTCACATCAGATTCACTGGGCTGCTATTAAGAAAAGTAGCAAGGAAGAGAGGGAGAGAAATATGGACAGTGAGGAAGAGAAGGGACAATTGAAAGGGAGAGGGAGAATAATGATAGAGGAAGAGAAGAGGGAAGAGGTAAAGGGACTAAAAGAAGAAGAGGAGGTGAGCAGAGAGGAAAGAGGAAACAGAGAGAGGGGAGGGGATGAAGGGGGAGAGTGGAGTGGGAAAGAGGGAAGAGGCAGAACATGGGAAAGAAAAGGGGAAGAGCAATTTGTTAACAATAACCAGTGCTTCCCTCCTTGGGAACAATATCACACCAAACATAAGTCATGGAGGTGATAAAAGAAAGATTTAAGGAGGAGACCAGAATGGAGGGAAAGATGATGAAGAAAGTGATAGGAGTTTATTTTCTATCAGAAAGAGTGATGTGTGACTGGTCTGTATTGATGTCACTGAAGCAGTCAATATCCCATAAAGAGGGGGGATAGCACGTATGAAGAAGAGAGGAGAGGAAGTCGAAAGAGTGAGGGACAAGGAAGAGAGGAGACAAGAAAAGAGAAGGAAGAAAAGAGTGGAGTGAAACAAACAAGAGAGAAGTGGGGGAGTATAAGGGAGGGGAGAGGAGAGGAAAGAGAGGGAAGCAAAAGGATGGCAGGAATAAGGAGATGGAAGAGGGAGGGAGTGAAAGAGGGAGGGAGAGGAGGCAAAGAAAAATGTGGGAAGGAGAAAGGGAGGAGATATAGAAAGGAAGCGAGTGGAAGATAAGGATTGGAAAGGAAATAGGAGGATGGAGATAGGGAATGGAAAGGAAATAGGAGGATGGAGATAGGGAATGGAAAGGAAATGGGGGGAGAGGGAGTGGACAGAGGGATAAACTAAATATTTCTCTTCCTTTGTTTTTGTAAATGATTAATTTCCTATGGATTAATTCATTGTTGGCTTTTTAGATTTTTAACAATTTCCAAAATGCATTTTTGGCACTAAAGTCTATCTTCAACCATTTGCTCCATATATACATATTGTCTAGATCTTGTAGCAATTTCAAGTTTCCTACAAATTTTATATTTTTTTTATGACCTTTGCATCAACTGCAAATATGTCACTATCTCATATTTTCCATCATGCCATTTATATCAAGAATGTCACCAGTGCCAGAACCAACTTTTGTGGGACTCCACAAGTTACTGTCCTCTTAATATCTTGTACTTCACTGCCATTCTTATGTACTGGTTTTTCTGGAAACAAGTTCTAATAAACTCTAATTTTCACAAAAGTTGTTTGTGAGGAATCTTAGCAGATGCTTTCTCTTTATCCAAATATTCATAATCAACCTAATTCTCTTTTGTGAAGCACTTCAACTATTCTCATGTAAAAGGTTAGCAGGTTTGATAAGGCAAGGATGGTTATTGGGCCTTTGTGGATCTAGAGAAGGCTTATGACAGGGGTGACAGGAAGGCATTGTGGGAAGTGTTGCTAATACATGGGATAAGGGGAAAGCTGTTAAGGGGAGTCAAATGCTTTTATGTGAATAGTAGAGTTTGTGTTTGGGTTGGAAGTGGGGAGAGTAAGTGGTCTGTTGTGAAGGTGGGGCCATGCAAGGGTTGTGTTATATTATCATGGTTGTTCAATGTGTACATGGATAAGATGGTACAGGAGGTAAATTTCAGGGTGATGTGTTTATGTGTAGTCCGTGTTATGCAGTCTGTAAAGTTATGTATTTACCTTGGAGATGGTTAAAGTGGAGGGAAGTGGGAAGTGAGCCAGTTGTTGTTTGCCTATGGCACTGCACTCATGACTGGGTGGAGGGTATGGGAAGGTACGTGATAGACAGGAGGAAGTTGAAAGTAAATGTGACAAGATGTACATGGGGTGAGGGTAGCAGTGAACTGATGGTAGGTCTTACAGGAGAGACATTGGAGGAAGTGGATAGTTTTAAGCATTTAGGATCACACATAGTAGGGAATGGAAGAATAGAGAAGGTAAACTGTAGAGTTAAGGAAGCAAGTAAATGCTTTGGGAGAATGAATTGTCACAAGGTATGGGTATCCCGGGATAACTATATGAAGGGGCAATTATGCCTATGAAACTGTATTGGGTAGAGACTTGGAAATTAAGGGACCAAGAAAGGAGAAATGTGGGTTTGAGATGAAATGTTTGAGAAGCATGGTGGGGGTTATAGGGATGGATAATAAAAAGAGGAATGAGGAAGTGCAGAAGCAGAAAGGGATTGATGAAAGGCAGATAGGGTTGATGAAAGAATACTGGTATGGTTTGGGTAGACAGAAAGAATAAGTGATTGACAAGTAAAAAGTGTATGAAAGGCAGGTGGAGTGAACTTGAGGGGAAGACCAATAATGCAATAGATGCATCAGGTGAAATGGGCCTTTTATAAAAGGGGAATATCTGTCAAGCAAGAGGAAGTCAAGAGGTCATGTAAATTAATCAGTTGGTGTAAACCAGCCTTGGCTGTCAAGCCCTTCTATAGGTGTGTTGTGTCTTGCTACATTGCTTCTGACCTAGGCAGTGGATCATTCACTCCCTCATACACAAGGAGCTAAAATGGAATGGTGTGGGGTGGGTGCATGCCTTAGCTGACTACCTCCTTACAAGTGGAACCTTTTGGTATATAGTCTACACAAATATATTTACCTAGACACGTTTTAAGGACCAAGTCAAATTTACCATCCAATCTCTGAAAATATACCCTGGGTCTTATTTGTAAGCTGAGGTATCTGATAAGCCATGTTCACCCAGATGCCATACTTTACTTACCCTACTCCTAAGTATTATACTATATTCTCAAACATCATTCTTATTACTACTACTATTGTGGAGGCTTAAAAAAAATTAATAATAATAATAAAATAAATAAATAAATAAATCAAATTGAATTCTGTTGGTTGTCAGGCTGGACGGCCCTTCACTGCTTTCACTGTGCTTCTCCAGATGGTTTTATCCTCTGTCAATTCTTTCCAGACCTCTCTTGGTGCCACCCTCTCTACGTCTTTCTTTACTCCATCCATCCATCTGTACCTGGGTCTCCCTACTGGTCGTCTGCCCTCTACTCCTCCTTCCATTACCTTCCTTGGTAGTCTGTCTGCCTCCATTTTGGATGCAGTGTCCAGCCCACCTTGCTCTTCTTCCCAGTATTTCATCCTGAATGTACGGTTGTCCAATCTGCTCTCTAATTTCCCTCTTATGTCTTCATCTCTATTTCCCTTCTTCATCATATATTGGGCCGAGGATTCTTCTCAGGATATTGTTTTAAAAAATTTCCAGTCTCATCTCCCTTTCTTTTGTCAGTGTCCATGTCTCACATCCATACAGGACTGCTGGTTTTATTACAATGTTATATGTTCTTATCTTAGTTCTTCTGCTGATGGTCCAATTCTTCATTACAGATGCCAGGGCATGGTAACATCTGTTTCCTACAGCTATTCGTTCGTTTATTTCTATGTCCAATTGATTTCTCTCACTGACAATGGATCCCAGGTACTTGAATTTATCCACTTTCTTCACCCTTACCAATCCAACTTGCTTTTCTCCTGGTGTATAATTCCCATTTCTACTTAGTTTCAAAATTTCAGTTTTCTGCTCATTGCATTTTAGTCCTATCTGTTCACTGGAATACTGTAAAGATCTCGTTAATTTCCTCCAAAGCCTCGGCCACCACATCCACATCATTGGCGTAAGCGAGGTGGGTTATCTGACCATTGGATTATATATATATATATATATATATATATATATATATATATATATATATATATATATATATATATATATATACACACATATATGATATATATATTATAAAATAAATAAATAAATACAAACATACAAATAAAAAGTAAATCACAAAAGGATGTTCCTAAATTCACATTTACCTTTCACACCCAATTCTTAAATTGTTAAACAGTAATAATCTTTTAGCTTTTATGCATATTATTGTTCACTTGCATCAAGCCTGCTACATGTACCTCATTAGTTTTATGCAAAAATATATTTTGGTTTTAGAAAAACTTGAAATTGGGGTGATAATGGCAATGCAGTGATCATTGTTGCTCCATGAATCACTTGTGTCACCATCTACTGAGCATCAAAAACTCCTAGTCATGTTCATGAAACCACAAGATTTTGTGTAATTTACATAACATGAGCATCTTTGTACTTGTATACTATTATTACAATATTTTTCCACACTAGGCTACAAGGGAAGCCCTATATGAAGTGAGCATGCAGGAAGGGTAGCGTGTATTGATATTTCCAGTTTATTCCAACTTTTTTTTTAAGATGCATTTGGCTAGAATACGGTAAATCTAAGAATATCATGAATGGATCTCAACCTATATAACTGCCATGCAAAGTTTACAGTCAATATATAGGCCCAATTATGATCTACATTTGTGAAACTCTGAAGACGATGAAAGCCACTGTGGTAACATTAAGGAGTTGGAAAGGCACGGATAGATCGATGCTGAGAATTATGCTGCAAGACAGGAGAGAAAGTTGGGCAAAGAAAGTACAATGGAAAGATACTGAGGAACCAATAAAGGAGTAGAAATGGAAGTGACCAGAAGGTAGCCAGAAAGAAGAATGGCAAATGAAAGTTACCGACTGGATGCCACAAAATAGGATGCATGGAAAGTGACCAGACTGAGGTTGGAGGGATGATACAGAGAGCTTTGCAGAAGTGTCAGAGTAGAGGTTGGTGTAGTTGTATGACTTATGGAAAGAGGTTGGGTGAGGCCTTTGTTAAGCAATGGACTCTGGATGGCTGATTAATTAGCTCCGCGGCATCAGTGGGTTATGACATAATATATACAAAGTAATCCCACAACCCTCTCAAGCTCTCACCAGAGCTTATTTATGTGTAGTCAGTGTTATGCAGTCTGTAAAGTTATGTATTTACCTGACTAATTTGTATGAAGGAAGATGTTCATGAGGTTCCATCTCTCTCCATTGATTAAATTTGGTCTTAATTTCTTCACAATTTCCTCATGTGGGCAATTCCACAAATTTAAACACCTGTATGGAAAACTATTATCCACCCAGCATTTACTTTTCCAATTTCTATTCACAATCTTTTACTAATCACCCATCTCAAACTATGAATTCTGTCAATTCTTTCACTGATTCAAATGCAGTAATCATACAATCTCTCATTCTTCTTTCTTCTGATGATGACAGGTCCAGTTTTTTTCTAACCTATGCAAGGCAGCCTAACTGTGAGCATTTGCTATGAAGATACCTAGAGAACACCAGAATAAAAAAGTTCAGGAGGTTGTCCTGGAATTTGTCTATTCATCCAGAGCCATTATGAATTGCTGTGGTGGATGAGATTCTAATAAAATGGTCTATTTTCTATATTACCATTTTTCAATGGATACACAATAAATGCAAAAGACAGGAGTGAACAGAAAATGGTGGTCAACATATGAGGATATTGTGCAACTCCAAGGGATGTTCTTGTATGCTGCATACCAATGATGTCTGTGTGTGTGTGGTGGGAGGGGGGGGTTAGATTCTTCATATAATGAAGCAACAAGGGTAAACTAGCTCTGGCTATTAGGCCCTACTGAAGATCTGCTTTGTCTTGCTTTATTGCCTGACAAGGAACACAGATAACCCTTCATCTATGAGGAGTCACAATCAATCAATACATTGCCCCTGATCTCTCTTGCAGAAGGTCTGCAGCCTTCAGGTAACTGGCAACAGCTTCAAGGTGTCAAGATGAGGGGGCACAAAGCATATACCGGTATATATTTTTTCTCTTTCATGGGTGCTGGGAGTGTATGCTTTGATTTGGCCACCCTCCTTTCACGAGGGGAAAGGCCTTTCTGACCACGTATTTCATTACATCTAATTCCAATAGCTATAGCCAGAAAGTCATTATCCCTACACCAAAGTATGGTGCTAGTAGTGTTGAAGTTCCTTAAATTAAGATTTCACTTTCAAACTAGTGTGTCAACAAACACAGCCTCCCATCACAAAATACTAACCAAACAAATGTTAAATGTCATCCTTCCCAAAACACCAAAGAACTTGCAATGATTTGGTCAACCAAGACCAGTATCACAACCACCTATGACCATCATCACTTTCACTGTGTAAATAGAATATATTTGATCTGTATTACTATTGCTATGGCTGTAATATGAAAAATGCAGCAATATTTGGCAATCCTATCCTGACAAAAAAAAAGAAAAAAAAAAAGAAAAGGAAAAGTCAGTAACTTGGTGAAAGTATCAGCTTAATTTGTGCAAGATAATGGTTTCAGGGATGCATGGCACACCTAAATATCGCTTAATCAATTTTTCAGTCTACAGTAATATTCAGCAATTGGAGGAAAAAAAAAGTTAAATCTACAATTTTCATTTCAAAATTAACTTATGGAGACACAGCTGAAAAACACTGCTTTTGAGAAGGATGTGGGAGTGATAATTAATGATAAATTAAGCTGTGTGGATCACCTGGCAGAGAAAGTAAATAAAGCTAACAAAATAGTGGGACTAATCAGAACGACGTTTGTTACATTGGATGCAAGTCTGTTTGTAGCATTGGTGAGACCACATCTTGAGTATCCTAACCAAGTTTTAAGTCTTCACTTGGTAAAAGATATTGAGATGGTGGAGAATGTGCAGCGAAGGGCTACAAGGATGGTGCCGGAACTTAAAGGACTGAGCTATGAAGAAAGACTAAGGAGGTTGAACCTACCAACACTGGCATATAGAAGAGCACGGGGAGACATGATAGAGACCTACAAGATACTGACAGGAAAATATGATGGAGACTGCACTCAAGGCATATTGAAGCTTAGGGAAGAGAACATAAGCAGGGGAAACTCACTGAAATTATTCAAGACAAGGTCACGGCTGGATGTAAGAAAATATGCTTTCCTGTGTATGGCTGTTAATAATTGGAACCAGCTGCCTGAATGGTTGATTGCAGCAAAATTGGTGAACCAATATGAGGGTACACTTGACAAATTCTGGCAAAACCAAGAACTAAAATACGATTATAAAGCAAAGATCCACCACAAGCTACCACAAAGTGTAAATGTGGATCTGGAGTCACAGGCATAAGCCTCTTCCAGGAAGTCTTCTATGTGTAAAACATTTTTTTTTCTGCACTGAAATGTAAGTACATTCCTATTTATCAGTTTATTTTTTCATCACTGGAAATAACTTCCATTGAAACAGAATCCTAAGAGTGGAAATTATATACAGTATATAAAACAAAATATATGAAAACTTTTGAATGCAGGCAAATAAAACACTGACCCTATGCCCACCCATTTCCTTGCCAGGAGCTTCTGGTTATTTACAATGAAGTCATTCTAAAGCGGCCCATACATGATCAATTATATTGCGCAATTTAATTGTCAATTCAGAGCATTGACAAAGAAATTGCGCAATATAATTTATGGTGTATGGGCCGCTTAACAGTGATACACATCAAGGCACTTGTCAAAGTCAGATGACATTTCTCCATTGGTGCAAAGTCATTTTGGTTTGGTTGGTCCTGTTCCAGTAACATACAAACATATTTTCCACTCTTTTCCTTTTTGCATTTGAAAGTTCTGTTTTCTATGGAATGGTTAGGTTAGGAGTTATTGGACATTGTTTCATGCTTACGTGTTTCTGGAATATTACTGTAAGTTTCTTCTTGTGATTTAATCTATACATCTTCATTTCCTATCCATGAACTTTTTTAGGCTTACTGGGTGAAATAGTGGGATTTAGGAAATCTTTACCATAAAATATTTTTTTTAACAGTACCACTATTTTACCTAATCATGTGGTACACACCATTAGCCTTCATAAATAGTACAAATTATATGGAAATCATTATAACACATTCATTCAAATTTGTTGTAAAAACCGATTTAATAAAAAAAAAAATCCAATCTCCTCCAAGATAAACAAATTACCAAATCACGACCTTCACGAGTTAACAATTTGGAAATACCCATAACAAACTGGTTCATCATTAATTCAATTAACACACACAGGAACATTTCGCGCCTTTCAATGTTATTATAGTTTCAGTATTTTCAATCCGAGAAACCATTTCAACGAGAGAACATTACATGATTATTTCAAATTGAAAAAATAAACTATTAGAAAATTACCTGTTTTAACGTGAGTGATCCTTGCCCAACCCCTACTCCATAAGAACATTCCACTGATAAAATATTTTTTACAATTATAAAACTTCATGAAATTGTACCTTTGTACATAACAGCGACGCACTGGGCCGTACTCTGAAAAAGTGTCCACAACTTTTGGTTGGCCGCATCTATCTCTCTGTGCAGATGGCCTTCATAGTCTTCCTCGTTCTCTAATTCTTGCAACGTTTCTTGTTCCCAATTGGTGATCCAGCAGTCATTTATAGGGTCACCCTCGTTATCTCTACTTTCACTCATCTCTGGCTGGTGCTATATGGCCTGTTACGTGCTCAGTTTTGGTAGATATGGCAAAAGGATTGGTACAGGTAAACGCCCTTGCTACAGTCAGCTGGGAAGTGTTTTGTCGAATCGTCGATGGAGCAAGAGTTCCAATAATTTTCCATTATGCTCATGAAAATAATTCTGGCAGACCAAAATATTTTATTTTATTATCATTTATAAATTTGCTTCATACCTAGATTTTTATACATTGGTTTTTTGTTTCATTTATCTCTATATTTACCCATGAGTTAGATGAAAAAACAAAGATGTACTTTATATTGGCATAAGCATTTGCAGACAATACTCGAAAAAATACGACCTTGTACGCTATAGTATTTCTTGGCAGTGTTGTAATTTGGATGCTGGTATGATAAGATTATTATGATTTAGTGGTGAACAAATAAAACTTCGTAAGTAGAATAATGAAATATTTTATATAATGGCAGTTCAAATTGAGATGGATGTTTCTATTTACATGTTGAACGAATGTGTAAGATCTTGTCACTTCACATGAATGACAACAGCTGAAGTTGCAGTTGTAGTATCATAACTTTTCTATTTATCAAATGTATAGATGTTGTTTCATTGTAACTTTGGAAAACATTGGAAGTATATGTAGAGGTGACCTTCATGCTTGAATTACAGGGTCACTTATTTACAGACTGAGAATATTTTAACCAGATTCTCCAGTGATCTCATACTCATAGGTAACAGGTTAAACAGGTAATGATAGATTATGGTCTAGTTCTACGGCGCTTCTATCCTAGCGGTCATTATAGCTCTGCCGTCTAAGGTTATTTCAGATTTCTTGTGGTTAATCAGTGGTATTTATATATATAAAGATGATTGAAGTGTGTGTATCTTTGGTCAAGATTTGATGTAATAATATTGCTTGAGGAGGTAGATGAGTAGGTGGTAGTTGCTGTTGCATAAATGAGTCAGATTTTCAGGTAATGTATGCAATACTATGAGAGTAGTTTTATTTTGGTAGGTGGGAGGTCCTGCCATGAGGTGACTAGGTACGAATCAAAAATACACTATTATCCTATTCATTGATGTGAGGACAGCCATGGATGTAAGTGGGGGCATGGTTGTTTTTATTTTATTTATTCTAGTGTCATTCCACATGCTTACCATAGTGGTCTATAGGACTAAGTGGTAGTCTGTTACTAGTAGTGGAGTAGAGGTGCAGGAAGGAGTGGATGCGATCTTTTGAGGTGCCTTTGCCTTTGAAGCAGTTGTAGGATTAGATGATCGGTGAATGGATTTTTGGACCTGTGAGTTGTAAGACTTGAGGATATAAATTACTTATAGGGTGCTGCAAATGTGAAATTATGTAGGATGTGGGGGAGAGGATTTTTTTTTAAATAGAATGGCTTGGGGGCTTGGTTGAGTATTGTAAAAAGAACTTTGTTAGCTCTTAACAATGTGCAGTAAATAACAAGTCATTCTCTTTCCATATGTGTGGGCATGTTAAATTCTTGATGAGTCATGGTGACTTTAGTAATGTGAAATTGGGTCTTAGGAGCCTTGATGTAGTGGAGATGTTCTAGTGATATCAGGGAATTGTGGGTGCCCCAGGGAGTCTCATCTTTCTGTTTACAAGCTTTTAAATGGAGTGCTATAAAAGCCACATGTGATAAGGCACAGACTGTGAAAGTATATATGGTCCAGTATTCAAAGAACTGTAAATATGGCAGAGGAGTAGGCTTGATTTTTGTCATCAGGTTTACTCTGAATGAGGGCCTGGGTTAAGTTCTAGAGTTATCAGCTGTCTGTCACCCAACTTGTGTGGGTTTGCAGTTTTATGGGAATGCAAGCTTAGATTAGTGTAAGGTTAGGAGTCAAGGTAACTCTCTTGTCAAGGATCATGCCCAGAAATCTTGTTTGTTCTACCACTGGGTGGGTAATGTTTCCTAGTTATATTAATGGCATGTCATTGCTGCAGCATTGTCTACAGGAGTGTATAGTGACTGGTTTTAAGGTGGAGAACCAGAATCCATGATTTTTGTCATTTGGCTTCCATAGATAACAGTTTTTGGGAGAAGAGAACATCCTTTGAGAAAGATAAATTAATTTAAACTTAAAGGGGTGGGAGATAAGTATGAGTTAATCATAAAAAGATGGACAGTGAGGATAAGTGTAGAAAAAAATTACCAAACATTGAAAGGGAGATCTTCAGCATGCAAGGGAGAAGGGAGTGCAAAAAAAAATATCTGCAATTTGGCATGTTCTTTAGTTTTGGGATCAGATACAGTATAGCTGTTGATGGTGGCAGGTTAAGCATCAGGCATTAACAGAGATGCAAAGAGAACCTTCACATAGTCATGTCACATAAAAACTAGAGGGTATGATAAATCTTGTTGTAAATCATGAACATATGCATTCTTTTGGGTGGAGAGAGCAACTGGTATTATTATGGTGCCTCTGTAATTGAATAGATTTTGCCTCCCCCCCAAAAAAAAAAAAAAAAATGATGATACTGGGTTCACATGGAAACTAATGTTTACCTTTGAGTGATTGCCGTGATTGATATTACTAGTTATTAAAATGCTACTTCAATTCATTATTGTTCATACAGTAGTCATACATACATATACCAAGGGCTTTTTCCCCCTTACAGGGGAGGTTTCCAAAGTCAGAAGGCATAATTCCACTCCCATTTCATCCCCACCCACTCCACTCCCATTCACCACACCTCCCTCCCTCTTAGGGTATCCTGACTGGTGTCCCCATCTGGGGTATTGGCTGCCTATTATTGTGAGGTCAAAATCCAATGGATCAGAGCCACACATAATTTTGCCTATGTTAGAGGAAATACCTACTCATAGAGAAATTATACCACTTGATATACTGCGACTGGCCCACTGTTATGCTGACCCCCCCCCCCTCTTAATACTGTCGTGTATCACTTCTCTGGATATATATTTCCATTTTCACCAAACCCTGTGGTAGGGGAGAAAGAACACTGCCACCAAGTATTACTACATGAGCCTAAAGGGTACATTCCTAAAAAAAGTCAAGACAGTGATCATATTTGATTATTTCTGGGTAATAGATTAGCAATGCACCATTATGTGGAGCATGAAGAACTCATGTAGTCATGATTCTAAAGTCCTATATTTTTTTTCCACAGGCAAACACAATGAGTCTAAACAAATACTCAAGTCTTCCAGTACACATTGTTGAGGATCACAACAATGCACTTTACCACATGCTTAGGGCCATTGGGTCCAAACACCTCCCCTTTGATGGCAACCTTCTTGTTCATTTCGATTCTCATCCAGATCTTCTAATTCCTGATGACCTCAAGGCATCTGAGGTTTTTGATGTAAACCTTATGGAAAGTAAGTTGAGTATTGAGAACTGGATCTTGGTGGCAGCATATATGGGTCACTTTAAAAAAATAGTTTGGGTAAAACCTCCTTGGTCCAATCAGATTGAGGATGGAGATTACAAGTTTGTCATTGGCAAAGAGAAAGATAAAGATTGCATTAAGGTTTCTCTGCCATGCCTGTACTTCATCAGTGAGCTTCTCTATTGTAAAGAAGAAGAGCTAGAAGAAAAAAAGGATGTTCAATTGTTTGTGAGGACCATGAGTTTTGAGCCGGCCCAACAGACATGGTTTTCCAAGATTAATGAATTGATTCAAGAAAGTAGTGGATATTATATCCTAGATATAGATCTTGACTTTTTCACAACATTAAATCCTTTTATTGCTATGCATTCTGAAGTGAATATGTATGAAAGGCTCAAGAATATTTATAAATTCATACTACCTCAAGGTACATCAGATTATTATAAGTTTCAAGATGAAAGACGGTCACAAATTACACAACTCAGGGAAGTATTTGATAAACTGGATGAATTGAGAAATGGTGAAGAAGAAATTGGAACACACTTAGAAAGTGTAGCTTCAGTTGTGACTAAGACTGAATTAAGGCAAGCTTTAGTTAGCCTCATCATTGACCTAGATAAAACCTGTAGTGATGACGTAGACTGGGGTATTGTCCATAATGCAGGATGCACATGTGATGACCCAAAAAGTGAGTTGCCCCATCACATATCAAGTGAGGAAGATATCCGTAAACTTGCTGGTAATCTTGATAAAATGCTTTCAGCCATAAAGGAGCCAACCCTTGTAACCATGGCTCGATCCAGCCTGGATGATTATTGTCCACCAGATCAAGTTGATATGGTGGAAGAGGAAATTTGTAATGTTCTACAGAAGCATCACCAGATTGAATGCTTACCCCATTACAAAGATGAGTAAACAGATGCCACATCTGTCATATTAATCCCTTCAGTACAAGGTCCTGCCTTAACCAAGAATTTTTTTTCTTAACCAAAATAAAACCTTGAAAAATGCAATTGTAACAAAGGGATTAATGAAGATGGCCTGAAGCCCCTTAGCACAAAGTGTTGCTCTTCAGTTGAATAGAATTGTCTGACATTAGTCATGACCTAATGTATAAAGGGATTATCGTAGCTCAAGGTTCTGCTTGAATGAAATTGTCTAGCATTTGCCAAATCAAGTTCTATAAAGGCATCATCAAGGGAAGGAGCTAAAGGATGTTGAATGCTCAAACCAAGTAAATGTGTGTGGTTATGTTACGTTTGTTTTGGGTTTGTGTTGTATTTAGTGATTTAGCTATCTGCATGGTGACTTCAACCATACATGTACTGTATGTTTAGTTCCTGAGAAAAGTCTGTGATGGGACATTTTCACAGTAGTCTTAGCATTAGTTAAAAGGAAGTGCTGATTGCACTTAACCCTCTCAGGTTGTGCTAAAATAAGCATTACAAGAAATTTGTAAGCATTGTGGGAAATCCTACCCTTCTGGTTCAGATGCCTAGATTTTTGTAATGTTTTTAGCAAGTACCCTATCTATGCAACTGAAAGTGTGCAGTTGTTCTCTTAATTAAAGAAAATATAAAATTATCCAAAGTTGTCTAGGTAGAATAAATCATGCTTTGTGAAAGACATTTTTCCTACAGATTTTATCATGTAACTTGATATCTTGGTACAAAATTGAATCATTACATATCAAAGATATGCCACCAGATTCAACTGCAGTCTTTCAAAATAATCTTTTTAAAGCATTTTAAGGACAAATACTCATGCATACTGTTATCAATATAGCAAATATCATTGCCCACAAATGTTATGTTACTTGTGATTACTTTGACCATGTTGATTTAATAAAAATGAAAGAAAATTCATTTAGCTATAAAATATGAGTATGAAGTTGTGTGTTTGTGTGTGTGTTCTGTCTTGGAATAGGTCAAGAATATCTCAATTGGGTTTGATATAGATTTATATCAGTTTTTCATTGTGATGGTTTCTGCTTTTCATCTTTAAGAACAGTTACTCTGTTTTAAAGTTCTACATCAATACTCTCAGTAACAAATCCATGTTGAATTCTAGAATGTACTTATTTCTTTAAAGTAAGTATTCAGTCATCCAGAAGGTGCTCAGATGAGAGGAAGGGTGGGAGGGGTGTGGAGTGTATTTGGGGATGAAATGGGTGGGAGTGTTTTTATGCCTTTCCCTTTTTGGCTACCTCCCTTGGAAGGGGGAAAAAGCCTTGGTATATGTATGTATATGTAAGTATTCAGTCATTGCAAAAGAAGACTGCCTTAGTTTTTATGAGTGGGTTGAACCTGAGAGGATTAAGAAGCTCTATTTTCTTTAATTTTCCATGATCTCTTTGAATGTGATGGTTTGTTACCCCATATTACACAAATGGTTGTAATGCAAATGAATTTGTTTTGAAATGTGTTACTCTTGTGGTTTGCAGTTGTAGTTGTAGTTTGAATCTTCAGCAGCAGCAGGTATCTCAGATGCCTTCATATATGATAAATATTTTTCACTGTAATATGAAGATCTGAAATAGTTCTTGAAATGACACTGGAGGACATATGGAGAAAATCACCATAATTTACATAAGATATTTGTGAAGAACTTTCAAGGTGCTTGTAATATTATATATTGTGTTACAGTGAGATGTGTTGTTTTGTATTTTCTGTAGCATATAATTTTATAAAGAAATTTAAAAAAGTTACCAAGGGTTTATAAGTGCCTTTTTGGGTAATATAAATGAAATATTTATTATGGCATAGCGTATATTGAATTTCTAATTCCTATGACATGTTTCAGGAATTAACTATACAGTAAAAGACAGACATAGAATTTTATTTCTATTGAAATGTTATTTATGTATCAGTCATTTATATAGATACATATTACAAAATTTACAGACTAGAAAGCTTTGAAAAAAGACAGGATGATGAACTAAGCATATCAACTCAAGACAAACTTGCAAATTTCAGTCATGGTAGCATGGAAAGTTTGTTGCATGTAAAGTTTCATGACAGTGAGTAAAATCAGTGGAAAGTTCAGTGCAAGTAATAACATGTTATCAGTCTTCCTATAATTGTACTCATTTAAAGGGATACACAAACAAGTCATGACTAGCTTTAAACAACATTTATCAATGCCAAAGACCTATTCCCTTATGTAAGGGGGTAGCTGAGCCTAAGCACACAACCACATCATTTAAAAAAAAAAAAAATGAAAAAAAAAAAAAAATACAAACTCGTTCAGCTACCCCTCACATCTCAGCACCTCTAGGATGAAGGATCACCCTGTCCTCTGCTATACTGCTTGGGTCAAAATTAATTCAGTGAGGTGCAGGTTTTCCACAGTGGGTCCCACCAATTGTACTGTCACATTTTTACTTTGTTGTTGACAGATTTTACAGTGACTTCTAATCAGTTTTGTACCAAATGCTTTCATGGACCTTGATTTCAGTAGGTCTTTAGAGCCAAAGGAAGAATGAATTTGCTAGGATTTATTGCTCACACCACATATGGTTTGTGTAATCTGTGATTTTGGAATGATTGGTTTTTACGAAATAAAAGAAATGATTTAATTTTGTGTATTATTGTTTCCATTAACAAAGGGAATTTCTAGATGTCACCTAGTTAAGCCAACTAGAAAAGCATAAATGATTAGTAGAAACATTGATCCTAGATGAAGAAGGTGAGGTGCCTATGCCAGAAGATGCACAGCTGCAGCTGAAGCAGTCACCTTTACCTTATGTGCTTGGACTGTTGGGACATTCTTTGCTGGGAATCGGAGAAGAGTGTGGGATTCAAACCCAAAACTAAGCAAATGCAAGACCAGCACACTTGCAATTACACCACCAGAAAGTAGTGGACCAATGATGGGTACCTGCTTGTGGTGGTCCTGCTAGATGAACAGCTAAGCTAGCCATTTTCAACACTCATCAACCCCCTCACTTCCATCAGGAGGTGCAGCCCCAAGGGGCTGACACTTGGTATTTCTTGGACTTTTTCACACATGGAGAGCTGCAAAAAATGCTCCCCTTCCCCTAACACTTTCAGCCAGTGATATGGAAACAATCCAACACTAATACAGTATAGACAAATCCAAATTTTTTCCCAGAGATATCTGTGAGAAAACCCAAGGATCACTGTCACAATGGGGCTGCGAGTTTTCCACTTAGGGAAACTTGGGCAACAATTAAAAAACTTATAAAAAGTATTACTTTTACCTAAGCAACATCAATTCGTGTAAGATTGTTATGCTATATAATCTTTTTTGGCTATTCCAGGAGCTGACACAACTGTATAAAAAATGAATTTTTTCACATTATTCAGTCACATCATCTTTTTTTAACTTTATACATGACATCATGATGCCTACCCATCCCAGATCAAGAAATCTACTCAATTAAATTTGTCCAGTAGATTGAATATTACAATACAATCCTGTCATTTCCTCCTCTTCAATACTTTACCAACATATCTAGTGCTTCTAGTTTCTCCCCTGTGAGGCTAGGAACCATTCTGGTTGCTGTTCTTTTTTATTCACTCAATCTTTCTTATATCTTTCACTTTGTACATAACACACCATTGCTGTGCATTTCAATCTAGGGCGGGTTAGGGTCTATGTGAGTGAAATGACATTGCCTCCCAGCATATAACTCCAGCTGATGATGAGTATTTCAGTGCTGGGTAGTAATCCAATCAGAGGACCTAAAGTGACTGTTAAGTGTTAAGGGTTATTCCTCAGAATTCAGTCAATTGGTCTGTTGATGTGATTCCTTCCTGTATCATATTTCATCACCAATAACCAGCACCTCTATCCTTGTGAACAATATTATACTTGAAGAGATAATTCACTGAAGTGGTAAAAAAGGGATAATAGCAGTTAAAAATGATCTCTCAGTAGAGATTTATCTCCTGTCAGAAAAGGGTTTTAATGTGTATGAAATTGGTGTGTGCTTTCACTTAACCACACCCTGTAAAGGGGGAAATGGTCTTTGATGTGTATGCATTAAATTTATGCAGTCCATACTCTATACAAGGTATCTGGCAACAGCCCCAGGGCTGGCCTTGTGTTTCATTTTGCTCATCTTCTCCCTACTTTAACCACAGAAAACTGCACCTCACAGACTTAAAGATTTTGTTTCAAGCATATCACCCATTACCCACTTTTCAAGGTGAGGAGGCATAAATGCCTTTATCAGAGCTTGGGGATTTAAAAATCTGTGCCCTTGAGGATGTCAAGCATTGACCAATAGATTTAAACTATCTACCTCAGGGTTTTGCATCCAGACATTAGCACCTTAGTTCACTTGTATGTACAGTCCAGGTGCCGCAGCGTCTTCATCGTGGGACCACCCCTCAACCCCAAGAGTTGGGGGCCAAACAGTGGCAAACATCCCTGGCCACTGGCACTACACAGGTGGCATCTATCCCCAGGAGGGGCTTCGGTTGCCTGGGCGAGTACCACATTCCTTTCACAACATGCACTGTTACATTTTTTATGCACTGAGGAGTGTTTTTCCGGCATTCACCCCTCTTCTTCTACTATTAGCTGGAGATGTAAAGAGCAATCCTGGCCCCACCACAACATACACATGCCCAACATGCTCCAAACCCATCACCTCAAGTAGACAGACAAAGGGCTCAGTTCAATGCAATATATGCAAAAACTGGGCCCACTTCATTTGTACAACACTTGCAAACACAAACAAATACAGGAACCAAGGAAGTAAAGAAAGTAGGATCCGAAAAAGATTTGGGAGTAATTATCACAAACGACTTGTCCTATGATAAACAGATTAACAAAATTGTCGGGGAGACTTACAACTTGCTAAGATCAATAAAAGTGGCATTTGCATACTTGGACGAAGACATGATAAAAAAAAATATTGGTTACATTGATAAGGCCTAGACTAGAGTATGCGGCAACATTGTGGTCCCCCAGCACCAAAAACAATATAAAGAAAATAGAAAGAGTCCAAAGAGCAGCTACAAAAATGGCACCTGCACTGGCAAACCTATCATACGAGGAGAGATTGGCTAAACTGGAGTTACCGACACTGGAGCAAAGAAGAGAGAGGTGACCTATTGACCATCTACAGAATCATGAAAGGCACAGAGATACTTGATAGAGAGGACTTACTTAACTGGGACAAGAGAAACACAAGAGGACATGGAAAGAAAATAAAAAAACATAGCTATAGAAGAGAACTGAAGAAAAACAGTTTTCTACATAGAGTTTTGGACACTTGGAACAAACTGGATAATGAAATAGTATGCGCAAAAACCATTCATGAGTTTAAAAGCAAACTAGACACTGCGAGATACAATGGCGGGACACCACGAGCATAGCTCCCCTTCCCGCAAAATACAACTAGGTAAATACACTTGGACATGTTCTACCTGCCCTCCAGTAATGTCACTCCCATCTTCCCAAACACAGCCTGCATCCTTGCCCACACCCAGTCTCCCCCCACCCTTGTCCTCAATCAATCCTCCCCCTCCTTTGTCCCTAATCACACCTTTCCCTCCCTCTAGCCCAGATCCTATACCTTCCCTATCAACACCCAAACCCCAGAAGCCAACAAACAATACATACAGAACACACAACATCAACATATTACAACACAACATCAATGGCATCAGCACAAAAAACACAAACTCGAACAGTTCCTCAAACAACACAACATACACGTTGCCATCATACAAGAAATGAAACTAAGACACTCACACAAAACACCAACATTTCACAACTTCACCACCATTAGACAAGACCGGACCAACAGCAATGGCAGTGGACTCATCACCTTGGTCCACCAATCCATCTGTTTTGTGGACACAAGCGTCACAACCAAAATCCTCCTCCCTACCACAGATAACACCACAGAAATCCAATCTATCCTAATCCGTACATAATACAGACAAAACATATAATACATAACCTCAAGCACTCATCTGCCTGTGGCCCTGACAACATAAGTAATATCCACCTAAAACACATTGGACCACAAGGTATACATGCACTCACAAACATTGCAAACTATAGCTATTCACACAACACTATACCTGACATCTGGAAGCATGGGAAAATAATCACAATCCCAAAGCCCAGTAAAGATCCAACAATCCCAACATCACACCACCCAATCACACTTCTCTGCACCCCCTCCAAAATAATTGAATGCCTCATACTTCAACTCATCACACCACATATTCCCCTTGCTGAATCACAACACAGTTTTAGGCCACTACACTCCACAAACACTCTTCTAATAAACCTCACACAAAGAATATTAGATGGCATCAACTCAGATAGGCCCCATCACAGAACTCCTTATAACATTAGACATTAGTAAAGCTTTTGATGCTATCCCCCACCACAAACTAACAAACAAAATATATAACACAAACATGCACAATAACACCAAAAGATGACTGGCCAATTATCTGGCAGGCAGAAATGCTCATGTGTCATATAATGGCCAATCATCGCACATCAGAAACATTAAGAATGGAGTACCACAGGGCTCTGTTCTATCCCTCACACTCTTTAATCTATACATGCACAATATACCCACACCAGACACATCAGAAATACAAATCTCTTCCTACACAGACAATCACATGTACACATCGTAACACAGACAATCACATGTACACATCGTAACACAGACAAAGCCACAGAAATAATATAGCCATACCTTGATGCACTCAACACATGGTCTATTACAAACAGACTCAAAATAGCCCCAGCCAAATCTACAGCAATATTTCTCACCACCACAAACTAACAAACACAATATATAACACAAACATGCACAATAACACCAAAAGATGACTGGCCAATCATCGCACATCAGAAACATTAAGAATGGAGTACCACAGGGCTCTGTTCTATCCCTCACACTCTTTAATCTATACATGCACGATATACCCACACCAGACACCTCAGAAATACAAATCTCTTCCTACACAGACAACATAACAATCACATGTACACATCGTAACACAGACAAAGCCACAGAAATAATATAGCCATACCTTGATGCACTCAACACATGGTCTATTACAAACAGACTCAAAATAGCCCCAGCCAAATCTACAGCAATATTTCTCACCAACTGGACAAAAAAACACAAATACATTCCTCATCTCTATATCAACAACACTAATACCACACACCACACACGCCCCAAAAATTCTTGGTGTAACATACGATACATCCATGTCATTCAAACAACACATCACAAACATAAAAAATAAATGTACACCTAGACTCAATGCACTTAAATCAATCACTGGAACAACATTTGGACAAAACAAATAAACTAATACAACACTATACAAACAATGCATACACTCAGTGATGAATTATGCGAGCCCAGCATGAGCACCTAATCTCAGTGAGATACACCTCAACACTCTTCAGACCATACAAAACAAAGCATTAAAAACAATTACAGGCTGCACACATACAACACCTACAGGCCACCTACACTATGAAACAAAAATCCTCAAAGATCACCTTGACATGAGAGGCACACAAACACTTGCTGCAGCCTCCACAAACATAGCACATCCACTACATTACATAACAAAACACCCACACACACCAAGAAATATAAAAAAAATACCCAAATATCTATATCACACACAAATACTCTCTTCCTCCAAAACCACCAAATACCAGCCTCCAGAAACATATTCATAATCACATCACTCACTGGTCCATTAACACACTAAAAGACAACACATTGCTGCATGCCAGACCCCTGATATCCATCCCTCTGAATCCTCTCTCCCATGAAAGGACAAGGTCCACCTGGCCAGACTGCAATGCAGCCATCACCCAGCCCTTCTAAGCTACCAAAAGAGACTGGATGACTGCATTGTGGACAAATGCTCAGGATGTAACACTTCACCCCATACTATTCAACACGTCATGGAAGACTGCATTATACACAATCACACATGCAAACAACACAACAAACACTCCATAAAGGATTTGTGGGAAAATCCCGTTTCGGCTGTGGCATCCCTTTGGGAGATGGGACTGCTTGGACAGACAGTCTAGGGAACAACAACAACAACTTGTATATACTGTTGGCAAGCTGTTCTATTTGATGCTAGTACTTCATCCAGGCTTCATACTCTGGAATCACACATGCTTTGTCTCACATTAGGAAGGGAATGAAAGATGTAAGTACTTGTGACCATTTATTTTGAAATAATTTTTTTTAATCTTTATTATTGCTCTTTTCTGTTTATACCAATTCATTTTTATGTAAGCTAAAATAAAAAAAATTACTCCCATATGTAATCATTTATATACATATATTCACAAGATGTTAATCCTCTTTGGAAACATTTGCCTCTGGAATTCATACTTCTAAACATCAATAGTTCTCCAAATCAGAAATAAATAATTTCTGTTGATGATTACTTGTTAAAGTTATCAAGTGAAAAGTAAGATAAGTAAGATAACAATCATTTATAGCATTCCACCACATTATACAGAATTAATGGAAAGAAGAGAAGGGTGCTTTGTTCTGATTTTTTCATATTCCAAAAAGACAGAAGCTAAAACATTTGTACATACTATATATACCTACATCCCTCCCCATGTAAGAGGTCTGGCCAAATCAAAACACCCATCTATATTACAAAGAAGCTTTGAAATTTTGTGGCTTTGATCTAAATCCTATAAGGACAAAATATGGTTGTTTTCAACACTGAAAACATACAAGATAAATGATTATATAGCCAACAGAGTAATATGCTCTCTTAGTGAATTACACACATGAAGAAAAAAAGATCATCTGATGAAAAGCTATAAAAGAATGAAATCTGATGACTAAAAAACAAATATTCAACTGTACTAATGAAGAAAACCTCTACCAGGGTAAAATAGAATATAAACAACACCTGGTGGGGTTCATCCAGTCCTGTATTATCACACTGTATAATGCATTTTTTGACAGAAAATATGGAAAAAGTCTGAATCAGTGTTATTGAAAAAACAAATGAAATGTAAAGTCACCCATAAGTGTAAATATAAATAAATTAACTACACAAAGGCAAAAGATAAAGTAACAGCTACAAGGAATGCAAATTATATACACAGGAACTTCAACTGTTTGTATACAATACTAAACATTCACCAGACCATATATCCAACAACCCTCCATGATAAAAAAAATATATATAAATACATGAAAAATTAAAACAATAATCATCTAAAAGCTGATAAACCCTGCATTGGAGAAGTTAGTTTATCTAGGAGTACTGGTAAGGCTATATGTGAACATATAAACAGCTGACTTCTGATTGGTATGAATGTATACCACTGCCAATAGATGACACTGTAGTCAGGCACCAAGAGTCATCTGTTCAACCAACAGATGTGACGTAAATTCTCATCCAAGTACCTGCAATAGATGAAGCCAATTGGGTATGGTTCCTCTGGGCATCCACACCATCTCAGGTCAAGTCACAGCATACTGGACACAAAAATTGTAAAAATAATAATATATTGATATAGTATTACATTAACCATTTCCCGTCTGGGGTATTGGCTGCATGTTATTGTGGCTAAGTAGCACACAACTGATACTTTAGGGTCTATATGGAGCACCCCTATGGACCAGAGCCACACATCATTTTGTCTGTGATAGAGGAAATCTCTGTTCAAAGAGAAATTATGATACTTTATTATACTGCAACTGTCCCTCTGTTATGCTGTCTCTCCACCCCTTGTTACTGTCCTGTACCATTTCTCTGAATATTCACTTCCTTTTTTTGCTGTACCCTGTGGTGGGGGAAAAGAATACTGCCACCAAGTCTTCTCACTTGAGTCATATGAGACGACAAAAGACTGGATGGGGATTAGGACTAGGCACTCTTCTCCCTGTAGCCCCAAAGGGGACATTCCTAAAAAAAGTAAAGGCATACGAGGTTCTAGGAGTTTTCCAACCAATACCCTAAGGTTTGGGTCTTTAATGTGGGTGAATGTGGTACAGATGAGAGTAAAAGGGAAGAGATAGGTAGTTTGTTTGCAAGAAGAAAGATGGATGTGTTGGCATTGAGTGACACTAAGTTGAGAGGGAGGGGTGAGTGTGAGTTTGTGAATGTAGTTGGGAGGTTCTCATGAGTGAAAAAAGGATGAGGGAGAGAAGGGGTGGCTATACTAGTAAGTGGAGTGGAAAGAGGTTTTTTCAAGGTAATGTCGATGAAGGTGAAACTGGGAAAGGAGATGTGGGTTTCTGCAAGTGCATATGAGCCTGGTAGTGAGCGGAGTGTAGAGGAAAGGGAGGCTTTTTGGGGGGATTTAAATGAGTGCATAGAGGGATTAGGGAGACGTGTCAATGTAGTGGTATTGGGAGACCTTAATGCTAAGGTAGGGAATTAACCAACAGAGTGGTTGGGAAGTGTTGAGTTCCTGGACAAATTGTAGTGGAGAGTTGATGGTGGAGATGTGTCTATAAAGAGAGTTGATGATAGCAAATACAGTGTTTAGGAAGAAAGTCAAGCGTAAGTACACATGGGAGAGGGTGGCGGAAGAAAGGGTGGTAGAGCATTAATGGACTGTATAGTGGTAACCAGGAGTATAGTAGAAAGAGTTAAGGATGTACATGTTCTAAGGGGAGAGAGTGGGGGAATATCAGATCATTTTTTGTTGGAAGGTAAGTTGAGAGTGGAGGATAGATGGAGAAAGAGGAAAAGGACAAAAAGTAGGGAGGTGCTTAGAGCGAACTGCTTAAATGAAAAAGAAAAGGAGTACAAGAAGCTGAGAGAGGACTGGGAGGTAGTGAAGGATTGAGTAGAACTAGGAGTGGAGGAGGAATGGGGATGGTTCAGGGAGGGAGTCACAAGGTGTGCAAAAATGGTGTGTGGAACAAGGAGGATGGGAGGAAATAGAAGGACGGGTAGTGAGTGGTGGGATGAGGAAGTAAAGAAGGTTGTAGAAGAGAAGAAGTGAGCTTTCATTGATTGGTTACAAAATAGGACGAGGGAATCATATGAGGGATACAAAGAAAAGAGAAACAAAGCATAAGGTGCATACATACATATACCAAAGGCTTTTTTCCCCTTTACATGGGAGGTAGCCAAAAGACAAAGGCATAAAAACCACTACCACCCATTCCATCTCCTACATACTCCACTTCCCTCTATCTTGGCACCTCCTGCATGACAGGTCATCCCTGCATCTTGTCCACTGCCCTGGGTCTGAAGTAGTGTCACAAGACATAAGATAAAGGAGGCAAAGAAGAGAGCAGATGTGAAATGGGGTAAGAGTATAACAGAAAATTTTGAAAGTAATAAAAAAATGTTTTAGAAAGAAATTAAAAGGAAGAGGAGGTGAAGTAAGTAAAGAAGAAAAGGTAAAAGGTGCAGATGGAGAGATGATAATGGAAGAAAAGGCAGTAAGAGGAAGATGGGCAGAGTATTTTAGGGAGTTACTAAATGTGAAGGAGGATAGGGAGGGAAAGGTAGTCACAGTGGGAAGCACTAAGAAAATGACCATGATGAGATTGGAAAATGGAGGAGAAATAAAGAAAGATGAACTGAAGGCAGTTGCTAAGATGATGAGAGCAAGTAAGGCACCTGGGTTGGATGGATGTCATGTAGAATGTCTGAAAAAAGGAGGCACAGTGATGGTGGACTGGTTGGTGAGGTTATTTAATGTTTGTTTAAGAGAGGGTAGAGTGCTGGAGGACTGGAGGAATGCCTGTATAGTTCCACTTTACAAGGGAAAAGGGGACAAGTGTGAGTATAGTAGTTTCAGAGGGATGAGCTTGTTAAGTGTAGTTGGCAAGGCTTATGCGAAGGTCTTGAGAGGATTAGGAAAGGAGCAGAGGGAGTAATTGGTGAGGAACAGAGTGGGTTTAAGACAGGTAGGGGTTGCGTAGGTCAGATTTTTATTTCTGTGGTAAGACAGATATGTAAGAAAGCTATAGGAAAAAGTAAGGATTTTTTGGGGGGTTTTATGGATCTGGAAAAGGCTTATGACTGGGTAGACAGGAAGGCACTGTGGGAGGTACTGCAGATATATGGGATAGGGGGAAAGGTTTTTATGAGCAGTCAAGGGCTTTTACGAGAGTAGTAGAGCTTGTGTTAGGATTAGAAATGGAGAGAGTGAGTGGTTTGAGGTAAAGGTGGGGCTTTGTCAGGGATGTGTTATGTTGCCCTGGCTGTTCAATTCACACATGGATTGGGTGGTGTGAGAGGTGAATGGTTGTGGGTCAGGGATTGGAGATGGTTAAAGAAAATGGATAAAAATGTGAGATAAGCCAGTTGTTGTTTGTTGACAACACTGTGATTGTAGCAGGATCAGAGGAGGGATTGAGGAAGTTAGTGACAGAGTTTGGGAGGGTGTGCAAAAAAAGGAAATTGAAGATAAATGTGGGTAAAAGTAAGGTGATGAGATGTACAAGGGGAGAAAGTGGCAGCAGACTGGAAGTAAGTATTAAGGGAGAGAGACTGGAAGAAGTGGATAGTTTTAGATACTTGGGTGTGAATGTGGTGGGAAAGGGAGTGGAAATGGAGGTGGAATGTAGATTGAGAGAAGTGAGTAAATGCTTTGGAGGATTAAAAAGTGTCATGAGAAATAGACATTTGGGAATGGATGCTAAGAGGAGATTGTATGAAGGAGTGATTGTGCTGACAGCACTGTATGGGGCAAAAACATGGAACATAAGAGAGGAAGAAAGGAGTTTGAATGTGAGATGAGGTGCCTGAGAAGTATGATAGGGTATACTAGGCTGGATAGATTGAGAAATGAGGTGAGGAGGAAAATGGGGGTGGAAAAGGAGTTGTTGTTGTTCCCTAGATTGTCCAAGCAGTCCCATCTCCCCAAGGAATGCCATGGCCAGAACGGGGTTTTCCCACAAATCCTTTATAGTGTATGTTGTGTTGTTTGTGTGCATGATTGTTTAATAATGCAGTCTTCCATTATGTCTTGAACAGTATGGGGTGAAGTGTTACTTCCTGGGCAGCTGTCCACAATGCAGTCATCCAGCATTTTATGGTAGTTTAAAAGGGCTGGGTGGTGGCCACACCGCAGTCTGGCCAGGTGGACTCTGTCCTTTTGTGGGAAAGAGGATTCAGAGGGATGGATATCAGGGGGTCTGGCATACAGCAATGTGTTGTCTTATAGTGTGTTAATGGAGCAGTGAGTTATATGATTATGAATATGTTTCCAGAGGCTGGTATCTGGTGGTCTTGGAGGAAGAGAAGAGAGTATTTGTGTGTGATATAGGTATCTGGGTGTTTTTTTACATTTCTTGGTGCATGTGTGTGTTCTGATATATATTGTAGCAGGTGTGCTATGTTCAATCTTTTCATGGATGGTGGTGGTGCTGCAAAAGGTGAATGCAAGGGTAGTGGGTCAGGGGTTGGAGATGATTAAAGAATATGCAGAAAAATGGGAGGTGAGCCAGTTGTTGTTTGCTGATGACACTGTGCTTGTAGCAGGATCAGAGGTGGGATTGAGGAAGTTAGTGACAGAGTTTGAGAAGGTGTGTGAAAGGTGGAAGCTGAAGATAAATGTGGACAAAAGTAAGGTGATGAGATGTACAAGGGGAGAGAGTGACAGCAGGCTGGAAGTGAGCATTAAGCATGAAAGACTGGAAGAAGTGGCTAACTTCAGATACTAGGGTGCAGGAAAGGGAGGAGTGGGGGTGGAGGTAGAATGTAGATTAAGAGAAGTGAGTAAATGCCTTGGTGGATTAAAAAGTGTAATAAGAAATAGACATCTGGGAATGGATGCTAAGAGGAGGTTATATGAAGGAGTGATTGTGCCAACAGCACTGTATAGGGCAGAAACATGGAACATGAAAGAGGAAGAGAGGAGTTTGAATGTGTTTGAGATGAAATGTCTGAGAAGTATGATAGGGGTTACTAGGCTAGATAGAGTGAGAAATGAAGAGGTGAGGAGAACAGGGGTGGAAAGGGAGATGGGAGATAGGGTTGATGAAAAAGTATTAGAATGGTTTGGACACATGGAAAGAATGAGTGAAGAAAGATTAATAAAAGAAGTGTGGAAGGAGTGAATATGAGGGGGCGTCCTAGGATGAGATGGATGGATGGGGTGAAAGGGGCATTACAAAAGAGGGGAATGTCTGTGGAGGAAGGATGGGAGAGGACAGAAGATAGGGGTGAATGGAGAGGGCTTGTGTATAGATGATGCTGTGATGCATGAGGGTGGGTGGGTGGGGGATGGGGGGTGAGGAAGTATGTATGAGAAAAAATTTGACGCAGCCCAAAGGGATTTCTCCCCGTCTTCTCCTTTTCTGCATGGGGGGACGGAGAGGGGGGTTGCTGAATTTATGAAGCAGCCTTGCTGTGGATGTGCTGTGTCTTGTGACACTGCTTCTGACCCAGGGCAGTGGACAGGATGCAGGGATGACCCGTCATCCAGGAGGTGCCAAGATATGAGGGAGGGAGGAGGGTGGAGGGGAGTGGAATATATAGGAAATGGAATGGGAGTGGTTTCTATGCCTTTTTCTTTTTAGCTACCCCCCCATGTAGGGGGAAAAAGCTTTTGGTATATGTATGTATGTAGCAAGTTATAGGATTCTCCAACAATTTTGTTTATCCGTTTATCATAGGACAAGTTGTTTGAGATAATTACACCAAAATCTTTTTCGGATCTCTCCTTTACCTCCTTAGTTCCAATTATATATTGGCCTGATATTCTATTTTTACTTTTTCCAAACTCCATTATGCTACACTTCTTAATATTGAAGTCCACTTCCCATTTCTGACTCCAGTTCCATACCTTATTCAGGTCTTCCTGTAGTGATTTGCAATCCTTTTCAGTTTTTACTTTCCTTAACAATTTGGTGTCATGTGCAAAGAAGCTCATGTAACACTGCACATCATCATCCATGTCATTCACATAACAAACATTATTGGAGCCAATACAGATCCTTGCAGAACTCCACTGATCACCTCTTTCCAACCTGAATATTTTTCTCTGAGCACTACTCTCATCTTTCTACCAATCAGGAAGTTCTCCATTCATTTTGTAGATTCCCTTGTATCCCTCCTATATGTTCCAGTTTTTTAAAATAATTTTTTGTGTAGTACTTTGTCAAAGAGCAGTCAAGAGTTTTTATGAGAGTAGTAGAGCTTGCGTTAGGATTAGAAATGGAGAGAGTGAATGGTTTCAGGTAAAGGTGGGACTTTGTCAGGGATGTATTATGTCACCCAGGCTGTTCAATCTATACATGGATGGGGTGGTGTGAGAGGTGAATGCAAGGGTAGTGGGTCAGGGTTTGGAGATGGTTAAAGAAAATGGAGAAAAGTGGGAAATAAACCAGTTGTTGTTTGCTGACAACACTGCGCTTGTAGCAGGATCAGAGGAGGTATTGAGGAAGTTAGCGACAGAGTTTGAGAAGGTGTGTGAAAGAAGGAAGCTGAAGATAAATGTGGGCAAATGTAAGGTGATGAGATGTACAAGGGGAGAGAGTGACAGCAGGCTGGAAGTGAGCATTAAAGGTGAGTGACTGGAGGAAGTGGAGAGTTTTAGATACTTGGGTGCGAATGTGGCAGGAAAGGGAGGAGTGGGAGTGGAGGTAGAATGTAGATTGAGAGAAGCGAATAAATGCCTTGGGGGATTAAAAAGTGTAATGAGAAATAGACATCTGGGAATGGATGCTAAGAGGAGGTTATATGAAGGAGTGATTGTGCCAACAGCACTGTACGGGGCAGAAACATGGAACATAAGAGAGGAAGAGAGAAGGAGTTTGAATGTGTTTGAGATGAAATGTCTGAGAAGTATGATAGGGAGTGAGAAATGAGATTCAGCAAAGGGAATATGTGGTGTGATGAGTTGAAGTATAAGGGGTTCAATGACTTTGGAGGGGTGCAAAGAAGTGTGATTGGGTGGTGAGATGTTGGGATTGTTGGGTCTTTATTGGGTTTAGGGATGGTGATTATTTCCCCATGCTTCCAGATGTCGGGTACAGTGTTGTGTGAATAGCTGTTGTTTGCAATGTTTGTGAGAGTGTGTATACCTTGTGGTCCAATGTGTTTTGGGTGGATGTTACTTATGTTGTCAGGGCCACAGGCAGATGAGTGCTTGAGGTTATGTATTATGAGTTTTGTCTGACTGTCTGTGAAGGGGGTATAGTCTGAGTCTGTAAGAAAGTCTTTCTTACATTGAATAGTGTGAGAAGTGAGATGGCTTGTCTGTGCAAAATGATTTACGAGTGTGTTTGATTGTTGTCTGTTTTAGGGTAAATTGTCTATTGTTGTGGTTATTGCTGCATGAGAGTGTGTTGTGTTTCTGTTGGATAGTGTAATGCTGTTGAGTGTTTTGTACAATTTGCTGGTGTTTGTTTTGTGATCAAGCATATTGACAAAATTTTGCCAATATTGTGTTTTCTGATCATGTATTTTATTGATAATCACAGTGTTTAGTGTTTGTATTTGGTCCGCTATGTTTTGAGGGATAGGTGTGGGTATTGTGTTTAAGTGCATCTCATTGTCTGATGAGGACTTGGATTTCTGGTGTGAAGTTGGGGTTGTGTGATTTTCTGTTGCCTCTAGGGATGTATCTCTTGTCTGCATTTTGTATGATTGTATTAAGTGTGCACAGCATTGTTTATGTTTGTGTTTGCTCTCTTGTAATTGGTGTATGTGTGTCTGTGGCCAAGTGAGGTGCATCTTGTTTTGGTGGTGATGATGATTGGAAGGTGGTCAGATCCAAGGGATCTGACCACTCTCCATGAAGTTGTTGGGGTTAGGCAAGGGGAGCAGAAAGTGATATCAGGAGAGGAGAGGGTGTAGAGGGCTTGGTGTGGGATATGTGTATGATTATGTGTGTTATTCATGATGATCAGTGAGTCAAGTTGAATCTGCATATCAAGCCCTCTGTCTGTGTCAGGGCTCTTGACATACCAGGCTGATGACTTGGCATTGAAGTCACTGCCCATGATGAGGTTATGGATTGTGGCTAGTTGATTAAATTGAGGCTTGAAAGTATTTGGAACTTCGGGGGATGAATGGGGGGATGAATATATTAACTATTGTCAGTGTTGATTTGTTGCCTGTATGGATTAGAATAGATTGGATTTCTGTTGTGTTATTTGTGGTAGGGAGGAGGATTTTGGTTGTGGCACTCTGCCCCAACCCCATGCCAATACCCTAGTAATATGTACTTTACTTGAAATTAAATCTAGTGGGAACAATGATTTCTTACTCACTGTTACCATTTTATTTAATTTCAAACCTGGACTGTCTGAATGCAGGCTTGTACAAATGAAGTACCTCCCTTATAAGGGGGAAAAAGCTTTTTGGTACATAGACAGGCCACAGTAATTATCAATTCTCAGGGTAATTCAAACAATATATAAGGAGAGTGATATAAAGAAGTGGCAAAAAAAAAAAAAAACCCAGGCCAGTTTGAGATATTTTGGTCATGCTTTATGAATGTATGTGAATAGACATCCTCAGGATTTTGTGGGTAATGGTCTGCAATACATACATACATACATATACCAAGGCTTTTTCCCCCTTCCAAGGGAGGTAGCCAAAAAGGGAAAGGCATAAAAACACTCCCACCCATTTCAAGAAAAATGGTGTACAAGCTAAAAATAAATACACAAATAATATAAATATACATACATATACCAAGGGCTTTTTCTCCCTTACAAGGGAGGTAGCCAAAGTCAAATGCATAAATCCACTCCCATCCATTTCATCCCCACATACTCCACTTCCATTCACCTTCACCTCCTCCCTCTTTTCTTGGATCCTCCTGGATGATGGGTCCTCCCTGCATCTTGCCCACTGCCCTGGGTCAGAAGCAATGTAGCAAGATACAGCACATCTACAGCAAGGCTGCTTCATTTAATCAGTGACCCCACCTCCATCCCCTCATGCAGAATAAGAGAAGACAGGGAGGAATCCTTTCAGGTTGTGTCAAAATATCACGAACAACTTGTCCTATGATATACAGATTACCAAAATTGTCGGGGAGACTTACAACTTGCTAAGATCAATAAAAGTGGCATTTACATACTTGGACGAAGACATGATAAAAAAAAATATTGGTTACATTGATAAGGCCTAGATTAGAGTATGCGGCGACATTGTGGTCCCCCAGTACCAAAAAGAATATAAAGAAAATAGAAAGAATCCAAAGAGCAGCTACAAAAATGGCACCTGCACTTGCAAACCTATCATACGAGGAGAGATTGGCTAAGCTGGAATTACCGACACTGGAGCAAAGAAGAGAGAGAGGTGACCTATTGACCATCTACAGAATCATGAAAGGCACAGAGATACTTGATAGAGAGAACTTACTTAACTGGGACAAAAGAAACACAAGAGGACATGGTAAGAAAATAAAAAAACATAGCTATAGAAGAGAACTGAAGAAAAACAGTTTTCCACATAGAGTTTTGGACACTTGGAACAAACTGGATAATGAAATAGTATGCACAAAAACCATTCATGAGTTTAAAAACAAACTAGACACTGCGAGATACAATGGCGGGACAACACGAGCATAGCTCCCCTTCCCGCAAAATACAACTAGGTAAATACATACTCCCTCACTCCCCATCCCCCACCCACACCCTTCCATGCATCACAGCATTATCCACAAAACTATTTTCTGCTCACCCCTATCTTCAGTCTTCTCTCTTCCTTCCTCAACAGACATTTCCCTCTTTCGCAATGCCCCTTTTACTCCAGCCATCCATCTCATCCTTGGTCGCCCCCTCATGTTCACTTCTTCCACACCTCTTTTAATCTTTCTTCACTCATTCTTTCCATGTGTCCAAACCATCCCAATAATTTTTTATCAACCCTATTTTCCAGCTCCCTTTCCACCCCTACTCTCCTCCTCAACTCCTCATTCCTCACTCTATCCAGCCTAGTAACCCCTACCACACTTCTCAGGCATTTCATCTCAAACTCTTCCTTTCTTATGTTCCATGTTTCTGTCCCATACAGTGCTGTCAGCACAATCACTCCAACAGAGATGATTTATTAACCCCTTCCATACGGTGCCGCACACGTAGGCGTCATGAGGAGCAAGTGGATTCGCGACGCTGCCATATCGGCGTCTTGATTATATTTATTGTAGTCGCCCCTGTGTTTTTACATTCTCCCAAATGCGCCCTTAATCCCATTCTCTGTGGTTTTCAAAATTCGCGGGTGAAAGAGAGAACGATCGATATAAGCGGCGACTATATTTTATGATGCGAATATTATTTCGTTACGTCGTACGGCTGGCATTGGCTGCTGCCCGCGAGATTTAAGTCCCGTATTGAAGTGGTTAAAGAAAAACAAGAGGACATGAAAAGAAACTCAAAAAGGATAGTTATAGAAGAGATCTGAAAAAGAATAGCTTCCCACACAAAGTGGTGGAAATCTGGAACAAACTGGATGAGGCAACAGTGTGTGCAAAAACTATACAAGAATTTAAGAAGAAACTTGACGCTGAAAGATACAACGATGGGCCACTACGAGCATAGCTCTCTTACCATATAATGCAACCAGGTAAATAAAAAATAAATATACAAATAATATAAATATAGAATAATAAAATTTAAAACATCCCATGACATTAGGTTTTTTAATTAAAAAATTTCTAACCTTAATTAATATGATGACTGATTCATGCGATGGAATATGTGGTTGTGGTGTCAGACAAGGGTTCAACCTCACAGAAGCAAGCTAGAAGGAATTTCATGTTACTGCGAAAACTCCTCAGGACTCCTTCCTTGACACTGAAAGGTAAAATCAATATATTCAAAATTAAACTTCCAATCTGAAAATTTGATAATTCTGTAGTCAAATAGTTTTCTACTAAAGTGATGACCTGCTCTATGAGAGGGGTCAATCAGAAATAAACTGGCAGCATTGGTTCTGAGAAAGAAATAAGTTTTAAGCAAGGATAGGTCCTCAAATGGATTTGATTTTTTTAACACCATATTCCTGTTTCTTACTGGAATATGGTAAAAATATGTATATGGGGTATATGGTGATGAAGTGAGTGGGAGTGGATTTATGAATTTGACTTTGGCTACCTCCCTTGTAAGGGGGAAAAAGCCCTTGGTATATGTATATATGTATATTCAGGTTTGTCTGATTGTTATAATATATAAATTTATTTAAAATATTTAAACCACTATACATGAGTGAAGACTATCATCTCTTTGAGCTTTGATGCCTTAGCTCAACACCAAAGTATAATGTTATGCTATTCTGTATTCCATGGATATGAGCATAAGACTTTAAGCATATCAAATTGTGTGCCAAATAAGGCACCTATTACTCAAAATTTCAGCTTTATGCAGTTCCTGTTCTAACCTTGTAACACTTACACCTACACTCAGGTAGTGATTGAATAGATGATATGTTGTCAATACTTTAGGCACTTAAGGGCTACTCCTATGATCCAACACAACACAACACAACATTCATATTTGTCTAAGAAAAATCTCCACTCATTAAAGAATGCTAAGCTGCTTTCTTTAAATTTGCTGTCTCTCCTTTCTGTTGCCCTCTCTCAGTGGCGTGCAGAGTGGGGTATTGAAGGGGTGGTGGCCCTGGGCATCCAAAGGGAGGATGGGGGGGGGGGGGCATCCAGGAGGTATTATTTGGGGAAAATAACTTATAAATCTGGTTGATTTATATCTAAATTGAATAGTGTTTACTTTAGGTTTCATATGTGTTTACATATTCAAAATATCTTCCTTTCTCATAATATTTCTGAGTACTAGGCCTTATACTTGAATTTTTGGGACATACAATCAAGGAGTTGACCCTAGGCATCACCAGACCTCTACAGACCATTGCCCTCCTGAATCTATCCTCTACTACTCCTAAGTCTCCACCTCTTCATTCTTCTATGCTCCAGTCATGGAGATAAAAATACATACATATATATACCAAAGGTTTTTCCCCCTTACAAGGGAGGCAGCCAAAAAACAAAGGCATAAAATCTACTCCACCCATTCCATTCCCACATACTCCACTCCCATTCACCCCCCTCCTTCCCTCATATCTTGGCTCTTCCTGGATGACAGGTCATCTCTGCATCTTGCCCACTGCCCTGGGTTAGAAGCACTGTTACAAGACACAGCACATACACAGCAATGCCACTTCATTTAATCAGCGACACTCCTCTCCGTCCCCTTATGCAGAAAATGAGAAGACTGGGAGATATCCCTTTGGGATGAGTCAAATTATTTTTCACACATGCTCCCTCACTCCCCCATTCCCCACCCACTCCCTTCCATGCATCACAGCATCATCCATACACAACCATTCTCTATTCACCCCTATCTTCTGTCTTCTCTCATCCTTCCTAATGCCCCTTTTACCCCATCCATACACCTCATCCTTGGTTGCCCCCTCATGTTCAATCCTTCCACACCTCTTTTACTAATCTTTTTTGACTCATTCTTTCCATGTGTCCAAACCATCCCAATACTCTTTCATCAATCCTATCTCCCAACTCCCTTTCCACCCCAGCTCTCCTCACCTTATTTTTCACTCTATCCAGCCTATATCATACTTCTCAGGCACCTCATCTCAAACACATTCAAACTCCTCCTCTCTTATGTTTCATGCCTCCACCCCATACAGTGGTGTCGGTACAATCACTTCATACAATGTCCTCCCAACATCCACTCCTAAATGTCTATCTCATTACACTTTATAATCCCCCAAGGCATTTACTTGTTTATCTCAATCTACACTCCACCTCCACTCCTCCCTTTCCCACCACATTTGCACCCAAGTATCTAACACTATCCACTTCCTTCAACCTCTCTCCCTTGATACTGTACTCACTTCCAGTCTGCTGCCACTTTCTCTCCTTGTACATCTCATCACCTTACTTTTACCCACATTTATTTTCAACTTCCTTCTGCACACCTTCCCAAACTCTGTCATTAACTTCCTCAATCCCTCCTCTGAGCCTGCCACGAGTGCAGTGTTGTCAGCAAACAACAACTGGCTTATCTCCCACTCTTCTCCATTTTCTTTAACCATCTCCAATCCCACACCCATTATCCTTCTGTTTACCTCTCACACCACCCCATCCATGTATAAACTGAACAGCCAAGGTGATATAACACATCCCTGGGAAAGTCCTAACTTTACTTCAAACCACTCACTCTCTCCATTTCTGATCCTAACACAAGCTCTACTTCTCTCGTAAAAACTCTTGACTGCTCTTAAAAGCTTTCCTCCTATCCCATATATCTGCAATACCCCCACAGTGCCTTCCTGTCTACTCTGGTATAAGCCTTTTCCATATCCATAAAGGGCCAAAAAACACCTATACCTTTTCCTAAAACTTTCTCACACATCTGTCTTACCACAAAAATCTGATCCATGCAACCCCTACCTGTACTAAACCCACACTGTTCCTCACCAATTACTTCCTCTGTTCCTCTCCTAATCCTCTTAATCAAAACCCTCCCATAAGCCTTCCCAACTACACTTAACAAACTAATCCCTTTGAAACTACTACAATCACACTTGTCCCCATTTCCCTTGTAAAGTGGAACTATACTGGCACTCCTCCAGTCCTCTGGTACTCTACCCCCTTATAAACAAACATTAAATAACCTCACCAGCCAGTCCACCATCACTGTACCTCCCTATTTTAGACATTCCTCATGACACACATCCAACCCAGGTGCCTTACCTGCTCTCATTATCTTAACAACTGCTTTCACCTCATCTTTCCTTACTTCTCCAATTTCCTCACATATCACTGTCATATATACATCACCATATATTCTATGCAAGTTATGAAGGGCTACTAAATTGGAAGGAGTGAAAGGATCAGGAATCCCCCTCTCTAAAGTTTCTCCTGTGAAAGGCCAGATCAAAAGAGCTTCTGGGAGGTAGATTTCCACCAGAACCCAAGAAATTGGGTGTTTGAATGTGCATGGATTTGGAACATGTGCAAGCAAAAAGGAGACTAGTAGTATGTTTGCATGAAGAAATATGGATATGTTCACATTGAGTGAAATTAACTTTATCTCCATGACAACCAATGATTTTAATATATCTTAGTGCAAAAGAAAATAGAGTACTACAACTTACATTTCATCTTCCTTGCTGAGCTTTGGTAGCGTCTCTAAAGCCTCTTGATAGGATGCCCTGGAGAAAGTTAAATAATATCCTGACATATAATACACAAATTCATTTGTTCAAAATTTCTTTAGACTTAGGTCAACAACCTTTAGAAAAGACAAAATAAAGAATGACAAAAAACTACAACTATCTCATCCATATAGAAATATACATTCTGTGATAAAAATAATTATTGCCTAAGTTTCACAAACTGGCAACCCACAGCCCCACAGTAGTTTGCAAGTCTTTGGGCCCTCCTACAGATCTCTCTGGGAAAATATGTTAGACTTGTCTGTGTTGTATTAATGTGGGAATGTTTCTGTCACCAACTTACAGTAATAGGAGGAGAACAGTCACCAGTTGTCAATTCTCCTTGTGTGAAAAAGTGCAGGAAATGCTAAGTTGATGAAGACCATCTCATGCAGGTATCCATCATTGGTTCCATACTGTAAATTTCAGGCCTGATTCCTCGACGTGTGGGTCTCACACAACAGACTGATCAAATACCAATGTCACCCGTGTAATACAACTAGGTAAATAAGTTGCTCAAAATATAGACATGGCCTAAATGTACAAATAAACGACTTTTTATATACATTTTGCATTCCCCCTTACATTGCATTATCAGTCATATAGCTCTTTAGTGCTGTGGTTAAAGCTGCAAGATCTGTGTGAGCCTGGAGAGCACCTGCTGGGGACCACTGTTGCACACAGGAGATGAGGCGGGACATCTCTTCCCCAACCCCCTCCACCACTCTGCTTGCTAGTCCTCCAACAAGGCCTGGCCATACACCAACCACCTGAAAAAGATGGAAAATGAAAAATTAAATTTGCCCCTCGGAACACTTATACATTGTTGTTTGAAATCACTTAACCAGGTCAGCATGTGAATCCTCTTCATACAAATGTTCCTTACTGTCACCTAAATATTTAAGTTCATTTTCACTGCTACAATTTCAATGAAATACTTGAGAGCAACCAAGGGAGGAAAAGAGAGGGAGAAAAAGAGATAAATGAAATAGAAATCGGAAGGTTCACCAGTGGAAAGGGTGAGTGAAGGATCAAAGGCAAGGAGGGAGAGTAGCACAAAAAATATGAAAGAAATGGGTAAGAAATAGAGGTGAGACAGTGGAGAACATGGAGAGGAAGAATGAGGGAATCTGCTACAATTAGTAAGGTCTAAATACATTCCAAATACAAAATGACCTCTTACCTCTGCATGTACATATGTGATATTGATCAGAATTTCTTTGACATATGTTCGCACATCTGTTGGTTGATGCTGAATTTTACCCCAATCGTAATGGCCTAAGTACATTGAACGTTCTATCATACCTGTGTGGAAAGAACAAACAGCAACTATAACAATGATCAATAATAATAATAACCATTGCCTCAAGTTTCACTGATTGGAAATCCACAGCCCCACAGTGGATGGCAATAGTTCCTCCTTTCTGCTACCTTCGTTACATCTCTCCTTAACCACCTCTATGACTAATTCTTCATTTTCCCTAAACACTCTATGGTGGCTGGATAAGAATACTGCCACTGTTCCTCTGCATATCACAAATACATGCATACATACATACATATACCAAGGGCCTTTTCCCCCTTACAAGGTAGGTAGCCAAAGTCAAAGACATAAATCCACTCCCACCCATTTCATCCCCACATACTCCGCTCCCATTCATCACCCCTCCCTCCCTCGCTCCCTCCCTCTTTGTTGGGTACTCCTGGATGATGGGTTATCCCTACAACTTGCTCACTACCCTGGGTCAGAAGCAATGCAGCAAGGCACAGCACACACAGCAAGGCCACTTCATTTAATCAGCAACCCCCCTCTCTGTCCCCTCATGCAGAAAAAGATGGGGACAAATCCACTTGGGCTACATTAAAATATCATTCACACATACTCCCTTGCCCCCCATCCCCCACCCACTCCCTTCCATGCATCACAGCATCATCCACACACAGCCCCTCTCCACTCACCCCTATCTTCTGTCTTCTCCCTTCCCTCCTCAACAGGCATTCCTCTCTTTCCAATGCCCTTTTTACCCCATCCATCCATCTCATCCTTGGTTGCCCTCTCATGTTCACTCCTTCCACCTCTGCCTTCCACACTTCTTTTATTAATCTTTTTTCACTCATTCTTTCCATGTGTCCAAGCCATCCCAATAGTTTTTCATCAACCCTATATCCCAACTTCCTTTCCACCCCCACTGTCTTCCTCACCTTGTCTCTCACTATATCTCAGGCATTTCATCTCAAACATATTTTAATTCTTCCTCTCTTGTTCCTTATTTCTGCCTCATACAATGCTGTTGGCACAATCACCCCTTCATACAATCTTCTCTTAGCATCCATTCCCAAATGTCTGTTTTTCATTACACTTTTTTATCCCCCAAGGCATTTACTTGCTTCTCTTAATATACATTCTACCTCCACTCCTCACTTTCCCGCCACATTTGCCCTCAAGTATCTAAAGATATCCACTTCCCCCAATCTCTCTCCCTTAATACTCACTTCCAATTTGCTGCCATCCTCTCCCCTTGTACATCTCATCAACTTACTTTTACCCACATTTATCTTCAACTTTCTTTTTTCACACACCTTCCCAAACTCCATCATTAACTTCCCTAATCCCTCCTCTGATCCTGCTACATACATATGCCAAAGGCTTTTCCCCCCTTACAAGGGAGGTAGCCAAAGTCAACAGACATAATTCCACTCCCACCCATTTCTTCCTGCATATCATAAATAGTGACAATATAGTCTAAATTATTTACTTCAGATTTTATCTAATTTCATTAGCCACACTACATGGACCAAGTTTAACAACATTATGCACAATGTGGTATTTCTACAACTTACCTATGATGGGATCTACACGCTCCTCTAGATAGGCCTCAAAGAGTCTGTCTTGCAGTTCTGAGTAAGCATTGCATGCTTGCTCAACAGCCTGATGTACCTGATCAAAGGTTATAAAACCTATTCAATAAGGCTCTGAAAATCTTAAGTATTCATTACTACTTGTAAAAAAAAAAAATTCTTCAGTATTACTGTTATCTAGATTACAATTATGTTCTCTAAGTTTTTAGACAAAATATAAAAAATTCACAAGCACCCTGACACACACCTGACAAAAATCAAAATTTATTTTAATCAAATACTCTCTATGTGATAAAAAGCAAGTCAAGTTTTCAGTAGAGTCTCTATTTAATTTTTAAAATACACATAAACATTTCATTGGATACATCAAAAACACTTCTAAAAATATTCAAAGACTACTCCTATGTGATCTTTACCTCTGCCTCTGGATATGCTGCCCGCACCAGGGTTTCTGACAGACGTGGCAAAATTACTCTACGCATGAAGGCACAGTTACTAAGAGTCATGAGAAGCTGTGCCTCAACTCCTGGTGCATTCTCTGGTACTTCACACTCTTCATCATCATCATCTTCATCTGGGTCACGAAGCCCAAGTTTTTCTAGTGCCTAATGGGAACAAATAATATAAACTTCACATATTCCTGCGATGTCATAAAATGAATAGCCATTGTTATAATCCAGCACCCTGAGGTTTGGGTCTTTTAATGTGCATGGATGTGGTACAGATGAGAGTAAAAGGAAAGAGATAGGTAGTATGTTTGTGAGAAGAAAGATGGATGAGTTGGCTTTGAGTGAAACTAAGATGAGAGGGAAGAGCGAGTGTGAGTTCGGGAGTGTAGTTGGGAGGTTCTCAGGAGTGAAGAGAGGGCAAGGGAGAGCAGGGGTGGCTATACTAGTAAGTGAAGAGATAGGTAAATGTGTATTGGAGTAGAAGGAGGTTTCTTCAAGGTTAATGTGGATGAAGGTGAAATTGGGAAAGAAGATGTGAGTTTTTGTGAGTGCATATGGGCCTGGTAGTGAGAAGAGTGTAGAAGAAAGGGAGGCTTTTTGGATAGATTTAAATTAGTGCATAGATGGATTAGGGAGGAACGTCAATGTAGTGGTATTGGGAGACCTTAATGCTAGGGCAGGAAATGAACCAATTGATGGAGTGGTTGGGAAATGTGGAGTTCCAGGAAAGAATCGTAGTGGAGAAATGATGGTGGAGATGTGTCTAGAAAGAGAGTTGATGATAGTAAATACAGTGTTTCAGAAGAAAGTCAAGCATAAGTACACATGGGAGAGGGTGGTAGATAGAGCGTTAATGTACTATTTAGTGGTAGATATGAGTATAATAGGAAGAGTTAAGGAGTACATGTTCTAAGGGGAGAGAGTGAAGGAATGTCAGATAATTTTTTGGTGGAAGGCAAGTTGAGAATGGAGGATAGATGGAGAAAGAGGAAAAGGACAAAAGGTAGGGAGATGCTTTCGGTGAACTCTTTAAATGAAAAGGAAAAAGAGAAGGAGTACAAGAAGAAACTGAGAGAGGAGTGGGAGGGAGTGAAGGATAGAGTAGAACTTGGAGTGGAGGAGGAATGGGGATGGTTCAAGGTGGGAGTCACAAAGTGTGCAAAGATGGTGTGTGGAACAAGAAGGATGGGAGGAAATAGAAGGAAGGGTAGTGAGTGGTGGGATGAGGAAACAAAGAAGGTTGTAGAAGAGAAGAAGCGAGCTTTCATTGATTGGTTACAAAATAGGATGAGGGAGTCATATGAGAGGTACAAAGAAAAGAAAAGAGAAGTAAAGCACAAGGTAAAGGAGGCAAAGAGGAGAGCAGATGTGAAATGGGGTAAGAGTATGACAGAAAATTTTGAAAGTAATAAAAAGATGTTTTGGAAAGAAATTAAGAGAGGAAGAGGAAGCGAATCAAGTAGAGAAGAAAAGGTAAAAGGTGCAGATGAAGAGATGATAATGGAAGAGGAGGCAGTAAGGGGAAGATGGGCAGAGTATTTTAGGGAGTTGCTAAATGTGAAGGAGGATAGGGAGGGAAAGATAGTTGCAGTGGGAAGTGCTAAGAAAATGACCATGATGAGTGAGGAAAATGGAGGAGAAATAAGGAAGGATGAAGTGGAGGCAGTTGTTAAGATGAGAGCAGGTAAGTCACCTGGTCTGGATGGATGCCATGCAGAATGTCAGAAAAAAGGAGGTACAGTGATGGTGGACTGGCTGGTAAGGTTATTTAATGTTTGTTGGAGAGAGGATAGAGTGCCAGAGGACTGGAGGAGTGCCTGTATAGTTCCACTCTACAAAGGAAAAGGGGATAAGTGTGAGTGTAGTAGTTTCAGAGGGATTAGCTTGTTAAGTGTAGTTGGGAGGGCTTATGGGATGATCTTGATTGAGAGAATTAGGAGAGGAACAGAGGGAGTAATTGGTGAGGAACAGTGTGGGTTTAGGACAGGTAGAGGTTGCGTAGATCAGATTTTTGTGGTAAGACAGAAATGTGAGAAAGCTATAGGAAAAGGTAAGGATGTTTTTTTGGCTTTTATGGATCTGGAAAAGGCTTTTGACAGGGTAGACAGGAAGGCATTGTGGGAGGTTTTGCAGATATACAGGATAGGAGGAAAGCTTTTAGGAACTGTCAGGAGTTTTTATGAGAGTAGTGGAGTTCCAGGAAAGAATTGTAGTGGCGAGTTGATGGTGATGTGTCTAGAGAGTTGATGATAGCAAATACAGTGTTTCAGAAGAAAGTCAAGCATAAGTACACATGGGAGAGGGTGGTGGATGGAAGGGTGGTAGATAGAGCACTAATGGATTATGTAGTGGTAGATAGGAATATGATGGGAAGAGTTAAGGATGTATATGTGCTAAGGGGAGAGGGTGGGGGAATATCAGATAATTTTTTGGTGGATGGTAATTTGAGAGTGGAGGATAGATGGAGAAAGAGGAAAAGGACAAAAGGTAGGGAGGTGGTTAGAGTGAACTCTTTAAATGAAAAGGAAAAGGAGGAGTACAAGAAGAAGCTGAGGGAGGAGTAGGAGGGAGTGAAGGATAGAGCAGAACTTGGAGTGGAGGAGGAAAGGGGATGGTTCAAGGAGGGAGTCACAAAGTGTGCAAAGATGGTGTGTGGAACAAGAAGGACAGGAGGAAATAGAAGGAAGGGTAGTGAATGGTGGGATGAGGAAACAAAGAAGGTTGTAGAAGAGAAGAAGCGAGCTTTCACAGATTGGTTACAAAATAGGACGAGAGAGTCATATGAGAGGTACAAAGAAAAGAAAAGAGAAGTAAAGCACAAGGTAAAGGAGGCAAAGAGGAGAGCAGATGTGAAATGGGGTAAGAGTATGACAGAAAATTTTGAAAGTAATAAAAAGATGTTTTGGAAAGAAATTAAGAGAGGAAGAGGAGGCGAATCAAGTAGAGAAGAAAAAGTAAAAGGTGCAGATGGAGAGATGATAATGGAAGAGAAGGCAGTAAGGGGAAGATGGGCAGAATATTTTAGGGAGTTGCTAAATGTGAAGGAGGATAGGGAGGGAAAGATAGCTGCAGTGGGAAATGCTAAGAAAATGACCGTGATGAGTGAGGAAAATGGAGAAGAAATAAGGAAGGATGAAGTGAAGGCAGTTGTTAAGATAATGAAAGCAGGTAAGGCACCTGGTCTGGATGGATGCCATGCAGAATGTCTGAAAAAAGGAGGTACAGTGATGGTGGACTGGCTGGTGAGGTTATTTAATGTTTGCTGGAGAGAGGGTAGAGTGCCAGAGGACTGGAGGAGTGCCTGTATAGTTCCACTTTACAAGGGAAAAGGGGACAAGTGTGAGTGTAGTTTCAGAGGGATTAGCTTGTTAAGTGTAGTTGGGAAGGCTTATGGGAGGATCTTGATTGAGAGGATTAGGAGAGGAACAGAGGGAGTAATTGGTGAGGAACAGTGTGGATTTAGGATGGGTAGAGGTTGTGTAGATCAGATTTTTGTGGTAAGACAGATATGTGAGAAAGCTATAGGAAAGGGGAAGGATGTTTTTTGGGCTTTTATGGATCTGGAAAAGGCTTACGACAGGGTAGACAGAAAGGCACTGTGGGAGGTTTTGCGGATATACAGGATAGGAGGAAAGCTTCTAGGAGCTGTCAAGAGTTTTTATGAGAGTAGTAGAGCTTGTGTCAGGATTAGAAATGGAGAGAGTGAGTGGTTCGAGGTAAAGGTGGGACTTCGTCAGGGATGCGTTATGTCGCCCTGGCTGTTCAACTTGTACATGGATTGGGTAGTGCGAGAAGTAAATGCAAGGGTGATGGGTCAGGGATTGGAGATGGTTAAAGAAAATGGAGAAAAGTGGGAGGTGAGCCAGCTGTTGTTTGCGGACGACACTGCGCTTGTGGCAGGATCAGAGGAGGGATTGAGGAAGTTGGTGGAGAGTGTGTGATAGAAAAAAGTTGAAGATAAATGTGGGTAAAAGTAAGGTGATGAGATGTACAAGGGGTGAAAGTGGCAGCAGACTGGAAGTGAGCATTAAGGGAGAGCGACTGGAGGAAGTGGATAATTTTAGATACTTGGGTGCAAATGTTGCAGGAAAAGGTGGAGTGGAGGTGGAGGTAGAATGTAGATTAAGAGAAGGGAGTAAATGCCTTGGTGGATTGAAAAGTGTAATGAGGAATAAACATTTGGGAATGGATGCTAAGATGAGACTGTATGAAGGAGTGATTGTGCCAACAGCACTGTATGGGGCAGAGACATGGAACATAAGAGAGGAAGAGTGGAGGAGTTTGAATGTGTTTGAGATGAGGTGTCTGAAAAGTATGATGGGGGTTACTAGGGTAGATAGAGTGAGAAATGAGGAGGTGAGGAGGAGAACAGGGGTGGAAAGGGAGTTGGGAGATAGGGTTGATGAAAGAGTATTAGGATGGTTTGGACACATGGAAAGAATGAGTGAAGAAAGACTAGTAAAAGAGGTATGGAAGGCAGATGTGGAGGGAGTGAACATGAGGGGATGTCCTAGGATGAGGTGGATGGATGGGGTGAAGGGAGCTTTGGGGAAGAGGGGAATGTCTGTTGAGGAAGGATGGGAGAGGACAGAAGACAGGGGTGAATGGGGAATGGTTGTATATGGATGATGTTGTGATGCATGAGGTAGTATGTTTGAGCAAAATTTGATGCAGCCCGAAGGGATTTCTCCCCATCTTCTCCTTTTATGCATGGGAGGACGGAGAGGGGGGTCACCAATTTAATGAAGCGGCCTTGCTGTGGATATGCTGTGTCTTGCGACACTGCTTCTGACCCAGAGCAGTGAACAAGGTGCAGGGATGCCCTGCCATCCAGGAGGTGCTAAGATAAGAGGGAGGGTGGAGGGATGTGGAGTGTATTCAGGGATGGAATGGGTGGGAATGATCTTAACTCTTTTCCTTTTTGGCTACCTCCCTTGTAAGAGGGAAAAAAGCCTTGGTATATGTATGTAGTAGAGCATGTGTCAGGATTAGAAATGGAGAGAGTGAGTGGTTCGAGGTACAGGTGGGACTTCATCAGGGATGTGTTTATGTCGCCATGGCTGTTCAACTTATACATAGATGGGGTGGTGTGAGAGGTAAATGCAAGGGTGGTGGGTCAGGGATTGGAGATGGTTAAAGAAAATGGAGAAAAGTGGGAGGTGAGCCAGCTGTTGTTTGCGGATGACACTGCGCTTGTAGCAGGATCAGAGGAGGGATTGAGGAAGTTAGTGACAGAGTTTGGGAGAGTGTGTGAAAGAAAAAAGCTGAAGATAAATGTGGGTAAAAGTAAGGTGATGAGATGTACAAGGGGTGAAAGTGGCAGCAGACTGGAAGTGAGCATTAAGGAAGAGCAACTGGAGGAAGTGGATAGTTTTAGATACTTGGGTGCAAATGTGGCAAGAAAAAGGGAGGAGTGGTGGTGGAGGTGGAACATAGATTGAGAGAAGCTAGTAATTGCCTTGGTGGATTAAAACATGTAATGAGAAATAGACATTTGGGAATGGATGCTAAGAGGAGATTGTATGAAGGAGTGATTGTGCTGACAGCATTGTATGGGGCAGAGACATGGGACATAAGAGAGGAAGAGAGAAGGAATTTGAATGTGTTTGAGATGAGGTGTCTGAGAAGTATGATGGGGGTTACTAGGCTGGATAGTGTGAGAAATGAGGTGTGGAGGAGAACAGGGGTGGTAAGGGAGTTGTGGAGATACGGTGGGTGAAAGAGTATTGGGATGGTTTGGACACATGGAAAGAATGACTGAAGAAAGACTAGTAAAAGAGGTATGGAAGGCAGATGTGGAGGAAGTGAACATGAGGGGGTGACCTAGGATGAGATGGATGGATGGGATGAAGGGGGCTTTGGGGAAGATGGGAGTGTCTGTTGAGGAAGGACAGGAGAGGACAGAAGACAGGGGTGAATGGAAAATGGTTGTATATGGATGATGCTGTGATGCATGAGGTGGAATGGATAGGGAGATAGGGAGTGAGGTAGTATGTATGAGAAAAATTTGATGCAGCCCAAAGGGATTTCTCTCTATCTTCTCCTTTTCTGCATGAGGGGACGGAGAGGAGGGTTGCCAATTTAATGAAGCGGCCTTGTTGTGGATGTGCTGTCTTGAGTTACTGCTTCTGACCCAGGGCAATGGATAAGATGCAGGGACAACCTGTCATCCAGGAGGTGCCAAGCTAAGATGGAGGATGGAAGGGAGTGGAATGTATTAGGGATGGACTGGGTGGGAGTGGTTTTCATGCCTTTGTTTTTTTGGATACCTCCCTTGTAAGGGGGAAAAGGCCTCTGGTATATGTATGTATAATCCAAAACGAAGTTTATATATCTAAACATACAGGGAAGAATGAGAGCAGAAGCAATTTGGTAATTATTTCTTTTCAACCATAACATGATCTAAAGATTTTATTCTGGCTAATATCAAACAATTCTATTGAACTCAAGGAGTCTCTGAGCCAGAAATTCTTCTAATTAAACCTTTCCATACTATGCCATGTATGCTATGGAGTTTATGGATTTGATATATTGACACCAACCTAAACAAGTAAATGACATATGAATAAAGTTACTTGATTTTAACTTATACCTATCTGTAAGATGTAGGATCCAGTCTATTATTCTCAAGCTATCATATCTAGCTTTGAAACTACTTTTGAATTTTGCTTTGGCAATATCAACTTCTGAGCAATTCCAGGAGTTTATATATCTGTGTGGAAAACTGTGTTTCTTGATAGCCTTTAGATTTTTTTTTTTTTTTAATTGTTCCCATGACCTTGTAACCAATGTTCCCTCTAAGCTGTGTGCATGTATTTACCTAGTTGTATCTTATGGGAAGGAGAGCTACACTCGTGGTGTCCCATCTCTGTATCTCATAGTGTCTAATTTACTCTTAAATTCATGTATTGTTTTTGCACACACTATTTTTTCATTAGTTTGTTCCATTGATCCACCACTCTGTGGGGAAAGCTGTTCTTTTTCAGGTCTCTTCTATAACTGTCTTTTTTGAGTTTCCTCCCATGTCCTCTTGCATTTCTATCCCAGGTTAGTAAGTTTTCTCTATCAAGGACTTCTATACCTCTCATGATTCTGTAGATGGTCAACAAGTCACCTCTCTCTTCTTTGTTTCAGAGTCGGTAATTCTAGTTTTAACAATCTCTCTTCATATGACAGCTGTGAAAGTGTTGGGGCCATCTTCATAGTTGCTTTTTGGATTCTCTTAATTTTCCTTATATTCTTTTTGGTACATATGTTTTACAACTAGTGCACATAAAGAAAAAATGTGCACACACAAGGTTTTCAAATTGTATTAAAACCCATTCAATAAAGAAGTTCCACCCAAACATCAACTTATAAATTCTCTAAAAAATATGGTAACTTGCCAACTGCCACTGCTTGGTGGAGTAATATGTAATACAAACTTACAAATTGTGCACATTTGCTTAAATGATCAGATGGTGACTCACATGGGTGCACATATACTTTTCGGAGAAGGCAAAGTTTGCACATAAGCAAATTTCTGCACACACCCACAGCAAAAAATTAGAGAGAGCATTGCTTGTAACTCCCTTTTATCCTAGACTATGATATCTCTGTCAGTTTTATTCATTTCCTTTAATGTCCTGAACATTATTAACAAATTACCTTTTACTCTTCTCTCTTCAAATGATGGCAGGCTAACACTTTCAGACTCTTTATGTATATTTTCTCTGCAAGGTTAAGAACCAATATGATCACTGCTCTTTGTATTCTCTCAATCTAATTTATATCCTTTACCTAATGTATAGAACAAACCACTGCTGCTTATTCCAATCTGGGGCAGATCAGGCATTCTATAATTTTTTTTTTTTTACATCATATCCTCATCCATGTAGTGGGGGGAGGGTTACTTTTATGTCCGTACATTTTATCCATAATTTTACTGATATATTTGTCAAGAGATGGGCTATTTTTGACCAGCTCTCCTAGATTTTATCATCTTCTATTTTTGTAATTGACTCTTTTCCCATTAAGTAATTCATTGATGGTCTTTTTGAGCTTTTACCCATTCCCAATACTTTGCATTCACATTAATGTTCATTTTCCACATTGGCTCCATGTATATATACTGTCAAGATCAGGTTGTAACATTCTGTAGTCTTCTTCATTCTTTATTCTTTTCATAATCTTTGCACCATCTGTCAACATGTTAGCAGAGTTTGTTTTTACTTTCCATCATATCATTTATACATTTTAAGAACATTACAGGTGACAGGACTGATCCTACAGATCACCATTCTCCACCCTGACATCTTATCATTCACTATTGTTTTCATGGACCTGTCTTTCAAATATTTTCCTCCTTCAAGGAGCTTACTTTTAAGATCTTCAATATGTTCCAAAATCCACAAATGTCTACTATGAGATTTTTCATAAAATAATTTCTCCAGATGCAGTGCACCCAAGTCTCTTGTAGCACATCACTTACTCTTGAATATGAACTTAGATTTGATAAATATGATCTTCCATCTCCAAAATTTAATTGTGTGATAGTGTTATATTGTTCCACTTCATGTGAAGTAGTTTAATGAACCTACTTTTACAACTATGAAGAAAGAGATGAATTCAACATCACACCTTAGAAAAAATGAGCTCAGGATAGGGAACAAAAAACACATAAACCTTACTTGTGCAAAGGCTACAATGACATTATGAATGAGGGTAGTGATGTCCCTCCTAACCGTGGGATGGTCCAGCAAGGAGGGTTCACGGTGTCCTGCCTCCAACACAGTTTCCCTTACCAGTTGTGCACACTCAATGATAACACCCTCACACACATGGGGCTGTGAAAGACAGTAAGTCAATGTATCAATATTAAGTTTCATAGAAACAAAAGAATGTAATTAGAAGAAGGAGCGCGAGAGGGGGGCTCCTAAAATTAAGCAATATAGATACATATACTAAAAGGCCTTTTCCCCTATATAAAGGGAGAGGGCCAGTTAAAGCATACATCCATCCTCCCATCTTAGCCCTCTTGAATAAAGTCATTCCTGTCCCTGCCCATGGCTCAGGTCAGAGGTAATGCAGCATGATATAGCAAGGGAGAGCAACTCCCCATAAGCTTTGCTTCTCGCTCTCCCTTTTCAACTACTAATTTTGTAAAAATTTTATATATATGTATGTCTAAATTGTATTTTATATTGTTGAATAAACCTTAACTAACTAACTAACTAACTTCCACAGCAAGGTCCAACAGCTGGAGTTAGTCTACTTCCACTATTTCATCTTATGATAACCCCCTCCCCACTTATCCACACAAGAAATCTATGTAGCAGACACAAGAAAAACAAAAAAATTCAAGCTGCATCATTTCTTCATTCATTTACAACCAATCTTCATTCACTCCTACCTTTAGGAGTTATGTATCAATACAGAGAGATTTAAAAAAGACAATAAGAAAAAGAAAACGACAATACGAAATGAACATCGCTGAGAAATCCAAAGAGAATCCCAAAGAATTCTATAGTTACATTAGAGATAAAAAGGTTGTTAGGAATCACATTGGTCCACTATTATCTGCTGACGGTCAACTTGAATATTCAAATGAAGGAATGTGTAATCTCTTAAACAATTATTTTAGCTCGGTATTCGTAAACGAAACACCTCAAAGTGAATTCCAAACTGAAACCTGTGAAAAGTCTGGGGTAAACTTACTCACTACGGTAAATATAACAAAAGAAAAAATTAAAAGGTGTATAGACAAACTCAAAGTTAACAAAACACCAGGGCCTGACGGTTGGCATCCAAGAATCTTAAAGGAAATGAAAAATGAGATTGTTGTTCCATTAGAAATTATTTTCAAGAAATCCATCATATCCGGAGATGTCCCAAGAGAATGGAAGCTAGCTAACGTTACTCCCATATTCAAAAAAGGTGACAAAAAGAAACCAAATAACTATAGGCCTATAAGTTTGACTTCGATCGTAGGAAAAATAATGGAAACTATCATCAGAGATGATATCGAATATCATTTAGAAAGTAACCGTTTGATAAATGATAGCCAGCATGGTTTCAGACGGAAACGTTCTTGCGTGACTAACTTACTCGAATTCTACAACACAGTTATCTCGAATTATGACAAAAGAAACAATATAGATTTAATATATCTAGACTTTGCAAAAGCTTTTGATACCGTCCCACACGAAAGACTACTTACTAAATTAGCTTTGCATGGAATAAGTGGTAGCCTATTAGGTTGGACTAGTAATTGGTTGAAAGGTCGAAAACAGAGAGTTGTTTTAAATGGAAAAACTTCTGGATGGAAAAATGTTGCAAGTGGAGTTCCTCAGGGTTCCGTTCTTGGGCCACTTCTATTCATAGTATATATAAATGATATAGACAATGGACTAAAATCTACTGTTTCCAAATTTGCTGATGATACAAAACTGTGCGGAGTGGCAAATGATCACTCAAACCAATTAGATATTCAAGAAGATTTAGATCAATTACAGCAATGGTCTGAAAAGTGGCTAATGAAATTTAACACAAGTAAATGCAAGGTAATGCACATAGGTAAAAATAACAGTAAGTACGATTACAAGTTATTTGGAAATTCGTTAACAAAAGTGGATAGTGAAAAAGATCTCGGCGTAATTATCAGTAACGACCTCAAATCATCCAAGCAGTGTATTTCAGCCTCTGAGAAAGCAAATAAGATTCTGGGATTGATTGCGCGATCTTTTGATTTCAAAAGTCCATCACTCATTAACAAGCTATATAAATCGTTAGTTCGTCCACATTTGGAATATGCTGTTTCCGTATGGTCACCGAATCTCATTAAAGACATTGACAGACTGGAAAAAGTACAACGGCGAGCCACAAAACTGATTCCAAATATCAAAAATAAATCATACGAAAATCGACTAAAACATATGAATCTGTTTTCCCTAAAAAAGCGTAGACTCAGAGGTGACTTGATACAGGTCTTTAAGATTTTAAAGGGAATTGACAACATCAAAAGTGACAAAATTTTCACATTGAATGAGAATCAGACAAGAAACAATGGTCTCAAACTGTCTGGAAATAGATTCAATTTGGAAGTAGGTAGAAACAACTTTGCCAACCGTGTAGTTAATACATACATACATACATATACCAAGGCTTTTTCCCCCTTCCAAGGGAGGTAGCCAAAAAGGGAAAGGCATAAAAACACTCCCACCCATTTCATCCCTAAATACACTCCACACCCCTCCCACCCTTCCTCTCATCTGAGCACCTCCTGGATGACGGGTCATCCCTGAACCCTGCCCACCGCCCTGGGTCAGAAGCAGTGAATGGAATAAACTTCCTGCACAGGTAGTGCAATGTAGTTCAGTTCGAAGCTTTAAGAATCATTTAGATAAATACCTAAGTAAGATGCTGTAATTATTATAATTTATGTTATATTATTTGTTTTTGTTTTGTTATAATTTGTCTGTCTGATTTTCATTTATTATTAGATATATGTCAATTTATTATCATTTACTATTTACCTGTTTGTTTGTTATTCAACTATACCAATGCATTTATTTATGTATTTTAATTGTTATTTACATTGTTATAGTTTTAATTTATTATTAATATGTTTTTTTTTTTTTTTTTTTTTTTTTTTTTTTTTTGCATCCGACCTAGATATGGATCAATTAGCACTCTTTTTTTTTTTCCTTACTTGATAGACAATCCTTTTGTGTTCAATGCCCCTCATTCTTGGTCTTCCCCTCAAATTCACTCTATCCAATTCTGCTTTCCACACTCTTTCAGCTAGTCTTTCTTCACTCAATCTTTCCATATGCCCAATAGGGTGCCAATAGCCAACTAAGGCAATTTTGAAAGTTGTGATTTTTTCATCTACTTCGGTGGAATTCTGCATTGTGTTGAGAAACTATTATGTGCAAAGTTTAAGGAGGATTAGTTAATATTTAGTGGTGGCAGAATGACTTTAAAGTTTTCTATCTCTTCCCACAGGTCATGGCTACCCAAAAAAAGAGAGAATTAGTTAGTAGGACATAGCATCAAGTGCCAAGGAAATGCCCTTCGCTGCTATTTCTTCTATCACAAGGATCAAAACAAAACCATTCCTGACAGCTCTGCAGAGGTGACCAAGGAAGTTTTGGACTTCTGGCTCCAAGCCCGGATACTGGCAATGGCAGAAACGAGCATCAGGAGAAAGATTGTTTCCCTCTTTAAAGAGTGGAAGGTTCTGCAGAAGAGCAAGCGGAATACAGGAATCAAGCCCCGGGAGAAGCAGAAGGCATTTGAAGAAAGTCTCCTGGACCTTCTGGACATCGTCCACGCTTTTGCACTTACCCTGATGACCATCAAGGAAGACAAGGACTTCCTCATGGTGCAGCGGGAGAAGGAGAGACAGGGTTCCATGGCGGGGCATGACAAGAAGTTGGAAGCTGGGGTCTGTCAACGAGACAGAACTGCTGCACATGGTGGACGCGAACGGTTGCTGATGGCAGAGGAGACCATGGAATTGGAGTCCTCCTCATCCGCATCCTCTAGTCCAGTCTGTCCCTCCTCGACCTCCTCATCTGGTGACGAAGGAGCCTCACCGTCCAAGCAAGCAAGAATGCGGGGGACCAAGACAGTCATATCCCCCGATCTAGTCAGCGCGCTGGATCGGACGGGGGTCAGCTGCTGTCAGGCTCTTCGAATTGTAGCTGCAATGGCAAGTAGTTTGGGCCATGATCCCCAGGAACTCGTCCTCAACCCGGAGTCCATCTAAAAGCCAAGAGCCAAGTACCGGGCATCACTGGCGGGAGAAATCAAGGAGGCATTCAGTCTACAGACTCCCCTCACTGTCCACTGGGATGGTAAAATCATCTCTCAAGACGACGGATCTCAGGCCGACTGGCTCACCATCATTGTCACCGGTAAAGGTGTGGAGAAACTCTTGGGTGTTCCACAGCTGCGTGCTGGGATGGGCGAGGCTGCCACCACAGCTGTCTTTGAGTGTATGGAAGACTGGGGAATCAGTGATCGCGTCATAGGGATGTGCTTCGACACCACCAGTGCAAACATTGGCGATGTCAATGGAGCCTGCACCTACTGTAGGAAAAGATGGAGCAGTCCCTATTCTCATTCGCCTGCCATCACCATGTGCACAAACTTCTAGTTGAAAAGGCTTTTGCCTCATGCTTGGGACCCTCTTCTAGCCCTAAGATCAACCTCTTTTTGCGATTCAAGGAGTACTGGAAGTTCATCGATCATTCGGCAATCCAGCCTCTTTCCGACCTCCCCAAGACCTTGGCTGCCAAGAGGAAAGCCATCATTGAATCCCTGAATGCCATCATGATCCAGAAGCAGCACCAAGACGACTACAGGGAACTGGCGAAGTACACCATCACCTTCCTCGGTGGTGCTCTTCCCAAGATGACGATCCAGCACCTTGGTGCTCTTCACAGAGTGCGGTGGATGGCATGCATATTCTACTCCCTGAAGATGTTGCTGTTCAGATAGCAGATCACCAGCTTAGTCATGCCAGGGGAAATCGCAGGCCTCAAGTGCTTCTCCTTCTTCATCTCTGAGGTCTACATCATCAGCTGGTTCGAGTCCATGCTCCCCACTTATGCCCCGGCCAATGATCTCCAACTCGGAAAAGGACATCCTGGAATACCATGATGCTCCTCTTGGAAAGGCATGCTTCAAGGTACTGAACTGTCATTTCTGATATCTGAGTGAACACCTGATCGGCCTGTCCCTTTTTGACCCGTGGCTCTCTCCCTCTACCAAACAAGCTGTTGCCCAAGCCATCCTCCACTGAGAAGGAGCAGAGAAAGCCCCCAAAGGAATCAACATTCCAGAAGAGAGTTTAACAATGGCAACGCTGTCTTCGTTTGCCTCTAAGAGGTCTCAACGCCTCCTGGATATTCTCGGTATCTTGCGGGACTTCCTTTCCACAAATCCACAGAAGTGGGAAGAGGAGAAGACATTCGGTGACGCCTGCCGCCTCATACAAGGAATGCGTGTGGCCAACGACACCTCCTCCAAGGAGACCCTCCCTCAACCAGCATGGCAACAATGAGTGGGGTGGTCTCCCATGATACAAGCCCACCCCCAAGGGGCTAATACTGCATGTACACAGTGCAGGGGGACCAGCAGGCTGCTGGGGGAAGGAAAATTTTGCCGAAAAAGGGCAGAATATTGCCATGAAGCACTTAAAAAGACAACTTCCCTTACATAGCTGAAGGTGGAATTACAAAATTGTCATCCGCCACCCCTAAATATCACCCAACCATGCTGAAAATTTGCATGTGGTAGTTCCTCAGTATAATGCAGAATCCCAATAAAGTATGATAAAAAATACCAACTTGATTTTTATTGGCACCCTAATGCCCAAACCATCTCAGAATTTTTTTTATTAACCCTACTGACCGGTGATGCCACATGTTTTCATGACTAACATCTACTCTCTACTCAAAATGAAATTCTGTTCACTTTCAAATTATTCTATTCCTCCATTCTACTACCCTCATTAAGCCTCTCTCTTACCACCTCTATGACTCCCATTCTACACCATGCTACTATCATCAAAAATTAAAACCAATGGTTATCATCAACTAATATTAACTTAACTACCAATTAGAACAACGAGAATCAAATTAAACTTACTAATTGAGTACATCCTCCATTTTCATCATCTACTTCCAGCTTCCATTTCTCCCGTCGATGTAAACTGCGCACATGTTCTACCGTTTGTTGAAATAGTGATGTGAGACAATGTACCCTAGGTTGAGAGAATTATACAACCTTCCAATAGAATGGGTGAAAATGGTTACCATGTATATAATGGTGTTTCACATCTACCTACATGTATATACAATAGATACAATGCCTAAATACAAAATAAATATGTATATATATATTTTTAAATCACAATAAATTATATGGAAACAAAATAAATTTAAAATATGCATGGCTAACAAACCTGAGGTCAAGAATGAGATCTTTGATAATATCAAGTGCATCATTAGGAAGATCTAGTGTAAGCATTGTTCCATAACATTCACGCACATGACGGAGAACCTTTTGCAATCAAGAAAAAAAATTGCTAAAGCTATCATTTGTGATTATGACATGAGAAGTTCTTTCATTTATTTGACTAGATCACAAGATCATAAAAAAAAAACACTGCCACGCTACAAATACAGCATTCAATTATTTATTAAATTTTAGTTTTCCAAGCTTAAAGGAAGTCTATAATCATATAAGAGAAGGTAAACCTTTTAATTCTACTTTACCTGAGGAAGCCATGGAGTGATTTGATCAAGACAAGCTTCTGCCCAAACATGATAATTACGGAAATTTGGCGCACTAGGGTCAAGGGAATGGGGCATTATTGCTCCTCGAACAATTCCACTGAACACATCAAGGATTTCAAGAATCATTTCCTGTCAAGGAAGAGAAGAAAATATATCTTAATATTAGGTTCTTCAGTAAATAATAAAACTAAGACGAAGTTGAACCACGGGCATGGTTCATCAAATTCCATGCTACAAAAGCCCTCTGTGAGGGGCATGGTCCTAGCCTCCCGATAGGGGAGAGTGTGTGACGTTAAACCATATCATCATCATCACAAAGAAAAGAGAAGAGAAATAAAGTATAAGATAAAGGAGGCAAAGAGGAGAGCAAATGTGAAATGGAGTAAAAGTATGACAGAAAACTTTGGAGGTAATACAAAAGAAGTTTTGGAAAGAAATTAAAAGAGGAAGAGGCGAATCAAGTAGAGAAAAAAAGGTAAAAGGTGCAGATGGAGACATGATAATGGAAGAGACAGCAGTAAGATTAGCAGACTATTTTAGGGAGTTGCTAAATATAAAGGAGGGTGAAGGAGGATAGGGATGGAAAAGTAGTTGCATTGGGAAGAGCTATGAAAATGACAGTGATAAATCAGGAAATTGGAAGAGAAATAGGGAAAGACGAGGTGAAAGCAGATATTCAAATTATGAGAGCAGGTAAGGCACCTGGGTTGGATGGGTGTCATGTGAAGTGTCTAAAAAAAAGGAAGGTACAGTGATGGTGAACTGGCTGGTGAGGTTTAATGTTTGTCTAAAAGAGGGTAGAGTACCAGAGGACTGGAGGAGTGCCTATATAGTTCCACTTTACAGGGAAAAGGGGACAAATGTGAGTGTAGTAGTTTCAGAGAAATGAGTTTGTTGTTGGGGATGGAGAAAGAGGGTCACCGATTCATGAAGTGGCCGTGCTGTGGATGTGCTGTTTCTTGCTACATTGGTTCTGATCTAGGGCAGTGGGAGAAATGCAGGGATGACCCATCATCCAGGACTAGCCAAGAAAAAAGGGAGGGAGGGGTGGTGAATGGGAGTGGAGTATGTGGGGATGAAATGGGTGGGAGTGGATTTATGCCTTTGACTTTAGCAATCTTCCTTGTAAGGTGGAAAAAGCTGTTGGTATATGTATTTATGTATGTGTATTAAAAAAGCAAATCTATATACCAAGGGTTTCTTACTCCTTATAAGGGAGGTAGCCAATCAAGGCATGCACCCACTCCCACCCATTCCATTCCCATCCACTACCCTTGTTACCCTCTCATCTAAGCTCCTCATGGGTGAAGGGTCCTCCCCGTCTTCCACCCACCATCCAGGTCTGAAGCAATGCAGGACCAATTCACTTACATGGCAACCCCCTCTCTTTGTCCCCTCATGAAGAAAATAGAGAAGACGGGGAGAAATCCCTTTGGGCTTTGTCAATATATCATCCAAACTCAATAATTCTCACATTTCATCCACAGTCGTCCCTTCAAGTTCACGCCATCCACCTCTGCCTTCCACACCTCTTTTGCTAATCTTTCTTCACTTATTCTTTCCATGTGACCAAACCATCCCAATAATCTTTCATCAGCCCTATCTACCATCTATTTTTCCACTCCCACTCTCCTCCTCACCTTCTTGTTTCTCACTCTATCCAGCCTTATAATCTCTACCACACTTCTCAGACATTTCATCTCAAACACAATTAAACTTTTCCCCTTTGCTTCTCTTAAATTTCAAGTCTACACTCCATACAGTACCATTGGCTGAATCATCCTTTCATATAATCTCCTCTCTGCATTTATTCCCAGCTGCCTATTTCTCATGACACTTTTTAATCCCCTAAGGCATTTACTTGCTTCTCTCACTTATTTTCCACATCTTACTCTCCAATTTTATCATGCCTAGGCTCAATTAATGTACAGTTCCAACTTAATCTATATCCTTGATTTCTAATTATCATATTTAGATTTGACACTATGTAGGCAGTGTGGAGTGTTTCGGGGATGGAATGGGTGGGAGTGATTTTATGCCTTGTCCTTTTTGGCTACCTCCCTGGTAAGGGGGAAAAAGCCTTGGTATATGTATGTATGTATATTTAGATTTGAACTCTTGTATTGTTCGAGCTTGGGCTATATCACCTTCTAAGCTATTCATCTATATGGAAAACTGTATTTCTTACATCCTTTAGACATGTGGTCATTTAATTTATTCCCATGACCTCTTACAGCTCTCCCATCCTTAATCAAGTGCTCTCTTCTGTCAGTGCAATGTATCCCCTTTAGTGATCTGAATACTGAGGGACCTGTAGGACTGTTTTGTTACTAGCTTATGGCAGCAGGGAGGAAGAAAGCAGTCAATAGTTGTTAGTTCTTCTATGTAAAGGTAAAGGAAATATAAGTTTGATTGAGAGAGAGCTTAGGTTCAGTCTTGAGATCAAGTGTTAGACACAGGCTATACCTCCAGATGAATGTAAGTGTTGATAAGTTTTGAAGACAGCAGCAGGGAGATTATTCTCTCTGACATCTGTCTCACAATAAAAGCAAACAAATGAATATGAGAAAATTGCCAAAGATACAGAGGAAGCTAAAAGAACCAAGAGGAACTATTCTGAAAGACTAATCAATGAAAAAGAGGAAGACACAGTTCCTCCATCACTCATATTCAAAGTTAGATAAAATCATTAATAGGCTGTTCTATAAAATGATAAAAACAAAATGAACCTTACCTTGCATTTAGGATGCTTAGAATGATTAATCTGTGCAGTTGGGGGAAGAAGTTCTCCACCAAAGTATGCCTGACCAAGCTTCCAGAGATCAGGGAAATTGCATGAAAGAAGCTCTGAAACCTCTTCAACACATAACACTCGTACTGGAGCCGAGGCCTAAAACAAAATGTTAGAAAAAATTATCAAACCAAAAGGTGTAAGAATTAACTATAAATATGTAACACAATAGCAATTCATGGTATGGTGATCAATGGAAAATTATCTGGCAGATAAATCTTTCAGAAGTCTTCAGTCTACACCAGTTGATCTCCTGCACATTTCTCCTACAGAAAGTCAAGGCATGCTTCGACTTAGCCAGCCCCTTATAAAGGGGTGGCTGAGTCACTGCACAGACCCGTATCATAAAAAATAAAACCCATTCCACAACACCTCCCATCTCAGTACCTCCAGGATGAAGGGTTACCCTGCCCTCCATGACACTGCTTGAGTCAGAAGATATACAGTAAGGCACTGCACTTCTGCAGCAGGGCCCAATAGTAGCTAGTTTACCCCTAATGGCGATTCATATGGTGATCTCCCACATTCATCATCCACTCAAAATAAATTATGAAGTGTGCAAAATTACCTCAACAGCAACAAAATTAAATAAAGTTCTGACCTGCCATTCTCCAACAGAGGACATCATAATTTTGTTGTATTTAGCAGCTGGAGTGGAATTTCTTGAAGCTGCTGCAGGGGAACTATATTTAAGAGTTCCACCTCCTCCATAATCCTCATCAGCCATGAGCTCTCGCTTCAAGTGTGAATTCTGGGAGTTGATTAAAAGCTGAAGGATATAGCCATGTTGAGCATTCAAGCACTCCCATGCAGGATCACCTTGGGTTTCAAGGTGATGGAGATTTCTGTAAAATACAAATACATATTATAATGGTAACTGCACTCATCACATACACTTCAGAGATTTTGTTTCCAAAGTTTCCTAAATACTTGGTCTCCTGAAACCATCCACCCTTCACATCTCATCTCACAAACACAGCCTACCAAATACAACATAAAAACAACCCCAACAGTATTCTACTCAAACATCTACAATATGCTATCTCCTTAACCCTACATCCACACAAATGAATATACATATTCAGATAAAAAAAACAGGCACTCTACAGCAGACTGCTAAATTCTATATTTCATCCCACTGCGATAAGAGAAAGTTGAAGGTAAATGTGAGTAAAAGCAAGGTGATGAGATGTATCAGGGTAGAGGATGGCAGTGAATTAGAAGTCTAAAGGGAGAGAGGCTGGAGGAAGTGAATAGCTTTAGGTATTTGGAGCCACATGTGGCAGGAAAGGGAGGACTGGAGGTGGAGGTGGAGGTAGAGGTGGAGTTTGAATGTGTTTGAGATGAAATGCCTGAAAAGTATGATGGGGGTTACTAGGCTAGATAGAGTGAGAAATGAGGAGGTGAGGAGGAGAATGGGGGTGGAAAGGGAGTTGGGAGATATGGTTGATGAAAGAGTATTGGGATGGTTTGGACACATGGAAAGAATGAGTGAAGAAAGATTAGTAAAAGAGGTGTGGAAGGCAGAGGTGGAAGGAGAGAATATGAGGGGACAACCTAGGATGAGATGGATGGATGGGGTAAAAGGGGCATTGGGAAAGAGGGGAATGTCTGTTGAGGAGGGACAGGAGAGGACAGAAGATAGGGGTGAATGGAGAATGGTTGTGTATGGATGATGCTGTGATGCATGAGGGGGAGTGGGTGAGGGATGGGGGTGAGGGAGTTGTATGAGAAATAAATTGACGCAGCCCGAAGAGATTTCTTCCCATCTTCTCTTTTTCTGCATGAGGGGACGGAGAAGGAGGGCCGCTGAATTAATGAAGCGGCCTTGCTGTGAATGTGCTGTGTCTTGTGACGCTCCTTCTGACCCAGGGCAGTGGACAAGATGCAGGGATGACTTATCATCCAGGAGGTACCAAGATAAGAGGGAGGGAAGAGGGTACAGGGGAGTGGAGTATGTAGGGGATGGAATGGGCGAGAATGGTCTCTATGCCTTTGTTTTTTGGCTACCTCCCATGTAAGGGGGGAAGAAAGCCTTTGGTATATGTATGTGTATGTATATATATATATATATATATATATCATCCATGAGGAGCTAAGATGAGAGAGAGGAAAGGGTGGTGGAAGGGAGTGAAATGGTTGGAAGTAGGTATGTGCCTTTGATTTGGCTACCTCCCATAGAAGGGGGAAAAAGCTCTTGGTATATAGAGATTTTTTTTTTTTTTTTAAATCTTAATTTACCTAATAATTTTCTTCTGGTGTTCTAAAGATGATGGCATTCTTGTTAACTGTTCCCCTAGGACACCCCTCAATTCATCAATGCGCTTTTCTACCTCGTTGTAAAATCGGCGAAAGAGCTGTAACAAAGTAAAAAAAAAATATCATATTCTCAGTGATAATTAATACCTATTAAATCTTCACTTTCCTTATAAAAGAAAACTAAATAAGATTTGAGAAGGGGCAGAACCCTTCATCATTAAAACCTTATTTATCCTAACATAAGTACTCCAGAAGAGATTAATGCAATAAGCAATGCAGTTTAACATAATAAAACCTAGATCAAACTATATACACTATAGAATTTCTATTAATATAAATTCTAAACTGTCTAAGAATGATAAAATGTTTAAGTATGATAACATAATATTACTTCCATGACTGGGAATAAGACTGGAAAAAACTGACCACTTACTGGCACTTGCATGTCTCCAAAGAGACTCTTGGCTCTTGCATAATCATTGATAACCACATCATAGTCTCCTTTCTGGATATGTCGCTCAATATTGACAGGGAGATACAGAAGAAACCGGAATCTGTGCAAAACATTGAGTGCATTTCTTGTGCCATCAGCTCGATCTTTCCGCTGCAGTACATCCTCAAACAACATATCTGCTTCTGCTTTGCAGTCTGTAGGATAAAAAAGTAAATAAGTAAATGAACATAAATATGTGGCATTTTCTGCAACAATACACATGCCTAAAATGCTAAGGTTATTCAAAGTCATAAATTAGTAAAGGCTGAACTTTACTGCAATTCATTTACTGTTACTTGTGGACACTTTATGTAGAAACTTTCATTCAAGATGGTACATATATTTTCTTCATTCCAATGATGAACAGGCTACAAAACTACTTTCAAAAATACTCAGTAAATACAGTACAATATATTTAAAAACATACAAAGGTGGTACAATGTGTAGGGATGGAATGGGTGGGAGTGGATTTTATGCCTTTGATTTTTGGCTACCACCCTTGTAAGGGGGTAGGGAGTAAGGGGGTAGGGGGTAGGGGGTAAGGTTTGGTATATGTATGTATGTATGTATGTACAAACATACCACTGTATGGGGCAGAATCACAAGAGAGGAAAAGTTTAAATGTGTATGAGATGAAATGCCTGAGAAGTATGGTAAGGGTTACTAGGCTGGACAGAGTGAGAAATGAGGAGGTGAGGAGGAGAGTAGGGGTGGAGAGGGAGTTAGGAGATAGGGTTGATAAAAGAATATTGGAATGGATTGGACATATGGAAAGAATGAGGATTGAAAGATTAGTAAAAGAGGTGTGGAAGGCAGAGGTGGAAGGAGTGAACATGAGGGGGTGTCCAAGGATGAGATGGATGGATGGGAAGGGTCATTGGGAAAGTGGGGAATGTTTGCTGAGGAAGGACAGGAGAAGACAGAAGATTGGGGTATGTGGAGAATGGATGTGTATGGATGATGTTGTGATGCATGGAAGGGTGTGAGTGGGGGATAGGGGTGGGCGAGAGAGTATGTGTGAATGATATTTTGATGTAGCCCAATGGGATTTCTCCCCGTCTTCCCTTTTCTGCACAAAGGAATGGAGAGGGGGGTTGCAAATTAAATGAAACAGCCTTGCTGTAGATGTGCTGTGTCTTGCTACATTCCTTCTGACTCAGGGGAGTGGACAAGATGCAGGGATGACCTGTCATCCAGGCAGAGCCAAGAAAAGAGAGAGGGAGGGGTGGTGAGTGGGAGTGGAGTATGTGGGGATGAAATGGGTGCGAGTGGATTTATGCATTTGACTTTGGCTACCTCCCTTGTAAGGGGGAAAAAGCCCTTGGTATATGTATATGGTATGATATTCTATTGTTAAGTTCCATATTCTCTTGCTGACAGCTTATTATAAATATTACAGTACTATATCACAAAGAGACCAAAACTTTGAAGACATACTAATTATGGAAGTTTCCAAAACACCAGTGGCATTGCGTCCATACTCCTGAATGTCACTCTCAAACTTGCACTTGAGTTCCAGTAATGTATCCAGCTGTTCTATCACTGACCCTACATTAGCCTAGAAAAAGAAACAAAATGCTCGATGAGATTATAATTCTTGAAGTCATCAAACAATGAAAAACTGAGAGACTGCTTAACATCCACAATACAAATTTTTCATTCAAACACAAATGTTACAAAAATCATCTAACCTTACTGTGAATCAATTTCATACATATATATTGTTTTTTCTTAAACAGCTGGAAAATGAAGAACGGAAAGAAAAGTTGGATATGCTTGTGCTGACAAATATCTGATCTTTGTACAGCCCCACTTGGTCCCTCATATAGAATTTTAGAGGAAGAAACATGGGGATGTGAGTACTAGGTTGTTTCAGTCACCTAACTAGAGAGAGTAGGTATATACAATCATGCAGAAATACAGCATTACAAATTACCTTCAGAAAAGATATCTGGCCTTCCTTCTGGGCTTCAACTTTCCGCTTTAAGCAAGCTAAGCCTGCACGCAGATCATTGAAAGATGTGGAATGATGATTTTCTAGCAGAAACCACTCAGGACTAAACTTGGGAGATGTCAAATCACCTGTGGTTCCAGGAAACATTTCTTCCAGTTCCTCCTCAGGGAATTTCCGTCTGAATGTAAATAAAACAAAATTGAGATTACTATCAAATACTGGTAATGTTATTTTGTCACCCCAGTTCTCTCTTGAAGATGACCCATGGCTCATAGGAAACTGGCAATAACCACTGGTGCCCATGAATCACTCAATAAAACTATTTTCTGGAACTGCCCAAGGTAAGAGAAGCACCTTCAAGGGGCACCGAGACAAAAAAAAAAAAAAAAGTGCCCCTAGAGAGGAACCATCCACCAGCACACCATCCAGAACAGCTTACCATCCCCTATCTGAAACTAAAGGTCTAGTAGCCCTGAGGGGCCAGTACCAAGCATATATTCAATGCCAGAATTATCAGTGTAAGAAAATATCCAAACATGTAAAATAAACCTATGTACACACCTTGAGATATGCTGTTTCCCCTTACAATGGGGGTGGCCAAGTCAAAGAATACCTCCACACTACAACCATCTCACAACCATTCAAAATCCCATTCACTCTCCCTCCATTCTTAACACCTTGTGGACACAAACATAAATATCAATCACCAGATCAAGTACTCACTCATTGCCTTCCACTGATAATCCCAATGGATCATCCTGAAGACCTGATGTAGGTGACATTGGCCTCTTCCTTCCAAAAGCCATGTTCAGAATTACAGTCTCATCCACCCAAACAGCTGACTCCTTCAGAGGCCCCATAGTTTCCTGATAACCTTGAATAAAGGAAAATACATTTCATTTCATCTCATCTGGTACCCATTTGTTAAAGTTAATAATTGAAGCTATAAAGGCAATATTCTATTCTATTCTAGCTGATGTGAGGCTTCCTCAATTCAACACAGCATATTCTTCTGTAAAGTGTAAACACCTACACCTTTTTAGGAACTTACCTTTGAATTGTACAGTGGAAGTTCCTTTCCCCCCTTGCAGTGTCATAACAATAATGTCACCTTTCCCAATGCCAGCACCACTGCGAGCAACAATTTTGTTGCTTGACTTCCATTCTGCTGACATCAAGCAATCCACACCACATATTGTCAAGCCTAAAAAGAAAACAAGGAACAGGTAAAAAATTATGAGTATTGCACCAACAAATAACTAATGGGTAAGTTTACAGCAAGCAAAGCAAATAATGCTTGTAAACCATGACTAATGCAAGGGAAATATAACAGTAAACTAATGTATAAATATAGTATGTGAGCAATTCTTTCGAACAAATTATTATTTTGTATAGTGAGCAGGTGGGCCTACATAAACAATGATCCTTTTATTTTATTAAGATAAAAAAAAAAAAAATCATAATTCTACATGATAAGTTTACTTCACAAAATATAAAATAAAACTACAAGGTTGTACTGTACTCTGGGATCTATGAATTAACATAGAAAAAATTCTTTCCATGACCAAATCACAATCATAACAGCATCAATATCAAATAAAATTTAAAGACTCAGTGCAAAATGAGATTCTGATTATAATTTCATTTTGCCTTAACTCCAGCCCTGAAAAGTGAAAGCAGTGAGAGAAAAAAATGTAGTTATCACATCTGAGAACTGATATTGACTTCATATAGAAATCCAGTGAATAGCACCATTACCTCTAAAGATTTTTGTCATGACAGGTCAGAAAATTATATTCAGTGGAGATAAAAACATCCACTCTTAAAAAGATGGACAGGTGTCACCTTTGAAGATTCCATTCTGGTTGATACTAAATCATCTTGTTGAACTAGGAGAAACTTCTCAAATGGTTAAATATATGAAACACAATGAGTTACAATTAGAGGGTATACCAACAGAGCATATTTCAATCCATCACTCAATTAGATTAAGAAAATAAATAATCAAATAAAAAGAAATAAACAAAACAAAACATTCAACTGCGTTGGATGAAAGTTTATTCTAATCATACACTACACATACATACATATACCAAAGGTTTTTTCCCCCTTATATGGGAGGTAGCCAAAAAACAAAGGCATAAAAAAAACTCCTACCCATTCCATCCCTATCATACTCCACTCCCCTCCACCCTCTTATCTTGGCACCTCCTGGATGATGGGTCATCCCTGCATCTCGCCCACTGCCCTAGATCAGAAGCAGTGTCACAAGACACAGCACATCCACAGCAAGGCCGCTTCATTAAATCGGCAACCCACCCTCTCCGTCCCCTCATGCAGAAAAGGAGAAGATAGGGAGAAATCCCTTTGGGCTGTGTCAAATTATTTTTCACACATACTCCCTCACCCCCCATCCCTCTCCCATTCCACCTCATACATCACAGCATCATCCATATACAACCATTAGTTTTGACTGTGGCATTCTTTGGGGAGACGGGACTGCTCGGACAGACAGTCTAGGGAACGACAACAACAACAACCATTCTCCATTCACCCCTATCCTCTGTCCTCTCCCGTCCTTCCTCAACAGACATTCCCCTCTTTCCCAAAGCCCCTTTTACCCCATCCATCCACCTCATCCTAGGTCGACCCCTCATGTTCACTCCTTCCACCTCTGCTTTCCACACCTCTTTTACTAGTCTTTCTTCACTCATTCTTTCCATGTGTCCAAACCATCCCAATACTCTTTCATCAACCCTATCACCCAACTCCCTTTCCACCCAACTTCTCCTCATCTCCTCATTTCTCTATCCAGCCTAGTATCCCCTATCATACTTCTCAGGCACATCATCACAAAAAAAATCATTAAAGGAATGGAAATCCTAGATAGGTATGATTTCTTAAAATGGGACAATGGAAAAACAAGAGAACATGAAAAGAAACTAAAAAAGGATAACTATAGAAGAGATCTGAAAAAAAGCTTCACACACAGAGTAATGGATACCTGGAATAATTCAGATAAAGAAACAGTGTGTACAAACACTATTCAAGATTTTAAGAAAAAAAATTGATGCTGAAAGATACAAAGACGGGTCACCATAAGCATAGCTCCCTTCCTGTATAATACAACTGGGTAAATACAACTGGGGTAAATACAAACTCCTCCTCTCTTATGTTCTATGTTTCTGCCCCATACAGTGCTGTCGGCACAATCACTCTTTCATACAGTCTCCTCTTAGCATCCATTCCCAAATGTCTATTTCTAATTACACTTTTTAGTCCCCCAAGATATTTACTCACTTCTCTCAATCTATATTCCACCTCCACTGCCCCCTTTCCCACCACATTTGCACCCAAGTACCCACAACTATCCACTTCCTCCAGTCTCTCTCCCTTAATACTCACTTCCAGTCTGCTGCCACTTTCTCCCCTTGTACATCTCATCACCTTACTTTTATCCACATTTATCTTCAACTTCCTTCTTTCACACACCTTCCCAAACTTTGTCACTAACTTCCTTAATCCCTCCTCTGATCTTGCTACAAGTGCAGTGTCATCAGCAAACACAAATCTAAGTCCTGACAGCTTGAAACTAGTATTTCTTATTAAGTTAGTATAAAGTATTCTTTCTTTAATGTCAATTACATTTAATATTTTAAACTTCTGTATCTCCACTTTTTTCACAAAAGAATAGGTTCAAATGTTTTAAGCAGTTTTCATATTACTTGCTTGTTATACTTAGAACAAGTTTTGAGAAACTAATAAGCATATATCTATATAAATCATGTGGTTAAATAGCAGAGCAAGTATAATTAAACACACTTACCAATGAGGTCCTCAGGTCTTGTGCCTAAGTTTTCTCCTCTTATGGTCACTTTAGTTCCAGGGACTCCCTCAATGGGGGAAATCCCTGTCACTGAAGGAGGTGAACTTTGATTTGGAGAAGGCATCACTCCTGGGGCCTATCTAAAAAATGAGATATACCCATCACATACATAAATATAAATTTGTATGCACATACATATACCAAAGACTTTTTCACCCTTACATAGGGGGTAGCCAAAAAGAAAAAAGGTAAAGAAACCACTACCACCCATTCCATTCCTAACATATTCCACTCCCCTCCACCCTCCTTCTTATCTTGGCACCTCATGGATGACGGGTCATCCCTGCATCCTGTCCACTGCCCTGGGTCAGAAACAGTAGAAGGCATCATCTAATAAACATGACTTAATCCAACGTATAAGTTCTTAATATGCAGTAACATAAGGTAACCTCAACTTAATCATGCCCACTTAACTTAACCCAACTTCTTAGTTCTTAATATAGAGTAACATAAGGTAACCCCAATTTAATCACACCCATACCCTCACATAGACTAAGAAAAGGCTGCGATTTCAAACGTCTATACTTCACCTTCCTACTGCACCCTAGCCATAAGCTCAAAACTCCACTTGGTTGACTTTGTTGATATACATCGACCTTAGGTGCAGACCTCCTCTATCTACTTTATTTTCCACATATGACAATAGATGTCAATCATGTTCTTTATTGCTTCACCAGACATTCTAGTACAAATTGGGTACTTGTTTGTCTGTTACCAAACTTGGTGGAATCAATTCCCTAACCATTAATTCTGTTCTACCCCATGTCATGTCTAGCCATTATTCTTTGCTTATTCCTTTTAGCTGTTATCATGCACTTTCTGGCCTCTACATTCCTGTGTTACTTCAATACCTCATGGGGGCTGGCACATCAGCAGTGTGTGGGTGACATGGATCCTTCCTGGGCAGGTTTGGTTTGGGAAACCTACCAGGTGAGACACTTAACCATTAAGTATCAGCTGTCGTGGGGAACAGAAAAAAAAAAAAAAAAAAAAAAGGCCCAAAATTGTGGGCTTTATTTTAGTTACCTAAAAACTCTTTTATGTAGCAGCTAAAGATACATTAAATATTCATAAATGGAAACAATGAAACAAAACAAATATACATAAAAATGATTAACAAAATAAAAGATTCATGCAAAATAAACAATGGCTAGAGAGATAACCAGACTACAAAGGCAAAGAAATAAGATGCAAATACTAGCACAAGCAGGAGGAAGAAAAGGCAAAGCAACAATAAATCACCTATTCTGACTCTAAGACACTGTGACAAAGATAAAGAAATTACAAAAAAAGAAATCCCTTACATAACATTCCTTGATGTCACTAAAGCATACAATAATGCATGGCTAGATGCCATCATGTACAAAGAAGGTACAGAACCAAACTTATGCAAAATAATAAAATCCCTAAACAGAAACCTACAAGCAAGAATAAACACAAAATTTGGAAAAACAAGAAAAAAAAATGGACAAAATAAACAAAGAAATAATAAAAGTCAAAATAGGACAAAAAATACAAAACATCGATGAACAAATAGGATGCTTACTATGGATGGATGATGTGGCCCTAATAGCAAACAACCCTGAAACAATTCAAAATATGCTCACCATAGAAGAAAAAAGCAGTGAAAAAAGTAAAACACTAAAAATAGGACTAACAAAGGGAACACCTGACTTCTACCTAGGACCTATGAAACTAGAATATTGTGAAACCTTGGAGAATATCTAAACTAAAATCTTAACCTTGAAGACCAAATAAAAGAAATAAAAAAGAAAACAGAAGCAGCATATCAAACCATACTAAGTATTATGGGAAACAAACAGCTCAGAAATATAGAGATGGAAACAGGCTGGAAATTCATAGAAATATGTACACAAGCTATAATAACATCTGCAGGTGAAACATGAACTACATACAAAAATGAAGAGTAAAATGGTGAATGAGATACAAGAGAGTATAATAAGAATACTAATGGTACCTCAATCAACACCATTAGAATCACTCTTACATATGAATGCTTATCTATGAATAGATAGTGGGGAATTCAGAAGAGGACTTCTTGTAATGTTCCCCACCTTTTAAAACTAGTCAGCCAATATCTTGTTTAGTCAAACCAAGGTGTCTGTCATAACATGCTTTGAAAGTGGCTATTGTTGGGGCAGTTACCACACTCTCTTGGAATACATTCCAGGGGTCTGTAACCCTTATGGCAAACCAGTTTCCTTTTAATATTGTCCTCCAGTGACTCGGTTTTGCTAGTTTCAGGGAATGGCCTCTTAAGTTGTTCTTGTTCATTTGAAAAAAACTTTGTGTAAGGGACATCCTCATAACCATAGATCAGCTTGTATGTTTCTATCATATCCCCTCACATTCTCCTGTTTTCTATTGTCTGCAGGCCAAATTGTGCACACCTCTCCTAATAGGGTAGATGAGACAGTTCCAGAACTAACCTGGTTGCTCTTCTCTGGACTTTCTCCAGTGACCTGATGTCCTGCAATAAGTAGGGAGACCAGGCTTGATCTCCATAATTGGATGGACCAAGGAGAGGTAGGGGGGCTTGAGGATATCCCTGCTGAGCACAGTAAAGATCCTTTTAATGATGCCAACTCGACTGTTGGGTTTGGCAGGTATTTTGGAGACATGCACTGAGGACTTCAGGTTTGCGGTTACAATGATGCCCAAAACTTTTTTCTGTGTGGTTTTCTGTAGCAGACTCTGGTTGAGTATGTAGTCTCCCTGTCGGTTCTGATGTCCTATGTGCACTGTTTTCCACTTATCCACATGAGAGGATAATAGCCATTTTTCACTCCGCCTGTCTAATCTCTTCATATCTCTATTAAAAGCATCTAAGTCAGCTTCCGTCCTAATGTTCCTGTAGATTTTTGTGTCATCTGCAAACAAGCTGGCAGATGATTCCAGGTTCTTCATGAGATCATTTATATAAGTGAGGAACAGTACTGGGGCCACCATTGATCCCTGAGGAACTCCACTTATAACTGGTACCCAATCCGATCTTGTGTTCCTTGATGTAACAACAATTATAACCAAAAACAGACTGAATTTGGAGAACACTATACAAAAACCCAGAATACCTGACAACCAAAAATATGGACAAACAGGCAAAAATGGATGGAAGGAATGAACTGAAAAAATAAAAAATGAAACAAACACTAATGATAACAACCATATACAACAAATAAAACATTTGTACAAACACTTTGAGAACAAAACAAATGATCATGCAAAGAATAAATCCAAGCTCCAGGCATCAACTATAAGCAGGTGTAAGACCAGAATATATGAAACAACTAATCAGACAAGAGGCATCGACAATATTAAAAACTAAAACAAAAATGCTAGAAGTAAAAAAAACTACAATGGTAAGGAGACTGATATCAAGTGCAGAAAATGCAACATTCATACTGACACCCAGGAACACATACTATCTGAATGCCAAAACATTCATACTAACAATGTTAATGTATAGAAAGTAAAAGTCAATATCAATGACATAATGACATTGGCACAAACTGAAAAGAACTGCAAACAACACCAATTATATCATGAACACACTAATAAACCCAAATATTGCAAGACTAAACATAAAACAGTGTAGACTGTCACTGTAGCTCCCTATTCTCCACCCACATAACTTTGTCAGAGATATCACCTAAACTGTTGCATGTATGGCATACTAAACATCTATACTCTATCTCATTTAAAGTTTATATGAGCATAAATCAATCACATAATTTGGTTTGGTATAAGCATACTCCTACAACTACATACAGTAACAATACAATAACAATTACAATACGAATACACTCTGACCCTACATAATAGTTATTGTGCAATTTCAATATACTCTTATCTAATAGAAAAATCCTACTTATTTGTGCTTACCAGGTAACAAACGTTATTTTACCTTATGGAGACAATGAAGATTTTTTTCTTCTGTTATATTCGCAGTTTTAACATCAATTACCTTTCGGATGACATTTCTCTTTCGTCAAAACAATAACAAAGTTCCACCTACTTTGTATCACTCGATTCTAAATGAAACTTTATTTGTCTGTGCCATTAACAAGACTTAGCAGGAAATAATTCCGCATAGTTAAATTAAGATTATACTTTTTGTAAGTCCGTGTGAATATTTTTTGCAATACAATTTTAATATTGATATTTTTGTTTTGTATCACAGAAACAGATAGAATATCTCAAGCGTTTTAAAGACACAGGGTAGTATTAGTGGGAAGACATTATATGAGTATATTCCACACATAGAAAATAACCCTGTTGCTTCTCATGTCGCATGTTTCAGGACGCCTTCAGGATTTTAGAATGGGCGTGTGTTTATTGTCTTGTACCTTCAAAGGAATTAAATTGTACTCTGTGTACGCATTTACATATCGATGATATACTGAATATGAGTTAATATCATGAGGACCGTCTTGGTCTCCAAAAATTTTGCTAAATATTTCATGTTCTCCCCAAATAAATGAGGACGAATCAATGTGTCGTGTAAAACACTACTGTTGACGACCTTCAAACACTCCGTTCATGTTTCTCCTTACATTTTTTCGTCCCAAAATTTTTGTCAATGTTGTCCACATGTCATATTTTTTAATACTGAAAGACACTGATGTGTTTTATCTGTCTCTTTCCTTTATTATGCCATGTTCATCCTTATAAGGGAAGTAGCAAAAAAAAAAAAAAAAAAAGGCATAAAAACCACTCCTACCCATTCCATCCCCATCATACTGTACTCCACTTCCCTCCACCCTCCCATCTTGGCACCTCCTGGATGACAAGTCATCCCTGCATCTTGTCCACTGCCCTGGGTCAGAAGCAGTGTCACAAGACACAACACATCTACAGTAAGGCCGCTTCATTAAATCGACGACCCCCCTCTCCGTCCTCTCATGCAGAAAAAAGGAGAGGACAGGGAGAAATCCCTTTGGGCTGCGTCAGATTTTTCACACACATACTACCTCTCACCCACCCATTCCACCTCATGGATCACATCATCCATATACAACCATTCTCCATTCACCCCTGTCTTCTGTCCTCTCCTGTCCATCCTCAACAAACATTCCCCTCTTTCTCAAAGCCTTTTTACCCCATCCATCCATCTCATCCTAGGTCGCCCCCTCATGTTCACTCCTTCCACATCTGCCTTCCACACCTCTTTTACTAATCTTTCTTCACTCATTCTTTCCATGTGTCCAAACCATCCCAATACTCTTTCATCCACCCTATCTCTCAACTCCCTTTCCACCCCCGTTCTCCTCCTCACCTCCTCATTTCTCACTCTATCTAGCATAGTAACCCCCATCATACTTTTCAGACACCTCATCTCAAACACATTCAAACTCCTTCTCTCTTCCTCACTTATGTTCCATGTTTCTGCCCCATACAGTGTTGTTGGCACAATCACTCCTTCATACAGTCTCCTCTTAGCATCCATTCCCAAATGTCTATTTTTCATTACACATATTAATCCACCAATGCATTTACTCGCTTCTCTCAATCATCATTCTACCTCTACCTCCACTCCTCCCTTTCCTGCCACATTCGCACCCAAGTATCTAAAACTATCCACTTCCTCCAGTTGCTCTCCCTTAATGCTCACTTACAGTTTGCTGCCGCTTTCACCCCTTGTACATCTCATCACCTTACTTTTACCCACATTTATCTTCAACTTCGTTCTTTCACACACTTTCCCAAACTTTGTCACTAACTTCCTCAATCCCTCCTCTGATCCTGCTACAAGCGCAGCGTCGTCCGCAAACAACAACTGGCTTATCTCACTTTTCTCCATTTTCTTTAACCATCTCCAATCCCTGACCCCACCAACCTTGCATTTACCTCTCGCACCACCCCATCCATGTATAAATTGAACAGCCAGGACGACATAACATATCCCTGACGTAGTCCCACCTTTACCTCGAACCCCTCACTCTCTCCATTTCTAATCCTGACACACGATCTACTACTCTTGTAAAAACTCTTGACAGCTCCTAAAAGCTTTCCTCCTATCCTGTATATCTGCAATACCTCCCACAGTGCCTTCCTGTCTACCCTGTCGCAAGCCTTTTCCAGATCCATAAAAGCCCAAAAAACATCCTTACCTTTTTCTATAGCTTTCTCACATATCTCTTCACACAAAAATCTGATCTACGCAACCTCTATCTGTCCTAAATCCACACTGTTCCTCACCAATTACTCCCTCTGTTCCTCTCCTAATCCTCTCAATCAAGATCTTCCCATAAGCCTTCCCAACTACACTTAACAAGCTAATCCCTCTAAAAACTACTACACTCACATTTGTCTCCTTTTCCCTTGTAAAGTAGAACTATACAGGCACTCCTCCAGTCCCCTGGCACTCTACCCTCTCTTAAACAAATATTAAATAACCTCATCAGCCAGTCAACCATCACTGTACCTCCTTTTTCAGACATTCTGCATGACATACATCCAGACCAGGTGCCTTGCCTGCTCTCATCATTTTAACAACTGCCTTCACATCATCCTTTCTTATTTCTCCTCCATTTTCCTCACTCATCACGGTCATTTTCTTAGCACTTCCCACTGCAACTACCTTTCCCTCCCTATCCTCCTTCATATTTAGCAACTCCCTAAAATACTCTGCCCATCTTCCTCTTACTGCCTTCTCTTCCATTATCATCTCTCCATCTGTACCTTTTACCTTTTCTTCTCTACTTGATTCGCCTCCTCTTCCTCTCTTAATTTCTTTCCAAAACATCTTTTTATTACTTTCAAAATTTTCTGTCATACTCTTACCCCATTTCACATCTGCTCTCCTCTTTGCCTCCTTTATCTTATGCTTTACTTCTCTCCTCTTTTCTTTGTACCTCTCATATGTTTCCCTTGTCCTGTTTTGTAACCAATCTGTGAAAGCTCGCTTCTTCTCTTCTACAACCTTCTTTGTTTCCTCATCCCACCACTCACTACCCTTCCTTCTATTTCCTCCTGTCCTCCTTGTTCCACACACCATCTTTGCACACCTTAGGACTCCCTCCATGAACCATCCCCATTCCTCCTCCACTCCTAGTTCTACTCTATCTTCACTCCCTCCCACTCCTCTCTCAGCTTCTTCTTGTACTCCTTCTCCTTTTCTTTCTCATTTAAGGAGTTCACTCAAAGCACCTCCCTACCTTTATCCTTTTCCGCTTTCTCCATCTATCCTCAATTCTCAGCTTACCTTCCACCAAAAAATGATCTGATATTCCCCCACCCTCTCCCCTTAGAACTTGTACATCCTTAACTCTTCCTATTATACTCCTGTCTACCACTACATAGTCCATTAACGCTCTATCTGCCACCCTTCCACCCACCACCCTCTCCCATGTGTACTTATGCTTGACTTTCTTCCTAAACACTGCATCTGCTATCATCAACTCTCTTTCTAGACAAATATCCACCATCAACTCTCCACTACGATTCTTTCCTGGAACCCCACATTTCCCAACCACTCCATCTATTGGATCATTTCCTACCCTAGCATTAAGGTCTCCCAATACTACTACATTGACGCTTCCCCCTAATACCTCTATGCACTAATTTTAGATCTATCTAAAAAGCCTCCTTTTCTTCTACACTCTTCTCACTACCAGGCCCATATGCACTTACAAAAACCCACATTTTCTTTCCCGGTTTCACTTTCATCCACATTAACCTTGAATAAACCTCCTTTCACCCCACTACACGTTCACCTATCTCTTCACTTACTACTATAACCACCCCTTCTCTCCCTCGCCCTCTCTTCACTCCTGAGAACCTCCATACTACACTCCTGACCTCACACTCGCCCCTCCCTCACACCCATCTTTCTTCTCACAAACATAGTGCCTATCTCTTCCCTTTTACTATCATCTGTACTACATCCACGCACATTAAAAGACCCAAACTTTAGGGTACTGGTTGGAAAACTCCTAGACCCTCTTATGCCTTTACTTTTTTAGGAATGTCCCCTGTGGGGCTACAGGGAGAAGGATGTCCAGTCCTAATCCCCGTCCCGTTTTTCTCGCCTCTTTACGATTCAAGTGGGAATACTTGGTGGCAGTATTCTGTCCCACAGGGTAGGCGAAAAAGGAAATGAATTTTCAGAGAAATGGAACAGGACAGTAACAAGGGGTTGGGGGACAGCATAACGGAGGGACAGGAGCAGTATAATAAAAGTGTCGTCATTTCTCTGTGAACAGTCTTCCTCTATCACAGACAAAATGATGTGTGGCTCTGGACCTGTGGTAAGTGCCAAACACGCAGTGTTTTTGGTAGGAGCTTATTGCGGAGGTCTACACACAAGTATGGCAGGAAGTGATCTGTCAAAAGCGATCAGAAACTAGGCCACGGGCGCGTCTTAATGCCCAAGCTAGGCCCCCAAGCATTCGCTTTTGACAGATCACTTCCTGCCATACTTGTGTGTAGACCTCCGCAATAAACTCATACCAAAAATACTGCGTGTTTGGCACTTACCACAGACCGTAGGGGCGCCCCATATAGACCCTAAAGTATCAACTGCATGCCACTTGTCACAATACATGCAGCCAATACCCCAGACAGTGATTATTTTTGCTGGAAGGATTGTTGGGGCCTTGATACATAGGGATGACTACCAACTACTATGGACAGGTGTGACCGTAATAAAGAATAAAGAAAGAAATAAATAACGTAAAATTCGAATGTGGGTGAGTATGAGATGAAATAAAATGATATAAACACATCAGTTACCGTCAGGCAATTTTTTATCTTGAGAGGAACCATTCTGTGTCGTGCACTGCAAATACGCTCAGTCTACCTTCATAAATCGTTAACCAGGCTAACGTTGTTAAATCATTGTTCACCATGTGCATATTCGTAGGCTGACTGTTTTCAACATGTTTCGCAATTTTTTTGTTATTTATTTCCTTATCTATATATTAATCTATTTACATAATTTTCAATATTCTTATGTACTCGACCAGCTTTCCCCCAAAACAATAGTGCAGTGAGCAGGTCTGTTCATTCGTCGAACAGTGCCGTGAACCAGTGTTCAGCAGCTACGGGAGGAAATGACCGAAATAAGAAAATTGCTGAGTCAGTTAACTTACACAAATCAAATGCCACGAAGTGTTGTGCCACTTAGGGATAGTGATATCTCGTGGTACCATGCCCGCTTTGGTGGGAAAGCACTCAGATGTACCGAGCTTTGCAGCTGATCGGGAAAACGCCAGACACGGGGGTCGGTAGGCACCACCACCACCGCTAACCATACCTTCACCCTCCTCTTTGTGCGTGATGATCATTCTGGACCCTCCTTCCTGGTGGACACGGGCTCAGCCGTCAGCATCATGCCTCCTGCAGCAGCCCCGAGACAAAGTAAAGACCTTCCATCATACGATCTTCTCGCAGCCAACATTACACCCATCGCCACCCTGGATCTCTAGAATGTCAAGTTCCCCTGGACCTTTGTTATTGCAGGCATCCATCAACCCATCCTAGGCTATAACTTTCTACAGCATTATAAAATGTCAGTCAGCACCAGGGATAACTACCTGTACCATGCAAAAGGTCGTATACCAGGAACTATCACCAACGACACTTCTTCCAAAGTGTCCTCTCTTCAGCCATTTGGCGAATACACACAGATCCTGCAAGACTTCCCTCAGCTGACGTCTCCATACAAGGCCACCACTACTCGCCCCCACAACATAGTGCACCATATCTAAACAACTGGGCCGCCGATCTACAGTAAGCCTCGACGTCTTTCCCAAAGAAGTTGGGAGCCGTTAAGCAAGAATTCCAAGAACTTTTTGACCAAGATACCATCCGCCTCTCTGAGAGTGGTTGGGAATCGCCACTCCATATGGTTCCCAAGACATCTCTATCGCCCGACCAATGGCGGGCCTGTGTTGATTATCGCCAACTTAACCGCATCACCAAGGCTGACCGTTACCCCATTCTACATTTCCAAGATTTCCACTTCAAGCTCCACGGGAAGTAGGTGTTCTCTAAGATCGACCTCGTCAGAGCATTCCACCAGATTCCTGTAGCCATAGAGGATATTTAGAAAACAGCCATTATCACTCCTTTCGGCCTTTTTGAATTGAGAATTATGTCGTTTGGCCTCCGCAATGCCGCCCAAACGTTCCAGCGGTTTATGGATCATGCCATCAGAGACTTCAACCTGGTCACCGTCTACATCGATGACATACTGGTGGCCTCTGATGATCATGACCAGCATCGTCACCATCTCCGCCTCCTCTTCCGCCGACTGCAGGATACACCCATCAAAGTGCCTCCTAGGAGTAATCACTCGACTTCCTCGGAAACCGTATATCAACAGAGGGCCTCTCTCCTCTCCCTCAAAAAGTGGACACCATCATCGACTTGCCGCAGCCATCATGCGCCAATTCCTAGAGGTCGTCAATTATTACCATCGATTCGTCCCAGATGCGGCCGCCAAACTCGCACCTCTGAACGATCTCACCAAGAATTGTTCCAAGTGGTCGGTCGTACCCGTTATGTGGTCTCCTGACTCAACCCAAGCATTTAGGCAGATTAAGGCTGAAATAGTAAACCTCACCCGTCTGTCCTACTCGGTGGCTAATGCTCCTACCATCCTCACAGCCATAGGTGCAATACTCCAATAGAGGGTCAACGGACAGCTTCAGTCGATCGTCCTTTTCTCCAAACGGTTGGAAACTTTCCAAATGTACTACAGTGCCTATGATAGAAGGCTTCTGGTCATTGTTTCGGCCGTCAAACAATTCCTCTATCTTCTAGAAGGACGTCCATTCACAATCCTCACCGACTACAAGCCTCTCACCACCGCACTGGACAGGGTATCTGACCACTACTCACCGAGAGTCTCTCGGCAGCTGTCATTCTTGTCCCAATTTGACACTCACATCTAATACACAAAGCGAGAAGATAACCATGTTGCTGATGCCTTGTTCAGGATTACCTGTAACGTCATCCCTGAGCACCGACACATCGACTATGCACTCATCGCAGCCTCCCAGATTAATGACGGAGAACTCCATCACCTTGCCTGGATAACACATCCTCCCTGCAGTTCCGACAGCTCCCCGATACTACCGCACCAGTGTGGTGTCACACCTCTACAGGCAAACCCCGACAATACATCCCGGCCTGTCATCGCAAGATGTGTTCTCGGCGTTTCATGAACCGCAGTCATCCTGGAATTTGGGCAACACAATGTCTCCTCATGAATCGCGGCGTCTGGCCTGGAATCAACAAAGACGCCAGAGAATGGACCCATACCTGCCTTACCTGCCAGTCATCAAAGGTGACGCGCTACGTCCATGCTCCACTTCATCGCTTTCCCGCACCCACAAAACGCTTCCAATCGGTTCATGTGGACATTGTGGGCCCCCTACCTCCCTCTCGTGGCATGCGTTACCTGCTCACTTGCATCGATCAGGTGGCCAGAAGCGATTTCTCTACCTGATATCTCTAATGAGACAACTTCCCGTGCCTTCCTCTCGGGTCCGGCGCCCCTCATGCCATCATGACCGACAGGGGCGCCCGGTTTGAATCTGATCTCTGGTCCAGACTCCTCAAGTTCCTTGGTACCAGCCGCAACCGGACCACTGCGTACCACGACCACGCTTACAGCCGGCCGTCACCTTCTTCTCCGTCATCTAGCCCATCCTCTCCAGAGATCTCGCTCGACGGGACAATCACTCGCTCCGGCCGTCTGGTCAGAAGGCTTGCCCGCTACTCTTACTCTGCCCATGCGACTTCTTACCCTCCATGTTGCTCGCTTCCTCAACCACCGACGCCGGCCGCACCTAAGACGTCTGCTTCCCTGGCCGGTCCAACCCAGACTGATGACGTCACCAACGCGAGCGGAGGCGTATGCACTCGTCAAGGCTCACAGCATACTCCCGCAGCCCACAGCAATAACTCACCATCCATTTCAAGATCTTCTCTTTCCTAGGATCGATGAAGGACCTCGAGCTCCAGATTTCAGGTTCGCCATATAGTCCTCCTTATCCAGCGATTGAAAGAGATAAAGATTACTGTGTAGTTAGGAGTTTGATTTCTTCCTTGGTTGTCCATTCCAGAACACTACATGAGGCCCTGACCATCGTTGCTTTTTTTCCCTCTCTTCCTTGTTGATGTTGTTATTCATCTTACACCCTTCCTATTCTTTTTTATTCCACCACTTCTTTTTCATCCTCTTCCTATTCTTCCTCGCCTCTTCCTGTCCCATATACTCCTTTTGCTCTTCTTCCTCATTCTCTCCCTCCCGTTTCTATTCATTGTTATCTCCTAGTCCTTCTTAATCTTTTTTCTTTTGTTTCTATTCTTTTTCGCTTTTTCCTTTTTCTTTCTCTCCCCAAAGCTATCATTATTCTACCTCAAAAGAGTTCTTGGTTTGGCTGGATTGATGTGCCCAGCCCTTGGGTGGGTGACCTTTCTAGCTGGAGGGTCCCTTGGCAATGACCTCATTTTTCCTGTCCTGTCGCAACGACTGTGACAAAAGAAGCCGTGTGTCAATATAGAGTAATGTATGTGCCCTTAACAGTCGACGTGGAGGCCAGTTGACAGCGTTATTGGGGGTAATTTTCCAAACTGACGTCGATTCATAACTGTCGTCGTGTAATTTCTTACTGCGACGACAGTTTAGCAAAAATAATACGACTGCTACAAAATAGTCTGCGCATCTTACTAAACTCACAAAGAATATGTTCCACCCATTTAACTTTTTCACATGTAAATCTATATAGAAAAAAAAATGAATGAGTGATTTCTGAATTATTAGATAATTCTGGAAATGTATTACTTGATTTGGATATCTGAGTAAACCTTATTGTCTAACTTACATAAAATGCGTCGTAGAATTGCTCCTAACAAAGGCTGTAGAATCCTAGGGTCAGTCTTACATCTCTACGAAGGGGTACCACGGAGACGAATAAAATAGTCTGGTAACAACGAAAATAAAAGAATAAATGACACGGAAAGAGTTAATTGAGATAGATGCTGAGGGGATTACCCAAGAATTGGATGAATTAGCCTAGCGCCAACCAGAATAATATGGAAAATTGTCACCAGTGAGGTTTTTCCAGTCTTAATCATACTGGGTGGCATCAGCTAACTTGGCAAGAATAAAATCCTGCAATATAGCAATACAATGGATGAATGAATAGTGCGTCTTCGAAACGGACAGAAAATCGTTAACGTTAACGAATTTCTTCGCCCTCTCCCGATTTTCTTAATTTTGTCGTGCACGTCTTACGCGCCTGCGCTGTGAGGTGCACATCATACCTTATTATTTATGACCAAATGCGTATCGAATGTTGACGAAATTTTGTCAACTTTCATGATTTTGTGGAAGCTATATGAGGACATTTTCATACTGGCTGCGAATCTCCCTGATTTGCCCGATTACTGTGGCGTATGTCTTTATGTATGTCGATACAAATAATTAAGTATTCAAAGTCTATCTCCTGGAGTATAGAAATCAGATGGCGCTACAATTAATTGAAATCAGAAAATGTCTGCTGATTATTCTGCTTAAACATATGTAATCAGACTTTTACACTTCTAACAATTTATTCATGGAATCTCAGTGCATTATATAGCACTTGGATGCACTGCTAATATAACATTTGTCCTAGTAATAGTATGCATAACACTAGTTTTATACATGTGCCCTTCATTATTTAGTGCAGCTGTAATCCAGATTAAATGAATAAATAGATAATTCGTCCACATTGGTTGAAAATGCCGTCATTGTTGACATGACGTCTTGTCTCCCTCAGATTATGCGATGTCATTTCACCCAGCCCCAGCCTCGCCTCTCGACATATGTAATAGAACCTGGGTATAATTTCGTTTGTCGTAGCATTAGTTCTTTTGTCTTCGTCATATCAAGTAATTAGAAGCAGTTATTATTTGTAAACACCTATGTGATTATCAGGGTTATTCCTTAGGAGCTTCGGTAAAATCTTATGCACATATTCACTATTTCTCTCTGTCTCTTATATCTTATATATAATATATATATATATATATATATATATATATATATATATATATATTATATGTATATATATATATATATACATATATATAATATAATATACACACATTATATATATATATATATTTATATGTATATATATATATATATATATATATATATATATACAAAGAAGAGATGAGACTTGATAACTATTTATAGAATCATGAAAGGCATAGAGACTATTGATAGAGAGGATCTAATAAAATGGGATAGAAATACAAGAGGACGGAAAGAAAATCAAGAAAGACAGTTATAGAAGAGATCTGAAAAAGAACAGCTTTCCCCACAGAGTAATAGATATTTGGAACAAGATAGTTGAGAAAGTGGTGTGTGTAAAAACAATACATGAATTTAAAAACAGTCTAGATAAAATGAGATATGAAGGCGGGACATCACGATCATAGCTCCCCTTCCCGTAAAATACAACTAGGTAAATACACACACGCACACACACACACACATATATATATATATATATTATATATATATATATATATATACATATATACATAAATACATAAAAACACACACACACACACACACACACACACACACACACACACACACACACACACACACACACACACACACACACACACACACACTACGGAGGTCCGGGTTCGACCCTCGCCCGGGGCTGAAATAATATCAGTATCGCAGCGCTAAGGGGTGTTACTCCAACTCTCGTGGGCGGGGAGTTGGGGGTGTGTGTGTGTGCAAGGTCATAGCATTACCCATAGATCGGACCTACGAGCTCTGAGCTCTCTTCCAGGAGGGAAATAGCTGTCGATCACGAGTCCAACACGTGATCCAAAGACCAAGTGAATACACACACACACATGGTGAACACAGAAAACGGGAACTTTTTAAAAACACTAAAAATAGAAGTATATATATATATATATATATATATATATATATATATATATATATATATATATATATATATATATATATATATATATATATATATATATATATAAACCCGACAACAATTGAACCACTACAACTTGCCTTTGGAGAGACAGCAATCCAAATTATTAATTTTTGAAAATTACGACCCTGTAGATGTCGTCTTCCGGTACGTTTGCATTCTTCCAATCTGCTGTTGAGCAGCGGCGGCGCCAGGAATTTTTAGTTGGGGAGGCTAAGGGGGGGCTGAGCAATTTTTTGGGGGGGCTAATAGTAATATGATAATACACATATATCATCCTCATTTCAGAAGGGGAGGGGGTTAATGGTTGGGCTAGCACTGATGGCTGACAAATCTTTAGCCCTGGCAATTAAAAATTCCACTTAATTAAATTATTTCAATGAGTTTTAAATTTTCAATTTGCTCATTTCAGTTGGGGGGGCTAATGGGGGGCTGGCCACTTTTTTTTTGGGGGGGGGGGCTAAAGCCCCCCCAAGCCCGCCCCTGGCGCCGCCACTGCTGTTGAGGTTTCCCATTCCTCGCTGCAGCATCTCAGCTGGGATACCACCAATTTCGTCTTGAATTCTTTGTTTCAATTCATACATTGTCCTTGGCCGACTCGTGTAGATCCGACTCTTCAGGTAGCCCTACAAGAAAAAATCACAAACGAACAATTCCGGTGATCTTGGGAGGCATGGAATGTCACAGAATCTTGAGATGACACCTTTACCGAACAGTTCTCGCGCAGCTGCCATTGATTGCCTTCCTTGCAGTGTGCGAGATCGCATCACCCTGTTGAAACCAGGTTTCGTGAAGTTGTCGAAAACTGTCCAGTGTAGGTGCGGCAACAAAAGACTGCAACATCTCAACATACCGATCCAAAGTGAGAGTCGTTGTGCTCCTCTGTTCATTTTCGAAAAAGCAAGGCCTGATGACTCCGTGTGATGAAACTGTACACCATACTGTCACCTTGCTGACGTGTAAAGGGCGTTCAAGAACTACTTTAGGGTTGCTGTCTGCCCAGTAACGATAGTTCTGCTTATTCATGTAACCTGAAAGATAAAAATAGGCCTCATCTGGCATCCACAGCTTATCCAGAAATTCATTGTCCTCGTTTATGTTTGTCATAATTTGCTGACAGAATTGTAATCGCAACTGGTGATCGTTCTCCTTCAGATGTTGCAAGATCTGCAGCTTGTGGCACAAAAAAACGGGAACTGTTGAAAAACCCAATCAAATAGAGGTAAGAAAAAATTATTGACAGCAACTGAACCACTACAACTTGCCTTTGAAGAGACAGCAATCCAAATTATTAATGTTTGAAAATTACGTCCCTGTAGATGTCGTCCTCCTGTACATATACATTCTTACAATCTGCTGTCGAGGTTCCCCATTGCTGGATATTAATTTGAATTTGGAAATATCATTAAGGAATCAGCAGAGAGAGTGGGAATTGCAAGAAATATTAGAGAGGAGAATTGCTCCAAAGCTACAGGTGACCAAATTAAGAGAAGAAGGACCATGCAGATTAAAGGCAAGAAAGACGAAATAGAAAAGGTAGAGCAAGCTTATCAACGGGAGATGGAGATTAGAGAAGGGAAAGAGAAACATGGATGAAATGGAGGAGACTGTTCGGATGGGTGGGAGTATTGAAGTGACGGAGCGCAGATATGCTTTGTGAGGACATCGGGTGATATGTTTGAAGGATGGAAATGGAGAGACAGTTGAATGTGGGGACAAGATGATGGAGGGAGTGGAAGAATTTTACCAAGAGCTTTACTCGTCGAAGACCGTACTTGAGTCAGTAAATTCATGTGTAGACGTTGGTAGTGTACCAGAGATTACAAAGGAAGAAGTGGAATTTGCTCTAGAAACTGTGAAACGTGGAAAAGCACTAGGGGGGATGGTATATCAATGGATCTGTTGAGGGACGCAGGTAAAATGGCTCATGTTGGGTTGGCTGAGTTGTACACCCCGTGCTTGCATCAGGAAAGCGTTCCTGATGCGTGGTGCAGTGCTATAGTGATTTTGCTTCTTAAAAAAGGAGACCAGAAAGACCTTAGTAACTATCGACCGATTAGCTTGCTATCAAACGTATATAAAGTATTCTCCAAGATCCTTGCAAATAGACAAAGTCAAGTTTTAGATGGAAACCAAGCGCGAGAACAGGCAGGCTTTAGAAGCGAATATTCAACTCTAGACCATTTGCAGACGATAAACCAACTAATCGAGAAAACGACAGAATACATTATACCTCTGTGTCTAGCTTTTGTAGATTACGAGAAGGCCTTTGACTCGGTAGAACAAATTGCAATAATAAACTCACTACGCAAACAGGGTACAAACGAACAGATCGTAAGAGTTTTAGAAAATATTTATGCGAAAAGTACAGCTGTAATTCGACTACATGAAGATACAGAAAAGATCAAGATCGAGAAAGGAGTACGGCAAGGCGATACAATTTCACCCAAACTATTTACAGCTTGTTTAGAAGATATTTTCAGTAGGTTGAGTTGGGAAAAGAAAGGTTTAAAGATTAATGGCGAATATTTGAACCACCTAAGATTTGCGGATGGCATCATTCTTATTTCAGAAAGAGCAGAAGACTTACAAGATATGCTGAGCGATCTAAACAAGGAAAGTCTCAAAGTAGGTTTAAAAATGAATAAGAGTAAAACCAAAGTAATGTTCAAAACGAAAGTTCAAAGCAAAGAGATTGTAATTGATTATGAGAGTCTTGAGGAAGTTGAAGAGTATAATTATTTAGGCCAGATGGAGAAAGTGACGAAAGATCATGATAATGAAATAAAAAGACACATTACAGTTGGTGGGAGAGTGGTAAGTATAATAAGATCTTGAGAGGCTCTCTACCTTTATGTGTGAAACGTAAAGTTTACAATCAATGCATTCTAACAGCAATAATTTACGGGTGTGAGACTTGGAAGCTGACGAGGGCGATGGAAACAAAGCTAAGGACTGCACAGAGGAGAATGGAGAGATCAGTGATGGGAATAACACTGAGAGACCGAAAGAGAACAAGTTGGGTGAGAGAGCAGACTAGAGTGAAATATATTGTAGAGGCAGTAAAAGAGAGGAAGTGGAATTGGGCAGGTAAGTTGGTGCGAACGACTGATGAGCGATGGAACAATTGTGTTACTGAGTGGACGCCGCGGGATGGGAGGCGTGGAAGAGGGAGACCAGAAAGGTGGAGAGACGAGATCGAGAAGTTAGGAGGAGTGACGTGGGAAAGAATGACACAGTCTTGTGACTCATGGAATGCTATGAAGAAGGCCTTTGTTCAGCAGTGGACTCAGGATGGCCTATTTGATACATACATACATAGATACATACATACATACATATATATATATATATATATATATATATATATATATATATATATATGTATATATATATATACATACATACATATATATATATATATATATATACATATATATATACATATATATATATATATATATATATATATATATATATATATATATATATCTCGCAGTGTCTAGTTTGCTTTTAAACTCATGAATGGTTTTTGCGTATACTATTTCATTATCTAGTTTGTTCCAAGTGTCCACTACTCTATGTGGAAAACTGTTTTTCTTCAGTTCTCTTCTGTAGCTATGTTTTTTTATTTTCTTTCCATGTCCTCTTGTGTTTCTCTTGTCCCAGTTTAGTAAGTCCTCTCTATCGAGTATCTCTGTGCCTTTCATGATTCTGTAGATGGTCAGTAGATCACCTCTCTCTCTTCTTTGTTCCAGCGTCGGTAACTCCAGTTTAGTCAATCTCTCCTCATATGATAGGTTTGCAAGTGCAGGTGCCATTTTTGTTGCTGCTCTCTGGATTTCTACTTTCTTTATATTCTTTTTGGTACTGGGTGACCACAATGTCGCCGCATACTCTAGTCTAGGCCTTATCAATGTAACCAATATATTTTTTATCATGTCTTCGTCCAAGTATGCAAATGCCACTTTTATTGATCTTAGCAAGTTGTAAGCCTCCCCGACAATTTTGTTAATCTGTTTATCATAGAACAAGTTTGTGATAATTATAAATAATTATGTGTGTGTGTGTGTGTGTGTGTGTGTGTGTGTGTGTGTGTGTGTGTGTGTGTGTGTGTGTGTGTGTGTGTGTGTGTGTGTGTGTGTGTGTGTGTGTGTGTGTGTGTGTGTGTGTGTGTGTGTGTGTGTGTGTGTGTGTGTGTGTGTGTGTGTGCTCGGTCATACGAGCTCTGAGCTCTCTTACGGGAAGCAAACAGCTGTCGATCACGAGTCCAACACGTGATCCAAAGACTATGATGAATCACACACACACACACACACACACACACACACGCACACACAAAACTTGAAAGAATACAAAGAGCAATTACAAAATTGGCACCAACAATCTCAGAACTATCATATGAAGAGAGACTAGCAAAACTTGAGCTACAGACATTAGAGCAAAGAAGAGAGAGAGGAAACTTGATAACTATTTATAGAATCATGAAAGGCATAGAAACTATTGATAGAGAGGATCTAATAAAATGGGACAGTAGAAATATAAGAGGACACGGAAAGAAAATCAAGAAAGACAGTTATAGAAGAGATCTGAAAAAGAACAGCTTTCCCCACAGAGTAATAGACATTTGGAACAAGTTAGATGAGAAAGTAGTGTGTGCAAAAGCAATATACGAATTTAAAAACAGTCTAGATAAAATGAGATATGAAAGTGGAACACCACGAGCATAGCTCCCCTTCCCGTAAAATACAACTAGGTAAATACACACACACACACACACACACACACACACACACACACACACACACACACACACACACACACACACACACACACACACACACACACACACACACACACACACACTTCAACGAATGGACGGCTTAGAAGACGTTCTGAAGAAAAGTGAAGTCTGTGGATCCCAACGCAAAGAGAAGTGCCTAGTGTTTTTGCAGGGTGGGGGGGAAATTGCTCGTGGAGTAGTGGGAACGTAGGGAAAGAGGAAAAGGGGAGGGATTACTGAGGGAAATGGAAGGAAATGAGGAGGGAGTAGACTTTGACCAGCCAGACAAGCGGAAGGTAAACAAAAGACTTAGCGAGGATCAAATGTCTAATAAAAATGTAAAGATTAGAAGTATAGAGAGGAGCAATACAGAAGAAAGTGACGAGAATATGTTCCAGGGATTTAAAGAGGGTGGGGGGGACACAACCCCCCCCCCCCCGACTGATAAGACTAGAGGAGAGAGTTGATAAGGTGATCGAGGACTTGGAGCGTAAGTTAGGTAACGTAGACTCCATTTTTCAAAGAATTGAAAGGTTGGAACAACTAGAGAAGGCTAACAGAAACTTAACTGAAGAAATAGAGGACCTAAAAAGACAGTTAGGAAATGTAAAGGAGGAGAATGAGAAATTGAAGAAGAATAGTAATGAAAACAGAGAGAAACTAGCTACAGAAGCTAAAAATTGGAGAATAACTCAAGAAGGGAATAAGGTTTCATTCACTGACATAGTCAAACAGCAATTGAAAGAACATAATGAAGACTCAGTTATTAAAGTGATGAGACAGAAGGAGAATATAGTAAGAGAATTAGCTGACAAAAAGAAATGTATAATTATATTAGGAATGGAAGAGAAACATAACCCAGATAGAACTGCAAGAATCAAGGAGGAAAATGAAAGAGTAAGCAGTTTATTAAAATTAGTCCAGGAAGATGAACCAGAAATTATAAAGGAAATTGAGGAAAAATTCAGACTCGGAAAATATAGTACAGATAAGACCAGACCAATTAAGATTAAATTCAGGTCACAAACAACAGCAGAGAAAATTCTATCCAAGACAGGGAAACTAGCAACAAATGATCAATATAAAAAGGTATGGATAAAAAGAGAAATGAATAAGGAGGAAAGAGAGGCAGAAAAGCAGAAAAGAATTGAAGCTAAGGCAAAAAACGAGGAAAGAACGGAGTCAGAGAAAGAGAGATTCTATTGGAGAGTAGTGAACATGAAAATAAAGCAGTTCGACATACTAAAGAAAAACATAAGGGAAACAGAGAATACAATGGAAGTGGCAGAAAACTAAGAGTGTCTTACACAAATATAGATGGATTGATAACAGGATTGAATGAACTGAATGATTATTTGAAAGAAAAAGAACCGGACATAATGGGAATTGTAGAAACAAAATTAAAAGGCCCACTACCACCCAACAGTGTAGGACATGATACATACAATTATTGGATTAGAAACAGAGAGAAAAAACAAGGGGGTGGAGTTATGTTCCTGACTAAGAAGGATATAAACGTGAAAGGTGTCATATATGGAAAGAATACAGTAGAGATGATTATGATAGAAGTGGAAGACCGAGATAAGAAGAGCAGAAAATTTGTGATCAATTATGTGCCTCCGAAAACAGCCTCATGGGAGGAGAGTGAACATAAAAGTATGTTAGAGGACACAAAGATAGCATTAACTAAAATAATGGAAGACGGAGGAAGAATAGTTATGATGGGCGACTTTAATTGCAAAGAAATCTGCTGGGAAGAAATGACAGTAAAGAGTGGTGATGACTCATGGGGAAATGCTCTACTTGAGATGATTACTGACCATTCAATGACACAATGGATACAAGAGAACACTAGGTATAGAAATGAAGAAGAACCATCGAGGCTAGACTTAATAATTACATCTGAACCTAGAATAGTGGACAAGATTGAATATAAAACACCAATAGGTAAAAGTGACCACATATTGATTGAACTGGAACTTAATGAAGAAAAATATATGAAAAGAAATGAACAATATAGAAAAGGAAGAATGATGTATGAAAAAACAAACTTTGATAAAATAAGAGAATTCTTCCAACAAGAAAACTGGGAAGAAATATACAAAGAAGAAACAACAGTGGAAGAGAAATGGAATATTTTGACAAAAATTTACAAAAAAGGAGTGGAAAAGTATGTCCCAAGACAAAAACAAGAAAAAGAATATGTAAAATGCTGGTACAACAAAAGTTGTAGGGAGTTAAAGGACAAAAGAGACAAAGCCTGGAACAGATGGAAAAAAGACAGAAGACCTGAAAAATGGAAAATATATACTGGTTATAGAAATGAATATGTACAAAAGTGCAGAGAGGAAAAAAGAAAATATGAAAAAGATGTTATAGAAAAGTGTAAAGATCAACCAAAACTATTCTACAGATTTGTAAACAATAAACTGAAAAACAAACAAGACTTAGAGAAATTAAGACAAGGAGGAGTTGAATACACTGAGGAAATGGAAATGGCAGAAATTATGAACAAACATTTTAAATCAGTGTTTACAAGGGAAAATATACAACCTGAAGAGATTGAGTGGAAGGAAAAAGTCCCCCCTATGGAAGAAATAGAAGTAACAAAGAATGAAATATTGACACACTTGGGTAATTTTGATGTCAGAAAATCGCATGGGCCAGATGAAATAGCAAACTGGATTCTGAAAGAATGCAGGAATGAACTGGCAGACAAAATACATAGCATAATAAGCAGTTCCTTAAAAGAAGGAAAAGTTCCAGAAGATTGGAAAAAAGCAAATATAGTACCTATATATAAAGGAGGAAATAAAGAAGAACCTACCAACTATAGACCAGTCTCTCTAACAAGTACAATAGCAAAAATATGTGAAAGAATTATCAAAAGTAGATGGGTAAAATACTTGGAAAAAAACAACGTACTAAATCCAAGGCAATTTGGATTCAGACAAGGACGATCATGCGTCACCAATTTAATATGTTTCTATTCAAGGCTAATAGATATAATACAAGAAAGAGATGGATGGGCTGATTGTGCATTTCTAGACCTAAAAAAAGCTTTTGACAAAGTACCACATAAGAAGTTGCTTAAGAAATTAGAATATGAAGGAGGAATACAAGGTAAATTGCTAAATTGGATGGAAGACTTTTTGCAAGAAAGAAAAATGAGAGTAGTGATAAGAGATCAGCACTCAAAATGGAATGAAGTAATAAGCGGTGTCCCGCAGGGAACAGTTCTGGCCCCAATAATGTTTGCTATATATATTAATGATATGGATGAAGGAATTGAAAGCTATATGAGCTTCTTTGCAGATGATGCAAAATTACTGAAAAGAGTGAAAACTGAAGAAGATTGTGAATCACTACAGAGAGATCTAAATAAAGTACAGGAATGGAGTAGGAAGTGGGAGATGGAGTTCAATACAAAAAAGTGTAGTATAATGGAATTTGGAAAAAGCAAAAACAGAATAACAGGATCATATAATTTGGGAAAAGAAGGAATAAAAAAAGTAGAAAATGAGAAGGACCTGGGAGTCATTGTTATGAATAATATGTCACCTGAGAAACATATAAATAAGATTTTTGGAGAAACTTATAATTTAATAAGAACAATCAAAGTGGCATTTACATACCTGGATGAAGAAATGGTGAGGAAAATCCTAATCACCCTGATAAGACCAAGATTGGAATATGCAGCAACGATATGGTCACCAAGTACAAAAAAATGTATAAAAAAACTTGAAAGAATACAAAGAGCAATTACAAAACTGGCACCAACACTCTCAAAACTATCATATGAAGAGAGACTACAAAAACTTAAACTACAGACACTAGAGCAAAGAAGAGAGAGAGGAGATTTGATAGCTATTTACAGAATCATGAAAGGCATAGAAATTACTGATAGAGAGAATCTGATAAAATGGGATGACAGAAATACAAGAGGACACGGAAAGAAAATAAAAAAAAGACAGCTATAGAAGAGATTTTAAAAAGAACAGCTTTCCTCACAGAGCAATAGACAGTTGGAACAAGTTAGATGAGAAAGTGGTGTGTGCAAAAACAATACATGAATTTAAAAATAGTTTAGATAAAATGAGATATGAAGACGGGACCCCACGAGCATAGCTCCCCTTCCCGTAAAATACAACTAGGTAAATACAACTAGGTAAATACACACACACACGCACGCACGCACACACACACACACACACACACACACACACACACACACACACACACACACACACACACACACACACACACACACACACACACACACACACACACACGTACACATACACGCACACGCACACACACACACACACGCACACACACACACACACACACACACACACACACACACACACACACACACACACACACACACACACACACACACACACACACACACACACATATATATATATATATATATATATATATATATATATATATATATATATGCAAAGTAGACCACTTGGAAAAAGAAACTAACGAAGCAGAGCGCTTTCGTATATTACATCTTCAGTGCAACAAGTACATAGTGATAGGAATACATAGACATTATATACATAATACAAAGGAACCAGGACAGTTTTGAATAAGCATACCGACCAATTACCCCCTAGAGAGCGGAAGGTCATGGTCAATTATCTTACGATGGTCGGGCGACATTAGGTCACATTCGCCAAGGAGAGCGGAAGGTCATCGTCAATTATCTTACGATGGTCGACATCAGGTCACAGTCGCCAAAGAGAGCGGAAGGTCATTGTCAATTATCTTACGATGGTCGGGCGACATCAGGTCACATTCGCCAAGGGTCACTGTTTCTACTACTTATATAGGGCGACATTAAGTCAATTTGTTGAATTACATTTTACATGATATTATCTTACTAATTTCTTGACAAATGAAATTATCAAGTTTGTACAAGCCTTTATGTAGGTTGGTATTTTGATTACTAGTGGTATGAATCAAACTGCACTCTATTAAATTTCTTGCTATTATGTTGTTGGTATAATAGATTGCCTGGGCATTACCCCAATCAACTGGATGATTATTTAATTCAATATGCTTGAATATACCACTAGAATGATAGCCATCCCTGACATTTTTCTTGTGTTGTTCAATTCTAATGTTTAAGGGTTTGGCAGTTTGACCTATGTAAAATTGATTACACATTTTGCAAGGAATTTTATAAATGCATCCTTTTTTTATTTCAATACTATTTCAATACTATTTCAATACTATTTCAATACTATTGAAATAAAAAAAAAGGATGCATTTATAAAATTCATTGCAAAATGTTTAATCAATTTTACATAGGTCAAACTGCCAAACCCTTAAACATTAGAATTTAACAACACAAGAAATATGTCAGGGCTGGCTATCATTCTAGTGGTATATTCAAGGCGATTGAATTAAATAATCAGCCAGTTGATTGGGGGAATGCCGAGGCCATCTAGTATACCAACAACATAATAGCAAGAAATTTAATAGAGTGCAGTTTGATTCATACCACTAGTAATCAAAATACCAACCTACATAAAGGCTTGTACAAACTTGATAATTTCATTTGTCAAGAAATTAGTAAGATAATATCATGTAAAATGTAATTCAACAAATTGACTTAATGTCGCCCTATATAAGTAGTAGAAACAGTGACCCTTGGCGAATGTGACCTGATGTCGCCCGACCATCGTAAGATAATTGACAATGACCTTCCGCTCTCTTTGGCGACTGTGACCTGATGTCGACCATCGTAAGATAATTGACGATGACCTTCCGCTCTCCTTGGCGAATGTGACCTAATGTCGCCCGACCATCGTAAGATAATTGACCATGACCTTCCGCTCTCTAGGGGGTAATTGGTCGGTATGCTTATTCAAAACTGTCCTGGTTCCTTTGTATTATGTATATAATGTCTATGTATTCCTATCACTATGTACTTGTTGCACTGAAGATGTAATATACGAAAGCACTCTGCTTCGTTAGTTTCTTTTTCCAAGTGGTCTACTTTGCATAAGTGAACACACGTACCCGTGTTCTTATTAGCATATATATATACATATATGTATGTATGTATATATATATATATATATATATATATATATATATATATATATATTACAAAGGATTACAAAGGTGGAGCATGCCGACAGGAGACCTTTTGGTCCATATCTAGGTCGGATGCGAATAATAATAATAATAATAATAATAATAATAATAATAATAATAATAATAATAATAATAATAATAATAATAATAATAATAATAATAATAATAATAATAATAATAATAATAATAAATGAATAAATAAAAACTATAATAATGTATATAACAAATAGCATACATAAATAAATACATAGGTATAATTAAATAAAAAATAATAATAAATTGACATATAACTAATAATAAATGAGAATCAAACAGACAAATGATAACAAAACAAAAACAAACAATATAAAATAAATGATAATCATTACAACATCTTGCTTAGGTGTTTATCTAAATGATTCTTAAAGCTTCGAACTGAACTACATTGCACTGCCTCTGCAGGAAGTTTATTCCATTCATTAACTACACGGTTGGCGAAGTTGTTTCTACCCATTTCCATATTGAATCTATTTCCGGACAGTTTGAGACCATTGCTTCTTATTTGATTCTCATTCGTTGTGAAAATTTGGTCACTTTTGATGTTGTCAATTCCCTTTAGAATTTTAAAGACCTGTATCAAGTCACCTCTGAGTCAACGCTCTTTTAGGGAAAACAGATTCATATGTGTTAGTCGATTTTCGTATGATTTATTTTTTATGTTTGGAATCAGTTTTGTGGCTCGCCGTTGTACTTTTTCAGTCTATCAATGCCTTTAATGAGATTCGGTGACCATACGGAAACAGCATATTCCAAATGTGGACGAACTAACGATTTATATGGCTTGTTAATGAGTGATTGAGTTTTGAAGTCAAAATATCGAACAATCAGTCCTAGAATCTTATTTGCTTTCTCAGAGGCTGAAATACATACATACATACATACATACATACATACATACATATATATATATATATATATATATATATATATAATTTATATGCATACATACATACACATACACGCGCGCCACACACACTCACACACACACAAAGGATTACAAAGGATTACAAAGGCGGAGCATGCCGACAGGAGACCTTTTGATCCATATCTAGGTCGGATGCGAAAAAAAAAATCATATTAATAATAAAACTAAATAAAAACTATAATAATGTAAATAACAAATAAAATACATAAATAAATGCATAGGTATAGTTAAATAATAAACAAACAGGTAAATAGTAAATAATAATAAATTGACATATAACTAATAATAAATTGACATATAACTAATAATAAATGAAAATCAAACAGACAAATGATAACAAAACAAAAACAAATAATATAAAAAAAAATTATAATCACTAAAGCATCCCGCCTGGGTGTTCATCTAAACGACTCCCATAGCCTCGAACTGAACTACACTGCACCACCCGTGCAGGAAGTTCATTCCATTCATTAATTACACAGCCGGCAAAGCTGTTTCTACCCACCTCCAAACCGAATCCACTTCCGGACAGTTTGAGACCACCGTCTCCTGTCTGATTCTCACTCGATGCGAAAATCTTGTCACTTTCGATGTCAATTCCCTTTAGAATTCCAAAGACCTGCATCAAGTCACCCCTGAGTCTAGGGAAAACAGATTCATATGCTTTAGTCAACCTTCGTATGATTCACTTTTGATATCTAGAATCGGTTCTGTGGCTCGACGTTGTACCCCCTCCAGCCCGTCAATGTCTCCAATGAGATTCGGTGACCACACGGAAACAGCACACTCCAAATGTGGACGAACTACACACACACACACACACACACACACACACACACACACACACACACACACACACACACACACACACACACACAC